>NC_044336.1:4812494-5412846 GCF_007399415.2 Gopherus evgoodei | reverse complement strand
CTTCTGCCGGGGGCCGATCTGTGAGCAGTCAGGGATGCGGCAGAGGGGGGACGCAGGGGGAGGGGTGGAACGCAGAGGCCGGGACCCGCTCCAGGCAGGGACGCGGCGAGGCGGGGCGGTGGGGGGAGACCCGTGGGGGCTGGGGCCGGGGCCCGATCCAGGCAGGACCAGGGGAGAGACCCAGCTCCAAATATTGCTGGAGCAGGGCACCCAGCCCTGAATATTCCTGGAGCCTGGGCACCTCGAGCCCGTATAACCCGCCGCCTATGGTCATAACACCTCTTTTACAGTACAGTATCCTGAAACACGGCAAAGAGGGTTTTTACATTACAGACTATGTTCCTGGCAGATTTCACATTCATGAACTCTATGAGTCTGGATCTCGTTCTCTGACATGCACCACCCCCAAAAAATTTAAAAAGCCAAAACATTGAACAGCTGAAGGATCTTTATTTTTCAGCCTGATAGATTACAACACTGTTGGAGGAGATTTTGCTCAAACTTTCCAGATAGAATCACCTTATCATTGAGACTAAAGGTAAAAAATTTCAGCCCTTAGGTGAAGGTTTTAGAAACTTGTGTGTGTAAGAAAAAAAGCAGTTATAATGGAAGCCAGTTTTGGAATCTCAGGTCTAGAGGGCACTGCTATCAACCAAGAAATCACAATGTAAATTGTATGAACACAAGTATCAGAGGGGTAGCCGTGTCAGTCCGGATCTGTAAAAGCAGCAAAGAATCCTGTGGCACCTTATAGACTAACAGACGTTTTGGAGCATGAGCTTTCGTGGGTGAATACCCACTTCCTCAGATGCATGTAGTGGAAATTTCCAGGGGCAGGTATATATATGCTAGCCAGCAAGCTAGAGATAACGAGGTCAGTTCAATCAGGGAGGATGAGGCCCTGTTCTAGCAGTTGAGGTGTGAAAACCAAGAGAGGAGAAACTGGTTCTGTAGTTGGCAAGCCATTCACAGTCTTTGTTCAATGCTGAGCTGATGGTGTCAAATTTGCACATGAACTGAAGCTCAGCAGTTTCTCTTTGAAGTCTGGTCCTGAAGTTTTTTTGCTGCAGGATGGCCACCTTAAGGTCTGCTATAGTGTGGCCAGGGAGGTTGAAGTGTTCTCCTATAGGTTTTTGTATATTGCCATTCCTAATGTCTGATTAGTGTCCATTTATCCTTTCCCGTAGAGACTGTCCAGTTTGGCCGATGTACATAGCAGAGGGGCATTGCTGGCATATGATGGCGTATATTACATTGGTGGATGTGCAGGTGAATGAACCGGTGATGGTGTGGCTGATCTGGTTAGGTCCTGTGATGGTGTTGCTGGTGTAGATATGTGGGCAGAGTTGGCATCGAGGTTTGTTGCATGGATTGGTTCCTGAGCTAGAGTTATTATGGTGCGGTGTGCAGTTACTGGTGAGAATATGTTTCAGGTTGGCAGGTTATCTGTGGGCAATGACTGGCCTGCCACCCAAGGCCTGTGAAAGTGTGGGATCATTGTCCAGGATGGGTTGTAGATCCTTGATGATGCGTTGGAGGGGTTTTAGCTGGGGGCTGTATGTGATGGCCAGTGGAGTCCTGTTGGTTTCTTTCTTGGGTTTGTCTTGCAGTAGGAGGCTTCTGGGTACACGTCTGGCTCTGTTGATCTGTTTCCTTATATCCTCGTGCAAGTATTGTAGTTTTGAGAATGCTTGGTGGAGATTTTGTAGGTGTTGGTTTCTGTCTGAGGGGTTAGAGCAGATGCGGCTGTACCTCAGTGCTTGGCTATAGACAATGGATCATGTGATGTGTCCGGGATGGAAGCTGGAGGCATGAAGGTAGGCATAGCGGTCGGTAGGTTTTCGATATAGGGTGGTGTTTATGTGACCATCACTTATTTGCACCGTGGTGTCAAAAAAGTGGACCTCCCGTGTAGATTGGTCCAGGCTGAGGTTGATGGTGGGGTGGAAGCTGTTGAAATCGTGGTGGAATTTTTCAGAGTCTCCTTCCCATGGGTCCAGATGATGAAGATGTCATCAATGTAGCGTAGGTAGAGAAGGGGCGTGAGTGGACGAGAGCTGAGGAAGCGTTGTTCCAGGTCAGCCATAAAGATATTGGCATATTGTGGGGCCATGCGGGTGCCCATAGCAGTGCCATTGATCTGGAGATATATATTGTCATCAAATTTGAAATAGTTGTGTGTAAGTATAAAGGCACAGAGTTCAGCAGCCAGTTGTGCTGTGGCATCATCAGGGATAGTGTTCCTGACAGCTTGTATTCCATCTGTGTGTGGGATGTTTGTGTAGAGAGCCTCTACATCCATGGTGGCTAGGATGGTGTTTTTTGGGAGGTGACCAATGCATTGTAGTTTCCTCAGGAAATCAGTGGTGTCACGGAGATAGCTGGGAGTGCTGGTGGCATAGAGTCTGAGTAGAGAGTCCATATATCCAGACAGTCCTTCAGTAAGAGTGCCAATGCCGGAGATGATGGGGCATCCAGGATTTCCGGGTTTGTGGATCTTGGGTAGTAGATAGAATAACCTTGGTCGGGGCTTTAGGGGTATGTTGATTACTTCTGGTGTTAGTGTAGGGAGTGTCCTGAGTAGATGCTGTAGTTTCTTAGTGTATTCCTCAGTGGGATCTGAGGGAAGTGGCTTGTAGAATTTGGTATTGGAGAGTTGTCTGGCGGCCTCCTTTTGGTAGTCAGACCTGTTCATGATGACAACAGCACCTCCTTTATCAGCCTCTTTGATGATAATGTCAGGGTGGTTTCTGAGGCTGTGGATGGCATTGCGTTCTGCACGACTTAGGTTGTGAGACAAGCGATGTTGTTTTTCCACGATTTCTGCCTGTGCACGCCGGCAGAAGCATTCAATGTATAGGTCCAGACTGTCATTTCGACCCGGAGTTCTTCTTCTTGTGCTGTTGGTGGGAGGGCACCTATGTATCAGTGCACTGTTCAGTGTTGTCCTGGAAGTATTCTTTGAGTCGGAGACGACGAAAGTAGGCTTCCAGATCTCCATAGAACTGTATCATGTTGGTGGGGGTGGCAGGGCAGAAAGAGAATCCCCGAGATAGGACAGACTTTTCTTCTGGGCTGAGTGTGTAGTTGGATAGATTGATGATATTGCTGGGTGGGTTAGGGGTACCACGGTTGTGGCCCCATGTGGCTGATAAAGGAGGTGCTGTTGTCATCATGAACGGGTCTGACTACCAAAAGGAGGCCTCCAGACAACTCTCCAATACCAAATTCTACAGGCCACTTCCCTCAGATCCCACTGAGGAATACACTAAGTAACTACAGCATCTATTCAGGACACTCCCTACGCTAACACCGGAAGAAATCAACATACCCCTAAAGCCCCGACCAGGGTTGTTCTATCTACTACTCAAGATCCACAAACCCAGAAATCCTGGATGCCCCATCACCTCGGGCATTGGCACTCTCACTGAAGGACTGTCTGGATATATGGACTCTCTACTCAGACCCTATGCCACCAGCACTCCCAGCTATCTCCGTGACACCACTGATTTCCTGAGGAAACTACAATGCATTGGTCACCTCCCAAAAAACACCATCCTAGCCACCATGGATGTAGAGGCTCTCTACACAAACATCCCACACACAGATGGAATACAAGCTGTCAGGAACACTATCCCTGATGATGCCACAGCACAACTGCTGCTGAGCTCTGTGCCTTTATACTTACACACAACTATTTCAAATTTGATGACAATATATATCTCCAGATCAGTGGCACTGCTATGAGCACCCGCATGGCCCCACAATATGCCAATATCTTTATGGCCGACCTGGAACAATGCTTCCTCAGCTCTCGTCCACTCACGCCCCTTCTCTACCTACGCTACATTGATGACATCTTCATCATCTGGACCCATGGGAAGGAGACTCTGAAAAATTCCACCACGATTTCAACAGCTTCCACCCCACCATCAACCTCAGCCTGGACCAATCTACACGGGAGGTCCACTTTCTTGACACCACGGTGCAAATAAGTGATGGTCACATAAACACCACCCTATATCGAAAACCTACCGACCGCTATGCCTACCTTCATGCCTCCAGCTTCCATCCCGGACACATCACAAGATCCATTGTCTATAGCCAAGCACTGAGGTACAACTGCATCTGCTCTGACCCCTCAGACAGAGACAAAATCTCCACCAAGCATTCTCAAAACTACAATACCAGCACGAGGAAATAAGGAAACAGATCAACAGAGCCAGACGTGTACCCAGAAGCCTCCTACTGCAAGACAAACCCAAGAAAGAAACCAACAGGACTCCACTGGCCATCATATACAGCCCCCAGCTAAAACCCCTCCAACGCATCATCAAGGATCTACAACCCATCCTGGACAATGATCCCACACTTTCACAGGCCTTGGGTGGCAGGCCAGTCATTGCCCACAGATAACCTGCCAACCTGAAACATATTCTCACCAGTAACTGCACACCGCACCATAATAACTCTAGCTCAGGAACCAATCCATGCAACAAACCTCGATGCCAACTCTGCGCACATATCTACACCAGCGACACCATCACAGGACCTAACCAGATCAGCCATACCATCACTGGTTCATTCACCTGCACATCCACCAATGTAATATACGCCATCATATGCCAGCAATGCCCCTCTGCTATGTACATCGGCCAAACTGGACAGTCTCTACGGGAAAGGATAAATGGACACTAATCAGACATTAGGAATGGCAATATACAAAAACCTATAGGAGAACACTTCAACCTCCCTGGCCACACTATAGCAGACCTTAAGGTGGCCATCCTGCAGCAAAAAAACTTCAGGACCAGACTTCAAAGAGAAACTGCTGAGCTTCAGTTCATCTGCAAATTTGACGCCATCAGCTCAGGATTGAACAAAGACTGTGAATGGCTTGCCAACTACAGAACCAGTTTCTCCTCTCTTGGTTTTCACACCTCAACTGCTAGAACAGGGCCTCATCCTCCCTGATTGAACTGACCTCGTTATCTCTAGCTTGCTGGCTAGCATATATATACCTGCCCCTGGAAATTTCCACTACATGCATCTGAGGAAGTGGGTATTCACCCACGAAAGCTCATGCTCCAAAACGTCTGTTAGTCTATAAGGTGCCACAGGATTCTTTGCTGCTTTTGTATGAGCACAGTTGCTCACAATCCTTTTGTTTGCTTGAAAGACACACAACCAATGTAGGATCAACATTTTTGGCCTTTTTTTCCAGACAAAACTTTTGCAAAAAGTTGTCAGTGTTCTTCAAAAAATCTTCCCATTTTCACTGAAACCAATTTTTTTTAAATGTTATTCTGTTTTTTTTTTCCCATTTTTCCTAATTTTTTCTCCTCCAGCCCTCTCTTTGCCACTGAATGTGATAGAATGAACCATGTCTAGGTTTAGGGGAAGGGGATTTACTGATATTTTTCCTTTTCATTTTCTGTAGCTTTCCCAAAAATGATGGCGCACTAAAAGGAACCCTGAAGCCTTGTAACTCTGACACCTTTCCAAAGTTGGAGAACTCTTAAACATAAAAAAGGGAAAAATTAATAAGTGGGGAACCCCCCTATTCCCAAACTGTTGACATTCTTAATTGTAGTGTACTTGGAGGAGGACAAAAGGGGAAATCAAAATTAAAACTTGGGTGGGGGGGAGTCGAAGAAAAAATCATGAAAAATTTTGGAAATAACAATAATTTGTTCCATTTTAAAACCTGCAAAAGGGAATCAAATTTCAAAAATGTTCACAATATTGTTTTTTTCACTTTTTGAAATATCTCTGTGTAATCTCCTGCTGTGCTTTGTCTTCCTGCAGAATACAAGAATTCTTGTTGGAGTCAGTGGGGGATACCCATTGTATCCTGAGTGTGGGATTGTTGCACTGCAGAATGCCTGGGTAAATCAGCCATGTGAGATGTGGTTAATGTGGTTTATTTGTGAATGACTAAAGTCACTGGGTGTGTCCCAATGCTAGTCTAGCTGCAATGTTGCATCAGAAGAGGGTTTCTGAAAGACAGGTTTGGCAGGGAGTTACGGTTTAAAAGGTCACTGCTTTCAATGGACATTGGAGAAGCACAGATGGATGGAGAGATCTTTGTTTAGCACAACTGCCTGGCAAGTCAGTATTTTTCTTCAGCTGCCATGAGATGGGTAGAAACTTCCCCGCCAGGTGCCACTTTGCTCAAAGCTGTCCCCGCCAGCTGTGGGGTAGGGGGTGCTGACACATCGCGTAGGTAAGCGAAAGGCTCCAGGCACCAAGGCTACCAAGTCAGTGCCTTTCTCCAGCACTTGAGCCACAGCTGAAGTTTATGGCTACAAGCAGATTATTTGGAAATATGAAATGAGCTCATTAAATTATTTGCCTAAAATATCCATGTTGTGCTGCACAAAGCTTGGCAGCACCACTCCTTTGGATCCCTTACCTTGTCCTTGGTGCTGAATCAGGAGTAGCCAGCCTGCCCCACTGGGGAAATTCAAACTGACTGGGAGAGTTCTCTCTCCATCAGTGACATGATAGTGACTATGTGCAGCTTGCAGTTTATTTTACCTATGCAGAATAATACCCTGGCCTAGTGTGTGAAAGCAGTTCCCAACACCTGCCCAGGCTGTTAGTTTCCCAGTCCTTAGTGCAGGTGGCTAGGGCTTTGAGCTTTTCTTCTGAAGGTTGTAGGTTCAAATCTCACTGAGAAACATCATGTCTGTTTGGCTCCGATTTGTTTGGAAAGCTGGCATAGGACCTGTTTGGATTCTGCCATTCTAACTAGTCAGGTCACCTAGCAGGAGTTCGTTGCTGCTGAACATTAAGCTACTTACTGAGATGCTAAATGTGGCTTTAGGCACCTCGCCAGAGCCCCCAAGTTCTGAACAGCTTTGTCTCGGTATTCAGGTCCACAGCGGAAAATGCTCAACATTTGGTGAAAGGCCCATAGGGGACAGAGAGAGAAATCACTGGGAAGAAATCAAAGAGACCAGGATGATGGCAGGCGTCGGAGTTATTTTAAAAGTTGAAAGAGATGTTTGCGGCTCCCTCAGCGAGGGGTCTCTAGCACCGTACTTTCAGCATTATTACTCTCATCTCCCACAATTAAATTTGTTCCTTTTTGATCTACTCTTTCAATGGGATCAGAACAAAAGAGGCAAGTGTAAATGATCCAGAAGTATTTAGTCAGCACCCTGTTCAAAGGCTTCGCTTCCTCCCTGAATCGGTGCTAAGTGAGCCAATAAAACGTGCACAGCAATTACTAAGAAGAAAAATAAGAGCTTAAAACAGCAATAAAATCATGACTGCAGCTCTTGTGCTTAGAGTCTGGCCTGACACCGTTAGCGTTGAAATGCTAAGAAGATTTAAGCCCCAGAAATGGCAGAATGCGGCACTTTAAACAATGATAGAAAACAAGTATGTTCTACTTTGAACCAGAAGAAATGCTGAGTCCTATTAGCTTCCCTGCTTTCTGTGTTCAGCCAGAGAAGTCAGAATTGCCTGCATCCTGCCATTCCCACTGCACTCAATGGGGAGGCAAGACTGGAATAGTTGGGAGACATACAGGTCCTCAGGGAATCCATTTTGAAGCATTTGGAGGAGAAGAAGGTGATCAGGAACAGTCAACATGGATTCACCAAGGGCAGGTCATGCCTGACCAACCTGACTGCCTTCTATGATGAGATAACTGGCTCTGGGGATATGGGGAAAGTGGTGGAAGTGATATATCTTGACGTTAGCAAAGCTTTTGATACGGTCTCCCACACTATGCTTGCCAGCAAGAATACTGAAGTATGGATTGGCTGAATGGACTATAAGATGTATAGAAAGCTGGCTAGATCACTGGGCTCAACAGGTAGTGATCAATGGCTCAATGTCCAGTTGGCAGCCTGTATCAAGCAGAGTGCCCCAGGGGTCGGTCCAGCGGCCAGTTTTGTTCAGCATCTTCATTAATTATCTAGATGATGGGATAGATTGCACTCTCAGTAAGTTCGTGGATGACACTAAACTGGGGGGAGAGGTAGATATGCTGGAAGGTAGGGATAGGGTCCAGAGTGACCTAGACAAATTGGAGGATTGGGCCAAAAGAAATATGATGAGGTTCAACAAAGACAGGTGCAGAGTCCTGCTCTTAGGATGGAAGAATCCCATGCACTGCTACAGACTGGGGACTGACTGGCTAAGCGGCAGTTCTGCAGAAAAGGACCTGGGGACTACAGTGGATGAGAAGCTGGATATGAGTCAACAGTGTGCCCTTGTTACCAAGAAGGCTAAAAGCATATTGGGCTGCATTACTAGGAGCATTGCCAGCAGATTGAAAGAAGTTATTATTCCCCTCTATTTGGCACTGGTGAGGCTATATCTGGAGTATTGTGTCCAGTTATGGGCCCTCACTACAGAAAGGATGTGGACAAATTGGAGAGATTCCAGCAGAGGGCAAAGAAAATGATGAGGCGACTGGGGCACATGGCTTATGAGGAAGGGCTGAGGGAACTGGGCTTATTTAGTCTGCAGAAGAGAAGAGTGAGGTGGGGATTTGATGCAGCCTTCAACCTACCTGAAGGAGGGTTGCAAAAAGGATGGATCTAGGCTGTTCTCAGTGGTGGCAGATGACAAAACAAGGAGCAGTGGTCTCAAGTTGCAGTGAGGGAGGTCTAGTTTGGATATTAGGAAACTCTATTTCACTAGGAGGGTGGTGAAACACTGGAATGGGTTACCTAGAGAGGTGATGGAATCTCCATCCTTAGAGGTTTCTCAGGCCCAGCTTGACAAAGCCCTGTTTGGGATGATTTAGCTGGGGTTGGTCCTGCATTGAGAAGGGGGTTGGAAGTCTCTTCCAACCCTGATATTCTATGATTCTATGAAATCAGAAGTGACATAAATGTATTTGTTAAATTGCTGTTCAGTCTGTTGGTGTCACTAAGCATAACCCTACGTAACTCGAGAGGGTGGAAGGCCACAAGAGTATGGAGCCTTCCTGGTTTTAGGCCTCAGCAGACAAGAGTCCCTCCATGTCTGAACTTTAATCGACCTAAAAGGCCAGGTGTAACAGCCGTTATCAGTTGCAACAGTTCTAACTGGTCTAAAGCAGAAATAATGAAGCTTGTGCACCTTTAGCAGAAGGACAAGATAACTTGCAGAAGGAAAACTTACTAACGAGCTGCCCCGGCCAAGATTACTTAATGCACCTGCGCTTACGTAATTGCTACAGGGGGAGGAAGGAGGAGGAGGGAGGGGAAACGGGGGATTGCTAGTCAGTAAGAAAAGTTCTCATGGATATAAAGGAACAGACTGCTTGTTTTAGGTGTGCTTGATCTGAGTCAATCTTCCTGCACCGCTCTGAAATCTCAAATAAACTTGGTTTGCTTCTCCACCCTGGTGTGTTTATTGGCGCGGCACACCAGGCGACGGACCCCCCCCGCTGTTGCTTGGCCTCAGGCAGTTATCTGCCGGCAACAGTTCTTGGTGCCCAACGTGGGGCATTGAGGCTAAAATTAGCCTTGCCTGGATCCCTTCTGGTGGTCGACGGATTGCGGCGATGACCGACGCCCAGCGCGCACCGGTGACTTCACCGGGGGCCTCGGCGGAGACGCAGTTCGACTGACCCCAGAGGGCACAACGGTGCAACGCGCTCGAGTAGTGGAGAAGCAGTTGAGGGCGACGGTGAGGAACCGGTCCCTTGGATAAGGTAGGAACAGTCCAGTGGTCTGGATTTTTGCCTGTTATGACCTGGGGACGCCCAGTGTCACCCTAGGATACAGGGCAGGGACAGAGTACAGGCAGGACACGGTGTACACCCTTAGAATGCATTCTAGCGAATTGGGAAGTGCTTGGATCAGATCCACTAACTAAAAGCAAACTAAAAAGTTCCGTATAGTAGACTGGCCTCAATATCAACTAGAGGACCAGTAAGGTGGCCACCGGAAGGATCACTTAATTATAACATGATCCTCCAATTACTCCTGTTTTGTCAGTAAATGGGTAGCTTCTGAAGCTGTTTGTATGGAGAGCTCTTGTAAAAATACCCCACTGTAGCTCCAGTTCTTCCCTCTGTCTGGCAGAGTGCAAGGATCCAAAAAGCAGGTTAGGGATAGTGCAGGGACAAAGGAGGGACCTGTCTGGAAAGGGAGACCCTATGTCCTAGTGCACTCTCTCCCTGTTGTAGCTAAAAAGCAAGATCAGATGCAGAATGGTACTGGGGACCAGTGTGAGTGACTGTTACCGGAAGACGCCCAGAGTACCCTGTGAAGCAGAAGCTCGTGACCAGGACTACTCTAACGCAAGCCCGGTAACTAGTGGATCTTTAGGAGGTCCGACCCATGGTGGGCTGACTTGGCCTGGCATTGTCCGGTGAGGAAGCTGCCTGGGTCTAGGAGTGTGTGTACCCATCTTCCCTTCCCCTTTCCTTTCCGTGTGGGCTACTGACAGTCTGATCATCTCACTGGATGCAATCAGAGTAAGCGGCGCCGTCTCCCAGAGACTAGCCGACGCTCTTTGCTGAAGGGAGGTGTAGGAGGGTCGTGGCCATCCTCGTTAGCCTCTCCTGTGTGAGTACCCTGTAGGGAAAAATCCTTAGTTTATGAGCCGCTAGCGCGGACAGGGCACCCTCCCTGTGTGTGTAAGTGGAAAATGGGTGGGGGGCAGTCTAAACATTCCATCTCACCCCCTAGGGTACCCCAGCATATTACATGTACGTACATTATGGTTCAACAACCTGCAGGTATTTAGAGAAATGGAATATTTACACACGTGAAAATCCATCTAAACAATGCCCACTAGAAGGTACTTCAATCTAGATAAGATCATACATCTAAGAGGAGCGTTTAATCACCAAAAAGCCCTGACACAGGGTGAGCAAATTTGTCTATTAAGGAAAGGAACGGGTTAATTTAAAAATCATCTTGGCCCAGGAATGGAAGGGGGGGATTGCTCTGCGTTCAAGGTCCAGAATCAAAGCAGACTATGCTAAGTACAAAGAAATACTGCTTTCGGCCCCAGCTGGCTGTGAAGGAAAAAATATAGATAGAAGCAAACCAAAGGCAATACAAGTTACAGAACTAAGATTACATTTGCAAAGCTTAACTGTCCAGTAAGATCCAACAGTGTGCCTTTGTGACCCCGGAGCCGGTGTGGCTTGGTGACACTGAAGAAGCCGCAGGCAGCTGACCTGGACTGGAATCTCTGAAAGAAATGCTGCAGAAGATTCCAGGGTGCAAGAGAACAGCCCTCCAAAGAGCGGAAGCATGTTAGAAATTCTGGACAAGCTGTATACAGGATAATCTCCAGTCCACCTCTCCCCCCTTCTCTGAACATTATACACAGAAGTGGCCAGTCTGGACGTACGTATGTGGGTATGAAAGGGGCTTGGGGCATTAATGTTTTCCTGAGTGATGAGGGAGCGTTCCCAACACTCTCCGTTGTTGTTTTATTATTTTATTAATGAAGCTTTAAAATTCAGTTATATGGTGTGTTTTCTTTATCTTCCCCCAACGATCCTGTAGTGTCAGCCTGATCACCTGACATGAGGGATAGATTGGTAACAGAAATTTGTCACAGTTTGGTGAGCAATTAAGAAGGGGGGAGCTCTGCAGAATTTACACCATCTATTTGTTTTACCCTTGTTATTTTGTGTTTGCTTTGCTTGGTACTGTTGGTGTTATATGTTGAGAACTGCATGAGTAAAAGTGAGTCCTAATAGGATAAGAAAACGCTATCTGGTTCTGGTTCTGTTCTGTTTAACCGGTTACTGTTGTTTTCCTGCTCTGTTCATTTGGGCGTTAGGAGTATGGGCAAAACTGAACCTCTCGTTCGTAATTCCTCAGAGTGGAAGCCATGTGTGCAAGAAAGTTCTGAGGTTAAATGGAGATCCTTCTGTCCCGTCCCCTGTAGCGGTCAGTGTATAGAAGTGGAAAAGTCTGGCTTAGACTGTAATTCCCTCTGCTCTCTGTGTAATTCTCTTTTCTGTTTAAGTGTCAAACAGATGAATGAGTCTCTGGGTAAACCCTCTAAGAATAGTCCTTTAAATTATATGTTAAGTAAATGGCCTTTGCCCAATGGGCCATGTGTTTTTGTCCAGGTGGCAAGCCTCATGAAGGAGGACTCGGGGAGTCTTGTAAGTAAGAATGTTTAAGGGAAGAGACCAGGAGGGGTGGGGGCTAGATGAGAAGCCCACCCTCCTAGCTAAACTGGTAGTGGAACAAGTTGGTGCCCATGGAAGGGACGGTTCAGCAAGAAAAGCAGGATCGGGCCCAGGCAGGCAGGCAACAGAGAGAAAGAGAAAGAGATTGAAAAACAGGTTGGAAAACTTTAAGGGTGTAGTGGAAGGAAGGAGTCAGTAAGTGTAAGCATGGAAATTTCAAATACCCAGGACTTACTTGGAATGGTGATTTAAGTTGATAAAAGTGGCTGTTGGGAGACAAGCAAGTGATTTAAGGGAGAGTGAAAAGTTAACTCTGTAGTTGCTGGAAAAAACGGCAGTTGAACTTTGTAAAAATGCTAAAGAAAAAAAAAGTTTTTGGTGTCTGTGAAATGTTTGTAAATAAATTCAGGCAAAGAAGTTATTGGATTGCAATCATTTGGTTTGGCTATGAACAATTTAGTTGAATTAGCTGAAGAATGTATACAGTGTTATGTAATTGAAAACCTGAGCTGCCTATGAAACAAATACAAGAAAGTATGGGGTAATTCCTCTGTTTTGCCTGAAGCCAACAAGAGTATTTGTATATTTCAAGTGATGATTGTCTGCCCAGAAAGGGTGGGTAGACCTCTTGTTTTTTTGTCTTTCAGATAATCAGAAAAAACTGATGCCAGCTGAACAGCATTCAACGTACCATGCATTTACTGGCACAATAGGAATTATGTTTTGTGTTCTATGTTCTGTCTTGTGGTGTTTGTCTTGTGGCCGGAATTTTTGTGTTTAATATTTTTATAAAATAGTCTAGTTTAAAATCAAACAAAAAGGTTAAATTAAAATGCAAATATTTGTTTTGTTCAACTTGGAATACAAAGTGTTTAAATAAATCAGAAAAATGTAATATACTAAAGTCTAATGCATTTCCTTAAGTAAGGAAAAAAAACTTTATTGGTCAAACTGTTAATTGCAAAATTGTTGTTAAAATTTGCATACTAACAGTCTTTGAAAGCAAAGACATGAAAAGTTAACCCACTCCCCATATTGTACATGGGATCTTTCTGGCTACCTCAGATTTCTAGCCAGAGGGCTGGGGATGGTGGAAGGCTATTGGACTAGAGGTTGTATTGAGTTAACTCCTCAAAGTGGGTGTGCTTGTCCTGGCTTGTTGCTCCAAAGCTCTGTAATAAGGTTATTTTAGTAAAAGGGTGTGTGTGGCATATATTAAATAATAAGACTAATTACTGTATAATGACAATGTTTATGTCTTCATTGTTGGAAAAAAGGTGTATAAGTAAAAAGTGAAAGTTTCCTTTGCAGGTTAAAAGAAGACAAGAAAGGAAAAAGAACAAAGCACAGAATGCGTTAACGGGAAAAAAAAAAATTAGCTAGCAAGCTCAGGCTATAGATAAGACACTGACTCCATTCAAGGACACTGCTCACAGTTAAAACTTGGCTAACAACTAGGAAAAGGAGGGCTTGAATTTGCCCACACAGCTATAAGATCTAAAAAACATTGCCAGGCACTAATGAAATGTGTTAAGTTTCTTTTCTCACAGGTAAAAAAGGGCTACCCAAAGACCCTAGCAGCCCTGCCACTCCTTGAAACCAGAAGACGGGATTGATGTAAAGGTCCACCGACAAAAAACTGCCTTGGCTCCATGCTGGAAAGGCCCTTATTAAGTCCTGCTACCTACCAACACCGCTGTGAAGTGCCAAAGGCTGACTGCTTGGTCCCAAGATTCTCACTGCAAAAAGACCCCTCCACCTCGGAAGAATTCTCCTACTGATGATTAGCCTATTTCACCTTCTAGCTCCACTGTGCCTTCTGGACAGTAGGGAAAAAGTACAAGGATGCTGCACCATGACTGTTTTGGGAAAGAAGAAGGAACACTCGCTCCACTGAAATTGCCAAAGTCCAGGAATTCCTAACTAAAAAGGACATTAAAAACTGACCCTGGTGAAGAAACAAAAAATTATACACTGGTGGGAGGACATTTGTGGGACCCATGTTTGGGAATGTGGTATTAATTGGATTTTGGGGTTTATTCTACAGGCTGCGCCCTGTGTTTTAAATAAATCCTTCAGCATATATATCTCTCTCTAATTGGATTTTAAATAACAAGTACCCAAAGAGTTTTTTCTGCTACTAAAAATTTTACCCGTATTAAAACCATTCCAGTGACTAATAATGTATGCTATTAATGGAAATGCCTTTTGACAGTACCTAAAAATAGTTAAATAACAGGTGTATTATAGTACTACACCAAAAAAAGATGGTATTAAATATAACTGAGGCTGGGAAGGCATTGCAGTGGGATCTAGTATGTTTAGGAATTCGCGATTTCCTAAATGACCAGCTGATGGCCATTCGGAGTAATCTTGAGTACCAGACTTGGCCCACTGCCCTTACAGACGCATCAGGAATACCATCTGATCTGTGATCATGAAGACATACTTAGACACTTCCTGGGTGGAAGTGTGGCTTCCCAGGGCTGGGTGTGCGCCCTTATAGGGGATGAATGCTGTACTTATGTCCCAGAAAGCGCACAGGATATTAACAAGCACATCCTGTCAGCCAAACAGGCTTTTGAACAGTGGAAGGCCCAGGAAAGAAAACCTACTCTTTCTGATTCTCTCTGGGGCTGGTTACTCAACCTGGGAAAACTAGGGGAAGGCATTGTTCACCTCCTGCTCACTGGTGTGGTGTTGTGTATTGTTACTCTTCTCTTGCTTGCTTGCTGTAAAGCACTCCAGCTCCCTAGAGCTTAATCACATGTTATCCTTTAAATGTGAGAACACTCAGCCAAAAGTTTGTTAAGTATTCTCAAAGGAGGGAGTTGTTGGTGTCACTAAGCATAACCCTACGTAACTCGAGAGGGTGGAAGGCCACAAGAGTATGGAGCCTTCCTGGTTTTAGGCCTCAGCAGACAAGAGTCCCTCCATGTCTGAACTTTAATCGACCTAAAAGGCCAGGTGTAACAGCCGTTATCAGTTGCAACAGTTCTAACTGGTCTAAAGCAGAAATAATGAAGCTTGTGCACCTTTAGCAGAAGGACAAGATAACTTGCAGAAGGAAAACTTACTAACGAGCTGCCCCGGCCAAGATTACTTAATGCACCTGCGCTTACGTAATTGCTACAGGGGGAGGAAGGAGGAGGAGGGAGGGGAAACGGGGGATTGCTAGTCAGTAAGAAAAGTTCTCATGGATATAAAGGAACAGACTGCTTGTTTTAGGTGTGCTTGATCTGAGTCAATCTCCCTGCACCGCTCTGAAATCTCAAATAAACTTGGTTTGCTTCTCCACCCTGGTGTGTTTATTGGCGCGGCACACCAGGCGACGGATCCCCCCCGCTGTTGCTTGGCCTCAGGCAGTTATCTGCCGGCAACAAGTCCTACACTGCAGCTGGAAGAGTGTGATCCAGCTAGGGTAGATACACCATGCTTGTGCCGATTGACCTAACATGTTAATAACACAGTGCAGCTGTGGTGGCAGGAAGGGCTGGGCTCCCAATCAGAATCCTGTATGAAATCCTAGGTACCTACTCAGGGTAGCTAGCCCCTCTGGTTGCTTGTGCCACCATGGCTACACTTCCAATTTGAGCGGCTCGCTCAGAGCTGTGGCATGCCCACCTGAGGTGGAAATTATATTTACAGCTCCAGGGCAGATACCCTCTTAGTGACAATTAGCCATGACCTGCCTTCTCCTACAGCTGGGCTCAAATGGTCCGTGTTACTTGTGATCTGGCAGTGCCCCCAGAAAAGAACAATTATAGAAAATGTTAGCTCTGCCCGGCATGGTCTTGGCATTCCCAGGGCTCAAAGGCCAGCCAAAGATGGAGCTGCTCTGAAACGTACGATGAGGAAGAGTATGAGTCTGTTACAATGTCTGTTCAAAAGTGCATGAACTAGGGGAAAACAGTGAGAAAAACTAGTTGCTATATTACAACGTGCAGAGAGCATGGTCCTGAGGGAATGCTGGAAGCTTTCTGGGCACCTCTCAGGAATGGGAGGTCAAGGCCGGGAGGTATAATCTACAGAGAAGAAGTGGAAATGTAGTAAAGTGTTTACAAAGATGGGGAGCTAGAGTCTGCGAGTGAAGAGGATGAATGAGAACTTTGAATCAGGATAAAAGGAATGAAAGAAGAGAGGAACAGCTATGGGCCTTACTGAAGAACACAGACCTGGGGTGAGGTGCCTATGTTACACTGAATGAAGCCCCATATGGGCCATCTAAGAGTACCTGGTGGGTAACTTTATGTCCCAGAAAGTTGAGACTCCAATGAGAGGAGGATCCATCCCAGACCTACTTATTGCTAAGAGAAGACTGACTGAGATGTGAGACTAATAGGGGGACTTAGGCCCAGTGACTGTGAGCTACTCACATTCAGCATAGCAAGGGATACCGCAGTGTAAGGGCATCAGATTCCAGGGAATCAAATATCAAAGGACCTAAGAAATCTAGTGAGTCTCAGGCAATGGGTGAGTGAATTAAGACCCATCAGCAACAAAGAAGGGAGGGGAATCCTGAGAGATGCTATAATTAAGACTTTGATCCTGAGAAAAAGGAGCACCCAAGAAATAAGAAATGACCAACATGATTTCTGAAAAGATCCAAGAGTGGACTCTCTGAGCCGGAGATGGAAAATGGGGAGACAGACAGAATATTGGTCACTCCCGGCTTGCAGGGAAAAGAGAATAGCCGCAAGCCCGCGGCTTGGCCATGCCACATGGAAATGCAGGCACGACAATCTAAATAACTATCCAGAAGGCACAGACGCCAAGCAGCGAGAGGGGATCCCTGGCAGGGCAACAGAGCATCATTCACACCAATGGACTGAAGTTCAGAAAGGGAAATCTCAGGCTGAACCTGGGGTGTTCAGAACTAGACTGGACAAAGCACTCAGTGGTATCCCAGAGGGATCAATCCACAATTGGTGAGGGGAGGCCCTGGAGGAGCTAATTAGTCAGTTCCACCTCTAGCTTCTCTGGGATCTACCCCTGTGAGGCTGGAACTGGGAGGGCTGTGCAGTCCTGCAAAGTGTCCACAGGGCAGTGCCTGGAAGGGAGGAGAGGAGTGCAGTCTCATGGCATGCTAGGAGAGACCTCACTGTGAACAACCACCAGGCCGAGTGTTTGACAATCAGCCCCTCTTGACTAGTGAGTTACAAGGGGAAGGGCTCACAGTGACACTCACACGGCTCAAACACACTCAGATGGGCCAGTGGTAGGGTGACCAGACAGCAAATGTGAAAAATCGAGACAAAGGGTGGGGGGGGGGTTAAAAGAATCCTATATAAGAAAAAGACCCCAAAATCGGGACTGTCCCTATAAAATCGGGACTTCTGGTCACCCTAGCCAGTGAGCTAATTGCCCCAGAGCCATCAGTTCAGTATTCCTGCTTAGGGGGAAGCAAGAGGCAGTGTATCTCCTGGGGAGCCCCAGGAGTCCCTGTATTAAACAGGCTGTTTGGGGGGTGAGTAGCTGCCGCTGTACACAGACAGGAGGGAGGTTTGATTGTAACGGGAGAGTAGGGTGCTGGAGGGAAGAGGCTTATGCTCAGGCATCTGGAGCATGTCTGGTCCCAGGCAGGTGATAATTGCCACATACAGCAGATCCAGAACCTATCCATAGAGGTTGCTCCGGCAAAGCCCATTAGTTAGTTGCCCTCCCCCCCCTCAGCACAGAAGGGAAGTTGCCGGAGGACATTAATAACATGCAAAGCGGGGACCTGGCAGCAGCAGCAGTAGCTGAAGTTGCAGAACAGCTTTCGCTGTAACCTTGTCCTCAGCCACGCTGCACTTTTGGAACAATGTCTTTCTGAGGTGAGATTTGCCAGCTTTGGTCTCTGCCCAGAGGGGAACTTTTGTGAAAGCTGTGAGCAGGAAGTGCTCCACTGGCTGGGAGTGAGAGGAGGGTAGGCAGAATGCATCCTCCGAGCATCCTTGGGACATTCTGCGAGCAGGTTCCTGACACAGCTGAGAGCTGACAGTCGCAATGGGGCCTGGGAGGAGCCCTTGCTGTGAAGTGGCTCCTCCTTCGGAGCAGACAGAGCCGGGTTGGAATAGGCCAAGTGACCAGCAGGATGGTGATCCTATGCAGGGGCCAGCACAAGGTCCAGGCAGCGCACATGCCCTCAAGCAGAGGGTGAATGGGAGCCAAACAGTGCCTAGGCTGCATGCTGCCCCATGCCCTAGGAATGGTGATATTAGCCCAAGCTACATACAGTGGCTTCCGGAGTACACTCACTAGGGTCTGAATGTCAGTTCCAGGCTGCACAGCTTGGGTCTGACAGGGCTGCTATAGCTGTGCATTTGTAAACTCCCTGAGGAAGGACTGCCTAGTGTTCAGGCCCCGCTCCCTGCATGTCCCGGAAGTTCCACATGCTAAGATTTCTAGCAGCAGGACTCAGCTAATAGAGACGCTTCTCTGTCCTTTTCTTTTCTCTGAGTTGTTTGCAGTTTGTGGAGTCAGCCTCGTTCTCCCCACTCTCTTGTCTCAGCAGGAGTGTTCCAGAGAGGGAACGGGCATTGGGAGAAGGACAGCTGAAACTGTGCTAACCGTGACAGTTTAGAAAGGAAAGGTTCAAAATTTGTCCCTCATCAGACAGCCACATGTGATTACGGTGTTTATCCACCTCTGCCGCAGCACCAAGCTGTTGCAGCTTATAAAGAGTGACACACACAGTGCACAAAATAACAGGGTTGCCAAACAGATCTTGGGTGGAAACAAATACTCTGAGGCAGCTTGACAAGTGGATTGAGAACACACAAGGAGACCAGACAGCTGGAGTCCAGTATAATTACTAGGGCAGCATCTGCAAAAATGAGTTCATTGCTGTGCCAAACCAAGCCACAGCACTAGCTGAATGACGGCTTCCCGTGAGATTGGCAACCCCACAATAGTGTGAGCGGAGCTCAGGTGGCTCTTAATGATTGAATATGTTGTGGGCAGGGCTGGAGTCTTACCCCATCTACTGGGGGTTGACCTTGCTGAAGAACACAACCAAGATTCCTCACAGTTAGTGGTAAGTCCCAGGGACACAGCGTACAATCCCCAGCCCCCTTTTGCTTTGCTTTCCTTACGTTTCATAGCGTATAAGGCCAGAAAGAGCCATCTGATCATCTAGACTGACCTGCTGCCCGTTACAGGCCATCACCGCTGCCTAGATACCCATGTATTAAGCCCCAACATGTTAACATTAAAGCAGAACATTTCAGTCCTCAGGAAACTAAACAGCGTGCCCCAGGCAGAGCACGGGAGGTTCCCTGCGATGGCAGGGAACTGACAAGGTAAAACGTGCCCAGCTGATCCCAGCAGGTGCCCCAGTCCCCTGCTGCAGAGGAAAGAGAAGAAAAAAACAAAACAGCCATGGTCCCTGCTAATCTGACCTGTGGGAGGTAGGCTGGGGGGTGAGATTCCTTCTCAATTTGCTAACATTTGAAAAAGCGCTGAATGGAACAACAGCACTCAGCAGAGATGCCCACCGGCCCTGTGGCTGGCGACAGAGGGCGAATCCGTTGCCTGTTCTGCAGTCTGTGCCCTCCTCATTTGAAGATCTGCTGGGCAATGAGCCAATGCCAGCCTGCTCCCAGCAGGCACAGAAGCAGGTCTAGCCAGAAGGCAACCCATTTTCTCCAGGGTCAGCACTAAGACCCTCAGTGATGTGACTGTGTAATGGTGATGCTCTGGGAGAACACTGTCTCCAATCCCATCTAGCACATCTGCTCTCCCTTAGACCTGGGATGGGAGATGGTCGGAGGCAGATGCCACAACCTACACTCCAGCCTCCCCACCACCAAAAAGTGGGAGCCCACCCTCCCCACAGTCCCAAGAACCATCACTCTAGTTTCACTTACTTTCCTTGGCGTCTCTGCACAGCTTGATTCTGGCTGGGGCCAGCCAACCAAACCCTCCCCAGAAAGGCTGCTCTCCCTGGGCTAAGGGGAGCAGTATTCCGGGGGATCCCCCAGCTCCATGTTCTGTCTTCAGTCTGTGGGTACAGTCTGACTGCGGCCATACAGCAATATAGGAAGGAGTAAGAGGCCCACACCCCCTGCATGATCTCCGGGCCTCTAACCGCAGATACACGGGAGAAGCTGGGGCTGGGGTGGACTACCAAGTGCAGGCTGCCTGGGGTGGGGGTGGGGGTAGCGCCATGGTCCATGGCAGGAGCAGGTTACAGCCAGCAGGAAGGCAGGGTAGGGATTGTGCCTGCTCTGAGCCCCACGCTGCCAGTGCACAGGCCCCTCTCACATAGGGTGACCAGACAGCAAATGTGAAAAATTGGGACGGTGGGTGGGGGGTAATACAAGGCTATATAAGAAAAAGACCCAAAAATCGGGACTGTCCCTATAAAATCGGGACATCTGGTCACCCTACTCTCACACTCAGCTGCTCCTCACTCCCCCTTGCCACGGGCCCGCAGGAGAGCTTTGAGTATGGGCTGGGGGAGACACAGAGTTCTACGTGCAGCCCAGGGCCAGCCTCCGGGGCCACCATTTCCCTCTTCCCTGTCCCTGGTAATCCCTGGGGTAGGACTCTACTACCCTCCCCTGTCCCTAGCTCAGCTGTGCTGCCCAGCCTGCTGGGGAAACTGAGCTTGGATGGGGCAGGGGAGAAGGTATCACAGACCCACTCACTGTAGGCCCTGGGGCACTCGGGCCCCAAAGGACCCATGGCTGAGAACCCCCAGGGTGAGTCCAGTGCAGAGTGAGGTGCTAGGCAGCATCAGGGCAGGGGCCAAGAGCCCAATTGTGTGACACATGCTGGTGAGGGAAGAGAAGCTGATGAGCTCACCAGGGCTCAGCGAGGGGGTGATGGATGCATCACTCAGTCTGCAGTGCACATCACCAGGCAGAGACACTGACAGAGCCCTCTGGGGCCCCAGTCACCACTGCCCCTGGGCCCCAGCTGGTCTCTGGGTTGGGGCCCTGGGAAGTAACCCTTGCCCCAGCTGCAGAGTCACTTTAGTGTCATCTCCATTGTGGGTTATGGCCTGGGTCACTATGCAGTTTCTCCCAGACTCCAAGGGGCACAACACACCTTTTGGAGGCCAGAGAAACAGCATTAATGAAACGTAACCAGACACAAATGCAGAACCCAACTGAGTGAAACCATCAGCCTTCACCATAGTCGGGTCATGTGTATTATACTGTTGGGTTTGTCAAGGTGTCCTGAAGTGGCTTAGGAGTGTGAGTACCAGGGCCGCTCAGAGGATTCAGGGAGCCTGGGGTCTTCGGCAGCGGGGGAGGCCCCCACTTTGGCAGTAATTCAGCAGCAGGGAGTGCTTCCACTCCAGGACCTGCTGCCAAAGTGCCCCGAAGACCCGCCGCAGGGAGGCCCCGCCGTCAAATTGCCGCCGAAGACCCAGCACTTCGGCGGCAGGTCTCGGGGAGGAAGGACCCCCTGCCGCGGGTCTTTGGGGCACTTCGGAGGCGGGTCCCAGAGCGGAAGGACCTCCCCGCCACCAAATTGCCACCAAAGACCCAGAGTGGAAGAGGCTCCGGAGGTCTGGGCCCCATGAGAGTTTTCCGGGGCCCTTGGAGTGAGTGAAGAACCCAGTTCCAGGGGTCCCAAAAAGCTCTCGTGGGGGCCCCTGCAGGGCCTGGGGCAAATTTCCCCACTTGCCCCCCCCACCCCTGGGCGGCCCTGGTGAGTACAACTTCAGGGCAGACTCTTAAGAAGCTCCAATTTGGCTGTGAGTTCTCTACTTAGATTTCACCAACCAATTATCAAGTGCAAACTTTTCAGGCTCTATAACAACCTAACAATGGAGTCACAGACCATTCCCTTGAGTACTCCAATCTATCTTGCCACCCAGAGGAGTGTACCTTGTGATAGATGGCCCCTTACACCAAGGATCACAGCAATATTCAGTACCAAAGGACCAGGTTCTTACCCCAGGGCATTTGCACCTTAAATCTCATACCAAAGACAATGCTTGTAACCAATCCCCTAATCAACTATCTAAAGATTTATTAATTAGGAAAAGGAAACAAGAGAGTTATTGACAAGGTTAAACCAGGTAAACATATATACACATAAATGAGTTCCAATCTTCAGTTTCAAGAAGTAATAGAAGCTTCTGTAATAAGTAAGCTCCATATGTCCTTTAGGGCTAATCCAGGCCAATCCCTGGGGGTCTTTTGCTTATGCCTAGTAAGCCTTGCCTCTCAGAGCCCAAGCAGCACAAAGATACTGTTCCTTCTTGTTAGGGCTTTGTATTCCCTTCCTCCCTTGCATTTGGAGGTATAAACTCAGCTGCTGAAGGAACTCACCTGCAGGACTCCTCTGCAATCAACAAAGTCTTATATCCTCTTTGATGTTTCACAATAGTTCATCTCGTGTCAATGGGCCTTCTTCGTGGGGTAGGACATAATACCTTCTCTTGGGGATCAACCCTTCACACTAATTAATGTCTCTCTCCTGTCTGATGATTTGCAGATGATTATAATACAAATACTTAAATATCACCTTCTAATATGGGATACAGATGTGATAAGAGTGATTAATGCATGTAGCAATTTACAAGAATTCAATAAAGTCTAAACGCTAAACACATTTCTATAATTCTGACATGTATTTTAACAATACTAACACACAGGTGAGCCAGACTGGTTCCAGCTGTGTATTTGTCAGTGTTTCCTGAGCCATGGGGATCGTGGCATGAGCTGGCACGTGGTCTGTCAGCATCACAAGGTTGTCCTGACAGCTGGATTGCAAGCATGGCATGGCTCAGCACAGTGTGGCATGACATGGCATGGCACGGCATGTCTTGGCACAGCATGGCACGGTGCTATTTCTTACAAGGTCAAAACAATGACCTGATTCCTCCCAGTTAGAAAGTGTTGTGTTCCCTCCATCACCCATGTCCAGCAGCCTGGTCACACTCGGGGCGTAAGAGCCTTATTGGAAAGCTGGTCCCGGCTGGCACTACCCATTGGCACTTTCTGGCTTGTCACTCTAAACACCGCGGAGAAGCCTTGTCAGACTGCGTCTCTCTGCTGGTCAGCAGCTGCTCCTGGAAGGGCAGATTAAAGGTAGCAACAGGGCTGGAAATGGAGCCAGCCTCAAACTACCAGCCTCCTGCAGCTCCCGAGAGCATTTCACTGGAGCAGACATGAAAAGTCAGTGCATTCTGCCCAGCATTGCCCACTATCTCAACCCACAACAGAGCCAGACCCCCTCCCTGCTAAGGGGTCCCTCTAACTGCCTGTACCTCAGAGCCACATAATACCCTGTCTTGTTTCTCTTGTTGAGTTATTTTCTGCCCCACCGTCTCTTTCCTCCTACCCTATCTCACTCTCTTGGCTTCTCCTTGAGTCTTGAAATCAAATGTGCTGCACTCATTCAAGTCTGCCTTGGCTAAAGAGAAGGGGTCCAACCAGATGATGTCTCGGACCAGATTGTGACCCCCAAAACTAAGCCTGTGGACAGGCCATGCAACTCGGAGCCTTCTCTGACACAGACACCCTAGGGGAGCACATATCCGGAAGCACCCACCACCACTGCAGAGACAAGCCCAGGGGTCAATGTCTCAGAGAGCATTTTGCACAAAGGCTACTGGAGCACAAGGTCGGGAAAGTTTGCAAGACTCTTGGCCACAGCATTAGTGGCTGGGCACTAGGATCTGAGTCCTTTCCATTAATCAGCATCAAATCCCCTCCGAATGTAATAGATAAATAAACAACAAAATCCAGTCCCTGATTTGGTGACAGTAACTCTTGCTCCAGCCCACCCCCAGCTCTGGAATTTGGGAAAGACAAACAGGTTTTTTTCAAACTCTGAGAACCACCAAGTGCCTCTCCCCAGTTGCTGAGTACAGTGCAGAGACTCCCCAGCAAACTCCAGCTGCAGAGGCAGAGAAGTGGTTGCAGGATTGCTCTGGCTCTGTATCCAGCACCCTTACGCCCAATCTGCTGCCATGGGGAAATGTGCATCCAGTACTGCTGGGACGGTCCCAAGAACTGACCTTATTATCTCTTCAATGTGCGTCAGTCAAAGGAACCCAGGTGTTCTGGTGTTCTGGAAGGTTTCTTCCCTCCCGCCCCCCCCCACCACCACAAACACACAATCTGCTGTTTCTCACAGGCCCATGTGGTGATGAGGAACAGCTCCAGGGCAAAGAAGCTCTTCTGAGCACAGGGCCTGTCCTGTTAACTCCCATCCCTGCCCTAAGGTTGCCAATTTTGGTTGGATGTATTCCTGGAGATTTCATCACATGACATAATCTTTAATTAAAGATTAATCTTTACTTCATGGAGACTCCAGGCCAATCCTGGAGGGCTAGCAACCCTACCCTGCCAAGAGGTATCTGGAGGTTTGAATCAGCAGCTGGGACAGGCCTGAGCAGTAACTTCCCACCCCTACCGCCAGGCAGGCCTGGAACTTTGATTCAGATTGTAGCAGGATTAGTGGGACTGCAGACAGAGGGCCAGGTCTCAGGAAGGACCTAATCTAGTGTCACACCAGGGGCTCAGGGCTGCAACCTGGGGCCAGGCTGCCTGCTTTAGAACCCAACTTCCCCTGGTGGTGCGGCAGCACTGTACGTTGCCAGGAGCCATGTTTCACCAGCCCTTTCTACTGGCCTTGGCACGGGTTTCACAGAACTGTCCCTGCTGAGTGAAGCGTAGCTTCTTCTGAGCTGAGTCCCACCTGGGGGAGTATGCATAGCTCCCCATAGGTCAGCGGCCATGCATGGGGCACTTACACCACAGGCTGGGAGGTTCAGCAACTTAGGGGAATCAAGCCCTCAGCTCCCACTGAGCTGTGCCCTCACTCCCTTCACTCCTTTGAAAAGGCCAGCCTTTGGCCTCGTCCACACATCCTGCTCCAAAGTCCCCAAAGGCCAGCTCCCCTGGCGCCCAGCCTAGTGTGGACACTCTGCTTTCAGTCTGGGAGAGGCTTACAGAGATGTAGCTCAAACTGATTTCTTACCAACTGGAGTAAACTGAAAGAAGCAGGCTCAGGTCGAAAAGCCAGTGTCCACACAGGCCTTTGTGCTGGTTTCTCTGTACAGATGGCAGTGAAGCTGGTGACTCTTGCTTGGACAGAAAAGGCCTCAAGGGCCCAATTTCAAAGGTATTTAGGCATCTAAAGAGGCAGAAAGGCACCTACGGGACCAAGACATTTTTGACAACCCCACTAGGCTCCTAACTAGGCTCCTAATGGGCAAGCATCCCAGGGCCTTTAAAAATCCAGTTCTCCAGACCCTAGGCCACAGTATGCACCTTTTGAGATGGGATCCTGCAGGGAATTGTGGTTTCTTCCTAGAGCAGAAAGAAGCCAGAATCCTGTTATAGCGACTCCGGCTGCAGCGAAGCTCAATAACAGTGACTTGCCCTCCTGGCCCAACAAATCAGCACAGAGCAACACTGACTGCTCATCCATTGTGGTTATGAATGAAGGTTTCTTATTGGCTGGTAGAGTTGAGCAAATAACTGATTTTTTGGCATGCCGTCTGACCCCCCCTCCAAAAAAAAAATAATCAAAAACAAAAACAATTTCAGGTTCAACAAAATCTTTAATTCAACCCAAAACAAAATGTTTCGTTCCATTTGTGAGGTTTTTAAACTTATTTTTTTAAATACAATTGTTGGTGTCACTAGGCATAAATCTAGGCCTCAGTGAACCAAAGCTCCTCCATATTGAACTCTACTTGATCTAGAAAGCTAGCAGCTGTGAAATTAAATGTGTAACAATAAGTTATCAGTTGCAGCACAGCTAAAACTGGTGTAAAGCAGTAGTGATAAGACCTGTGCACTTTTAGCAGAAGGACAAGATAACTTGCAGAAGGAAAACTTACTAACAAGCTGCCGCAGCCAAGATTACTTACTGCACCTGCACTTACGTAACTGCTACAGGGGGAGGAAGGAGGAGGCGGCGGGGGGGGGGGAGGAAAGAAGAAAGAGAAAAAAAAACTTATAAAAAGGGAAAAGCTGCTTGTGTAGTGGTGCATGATTTGAGGCGTTCATCTCCTTGCACCGCTTTGAGATCTCAAATAAACTTTGCTTGCTTTTCCAACCTGGCGTGTTTATTGGCGCTATGCACTCTGGGCAACGAACCACTGTTGCTTGCCTCAGGCACCCTCTGTGCCTGCAACACAATTGAAGTAAAAATTAAAAAGGAAAAGCTGTTTTGAATTAAAAAATCTGACATTTTTCTGATTTTCTCTGATTTTTTTGTTCTGACTCCACCGACTCAGCAAATTCGACATGAATTCAGCCAATTCGAATCTGCATGTTTTGGTGAAAAGACGTTTTGATCAAAATAGTTTGCCCAGCTCCATGGCCTGGTTTAAGATTAATTTATTAAGCCAGTCTATCCTGATACCGGTTTCCTGTAGCTCTCAGGAAGACAGCTGGGGCCAAACACTCGACAAGAAATTAATAACAATTCAGAGATGTAAGCCAGTCCCGCTCTGTGGGGTGCTCTGTTCCCTGCTAGGAGGGGCTGGGCCACACAGAGGCTAATGAGCCTGCTACAGCTCTGTTAACAGAGCAGGATATTTTAGCTCAGGTAGTAGCAGCTCCTGTTTTAAGATTCAGAGGTCCCAGGTTTGCTCCCCACTGCTGACAGCACACCCAGTAGTGTTACACAGAGTTTAAGGCCAGACAGGACAATTAGATCATCTAGGCTGACACGGGCCTCTGTACTTCAGTCTAAAAACCACGGACGAAAACATGCAGAAATAGACATGTGGCCGTATTTATGACTCCTCAAATCACGCAATTACTGAGAGTTCCCCTGCCACCTGCTTTCAGTGGAAACTGAAATACAAGTCGCTGCCCGTTTCCACAGCCTGAGCGTCTGCTGGCATCCAGTGCAGTAAACCCAGCAGCAGGCCGCACTGTCCTGAAGAATGGCAGTCTGAGCTGCAAGGGATGCAGATGTGCACAGGTCTGCCTGTGACTGGTGCTGTGCCCTGTCATTCTTGGGGCTGCGCAGTGCTGGAGAACACCAAGGCCCTAGGATGCCAGCCAGTAGCATGTGACGTGCACCATGACTCAGACACAAGCACTGGATGCTTCAGCAGCTAGTTCTTGTAGGCACTAGCCCTGGTGGGTCCCACATCCACTCAGACACCTGGCTAAGAGGAAGGGTATTTATTAGGGCTGGCACGAAGGGGAAAAGTGCAGGTAACCTGGCTCCGGAGGCTTAACCAGTTCCAGGTTAGCAATAGTGGCTCCTGTTTGGTCCTTGGGTTGGTCCAAATGAGAGTCAGAGCTAGTGCCTGGGCACCCTCTCCAGGCCAGTGTGTATTCAAGCAAGCAAGCACTTGCAGGTTTCCAGGCCAGGCTCAGTTAATGTCTCTCATTTGGCCCCTCTGCACTGGCTCCCTGTACAGCAGTGCTCACACAGACCCGCCTCCAGCTATAGTGTCTGGCAGTCACAGCCTGTTGCACACACAGATCTGCATAGTTCCTGGGCATTCCACCCTGCATCAGGCTTCCCTGTAGCTCTTAGCTAGCCATGCAGCCGCTGCTTCCCAACATAGGCCAGCCACTTTCTGGTTCAGGACCCTTCTTACATGGTCAGGGGAAAAATGTGCAGTGGGCTGATGGGAGTTGTAGTTCCCTGCTTAGCAGATCCATCACAGTCCACTCAGATCTCAGCATGTTTACAAAATGGTGCTTATGCCATCCCCAGAGGTTTTGCAGTACACACTCGAATAGGGCTGCCTGGGGGGCAAGTGGGGCAATTTGCCCCAGGCCCCGGGCCCTGCAGGGACCCCCATGAGAATATAGTATTCTATAGTATTGCAACTTTTTTTTATGGAAGGGGCCCCCAAAATTGCTTTGCCCCAGGTCCCCTGAATCCTCTGGGCAGCCCTGCACTCGAATAGGCAGGATCGGACTGCAAGCCAAAGTTGAGACCCTCTCAGGGGGCAGTGTGCGACTCCTACCTTAGCTGCGCAGCTCGGACACATCAGAACTAACTCTGGGGTGGCAGCCTCTTCCCGTGGCCACCTTCCCTGGACACATACATCTCACACAACAAGTTTGGCTTCACCAGAAGGCCCAGACTTCTCTTTATGACCCTAGGGGACCAGCATAGCACTGCAGGATCAGGAAGAGGAAGCCCCTTTAACAACCCCCATCTCAGGAGCTGTTTCAGGTGCAAAATATCTGGACTGTGCCCAGTGCAGCATGTGGCTAGATTAATATCACAGCAGGCCCGGACATGAATTCTCTGCTTTGGTATGTTTAATGCCACAGACAAATTGACCATTTGCAGCTGGGTTTGACATTCAGTGAGCTTTATTTATGTATAGAGGAAAAACAGAAACAAAAAAGTTTCAGTCTAAAAGGAAAATCAATCTCATTCATCCAATCATGTCCTTGCAAATCTCTCTATCTGTCACGTCTCTATGGTATCTCAGTGCCAAAGCGTTTGGAGCCCAGAAATGAGTGACCTAGAATGGAAACATTTACCTGATCCAGGACAGTTTGCAGAGCCAGTAGTTCTGATTTCCACTCCCTGGACTCCAACCACACACGTCCTCTGCAGACTTTAAACAGCCAGTGCTGGGGCCCCACAATGCACTGCATCCCGCACACAGCATAGTGAAAACAATTCGTTAAAGAGTGCTCAGCATAGCATCAACTAATGAGTCATTTAAAAATATGTATTCGGAGTTCTCCCCTGAGTAGGTGGCATTAGTAGTAAACGGTGACACTTATGTAATTAACACACCATTAGTGCACCTAATGGTTTATTTTGTCTGCTGGATTCTGACACATCTCAGGATAAAATATGCCCCGTGGTTCTGGAATAGCAAACACCCAGTGCCTGATCCTCTCCTTGTGTATTGCTTGATGACACTGGGGAAACTGTCAGTGACCCCAAGGGATATGCAGGGTGTGCCACTGGCAGACCAGGTGCCAATTGATGCTAAGGCCTCAGGCCTCACTGAACACTGACAAATGCATAGCTGGAAACCAGTCTGGCTCACCTGTGGGTTAGTATAGTTAAAACAGATATTAGTGTGGTAAGAGTGTGTTCAGTGTTTAAACTTGATGGAATGCTTGTAGGATCTGTAACCATGGTATGAAGTTATATTGAGCATTTGCACTGTAAATCACGGTAACTTTGTAACTCGCCAAATGGGAAAAGCATCATTAATTAAGGTAAAGTGCTCGACCTGCACACAAGGTGGCCCACTGAAGGCAAGTGAGGCATTGTGCAGCATCAAAGGACAGAGATCTTGTTGACTGCATTCTTGGCTCCCTCTGGGAAGGGGAGTCATATGCATGACCTCATCCCATCAGATGGATTCTGGGTCAAGGGGGTAAAAATCCATGCAAAGGAGAAACTGGGTCTCTTTATGCCATCTGGACTCTGAGGGGCAAAGATTCCTAACCATAAGCAAGAGATCCCCATGCTGCTTGGCCTGGGTCAGCCCGAAAGGACATACCCAGCAGCTTATTAGAGAAATGTTTACTACCTTTTAAATCTGAAACCATAACTCATTTGTGTGTGTTTTAACCTTATAAATAATGCTCATTTCTTTTCTTGGTTAATAAATCTTTACTTAATTACAGGATTAGCTACTGGCGTTGTCTTCAGTTTGAGATCTGAATAGAATTGACCTGGGATAAAGGACTGGTCCTTTGGGACTGGGAGTATCCTGAATATTGTGATTTTTCGTGTAAAGTGACCATCTATCACCTAGTTCAGCTTGCCTGGATGGCAAATGAGACTGGAGAGCTCAAGGGACTGTCTGTGATTCCATGGTAAGGCTGTTAACAGTGTTTTAGAATTTCACACTTGTTACGGGGTTGATGAAATCTAACTATAGAACACATCACCAGTCTGAGATGTCTGCCCTGCGCTTGACAGTCTGCCCTGAGGCTGGCACGCAGAGTCGTGCGTTGCTTCAGACAATGGGACACAAGGTAATTCCATTGCCTCAGTTGGGTTACATGAGGGGAGGGAAGAGCAGAATTTGTCCCTAAGGCTCATCACTCCCACTTCCATGCCCTCTCCACCGAAATTTGCAGTGATGTGTGAAAGACAGACAGCCTTTATCTCTGGGCCTACCTGCTCATCATCACAATAAACTTGAGCAAGAACCTCTGGGCTCACTCTGCCCTCAGTCTCTATCTGAACACTGGGAGCCCCCTCTTCATTAATGGGGTAGGGGAGGCTTTCCTGGATGGAGCTGGGCAGGGACAGGCTCTGCCATCGAGGACATGTCTGCTAGGTGTAAGGCTCACCACCCGCAGCACAGCAAGGAGAGTCGTTCCCTGTCCAGCCCATAGATCCGCTGGGTGTTTGCATGCCAGCTGGCCCCTCTTCCTGCTCTGTGCCTGGTGTGCTCTGAGAATCCCACCTGGGGGTCTCAGCACTTCAGCTGGGCACTGATTGGGAAGGCCAGAGCAAAGTGGTGACCTGAACTGGGCGTGAATCTATGCATCAGGCATGGTCCCCTCCTCAGATAGATAAATACCAAATGTACAGGAGGCAATGTAGCCTATGGGGGAGGGCTAGTTCTGGCTCTGCTACTGGCCTACCGGGTGGCCTTGGACAAGTCAGTTTAACCGCTATGTGCCTCAGTTTCCCCATTTGTAAAATGGCAATAATGATCCTGACCTTCTTTGTGAAGAGCTTGGATCTCTGTGTGTGAACTGTGCCAGTTCAGAGCTTGGTATTATTAACAAGCAAAGTCCAGCTCAGTATTTCTGATGTGGTCACAGATCATGCATGAGCAAAACCATCAAGTTTCCTCGAAGAGATCATTCCTCTTTGCTGAGCAAAGGCAGAATTCAGGGCTTGCAGCTCAGCTTCCCATGTGGAGCAGAAATCGGGGCTCCAAAGCCCAGTTTTTCCTTACTGCTGTTCCTGTATTAACACAATGTGCACGTGCCCTGTTCCTTGGACAGCCATGGGAACAGATTGTGCTTAGGCATCTCCCTCATGCAGACACCTCAGGTCAGACATTACTGCCCCGGACACAGAAGCAGGTGCTGTGGGCCTCTCTCTGTCTGCAGGGTCATACTCATTATTCATACAAATAATAAATTCAACCGCTTGTCAACTCTGCCCTCAGTTCCACCTGTGCAGATGAGGCCAGATTCTGATCTCAGTGACAGCGCTACACATCCACAGTGACCCCACTGAATTTGATGGATGGGGACCGCTGTACAGTAATGTAGGGCAGAGCCAGGGCCTGAGCCACTCCAGAGTTAGGCCAGAGGAAAGCTGTGATGAATCAGACCTTTGATTTGTACTTCTAAAACCATTTCTCAAAGAGTAGTGGATGTCAGAGACTCCCCATCAGGCAGAAATTTTGTTTGGATACTGACTTGGGAATGGATTTATTTCAACTGAGAAACAACAGGGAACTGTGCAGATACCTGAAAATATAGTCAATAACAACAGGCGGGTTAAATATTCCAAAGGCTCTTTTCCTTTCCTAGGCAATCTCTGTAGAACTAGTCAGAAAATGGAGGCTTTTTTCCTTTAAAAAATTAACTAAAGGATTTGTTTGTTTTTGTTGAAAATTTTAGCAGAAAATTTTGACTTTTCTTTAAAAAAAAAAATTACCCCTCCCCCAACCTGAAACATGTTCAGTTTTAGGAAAGCTGAAATTTGTCATCCAAAAAACTACCCCATCCCACCCCTCAAATCAGGGTTTGGACAAATATTTTTGGGTTTTTGGTTTTTTTTGGTTTTCTGGTGAAAAATCAAAAATTTCTGAGGAAAAATTCTGTGAAAATTTTCATTTTGTCAAAATCCCATGGGGAAAAAAGCTTTCAATGGAAAATACGGAGCAGCCCTAGATCAGGGATTGGATTTCTCTGACCAAGGAGATATTGGCAGAATATACCTCACTATGATTCAAAACAATACTTGGAGACCAGCAGTATCCAGGTCTAAATGAATTAGGTGCTTCATCATGGAGCCTTTTGCTCCTGTGCACAGGATTGTACCAATCACTATATTTGGGGTCACAAAGGGATTCTTTCCTTCCAACATGAAATGGACCATGGCAAGGAGAGAGATATCATCTCTAATCAGTTTCCTTCCATTGCACGAAGGGGCTGCATGCTGGTGGAATTCAGCCCATGCTTTCTCTAATTCTCCGTGCAGCCCAGTGAGCTTTTAAACCAGACTCATGGACGCTTAATGATGGACTCAGTAATCCTGACGTGGAAGATAATTTGCAGGATAATGGGAATTTGAGTGGCAGGCCTAATAGAACCCCTTCAAAGTCTTTGAAATGCCCACCATGTAGACCTTAAATCTGAAATATCATTCTAGTGCAATATAAAGAGCTATTCTCCAGATGTTTGTTAATGACTTGGATGTATTACAGCTCTGGTCTCCTTTATACTCCTCTGTTAACTTTGGCTCCAAGAGAAACATGCATCACTTGCAATAATACTGTGCAGCATCTTAGAACAGTTAACTTTGCTCTCTGATTTATGCCAGCGAGCCCATTCCATTCAGAGAGTGGAATTATAGGACGGCTCAGAATTGGTTTACCATAAGTATTTGCTAGGCAGCTTCAGAAACTATCAAGCTGGTAGCGGAGCTTCATGCTAATTTTCATTTTAATAAAGAACAAATGTGCGAGAGTCCTGCACAAAAGCTAGCAATCTCTCTGAATTAAGCAGGAACAGGGCTACAAGCCATCCGGCCCTGCTGGGTTATTATGCTGCTGGGGAGAAAAACTCCTACAAATCATTTGTACACATTAGCTAAAGAGAATGCTCGGGGGATAATTTGAAGCAGGAAAAGCATTAGGGAAGTGAAGGGTGCAGTGCAGAGCTCATTCAGCACAGCTTAGGCTTTGTTTGCTGCTCACGCTAGAGAAACGTTGCTTTGGTTAAATTTAAAATATGTGAGTGATTATAAAACCTAAATATAAACCGGCACAGAATAGGACCCACTGTTCGCTGCCGTGCATTTCTAGGAAGGAGCACAGGGTCTTAGAAGGAAACAGCTGATTGGGAAATCATTCTGCTCTGCACCAGATAGTTTTTCAATGAGGCAAAGGTGACCAGATGACCGGATTTTATAGGGACAGTCTTTTGGGGTCTTTTTCTTACATAGGCTCCTATTACCCCCCACTCCATCCCGATTTTTCACATTTGCTGTTTGGTCACCCTAAATGAGACTGATGTTATTGGAGAAAATGACCCTTGGGGACAGATTGCCTGGGTATTTGGGCACCTCCTTGTGCAAAGAGGCACCACCGGAGGGTGGGGCGTGTTGGGGGGGGTCACAAAAGTGCCACATTGGGATAAAAACTGAAAATTGTTGATTTTTTTCATAGGAATGAAATTCAAAATGTTCAGTTTCAGGAGAACTGAAATGGCTGTTTGGATTGCTGGCCGCCTGCCTGGCACTGAGCTGCCCTGCTCCCTGGGCAACCCGGCAGGGGAACTGCTGTGCCACCCCACTCTCCTGACTGCCTGGACTGCACCATTTCCTGGATGCTGGGCTCCCTGGTAGCCCAGTAGGCAGACGAGGAGGAGGCAGCCCATGGAATCGGAGAGCTCAGGGAGCAGGGAAGCCCAGCAGATGGATACATGGGGTGACAGAGAACCCAGCAGGCAGGCAAATGAGGAGATGGGGAGAAAGGGGACCCAGGAAGCAGGGCATCCCAGCAGGTAGGTAGATGGGGGAGCTAGGGACCAGGGAGCAGGGAAGCCCTGGGTACATGAGGAGAAGAGGGACGCAGGAAGCAGGACAGTCCAACAGATCTGCAGATGTAGAGCTGGGCAGATTGCTACCAGCTGGCTAGAAAGCAGGAGGGCTGGCAGGGCACCAGGCTTGCAGACTGCCCTCGTTTCTCTTGGAAGTTTTAGTGGAATCAACATATGCCGTTGAGCGTTCCAATGTCATCCAATCAGCACTTTCCACTGGAAAATTTCTGCCCGGCTCTAACTCCTCCCTGGGAACTGTATCTTTGCTCTTCTTCAGCTGCTGCACAGGAAACCCCATTCATTCAGAAGGTCATGGAAATCAGAACCACAAGGGGCTGAAGCAAATTTCAAGGAACTAGCCCTCCTGGTTACTACTACTGGGGCTAGATTGGTGGTGGGCATGTTCCAGGGCTGGGCACAGCAGGCAGGAGGAGGTAAGGGCCACCCTCGGACTAGCTGAGGTTACAGTGCACCCCTGCAGGGGCTGTTAGCAGCAGGGCTTGAGTCTGGCACCACTGATTCTACAAGCACAGTCTACATGAACTCAAAGCCTCCCCCTCCACCAGCCAAGTGTGCAGCGGGCTTATCAACCTCTATGTGTCCCAGTCACCAGTAGAGGGAGAGAAAGCTCCACACAGAGAGGGTGACGGTAACAATAACAGGGGTTGTAATGCACCCGCTGGTGCATTCCTGGTACCTTCCCTGCCCCAGCTGGGCTGAGCTGGACAGGGACGATCCAGCCATAAGAGGGCATTGAGTTACCAGTGCAGCAGCAAATATGCAGCTCCACAGTCCTCCACAGTACACAACCTGAGTCCAGGGCAGACCAAGCTGGGGAGGGAGCCAGAGGCAGCATGCAAGCAGCAGGGAAGGAGCTGGGGATCTGAGGCTGGAAGCTGAGAGCTGGGCAGACACACGCTGCTGCTGGCGGGGCTGCAGTAGCTGCAGTGGAAGGACCCAGGGCAGGCAGCAGATGCTGTCAGGAGGACAATGCAGACACAATGATCCCTGTACCCTCTGCTGGGCTCCCCAGGGGCTGGGTGGGTACCTTTTGCTGTAACTGGTGAAGCTGTTGTGCTGAGGGTCTTTGATCCTTTGTTGTTGGCAGCCCTGGTGAAGCAACCGAGTGTTACCCAGAGCGTGCGAGTGCTAATGGGGCCCATCACGGGCCGGAGCCCTTATAGCCCTGGGCTGGGAGTACCTGCAGCTCTGGCCTCCAAGCTTGTGGTGCACAGAGCAGCTTCCACCACCACAAGAGATCTGGCATCCCCCAGTGCTCCCAGCTGCACCCTGCAGGACAGTGGGTTACAATATTTTCCATCTCTGCTTCTCTCATTAGCGAGGTCTGTGCAGCCCCAATATACATATAGATGTACCCTACATGCACACTGCACATATGTCACCAGTTATTAAACTCCCTCCAGCTCTGACTGGCTGGGGCTGGAAGGCAGAGTTATTGTATCACCATGGAAGTCACCTTTCCTTTTCTTTAATGGTTGATGTCCCACTTGCAGGCAGCTGGCACTCGTGGGACTGTGTGGGCAAAACCAAGGGTGTGATTTTGCCCCTAATCTTCGTGGGTTCTTTGCGGGATGTTACCCCTCTCTGATTCCCATTACAGCGGATGTTCCTGGCTTTCATGGCCTGTGCACATTAATTTCCAGCTGAGCCTTCCCCAGGTTACAAGCCAGCCCTGCTATCCCAGGAGAACAAACGCTGCTCCAGCTGAATCATCTTTCTCGCCACCACAGTACATTGAGTTTGTGACTTACCCCATAACCAGCTGCTAAGTGCAGAAGGTCCCAGAGGACCCCATTACCCTCTTACCTCCCAAACAAGTGACCTTCTTCTGTTTGGGTCACATGCTTTTCCATTCAATGTCTGGCTAGATTTCATGACTGGTTAATAAAACCTGTATTTAATTATAAAGAACATAAGAATGGCCATACTGGGTCAGGCCAAAGGTCCATCCAGCCCAGTATCCTGTCTACCGACAGTGGCCAATGCCAGGTGTCCCAGAGGGAGTGAACCTAACAGGTAATGATCAAGTGATCTCTCTCCTGCCATCCATCTCCACTCTTTGACAAACAGAGGTTAGGGACACCATTCCTTACCCATCCTGGCTAATAGCTGTTAGGGGGCTTATTCCTTCACCCTCTCACTTCCCTGGTCCTTCTCGCAGGAACAGAGGGCAACAATACCCAAAGTCCAGAGGCGCAAACAATTCGATGTTTATTGGGGTGAACTTCCAGCAAGCATAATTCCAGTTTCCTTCCTTAGTGTCCCCCTTCCCAGCTCTGACACCACAGAGCCTTGCCTGTGTCCCTGTTTCTGTTCCCATCCCGTTCCCATTCCACACTTTAGCAAAACATGATCCCAATTCCCCCACCTCCATCCCCAGTCCCTGTTCCCATCCCCGCCTTACTTCCTGATTGACTGCAGACTATGTAGTAAAACTTGAGTTCTACTTAGCCGTACCATAACCAATCATTTTACTGAAATTTAACTAACCAATCTTAACATATTGTAACATAGTTATTTAACCAATTATATCCCACCACCTTAATTGGTTTACACCCAGCAAAATTAATTATACAACAGACAGAAACAATCACGGAACCAGACAGAGATTATACAGACAAACAATAGGAAGTGAAGACTACAGTGATAGAACAATACAAAAATGAGGATTTCACATCCCAGCTGTTGATAAGTGAGTTCTTGCCAGACAGGATGCTATCAAACTAAATTTCCTTTTACATCTTTTAGGCTCTTCCCTTTCTCTGTAGGTGATAGGAATATCAGAACAGGATTATATTCCTAACAGCCCAATAGCACCCTATTTTAATGTGACTAGTTTGGAATATGAGGATGTGACCATACATTTCCCAGTTTATGGCTGGCCTCTGCTGTTTAGCTGAAGAACCAGGCCTCAGACTGTCACAGTAAGAGAAGGCCATTACACAGACACACAGTGATTTTTGATTCTTTCTTTTATACCTTTATAACAAGCTAAGTGATAAGAATACACCTAAATTCTTAAAGTATAGGCCTTTTCAGACAGGCCTGAATATCTATATCCTAACAATAGCCATTAATGGACTTAACTTCCATGAATTTATCTAGTTAACTTTAAAACCATGTTATAGTTCTAGCCTTCGCAACCTCCTCAGGCAAGGAGTTCCACAGGTTGACTGTGTCTCTGTGAAGAAGAACTTCCTTTTATTTGTTTTAAACCTGCTGCCCATTAATTTCATTTGGTGGCCCCTTATATTATGGGAACAAGTAAATAATTTTTCCTTATTCACTTTCTCCACACCACTCATGATTTTATATACCTCTATCATATCTCCCCTTAGTTTCCTCTTTTCCAAGATGAAAAGTCCAAGCCTATTTAATCTCTCCTCATATGGGACCCATTCCAAACCCCTTATCATTTTAGTTGCCCTTCTCTGAAACTTGTCTAATGCCAGTATATCTTTTTTGAGATGAGGAGACTGCCTCTGTATGCAGTATTCAAGATGTGGGCATACCATGGATGTATATAAGGGCAATAAGATATTCTATATTGAATAGCTGTGCTCTTCTTGGCTGTGTTCGAATACCTGTCCTCAGCCTGTGCTTGCTTAGTAACACAGAGAGCAAGACACAGAAAGTGAAGCCACCTGATGATTTGTTACACTTTTAGCAGCTAGTTAAAAAAAAACAAAAAAAACCCAACCCTTTGCTACCAGCTATCCATTTGAGATCATCAGATGAAAGGCACGAGAAATGCAAAGTATCATTAATTTTTAAGTCAGCTTTGGAGAAAGATGAAGCCAAGCTCTGTAGAAGTTAATTGGATAAAGATACCATTTGATACTGATACAATAAAGGGCTTAACTCATTCAAATACTTTATCACAAAAAACACACACACGTCCTCATATGCCCACACATATACACTTCTGGAAATCCCAAGTAACTCCGCCAAAGTCATGATAGTGGCGTAACTGAGAGCAGAGTGTGGTCTCTGTTGAATACACCTTACACCAGGCTTTGATCTAAGTTACAAGAGTGCAGTTCCGGAGCAACTCCAGTGAGAAAATGCTGAATTTACACCAATATCTCAAAGACCAGAATCTAGCCTATGCTGCATATACAATATTAAATAGCATGGCCTTCTTTCAGAAAGGAAAAGGCTGAATCCCCAGACAGCCTGCTGGAGGCCAGGCTACTGAGATAAGGAAGATCCACCTCCCGCTCCGCATGTGTTGATGGTTAGACAGAAACCTGTGACTGCCCTGAAGTCACTGTCATTGTGAAGTCCTCATGGGGCTGATGGAGGTAGAGAAGCTGCTCTATCATATTGGATGTCACCAACTCCACCACAGGAATACAAATAAATCCCTTCCTTTATTTGTGGTAATTTGTTTCTGCGCAGAATAAATTGAATATGTAATTTCATTTTCTCTCTTGGAGCATTAACAACCTTGGAATTGTTTAGCTTCACAATGAAGACAACAAACAAGTAATTACTGACAAACTGATATTGCCATTGAGAGGAGAATGCAATTGATTTTAATTTATTGTCAGCCCTGTTTACACTTCTATTGCATTAGACATAATAAAGAGTTACAGTAGATTATGTTCTGTTGTAAAATAGTTCTTATCAGACACCACAAACTACTTCCCTTACTAGGGAACACGGCTAACCTATTATACTCCCCGCTCAGCTAGCCACTCGAGGGGAGTGTTTCCAGAGTCAGTGTTTCCAAAGTAATTCTGCTCTGATACTCTGGGCAGGCAGCTCAGCCAGAGGATGCTCAGGCCCAGACTTATCTCCCTGGGATTCTTCTCCCTCCCAGGGGCAAGTGGTTAGGTCTTTAATAATGGCTGGCCACTGGGGCTCTTTCTCCAGCAGGCTGCACTGGAGAGCAAAATACACAATCCTGGCCAGGCAAGTTGCCTGCATCACACTGGAAATGTCTAGAATGAGCCTCGATATATTTGGAAGCCAGGCCATTCCATCCAGCTTGTTTATGGGGAGCTTCACATGCATGGTCATCCGGTGCAGTTCTCTTGAGACAAGTCATGGATAGAGATGGGGCCAAAAAGTGCTCTCAGTTGGATCCAGGCTACCTTGCTGAAGTTACTGAGGGCAGAATTTAGGGCACAGTGGCAGGTTCCAATAAGATATTCTCGGGAGAGCTGATCAAACAGTTTGTCAAAACTTTTTTGACTGAAAATGGCTTTTTGGTGCAACAAAAAATTCCTTATGAACACGTTTGCTTTTCTTGCCATGTTGTGGGTGGGTTTTTTTTGGGGGGGGGGCGAGGTGGGAATTAAAAAACTGGAAAAAAATCAGTTTTCAACAACTGAAAAACAAACAAAAAAATCAGTTTTCAGCAAAACCCACACCAAATTCCATGACAAATCCGGACCGAAAAAAAAAATCACTTCCTTTGAAATATTTTTATGGAAAATCGAATCCATTTTTCTACCAGCTCTGGCGTTTTCTGAGTGTTTGAAAGGTGCTGTGCCGACAGCTCTGGTGTATTCTGGGTGTTTGAAAGGTGCTGTGCCGACAGCTTTGGTGTATTCTGGGCATTTGAAAGGTACTGTGCCGACAGCTCTGGTGTGTATTCTGGGCGTTTGAAAGGTGCTGTACCAATAGCTCTGGAACTTGGAGCCGTCAGTTATGTGCAGAATAGAGATGTGCAGTGTAACCTTGTTGTGTTCCCTAACCCTCAACTTCGCCACTACTAGAGCCTCTGTAAGCATGAGCTGGGAGTCTGGTCCCCATGCCAGGGCCAGCCTGAGCCTCTCTGCTGAGAATAAGGGATGTCAGTTTGTCCTAGCTCTGGTGCTGGTTTCAATGGGGCAAGCAACTGTCCTGGGGAATGGGACTGAAAGCTCCACATGCATGTCACATAGATCCCCAGGCCACTGTCAGATGGTAACAGCTTTTGGTTCTCATCTGGGCAGGACTGGAATTAGGGGAGAAGGACTGGACAGCCTGCTACCAGTTCCCTGAAAGCCCAGTTCCCCGGCTAGGGATTTAAAGTACACTGTTCTGTACCGCACTGCACCTCCAGAAGCCGGGCTTTGAATGCCAGAGCACAGCGGGCAGTCTAGGAGGGAGTTTAACAGGGCTTCACTAAGCTCTGTATGAGAGTAGGAACCACAACAAGGGTAGCAATAGGTATTACTGTCACATCTAGCAAGCAAAGAGCTCTGAATAGCACAAGTACATGCTAGCCCAGCACCCTCCCTCTCTCCCCCAGCAGCACAGAAGAAGCTGTTTGCAGACATGTTAAGCATCCTCTCCTATGACACTCTTGCAGGTCACTGCTGCTGTCAGAGAGTCCTGGCCGGAAGTCTTGCTTTTGTCTGGGTTCTGGGAAGCAGGAGGGCTAGAACTGTGAGATCTCCCCACACACTTTGCACCTGCTGAGTGGGCGGCCTCTCTGCTCCCCTTGCTGGTTTCCAGCAGCAGAGGGGTAAGGAGGACATAGTGCACTTCCCTCAGTGAGGGATGTGGGAACAGCCAGGCAGTCCACAGCATCCTCTTTAGACTGGCTCTGCCCAGCCATAAACCACACCCCTTAGATTCCCATCATTCCCCTAGGTTCCCCCTCTGTAAAGCTGCCTCTACCCCCCTCCAAGCTCTCCCACTGCTCTGCTGTGAAGGAGCCAAGGAACAAGGTCCTGCCTCCCCACAACGACTCAGGGGGACCCTCTCTGAACAATCAGTTCAGGGTTTATTCGAGTTGCACGGCATAGTCCTTGTTTGGAGCAATGTTAATCCCCTCAGGGGGTTCTGACAGGAGCTCCCTAGGCCTGCAGGGAGGATTCAGTGGAATTCAGGTGTTCCCCTGCTCCAGGCCAAATCCTGCCATTGCCATGCTGCAGGGTGAAGATGAAAAGCTTGTGGGCTCAGCGATGCCATTCAGCTTTCTTCTCCCACACCCCTCAATGGAGGGGAGAATCTGACTACCAGTCTGGCTGTTTGATGCTTGGCTGAGCTAACCTTTATGAGAGAGGGGACTGTCTTGTCAGTTAAGCTTAGGCTCTAGAAAGTATGTTATGATTTTATTCTACACGTAACCGTTTGTTTCCATTAGTTCTATTTGCTTCTTCTCAAACCTCTGTTCTGTGTTAAGTGACCTGTTTGTACTGTGGGGCACTGATCCCATGGTGGCACTGGTTAGCTGGTGCATACCGTTCCTTTGGGAGCAGCAGATGTGCAAATGCTGGGAGTGCCCAGGGGCTGGATGCTCCGGGGATGCTCAGAGGACTCGGGGGGTTGGTGTGTGCCTGTACAGAGATAGCGGGACCAGCAAGGCCTGCTGGGCAGGGCTTGTATCACCAGAGGCTGGTGGAGGCAGTGAGCTGACCCAGGCAGGCACAGACAGGCTTCCCCACACTAAGGGCAGGTGGTAGCGAAGTGCCTCACAAGCCTGGGTACTCCTGGGAAGCGTTCCCCTCCACGCACACACCAGGCTTGTCTCGAGGGAATTCCCAGAGACTGAGTTCCTCCAGCGCAGGCCAGGGAGAGAGGCTGACCTGAGCTGCTGCAGGGGTGCCGCTGTAGTCTCTGGGCTAGAGTGCCACATTCCTGCGGGAGAGAGGGTTGCACCAGTTGGGCGACCTGCCTCTCAGAAGTCACAGGGCTAAGCTGCAGGGCTGCAGACTAGCTGGAACAGCCAGGAGGGCTCTATGCCAGGGAAGACGCTAAGAGAGAAAACGTGCTTCAGTCTCATGGTGTCATGAACATGTTGAACAGAGCTGGTGATGAATGTGAAGTGAAGAAATGGAATTGATTATAGACCAATGCTTGGACCAATGCTGGGTAACCAGCAGTAGGGAATGAAAATTCTCACAGATGAGAGGATATATGATATATTTGACATGACTGAAATATTGTGGGATGGTTCACAGGATAGGAATTTAAAATCACGGGTTAAAACCTGTTTAGGAAAGACAGAGTAGATAAAACCAGTGAGGAAGTGGCACTTTACATGAAAGACGATATTCTCTATTTTCTAGTTATCAGTAATTCAGAACTCCAGTATCTTGAATGCATGAGGGTCAATGTGCTAATTAATAAAGGTCCAGAGAGGGTGCTGGAGAGTCTCTGTTACAGACCACTGAAAGAAACCAGAGTACAAGATGAGATGCTCCTTAAGCACCTGCTGTAATGAGTGGGAAGAAAATTGTGATATCATGAAGGTCTTCAAGTTAAGAGAGACCTGCTGAAAGCCTCCTGAAGGCACTGGAGTTTCTAAACATTGTAGATGATAACTTTCTAACACAAAAGATATTGCACCCAACACAAAATAACACTATATTGGACCTCATTATGATGGATAAAGATAAATTCATTGCTGGATTGGAAGTTGGTGGTTGCCTAAGGAACGATGACCTGATTAGCGAACTAGGTAAGTTCATGGAGGATAGGTCCATCAATAGCTATTAGCCAGGATAGGCAGGGATGGTGTCCCTAGCCTCTGTTGGCCAGAAACTGGGGATGGGTGACAGGGGATGGATCACTTGATGATTACCTGTTCTGTTCATTCCCTCTGGGGCACCTGGCATTGGCCACTGTCAAAAGACAGGATCTGGGCTAGATGGGCCTTTGGTCTGACCCAATATGGCCGCTCTTATGTTCTTATTCATTATGAGCAAAGAGGACAGTGCTAACCTGTGATATTTATACTAGGTGCTTCAAAAAGGCTGATTTCTCAAAGGGGCAGCAAATTATCAGTGAAATTGACCAAGAGGAAAAATTTAGATAGAAAAACATGAATGAAAATTGAGCATTGTTTGGATGGCCAAAAACCACACTCCACAATCCAGAATGAGGAGATGTTAGCTAAAAGCCCATCCTGGTTAAGAGGGGAAGCCAATAGAAACTGACTGCAGTTTATGGGGAATAGGGAACAGCAATATAGGTCAAGCATAGCACCTAGATGCCCCAGGGCCACTGGGTTTGGGGACCAATTTGTTCTTTAGGCCCTGTGAAGCTCCCAGTGTAACAGTAATCACTAGAAACTGACCCCTGTCATGTGACCAGGGTATTTGCCTTAGGAGACTTGATCACAGGTCATGTGATAGGCCAGGAAATGACCTAGGATCATTTCTCTGGGTTAAACCAGCAGCGCTGCAGGTCAGGCCCCTATTGCACAGCTACGAGATGGGCATTCAGACCCATGGCTCCAGAGCCCACCAACTCCAGTTTTCACTGTTACGCTCCCCTCTCCAGGGGAATCTAGTTTGAGCAATTTCTTTTAGCCTGTGAGTGTCACACTAGGAAGGGAAGATTTGCCCTTAGACTGAAAGACACACCAGTGCTGTGGCTACTTTGCTCATTTGTCACTTCCTTGTGTAGCTATTTTACATATACTACATACAAAACTACATTCAAGGAACACAACTCAGATTGCAAAGTCAAGTTGTCCATAGTCAGGACATGCCAGAATTGAGGTTGCCTGTGCAACCTTAATTCACCCCTTTAGAGGAAGGGAATCATAGAAATGATAAACTGGAAGGGACCTTGTTAGGTCATCTGGTCCCATTCCCTGCTCTAAGACGGGACTCAGCATCATCTAGACCATCCCCGACAGTTATTTGTCTAACCTGTTCTGAAAAATCTCCAGTGCTGGAGATTCCACAACCCCATAGGTAATTTGCTCCGGTGTTTAACTACTCTGACAATTAGGAAGATGTTTCCTAATGTCTAACCTAAAACTCCCTTGCTGCAATTTAAGCCCATTGCTTCTTGTCCTATCCTCAGTGGTAAAGGAGAACAATTTATCACTCTCTTCTTTATAACAACCCTTTATGTGCTCAAAGACTGCTATCATGTCCTCCATCAGTCTTCCCTTCTCCAGACAAAACAAAATCCAGTTTTTAAAAATCTTTCCTCATAGATCATGTTTAATCACTTTTGTTGTTCTATTCTGGACTTTCTCCAATTTGTCCGCATCCTCCCTGTCATGTACTGTCCAGAACTGGACACAGTACTGCAGCTGAGGCCTTATCAGTGCAGAGTAGAGTGGAAGAATTACTTCTCCTGTCTTACTTACAACACTACTATTAATACATCCCGGAATGATATCTGCTTTTTCTGCAACAATATTAAATTGTTGACTCATACTTCGTTTGACCTCCTGATCAGTTCCTGCAGTACTCGAATGTAGGCAGTCATTTCCAATTTGAATGATTGATTGATTATTTCTTCCTAAGTGTAGTACTTTGCATTTATCCTCACTGAATTTCATCCTGTTTATTTCAGATCACTGCAGTTTGTCAAGATCACTTTCTCCAAAGCACTTGCAACCCCTCCCAGCTTGGTATTGTTCATAAACTTTACAAATGTACTTTCTAAGGCCATTATCCAAATAACGTATGGACTGTTAAACAGAACTGGACCAAAGACAGATCTCTGTGGCACCCCACTCGATATGCCCTTCCAGGTTGGCTGTGAACCATTGAAAACTATTCTCTGATAGAATCCCTTGTGTATAGGCATTATGATATAGTCTTTAATTTTACAATCTCATTTTATTTTTCCCCAGGACCCCTGCCTCATTCAGAGGATTGGATGGACATGGTCATTAAATGAGCAGCTGTTCAATATTTTGTTTTCTCCTCATTGTTCAGTATGTGGCTGCTGCCTTACTTACAGCACACTGTTCAAACCCTGAAGGCAGAATGTTTTGTTTCCTCATGGGCTTTTCTAAGGCATGAATCACTGTAGAGATCTGCATGGTGAAGGTGCCTCTGAACAAGGCAGACACCATCCGGCAGCTGGTGAAGAAGTAGATGTTTCTTCCACAGAGGGCCAACAATGAACTGGCATACATCTTGCACAGGCAGGGCGGTGCCAGCGTCCCTCGAATGGGTGATATGTGCAACATTGCCGTGATCACTCATGCCTTCTGATGTGTCCGGGCGGCACAGTGAGGAACATTGCGGACAGTGCTCTGCAGAATGCCATCAAGAAGCGAATCACCAGGACACCCTCCAATCAAGATGTCGTCACCCACTGGAAAGTGAATTTGGAAAAGAGGGGGAGACTTTGCTTTGCTCTGGACTCATGCCCGCAATGATATGTGATGACTATAGAAGCGTATCAGCTGCCACTGGACGTGGAGCAAGGAGCACCAGGAACTGGGACTCCTGGTGCCACAGATGAAGAATACAGATCACACTATCATCACTCTGAGAGCTAGAATCATGCTGGAGAGGATCCTGAAGGATGCCATGCACTGCCAATAAGTGTAAAATATGAAAATGGAAGCCGGACCAGGGCAAGGCATTTGAGGTGCAAATGGGACGCCAGAAACCACTTCCTCTCCCGGGGCAGCTTCACCCAATTTGCCAACTGGAGTTTCATCCACAAGGCCCAACTCAACTGCATCCCAAGGGAGCCGTCTGCCATGGGAATCGGGACAAGTGACGCAGGAAGTATGGCTACGCCAACGAGACGCTATCCCACATCAAGTGTAGCTGCAAGTCCCATTCGAGAGCCTGACAGCTGTGACACAAAGCCATCCAAGATTGCCTGGGCACAGCCATCCTGCCACCTGTAGGGAAGGTGGCCATGAACTCCGCCATCCCCAGAAACAACAGCCAACTGCAACCAGACATCATCATTACCAGCAAGGACCGGAAGAAGATCATCATGGTGGACGTCATAGTGCCATTCAAGAACAGGACCCCGGCCTTCCATGATGCCCAAGTTCAAAAGGTAGAGAAATATGCCCCTTTAGTTGAAACCTTGAGAGCTAAGGAATACCAGATCCAGACACATACATTGATCGTTGGAGCCTTGGGTGGATGGGACCCCAGTGATGAGCGAGTGTTGAGAGAATGCAGAATCGGTCAACGCTAAGCTCAGCTGATGCGGCAACTCATGATGTCGGATGCCATCAGGTGGTCAAGGGACATCTACATAGAACACATCACCGGACATTGGCAATACCAGAAGGGATTAGCTGGAGTACAGATGAGAAGAGCAGTCAGGAAAGTAAATGAAATAATTTCCTCGTGCATTGTATTTTCTAAATGGACACGTACCTAATTCTCAATTACTAAGGGACAGTCTCCACTCATAGATATATTTTGCTTTCCCCGCAACCAAATCTCTATACAACTTTTCATGAGTGATATACCTGAGTATTTGGATTCTAATATCTAAACTGTATTGTTAAATCTCTTCACCTAAATTTGGGTTGTTGCTGATTATGTACACTATGGATCATGTGGCTTTTAAAAACAAACTTTGTATTTGTGGATAATCTAAGCACTATACAGAGAAGTACAGACATTCTTTTCTCAACCTATGTATTATATATATATATATATATTAACATTCGCTTTATTAAAACAATTAACTCCGAGTGCTTCACAAATATCGATGAAATTAGCTTCACCTCTGTGAGGCAAGGGATGGAATTATCTCCATTTGACAAACAGGAGTTGAGGCACAAAGAGAATAAGGTCAAAAGTATCCAGTAATTTGGGGTGCACCATTTCAGATATGTAGGATGTGATTTGCCATTATAACACACTTCAAATGTTTGAAGTGCAGCTCCCATTGGCTTCAGCTGCAGCTGTGAGTGCATAGTGCTCCTGCAGATCAGATCCCAGGGCACTCAGAAAATGAGGAGCACACAATTAGTGACCACCAGGAAAATGTTTGGTTTAAGCAGCCTTCCCAGGATCATACAGGAGCTCTGTGGCAGAAGCAGGGATAGAATCCAGTTCTCCAGGGCAGCAATGAACTGCTGTCACCTGAAGATCATCTTTTTTCTTTCTACAGCCCCCCGTCTCATTCACTGCACACCTTCCAGCTTCTAAAACAAATGAGGCAGGGATCCTACAGACAGCACCTTCCTTCACACAGCCCCTTTTTCTCTGCAGAGCAGGTGCCTCCTGTGCACTGAGTGAAGCAGCAGCAGTGTGGAAAAATAGCATGTGATTTTGTAATTAATGACTGTATCATAATGTGTGTGCACAAGGGGGTTGAATTAAGGTTTCACAGACAACCTTAATTCTGGCATTTCCTAACTTCTGAGCGCTTGACTTGGTAACCTTAACAATGTTCTTCCATTGCAGTTTTTTGGTGTGTGCAATAACAAACAGCAGCAGCGTGAGGGAGACATTAACTCAGTTACAGTATTTATGGCCATTACTTACAGCAGCTCTCCACAGCCTCTAGGAGATCACAAGCGTACCAGATGAATTGTGCTTTCCACTGTGCTTTGTCAATAGTAAACCTACTTTTGAGTTATGTATTTACCTTGGAGGGAGGAGAGTTTTAGATTTGTTTTGCTTTATAATAACTTTCCCTAGCATCTCCACAGAATGGATGGAGGTCATGCGGCAATCTCATTCTGTTCCCACAGGGAAGTGTTCATTAATTAGTCCAAAGTTCCCTCCGTGTCCTGCTTTGTAAATGGCATTTATTCCTGAAGTCGCTATTGAAGCTGATCTTCTATTCTAGTTAATTTCCTTGCCCCTCACCAATGCCTGCTCCATGCAGCAGGCGTCTATTTGCATGCCATTGCTGGGAGAGAGAGATCACAGCTCTCCTGCTGTGACATCTGTGCAGAAAATGAAAACTCTGTGACTCCCCATCCCTCTCCAACAGCAGATGTACTATTAATTGATTTGATTCACTTTTCAGCAGAGCTCTCCTTTGCTATGGAAAGGATTCGAGGTGGTTGGTGCTAATATGCCAGTGATGAGGCAGTGGGAGAAGCAAGCTCAGAGAGAGGACAGATCTATACAAGGTTCTATTTCGACATGAGTGACTACTGCAGAGTAACAGAGCAATGCAAATACCATCAAAGCCAACAGACTCAATGCCAGCAGGTACAGCACTGCATGTGTCTAAGTGCTACCTGAAAAGGCACAAATCAGATGCTTCCTAGAGACATTTATAATGACTGTACCTACCCTCTCCCAGACCAAATTAGCCCCTGGATATAAAATAATAACTCCAAGCTCTTTTCATCCATATATCTCAAAGCATTGTACAAAGGAGATTAATATCATTAGCCTCATTTTACAGATGGGGAAACTGAGGCACAGAGTGGATTTGCCCTAGGTCACCCAGCAGAGCCAGGAATGGAACCCAGGACTTCTAATAACTACTCAGTTGCTTTACCCACTAGGTAACACTGCCTCATATACAAAGTCTCAGCAACAGTTGGCAGCATTGTAATGAAGATAAAGATGAAAAGCACAGAAATATGATAGGCGATGAAAGGAGAGAGATTAATGTTCTTTCTCTGAAAGATCCAAACTCCCTGAATCAAACCACTGGTACCTATTTTACGGTCTGCAGATGAACCATTTGCAACACACACAAACAGCTCTATATCTCTCTGACACACAGCTCTGTTGGTTTATGTTTGATGGATAGCTAGAAGGGTTTTCTTTAACAGATTGTGAAAGAGAATCTCCCACGAAGTTTGCACACTAGAAGAAAGATAAATAGCAACTTTTAAATCAGCTAGAAAGCAGGAGGGAAGTGTGAAGAGAATAGTTTTGTAAATATAGCCACCATTCTTCAAGGCACTATGTGGTATATTTAGTTAAGTAACTGGTACATCTTTGTTTTCTGTACCTTTAAATCTCTAAGGACTCTGTTGTGATACTTGTGTATTTGGGAACATGGTGATGCCTGCATAGCTAGTACAGTATGAGAAGGAGAATCTTCCACAAGATGCCTTCTTGCTAGGGTTACACCCTCATAGACCACAAGTTCTCTGCTCAGCTCTTCCTCATAGTTTTGTGCTCTTCATAATCCGTACGCTGACCCCTGCTGCTGGGGGAAAACAAATATCTCATCGATCTTTTTTACAAGTGTAATAACTGAGCAGTTACACAAGGTCACCTGAGACAGAACAGGAATAAGAACATGTCTCTCAAATATAACAGACTCACTTCACATTCACTTTGCCACACTGCCTTTCAGAAGGAAGGTGCCAAATTATGTACTTGGCTATGCTGCCTGTAGCCTCTGCTCTAACACTAGACCACATCCTGGTCCCAGAGCCAAGAGTAAACCTCACGATGCTTGATACCCAACATCTTTGTGCAGTCTCACAAACCTTTGTGTAACCAGCTAGCACAGTGAATGTTGTGCTCTCTCTCCAAAAGGCTGCTCCTACCATAGAGGATAAGCACCTACTTCTACCAGCAGGGGCAGCTCCAGGCACCAGCACGCCAAGCGCGTGGTTGGGGTGGAAAGCACTGGGGGTGCTCTGTCTACCAGCTACTTCTTTCACTTAAAAAAGAAGAGGTTTGTGCCTGAGATCTGAAGATCTCCTGCTGGCAATTCCCGTTGGGAAAAAATTGTATCTGATCTTGTAATTATGAAGATCTCCTGCTGGCAATTCCCGTTGGGAAAAAATTGTATCTGATCTTGTAATTAAGGATTGCATTCTAATTCATAAGAGGACATAATTGGACATGTACAATCACCTTAATTCTGCCATTTCCCAAGTTTCAAGTGCTTGACTTTGCAACTTTAAAGTTCTTTTAATAGCCTTTTTGTATAAAATTGTTTACAGACAGAGCTGATAGCACTGGCTATTATTAAGGTTGCCTGAGACTTCCCATTATACGACCTTGTTTTAAGTAGCTTATAACTTTCCACATTTTAAATGCTTCAGTGAAATTTTCCACACCAGGTGTCTCCCTCAGGCTGATAGGGTTTTTTTGTTTTGATTTGGTTTTTTTTGAGGGGGGGGATGGAATTCATCCATTTCCATATTTAAGGGCTTGTCTACACGGTGGGCTAATGAGCTCTACAGGGGTGTGATTTCTTGGGCACACCAACATGTTGTGCATTAATTGGTCCATGCAGATGCTGCTGGTGTGCACTAAAAGTTCCCTAGTGCACTTTGATGTAGTGTTGTTTCAAACAGTACTACGGTAAAGCATTACAGGGAGGCTTCAGTGAGCACCAACAGGATCTACACAGACCAATTAATGCACAACCCACCAGTGAGTTTTAGAAATCACACCTCTGCAATGTGCATTGTTGTTCATGTTGACAAACTCTGCGACTAGGGGAAAATACTTTGTGTTGCCCATGCTGAAACATCCTGATGACCTTTTCTTTGAACAGCTCTAGCTTGCCCATGCTTTGGAGGAGGAACTTGAAATTTGATGGGGGGTAGGTAGCGTTTGCATCAGGGCTTTTGCCACCCTTGTGAAAACTCACCCAAATTTGGCCAAGTTATAAGCCTTTGAAAAATCTCAGTTTACATAAATTCCCTGAAGATTCCATCTGCACTGAGCATGCTCCGACTTGGTCCAAGCTGGGTTATCCCTGCAAATGGCAGTGCTGTTCGGCTGTGAGCCAGGGTGGGTCCAGCAACATGAGGAAGGCATCTCATTGGAATACACAGGAGACAGGAGCTGGCCCTGCAGGGCTAGGGGGAGAGTAGATTGGGAGAAACAGCCTCAGAGTAGGAGACAGGACTGGGAACTGCGGGCAGAGACTGAGACTAGAAGCCGAGGAGAGAGTGTGACTGACTGAGAAAGGAGACCAACTGGGAACCAATGGGGACTCTGACTGGCTGGGTGATAAATCTGGGACTGGGAGCTGGGCAGGGAAATGGGAGTGAGGGGACTGGCAGCCTGCAGGTGTGGGGGGAGGGAGACACATCTGTTGACTCCATGCCAATGCACAGGGGCTCATGGAAATGGGAGAGGCATGGAGGTGATCCCACATTGTTCCTATACCTAAAGCCAGCCGTGCCTGCCTGGAACCACCTTCCTCAATTCAGTCTTCGTTCCTCAGATGTTTTCAGGTATTGTGATGCAGAGGAATTGAGGCCAATGGATGATGTCAATTCCCCCTTTATTAGTGTCTTTCACATGGAGGGAACTTCATTGTCCAAAGCATCGTCCCCAGCACACTTTGTAGAAAAATACAGGCACAAGATGGAGTCTAGAATCTCATGATCTGGTCACCTGCCCTTGCATGATTCAATAAGTCATAGCAGCCATTACCCATAGATTGGCTGAAGCATCTACAGGAAAGCTCCTCCAGCGAGGATACGCTTTTCCCATGGCCCATGTTTTTTTGTTGATAGGCCATTACCTGTGAATAGTCCATTCACAATATGCTGGCTAGACAGGATATAAACTAACTTATGGGAGTTACCCCGGAGTAAACACATTTGAAATACAGATGTAAAGTCAATATTCATAACTCCAGAAAAAAAAATACATGCACACAAGAATAATCATATTCAGCAAACCACAACTTTTCCATTGACACCTCACATGATATGTTTTGTACAAGATGCATCATAATCATATCACTATGTTGAGTATGGGGTGCAGAGTGTCACTTTGGAGTACAGAGTGTCACAATCATAAGCTAGAGCAACCCCAAGGCTGCTGCACTGATGTCACAATGTTCCCTGAACAGCCCCAGATACAGCTACTGTCCCATGTCACATACCTGCACTCAGGGCAGGGACAGACTAACGGAGCTTGGGGCCCTGCACATGTGGCTGAGAATCTCCTCAGGATCACATCACAAAGAGTCTGCACAAGCAGCCCTGGAGCCTCTCTGAAATCTCTCCTTTGCTCCATGCCCTCCTCTTTCCAGCTTCCAAAGATGGCTCGCGACAGCTGCTTGCAATGCATCACTCCAGGTTACCTATATTCCTGTGGTCCAAAGCAGGCTGGGTGGGCTCTGAGCCCAGATCAAGGCCACCTGGAATTACTACTACTGCAGCCCCATCATCAGCGGCTTTTCTTGCTCAGGATTCTTGAAGCAAGGGAACAAACGGCAGGCTCCATTGTGCTGACACCCGCAATGTAGAATGAGCTTCAGCCATTCTTTTTCTTGCTGATGCTGCTTCCTATGAAAACAATTTGGTGCTAATAAGCTCCATTTATAATAGTAAGCAATGGTTTGGGGGAATAATTGTCACTAAATACCATTCAGGGCTTTGTTGCTTTTCCTGCATGCTGCTAATTATTCTGCATCAGAAATAGCACCCAGAAAAACCATTGAATGCCAGTAAATAGGGTTCTCAGCATTCGAGGAAGCTGAGACAGGGTATGATTAGAAATATCAAGGCCCTAATCCACTGAACAATGCCTCACTTACTGTACATACTCCTCCAAAATCACAGCCTTTGCAAATGCTAGGGGAAAGTAGCCTCCTTCACTAAACTTCAGGCTTTCGGCAATTATTTGCAAACAAGATACTCTGAGAGGGCTACGGAGCCGCGGGGTGGAAGCAGTGTGAATGAGACTGCCTGGTGTCTGGAAGCCAGAGCTCCTGGGTCCTTTCACAACTCTGCCTTCAGCTCGGCAAGTCACTTGATGGTGCTGGGCCTCTGTCTCTGCTCTTGCAAGATAGGCGCAATGTGGTGATGCTTGGCTGCCTCCCAGGATGGTGTGACGGCTCATAGAATCATAGAATATTAGGGTTGCAAGGGACCTCAGGAGGTCATCCAGTCCAACTCTCTGCTCAAAGAAGGACCAATTCCCAACGAAATCATCCCAGCCAGGGCTTTGTCAAGTCTGACCTTTCCAGCATGTGTCACAACCCCAGGAGAAGGGAGCTGTGGAGGTGCTAAGTGCTGTTGTAGTTTGTCCTGGCTAGGATGTGTACAAAGTCACAGCCAGAAAAGCAGCTGGTCTCCCCACAAAGACAATACAAAGTATTGTGTCTAGTACTTTACTGTAAGTCTAGTACTTGGGGTAGCTATCCTGTAGGAGACAGGGGAATGTCATTGTAGCTGTGTGGGCCCCAGAATATTAGAAAGACAAGGTGAGGGAGGAAATATCATTACTGAACCAACTTCTGTTGGTGAAAGAGACAAGCTTTCCAGCTCACACGGAGAAGCTCAAAAGCTTGTCTCTTTCACTAGCAGAAATCAATCCAATGAAAGATATTGCCTCACCCAGGGGCGGCACCAGGCACCAGCACGCCAAGCTCGTGCCTCAGGCGGCAAGTCACAGAGGGCCCTCTGCTGGTCACCACGAGGGTGGCAGGCAGGTTGCCTTCGCGGCATGCCTGCAGAGGGTCCACTGGTCACACGGCTTTGGCGGACCTCCCGCAATCGTGCCGTAGAATCCGCGGGACTGGGGACCTCCCACAGGCAAGCCGGCAAAGGCAGCCTGCCTGCCGTGCTTGGGGCAGCAAAACACCTAGAGCCGCCCCTGGCCTCACCCACTTCTATCACTTGAATCTCTGTCCTCTGATAATAAACTGATTCTTGTTTTTAAGCCAAGTGATGGTCCTGAGTTGAAACTAGTACGCTGGTGTGTGCTATTCCTTTGTGAGTAGTGAATCTGAGAGCTCTGAGTGTTCCATAGATCAGTGGCTGGGCACTCCAGAGGGGTGCTCGGAAGGCTCAAGGGTTGATGTGCGCCAGTCACTGACCACTATAGAGAGAATGAGGCCTGAGGAGGCCGGGGAGCCAGTATTTGTGTTGCCAGAGGCCGGTGGAGTCAGTGAGATGATCCACAGCCTGCACAGAGAAGACTCCCTATGCTAGGGGCAGGCGGCAGTGAGGTGTCTGACAATCCTGGGAAAGGTCACAGTGCTACCTTAAAACAAATACAATATTTATTAATAATTATTATTGTAGCCTCATCTCACTGGATTTACAGTCCCACTTGCAAACCAAAGAGGTAGAAACAAGCTCAAGCGAGGTGTGAACAGCCACCTTCCCAAACGTTCTGGAAGTTCCCTGAATTTCCAATCCTTTCACACTAACATTAAACATTTCTCTCACTCTTATTTTTTTTTTTTAATTCATCCACCTGCTTGTAAACAAGGAGCACAGGTTTTGTGCTGATTCACGCTGGGGATGCGTCAGTTTCTCACCAGAGAATTCCTTCAAGGTAAGCGTTGGTGTGGAGATTTATCTAATTAGCCCCAGTGAAGACACACATGTTATTGAGGGCGGCAATAAGAGGAAATTAGGAAGGTCACTGTGGATTTAAAGATGGTGGGATTTTTAATGGGGCAAGAAATGCTTGATCAGAAGTAATTTAAAATTGCTAGTAAAATGCATAAATCATCTTCAAATGTTCTTTAAAATGGCCTCTAAAAAAAGAGAATAAACAGATTTGTTGCCAAAACTCACCACTCTGCTGTTCTGCTTTGCTGTGATGATGATAATAACAAATTAGTTATTTTATTATTATTATTATTATTATTATTATTATTATTATTATTATTATTATTATTATTATTATTATTATTATTATTTCAGTACTGTCTAGCAGCCCCAGTCAGGGACCAGGGCCTATTGTGCTAAGTTATTTATTTGTGAGCATTCTCCCCCTTATCTGCAATTTACTATGCAGGACTATTGTGCACAGATGACACCTGATAAGAATACAGACCTATGTAACTAAAACAGAAATACAACATTTTGGTGCATGCATGGTTGGAAAGAACAGGGAATGGAATATCTGATGGACCTGACAACATGAAATTCATCATGGCGTGCTTCCTACAAGCATATGGGCAGCTTGTATAAGGAGTTGCATATACACCCATGTTACCCCAGATCCTATGGGATCTCACTGTCTATGGCACTTCTACACTGCAGCTGGGGTTGTGAATGGCAGCTTGTGTAGATGTACCTGTGCTATCTATACTGGAAAAAAAGAAGATGATTCTGGAAGTCAGTCAGTGTCCAGCAGAGGGAAGGTCTGGGGCCATCTCAAACCATTGTTCTTTTAAGGGCCTGGTTCCCCCATCTCAAAAAAGATATATTAGAAACAGAAAAGGTACAGAGAGTGGCAACAAAAATGATTAAGGGCATGGAATATGAGGAGAGATTAAAAAGACTGCTACTATTCATCTTGGAAAAGAGATGAGTCATAGGGGATATGACTGAGGTCTATGCAGTCATGAATGGTGTGGAGAAAGTGAATAAGGAAGTGTTATTTATCTCTTCATATAACACAAGAACCAGGGGTCACCCAATGAAATGAATAGGCAACAATTTTAGAACAAACAAAAGGAAGTACTTTACACACTGCACAGTCAACCTGCGGAACTTGTTGCCAGGAATGTTGTGAAGGCCCAAACTATAACTAGATTAAAAAAAGAATTAGAAAAAGCCATGGAGAATAGATTCATCCATGGCTGTTAGTCAAAGTGGTCAGGAATGAAATCCCATGCTCTGGGTGTCCCTAAACCTCTGCCTGCCAGATGCTGGGACTAGACAACCAGGGATGGATCACTCCATTACCTGTTCTGTTCATTCTATTTGAAGCACCTGGTACTGGCCACTGTTGTAAGACAGGATACTGGGCTGGATGGACTTTTAGTCTGATCCAGTGTGGCCATTTGTATGTTCTTATGTGTGGGACCAGAGCCTAATAAAGTGGCCAGAGCAAGACTTCCCTCTCTCCTAGCCAGCAGGCAGGTATATGGGGTTATTAGATCCACCTGGGAAGAACTAAATTAGATGACTAGGCAAGGAAGTCAAAAGAAAACTCCAAGGCCAGTCAGGGGAAGCTGCAGGAGGAAGCTGTGTGGGGAAGCAGCCAGCACATAGCCCCAGGAAGGAGGGCTGTGCCACCCCTCAACTTGATGGGTGAGTTATGGGCCAGGAAAGCCAGGACTTGAAGCCACCATCCCAAGAAGGAGGATGGTGGAAACCCTGAACCTAGCGCTGGATGAAAGGGGGCTCACTTTGGGGACTGGCTACAAGCGTTGTCTTTGGTACAAGATCTAATTGGCCTGGGGCAAGTGACTGGTCTATTGAGAGTGGAAGCAACCTGAATAGTTTGTGATCTTAGCTATAAGTGACCATCTATCACATAGTCCAGCTTGCCTGGGTGGCAATTTAGACTGGAGTGCCCAAGGGGACTGTCTGTGGCCCATCGTGAGACTGTTATAGTGATCCAGAAGTTCACATTTGTTACTGGGTTGGTTAAATCTCATTATAGAACATACCACCAGTTTGGGGCATCTGCCCTGCTTTTTGACAGCCTGCCTTGAGGCTGCACTCACGGTTGTGAACCACTCCAGACAGTGTGACACCTTAACAAAAGAAACCAAACTTCACAGGTTCTTCCCTTAAAGTCTGTGCAGCCTGCGAAGTCTCTTCCCCAACTCGGTCCCTCACACCAACATCTTCAGCAGCCCCAAATGCCTGGCTCTTCCCTCAGAGCCTCAGTAACCAAGAAGTTCCCTGTCATAAACAGATAAGTAAGAATTAATAGAACAAAAGTGCTTCACATCTCTTTGCCTGGAAAGGGTTAACAAGAACAGTAAGCCTGACTGTCACCTGACCAGAGGACCAATCAGAGGACAGGATCCTTTCAAATCTTGAGGGAGGGAAGTTTTGTGTGTGCTGTTAGTGTTTGGTTGTTGTTCACTCTGGGGGCTCAGAGGGATCAGACGTGCAACCAGGTTTCTCTCCAATCTCTCAGATACAGGTTCTTATAAGTTCAGAATCGTGAGTACTAGGTAGACAAGGCGAGTTAGGCTTATGGTTGTTTTCTTTATTTGCAAATGTGTATTTGGTTGGAAGGAGTTCAAATTTATATTTTGCTGAAAGGATTTTAATTTGTACTTGAATACTTAGGCTGGGAGGGTATTCCCAGTGTCTATAGCTGAAAGACCCTGTACCTATTCCATTTTAAATTTACGAAGGTAATTTTTATTGTTTTTTCTTTCTTTAATTAAAAGCTTTTCTTGTTTAAGAACCTGATTGTTTTTTTATTCTGGTGAGACCCCAGGGGACTGGGTGTGGATTCACCAGGGAATTGGTGGGAAGAAAGGAGGGAAAGGGGAGAGAGAGGCTAATTTCTCTCTGTGTTAGGATTACTTTCTCTCTCAGGGAGAGTCTGGGAGGGGAAGAGATTTGGAGGGGGGAAGGTGCATTTTCCTCTCTGTTTTAAGATTCAAGGGGTTTGAATCACACTGATCTTCCAGGGTAACCCAGGGAGGGGAAGCCTGGGAGAGGCAACGGTGAGGGAAAGGGTTTACTTTCCTTGTGTTAAGATCCAGAGGGTCTGGGTCTTGGGGGTCCCTGGGCAAGGTTTTGGGGGGACCAGAGTGTACCAGGCACTGGAATTCCTGGTTGGTGGCAGCACTACAGGTTCTAAGCTGGTAATTGAGCTTCGAGGAATTCATGCTGGTACCCCATCTTTTGGACACTAAGGTTCAGAGTGGGGAATTATACCATGACATGGTGGGAGCAGTGGGATAAATAGATAGATAGCTAGATAAGATAGAATCCAAAAGCCAGTGAGGTTTTTATTTCTCTCTCTGCTAGCTATCTGCAGGCAGACTGAGAGGTTTGGGTTTAGAAGCAAAAGCCAGTAGGATTTTTTTTTCTCTTTCCCTGCTAGCTGTGTGTAAAGCAGGCTAGAGGAGATTGTTTTTAAAAGCAAAGGTCTGCAAGTTTTTTTGGTCTCTCCCTTCTGAGTACTCTGAACGCAAAGGCATTAGGGTTTAACAAGGATCTTTGTTAAACAAAGGGACTCCAGTTGTGAGTCACCATACACCAGCAAAACACATTTGCAAATGAGTGTTTTTTTTCTTTCTAACTCTGTCGGGAATAGCTAGGTAGAAGGAGTTAAAAAAAGACTCTGTTGCTAAGCAACCCTAAGGAGGCAACAGAGAAGCAGCATTTCAGGCAGTAAACAGCAGAGGGTGCCCCAACACAAGAAAGCAGAAACCTTGACTACCAAGGACGCCCTGTAACAGGAACGGCCAAAATTGGAGGCAGAGGAACAAATCAAAGATGCAGACCACAAGCGAGACAAGGAAAAGGAACTACAAGAATTAGAAATAAAACAAAAAGAGATGGAGCTGAGAGAAAGAGAAAGAGAGTCGGCCCACAAAAGAGAACAAGAAGACAAAGAGGCTGCCCACAGGAGAGAGCTGGAGATAAAAGAAAGAGAGAAGGAAGAGAGGGAAAGAGAGAGAAAGCATGAACTGGAATTAGCGCAGGCTAGGCAGCATGCTCAGCCAACCCTAACAACCCTTTTCCAGTTATTGTTCCACATCCCAAGAAATTTCCTGCCTACAAGTCAGGTGATGACACTGAGGCCTTCCTAGAAAATTTTGAAAGGACCTGCCATGGGTACAGCATCTCTGAAGACCAGTACATGATAGAGCTGAGGCCACTGCTCAGTAGACTCTTAGCAGAGGTGACGGCTGAAATGTCTAAGGAGAACATGAACCATTATAAACTTTTTCAAACCAAGGCCAGAATCAGAATGGGGCTAACACCTGAGCATGCCCGTCGGAGGTTCAGAGCCCTAAGGTGGAAACCAGATGTGTCAGTCGCCCGACATGCCTACCACATTGGAAAGAATTATAATGCCTGGATATCAGGAGCCAATGTTAAATCTCTGGATGACATGCACCTCCTAATACAATTGGAGCAGTTCTTAGAGGGTGTTCCTGAAGAAATAGAAAGGTACATCCTAGATGGGAAGTCCAAAACTGTAACTGAGGCGGGGGAGATTGGAGTCAGATGGGTGGAAGTGGCAGAGAAGAAAAAAGCTACTATCAAGGGGAGTGAATATCACAGGGGTCACACCGACAATAAACCCTATAACCAAGGGCAACCCAAGACCCCACCTACAACCCAAGGAAAGCCGCCGATGCCCTATTCTCTCACCTCACCAATCTCCAGTAACCCATCTCGGCCCAGTGACCAGTCAGCTGGGTGATGCTTCAAGTGTAATGAACTGGGACATTAAAGGCCAACTGCCCCAAGAACCCCAACCGAGTGCAGTTCATTATATCTCCATCACTCCAAAGATCCCCAGACCCAGATGCCTCTCAAATACTCTCGGAGTGAAGGGAAATTTTAAGAGTGGGCAGAAAGAAGGTTGTCGCGTGGAGAGACACGGGGGCACAAGTGTCAGCTATCCACCAATCCTTTGTCGACCCCAAATTAATTGGCCCAAAGATCCAAGTGACAATTTACCCCTTCATGTCACAAGCGGTAAACTTGCCTACAGCTAAACTACCTGTCCAGTACAAAGGCTGGTCAGGAACGTGGACTTTTGCAGTCTACGACAATTATCACATCTCCATGCTACTGGGAGAAGACTTGGCCAACCAGGTAAAGTGTGCCAAGAGGGTGGGAATGGTTACACGCAGCCAAGCCAGGCAAGCTTCCAGACCCATCCCTGTTCCTGAACCGTCCACAGGGGCCCCATCTGTGTTAGCAGAGACCCAGACAGAGGTAGTGGACCCGGATTCCCTGCCAACAACTGCAACAGCCACAGTACTTCCAGTCCCAGATCCGGACCTGGAAATGCAACCAGCACCAGAACCATTGCCAGCACTGATGCCAGCGCTTGCAAACGCATCTTCAACCCCAATGCCAGAGGGTGCCAGCGAGCCTGAACTGGCAGAAGCAGTAGACAACCATACCCAAGAGGCTCAGCCAGAGCCTGAAATACCCCCTGGTGCACCAGCAGAGAGCGGTTCACCAGCCACAAAAACAACCCCATCACCTACATCACTTCCCGAAGGACTAAGCCCAAGTCCACAGTCTAAGGAGGAACTGGTGTCTCCAGCCTCCGGGAAACAGTTCCAGACTGAGCAGGAAGCAGATGACAGCCTGCAGAAAGCTTGGGCGGCGGCACGCCTCTCAACTCTTCTAACCGATGTCAGTTTGTTATAGAACAAGGGCTTTTATATAAGGAGACTCTTTCTGGTGGACACCGGAAGGACTGGCATCCACAAAAACGGTTGGTGGTTCCAACTAGGTATCGGGGGAAGCTCTTAAGCTTAGCCCATGGTCATCCCAGTGGCCATGCTGGGGTGAACAAAACCAAAGACAGGTTGAGGAAGTCCTTCCACTGGGAGGGGATGGGCAAGGATGTTGCCAAGTATGTCCGATCTTGTGAGGTTTGCCAAAGAATGGGAAAGCCCCAAGACCCGGTCAAGGCCCCTCTCCAGCCACTCCCCATAATAGAGGTCCCATCTCAGCGAGTAGCTGTGGATATTCTGGGTCCTTTTCCAAAAAAGACCCCCAGAGGAAAGCAGTACATACTGACTTTCGTGGACTTTGCTACCCGATGACCGGAAGCAGTAGCTCTAGGCAACACCAGGGCCAAAAATGTGTACCAGGCCCTAACAGACATTTTTGCCAGGGTAGGTTGGCCCTCCGACATCCTTACGGATTCTGGGACTAATTTCCTGGCCAGGACCATGAAAGAACTGTGGGAGACTCATGGGGTAAATAACTTAGTTGCCACCCTGTACCACCATCAAACCAATGGCTTGGTGGAAAGGTTTAATGGAACTTTGGGGGCCATGATATGTAAATTCGTAAATGAACACTCCACTGACTAGGACCTAGTGTTGCAGCAGTTGCTCTTTGCCTACAGGGCTGTACCACATCCCAGTTTAGGGTTTTCACCGTTTCAGTTTGTGTATGGCCACGAGGTTAAGGGGCCATTACAGTTGGTGAAGCAGCAATGGGAGGGGTTTACACCCACTCCAGGAACTAACATTCTGGACTTTGTAAGCAACCTACAGGATACCCTCCAACACTCTTTAGCCCTTGCTAAAGAAAACCTAAAGGATGCTCAAAAAGAGCAAAAAGCCTGGTATGATAGACATACCAGAGAACGTTCCTTCAAGGTAGGAGACCAGGTTATGGTCTTGAAGGCGCAACAGGCCCATAAAATGGAAGCATCATGGGAAGGGCCATTCACGGTCCAAGAGCGCCTGGGAGCTGTTAACTACCTCATAGCATTTCCCAAATCCTCCTTAAAGCTCAAAGTGTACCACGTTAATTCTCTCAAGCCCTTTTATTCCAGAGACTTACAGGTTTGTCAGTTTACAGCCCAGGGAGGAGATGATGCTGAGTGGCCTGACGGTGTCTATAATGAAGGGAAAAGTGACGGTGGCGTGGAAGAGGTGAACCTCTCCACAACCCTGGAACGTCTGCAGCGGCAACAGATCAAAAAGTTGATGCACTCTCCAGTAAAAGTTTCCCAGAATCAACTGGTTAAAAATTGTCCTTGCAATGTGAAGAATTTTGTAGTTGTACATAGTTAGTAGCACATGTAAGGGTGCATGTGTTTATTAATCTGTTTATTCTAGAATTCTAGGGAGAAATCACTGCCAGTGTGGTTCTACACTGTCAGCGATTTGAGGGATGTGTCATAAACAGATAAGTAAGAGTTAATAGAACAAAAGTGCTTCATATCTCTTTGCCTGGAAAGGGTTAACAAGAACAGTGAGCCTGGCTGTCACCTGACCAGAGGACCAATCAGAGGACAGGATCCTTTCAAATCTTGAGGGAGGGAAGTTTTGTATGTGCTGTTAGTGTTTGGTTGTTGTTCACTCTGGGGGCTCAGAGGGATCAGACGTGCAACCAGGTTTCTCTCCAATCTCTCAGATACAGGTTCTTATAAGTTCAGAATAGTGAGTACTAGGTAGATAAAGCGAGTTAGGCTTATGTTTGTTTTCTTTATTTGCAAATGTGTATTTGGTTGGAAGGAGTTCAAATTTATATTTTGCTGAAAGGATTTTAATTTGTACTTGAATACTTAGGCTGGGAGGGTATTCCCAGTGTCTATAGCTGAAAGATCCTGTACCTATTCCATTTTAAATTTACAAAGATAATTTTTATTGTTTTTTCTTTCTTTAATTAAAAGCTTTTCTTGTTTAAGAACCTGATTGTTTTTTTATTCTGGTGAGACCCCAGGGGACTGGGTCTGGATTCACCAGGGAATTGGTGGGGAGAAAGGAGGGAAAGGGGAGAGAGAGGCTAATTTCTCTCTGTGTTAGGATTACTGTCTCTCTCAGGGAGAATCTGGGAGGGGAAGAGATTTGGAGGGGGGAAGGTGCATTTTCCTCTCTGTTTTAAGATTCAAGGAGTTTGAATCACAGTGATCTTCCAGGGTAACCCAGGGAGGGGAAGCCTGGGAGAGGCAACGGTGAGGGAAAGGGTTTACTTTCCTTGTGTTAAGATCCAGAGGGTCTGGGTCTTGGGGGTCCCTGGGCAAGGTTTTGGGGGGACCAGAGTGTACCAGGCACTGGAATTCCTGGTTGGTGGCAGCACTACAGGTTCTAAGATGGTAATTGAGCTTAGAGGAATTCATGCTGGTACCCCATCTTTTGGACACTAAGGCTCAGAGGGGGGAATTATACCATGACATTCCCACAATCTCCCTTCTGCCCATCTGCTTTCTGGCACAATGTCTTTCTGCAGTGGCTCCAGTAGCAGTCCATGGAGAATACAGCCCCTCCATCGCCTGGTGACCTTTCACAAGGACCAGCTATTTAAGTTCCCGCCTTCCTCTCAGCTGCAGTGCATGGGGTTAATCAGTCAGGCTGCCAGCTGCAGGCCTCGGATCCCAAAAGAATGGTGTCCCTTATACCTTCCCAGAGCTCATCAAGGAGCTGAAGCTGGATGTTCTAGCTGGGACAGCCAGGGTACTGGCACCGGGTTTCAAACTAAGGGGCTGAACTGCCATTGCCTCCCACACATGAGGGAGCTGAGCCTCAAGTCCATAAGTATCTCCAGAGAAGCTGAATCAGAGTCGTGTGATTATCTCCATCCTCCAGGGAGCAGTGGCTCCTACTCCTGAAACAGGAATGGACACAACTGAAGGATGAGAGAAGACTAGAAATCTTTCCACAGCTCAGAGAGTCCCTGGGGGTGGGAAGCATCAGAGCAGGTGTGGGCAGGACCGGCTGTAGACCAATTGCCCTGATTCAGGCCTCGCGCCTAAGAGGGCCCAGCACCCTAAAGAAGAGCACCTAACTTAGGCACCTTTTTAATTTTTACTTACTCGGCGGAGGTCATAGTCTTCAGTGGCACTTCGGCAGCAGGTCCTTCACTTGCTCCGGGTCTTTGGTGGCATTTCAGTGGCAGGTCCTTTAGTGCCACGGAAGATCTGGAGTGAGTGAAGGACCCACTGCCGAAGTGCCGCCGAAGATCAGGAGCACTGCCGGGTGAGTACGAATCAGGCCCAGCAGTTCCTAAAGCTGGCCCTGGGTGTGGGGATCCTATGAGATTTTTCCAGGAGGAGGCCCATCTTGTACATTCAATAGGGGCTGATCCAAAGGCCAATAGGAAGTCAATGGGAGTCTTTCCATAGACTGCCATGGGCTGTGTAGACATTTGGTCTCTCTGAGTCCCTCCCCTCTTGGGAGATTCAGAGCTTGGGGTTCAGCTAGCCCAGACATCCCCAGAGCAAGCCCCAGTCAGTGGACAGGGGGCAGCCAACTTTCATTGCTTGGTAGACACACCCACCCACACAACTGCTAGCCAAGGTGGCTGTGCAGGCCAGTCCCTCCCTGCAGGAGGTGCATGTAGATTTGTGTGGTTTGGGGCGTGTCTGTCAGTGCATCCAGGGGCAGTGCATTGGGGCTGGCCCGGCCTCCACGACTGGGGTGGCCACTGCAACCCACTCAGTCAGTGGGACATATCAGGAGCCATGCCAGCAGCCAGACATTGCTGTGTACAAAGCCTGGCACTTCGCACTGGTGGGTGCCTGCCAGAGTCTGTAAAAAGTAAGTGGGTCAGACGGTCTGATGGTGCCAGCACCACAGGCAGCACAAAGGGGGCCTGGCAACAGGGAATGCAGAGCTTTACTAGCACTGATGTTCCTGAAACAGAAGAGCTAGACCTTGACTATGATAATCTCCCACACGCCCATAGGTCGACCTTTTATATTTCAAGTAAAGGACAACTTGGAAATTATAGGAGAACGTTTATTTTTAAGGGCAGCTCCCTAATGTTTTATTTGTGACACACACTCATATACAAATAACACATTGTATAACCATGTACAATCCTTTGCATGTTTAGTGGTGTTTACAAGACAATATTTATTGATTTGATGTGTAACGTGGAACACTGGGCACCAAATGAAGGACAGGTGATCACTCTGTGTGTGACATTCTAACATATTGCCTCCCAACCTGCTTTGGGACAAATCTGGAACAATATAGGTGAAAAAACTTGAAACGAAGAACACTAGACAAGCTATTGGTTAGCAGGATGGTAAAATGGGGAAGGGTCAGTTTCTGCAGCACAAATTACATTTTGTGCAATCTCACCTTAACACCTTAAAGAGCTATAATGAATTCATAAAATAACATCAATGCAATATTAAGGTTATATATTTAAACACGTGTCAGGAAATGTTAAAATTAATTTGTTCACATTGCATGTATTGTCTGTTAAAATGTACGTTTAAACAATTTAACCAGTCATTAAACATAGAACAGCATCACTTTTTCCCCCTGCCATACGGTTCATTGTCAGGTAGGGATGGGGTGACCAGATGTCTCGATTTTATAGGGACAGTCCTGATTTTGGGGTCTTTTTCTTATTTAGGCTCCTATTACCCCCCACTCCCTGTCCAGATTTTTCACATTTCCTATCTGGTCACCCTAGGTAGGGAAGGCATCAGTCAGCGACTGCATCACAGCTAGATCCCCTACAGGACAGTTGGGTGAAAGCAAGAAAAATCAAGCTCCTGCACTAGTCTCTTTAGTCTCTCTCATTTCGAGTGAGTGGGACTCTTCAGGGGGGCAATTAATTTTATAATAATTTTAAAATCTCTCCCTGGTGAGGTGAGGGGTATTTGAAACACACATTCCATCTCTCATATTCAAACTGTGGCAGCTCCTGGCCTTCTCTTGGGCCTTGCAATGAAAATAAGTCAGTGACTGAGGGTGGGGTAAAGCGAGTGATGGAGGGATGGAGTGAGTGGGTTGTAGGACCTTGGGAAGGGGCGAAGTGGGGGTGGGGACTTGGGGAAGGGGCAGGGCAAGTGTGTTCGGTTTTCTGCAGTTAGAAAGTTGGCAACCCAACAAGACAGATAGGCACCGCACCATGTGCAGGGTTACAAAAAAGGCAACAAAAATAACTAGGAGTATGAAACAGCTTCACATGAGCAGAGAGTAAAAAGACTAGGATTGTTCAGCTTAGAAAAGAGATGACTAAAGAAGGATATGGTAGAAGTCTATAAAATCATGACTGGTGTGGAGAAAGTGAATAGGGAAATGTTATTTGCCCCTTCACATAATACAAGAACCACGAATCATCCAATGAAACGAATAGACAGCGGGTTTAAAACAAACGAAAGGAAGTACTTTTTCACACAACGCCCCATCAACCTGTGGAACTTGTTGCCAGGGGATGTTGTGAAGGCCAAAATTAAAACTGAGTTAAAAAAAAATTAGCTAAGTTCATGGAAGACATGTCCATCAATTGCTATTCTGACTGCCAGAAGCTGGGATTGAAAACAGATCTCTCGATAATTGTCCTGCTCTGTTCATTCCCTCTGAAGCATCTGACACTGGCCACTGTGGGAAGACAGGATCCAGGGCTAGCTGGACCATTGGTCTGAGCAGGTATGGTTGTGCTTATGTACTTATGTTTGATTTGTCTGGCAAAGTGCTGAGAACAAGGGCTTTCTACAACAATCCTTTACCAGCAAGGATTCACTGTCAAACCAGGAGCTGACTCCCAGCACATCTGCAGCAATGCAGTCAAAGAATTTCCTAGAAGCAGGGTTTTGCGGGATCTGTTGCTTCTTTGATGTTCACACAAGATCTGTGCAAAGCTCAGAAGTTTCACTTTGCCTGGGTGTGTATGAATGTTTTCTTTAGTCTCCATCCATGTGGATTCTCCTCCCTTTCCCCATAGATTCTGTTATGTGTTTTGGGTTCAGATAAACGCAGAATCTCAAAGCAGAGCACAGTCAACACAGCAGAGTCTCAGCAGGATTCTCTGATGGTGGAACCCTGAATCGTGTTTGGTTTTAAGGTAAATTCACAAATTACTTTTGTTATTGGCTCTATAGTGTCTTGACTGTGCACTTTATAGACATGAAAGGGAGCAAGAGCCTTCCCTTGAGGGGGGTACAGAGAAAACTCCCATCCTGCAAGAATCAGAGGACTCTCAACTCTTCTGAACTAGTAACCCTTGGGGGCATCTCACCTCTGGCCCTGCCTTGGACACAGACATTGGGAAGGGTTTGGTGGAGGAAGGGCATAGAGAAGGCCAGATCTGGGCTGGGAACCCGAATAAACTTTGCAACACGCCGAGTCTGAGCCTGGGATTTGCAAGAATTCATGAAATCCGGCAAGAGTCTCTGAGCTCCACTGAGAACATTCTGTGTAGCACTGATGCACATGCACCTTCAGAACATTGGGAAGAACCAGCTCATTGGCATCCAAACACAGGGCTGAGCAGAGGACCGTTTCCAGGTGGCATAGGTTGGTGTAGCCCCTGAGTTGCTTGAATCTATGCCAGTATCTCCACAGGTTTAGGAGTGGACCCAGAATCATGGAGCACAGCTGATAATCTGGCTGCCTTAGAATCCTCCCCTATTGCCAGGGATTCCTTTTCCAGCTGTCTCTTGAACACAGCTGGCTTAGTCTGCATGATTCACATTGTCCATAAATATTTTGCATTGGGGTTGAGATGCTCCCCGATTTAAGGAGCTGAACACCAACTAACAATCTCATCCAGTGTCAGTGCATGCCTAACAGTGAGGAAAATGACTGCTGAGAAGCTGTAACCATCTATTATTGCTATGGTAACCTTATAATTGACAGTTCTGGGGTATTATACAGCCTGAAAGTCATAGACTTAATGAAAGTATGTTTTTATTGCACTTCAGCTTCATCTCTGATTAAATCAAATTTGCATAATGGAAAGTTATTACATTTCCATGTTTCTAATTTCTTTCTTTCTTTTTTTTTCTTTTTGCCCGACAATTCCAAGACTTTGTTTATAGTGAAAGCTGAGGAAGGTCACCTAATACATGTCTTTGCTGAAAAATGTTTTTAATCATTTGTGTCAGAGGTGCCTAGGAAGTGAAATGGTTACACTGCAGCTCTTTGATATGCATCTCTTTCCTCCCAATAATGGGAGAACTTTCATGTTTAGAAGTTATTAAGTGAGTGTTGCAGGAGACTGGAGGTGCTAAAAGTGCTGTGGAATGTAATTTATCAGTGAGAGATGCTCTACCTCAGTCTTTCTCTCTTGCCATCTTTGCAGAGAATTTTAAGCAGCCATGCAGGTTTTTATTTTCTATAACTCTCTCCTCCCCGCGCCCCCAAAAGCACATCCATCTCCGTTGAAGGGTAAGTGCTAACTTACTCCCTGGCAGGGTTCAGTGGTGAGTGGTTTTAATTGCAGGTTAAGCAAAAGACCAAGGATGAGATTGGCTCTTTCCCCTCATCGCCTTCAATGTATTAAGGCAATTTGTTCTCTTGGCAACAGAAACAACAGAAAAATTCCCTGGCAGCAGAAGGATGGACTCGCTGGGTAGCTCTTGAGCACATTTTGTTTAATAATAGTTTAATAATGAAACCCACTAGTTAGTGGGCGTTACATGGCCCCCTTGCTGCATCTGATACACAGAGGATATGACTCTATTATAGCTGCTAGCTTTAGAGGCTGGATCTGTCATTTAAGCTATAGCAGCTGGTGCGTTTAACTCTGAAAGTCCCCCAGTTCAATCTCTAATCTGGGACAAAATGGTGGCTGTCCTAATATATGATCATTCCCATTTTTTTCATGTAATAATTACTCTCTAATGATTTTGTGCCTTCTCGGACCAGCTCTGCATGTGAGTTGAGACCAGTCTTACATCCCACACAGTCTTTCATCCCAGAGGAGGCTGGAAATGTACTTGATGAAAAATAAACATGGGCACCTCACTCACCATGGACATGTAGCCTGGTGTGGGGAGGAAGAGGCACTGAGAATAGCTCCTAGTAACAGCACATCATCGAGTAGGAGAAGACGTGAAGAAGAACCCCACTGTGACTGGCAGTCCAAGGGGAGTGGCGGGTAGGCAGAATGTGGTTGCTCAGAGTAGACTTGAACCACCACACCAGAGGGCAGGTCCCTGGACTTGGCTGCAGGACACTTGGGTCTATTCCCAGCTCTCCCCTGATCTGCTCTGTGACCTTGGTCAAGTCACTTTGTCTCTACTTTCCCACATGTCATGTCCATTTAGATTACAGGCTCTTTGGGGCACCAACTGTCTCTCTCTGTGTGCGTGTATAGCACAATTGGGCCCCAAGTTCAGCTGGGGCCTCTGGGTGCTACCGTCAATCATGTAATAATAACTCCCCTCACACCCACACTCCCAAGATTGGCACCAACGGCCTGTTTCATTAGAGGCCGGGGTTGTGGTTTCTGATCTCACTTGACAGGCAGCATCTCTCACAGCCCTGTGCCACTGGGACTCTGGTTCAGAACACATTCCCAAGGCAGAACTGAACCTACTGCATTGCCAACACCATTTCCTGGGGCAAACTCAGATTCCCTCTGGAGTCTGACATTGAGCTCCTTAGCTAGTCTGAGCTAAAGTATTACAGCCTCAAGTAACAGGAGAGCAGGCCAGGGAACAGCCTCAAGTGACAGGAGAGCAGGCCAGGGAACAGACTCAGTTAGCAGGTAACCATCTCACTAGAGGGCTAATGTACTTAGCAGGCCTATTCCTGTAGTATCCAAGCATCTCACACACTTGTGAGAAGGGCAGCATCTCATTATGGGAACTGAGGCACAGAGAGACTAAGCCATTTGCCCAGGCTCACACAGGCAGTCTGTGATAGGGCAGGGACCTGAACCCAGGTATCAGAGGTCCTCTGCTAGCATGGTAATCCCTGAAGCAGCCTTTCTCTCCATGGAGAGGCTGCCTCTCACCATGATGCTCTCAGCCATGTCTCCTGGATGGTGTTTCTGGGAGCTTGTTGGTTGTGTCACAACACGAGAGGCTTCATTCCAGAGGAAGGCCCCGTGCTGGGTCACAGGAGGCTTTACGTTGTACTAGGTGGTGGGCACGGAGCGCCCCTTGCACTGGTGACTGACTCCCAGCGAGTTTAACTGACGGAGCTCAAACATTTTGATTAATACTGTGGCCAATTAACAGTAGGATGGCCACAGGTTCCATTTTGGCCAGGACAGTCCCTTTTTAAAGCCCTATCCCAGCTGTCCTGATTTTTTTTTGGCAAAAGTGGGCATTTGTCCTGTTTGCTCTTGCCAACTTGATCAGTTGGGCCATACGGGACAAATGCCCACTTTTGCCAAAAGAGTAGGATGTGGAGGAATGCGCAGGGGGAAACAAGCGGCGATGCAAGCCCCTCTGTGGGAGGGGCGGGGGGGAGGCAGGACTCAAGCAAACAGCAATCCCAGCCCCAGCCTTGCGCGAGGGGCAAGCACGGCTCAAGTAAGCAGCAATGACAGCCCCATGCCAGGAGGCGGATCAGGGCTTGAGTGAGTGGCTTGGGCCAGCCCTGCGTGGGGTGGAGGAGCCTCTGGCTAGCCCCACCCTGTGTCCCATTTTCCCTTTGGGAAATATGGTCACCCTAATGAACAGGTAAAAGCCTGGGTCACAAGCAGGGAGCCTGCGCTGCCTGAGAAGATCTGGCCAATGGTGGGACCGTCGGTGGCATCGTTACTGTGGAGGGATTCACTCATAGGTTACTGAGCTCGCTGGGCACAGGTGGCTCAGCAGGTGTCTAGTACTCTGTGCCATGAGCTAGAGCAGCCGTAATACAGGCTGGCTGGGGGAATGCTGCTATACCAGCCATGACCAAAAGCACATTCTCTTTAATATCCTGGCAGGGGCTATTCGCCAGCACCAGAAGATTGACAGAGCTGTTTTAATGGGCTGCTGAAGGACAAATGCAATTGCTGAAGAGAAGGCTATAAAAGTCTCCAAATCCCCAGTGGCCTCGCTCCCCTGCAGTTTCATTAACCCAGAGCTCTCTTGGTTTTAGCTTTTGTACAAATACACGCTCACTTGGCTCTCATTTATCATCCATAGGGATCAAGGTGTTAGGTGAGAGTTGGTGGAGAGCAAAGCCCTGGGCACTGAGCTGGATTCTGTTCCTACCTCACACCGCTGGGCTTGGGGGGACGTTGGTGGGGGGGCTGCCTTCTTTGTGAACGGTCTGTGGGTGTGGGTGTGTCCTTCTCACACCCTCCGTTCCCTCTCTAGCTGTGGGGTGCAGGGGGCAGCAAGGTCACCCTGCTCTCCCACTGTGGGAGCCCCGTGGGAAAGGCTGGCTGACCCCTGCTTACTCAGGAGATGGCAGTGGCTCTGGAAGGAGAGGTCTCTGCAGGGAAACCCAGGGACCAGCCAAGCTGAGGGGGGAGCCCGAACTAAGGTTGTGGCTTTTGTTAGGATCTGACTCCCCAGGAAGGGAAAGTTTTTGATTGAAACAATGCTCACCCCCTTTCCATGCCCTTTACACCCTGCTGGCTGTGGAGATGACCGTACTGCCTCGGCAGGGGAGTCCCCAACAAGCAGAGACTGGGCAGAGCTGGCCCCTCTACTGCTCTCCCAGGAACCAGCAGGGGCAGGGAGCAGGAGTGGCTGCATGTTAATGTGCCATGGCTATCCCCAGCTGGCAGATGGCCTTGAGGGCTGTACCCTGCTGGCAGAGGCTAGAAGAGTTCTCAGGCTACACTACCTTGCTTTGGGGCTGGGGGCAGTAACAGGCCCCCTGACAGACCCCGTCTGGCTCTGCGTGCGTTGATTCTGTTCACAGCAGGTGGGGAACTCTCCCATTCATGCCTCTCTCTCTCCCTGCCCTACTTCTTCTCCCATTCATCCCCCTCTTCCCCTCCCTCATTGCTAGAAATATTCAGCTGAAACCTCTGTATTGCCTTGGAGAGTCTTCATGCCTCCTGCCATTTTCTCTCTGAGAACATTGATCCATGTATTGTTTGGCTCACAAACATGCAAGCAGAGTGTGTTACAGGGAGAGCTGGCTAGAAAGTGGGGTTCCCCTCCCCCGCTAGAAAATCTTGAACTTTTCATTGAGAGCCTGAAAACTTATTTTTCGTTTTGGGCAGTTTGACCTGAAACAAACAAGACATCCATCTAGCCTGATTTTGTTCCACAAAAAGGCAACATTTATGGAAGAAAACCAACATTTCCTGCTAAAGTTTTCATTTTGAGAAAGGGTTTGATAGAAAGTTTTCAACAGCCCTAGTCACACATCATCTGCAAATATATATCACACCAGACAAGTGTACTGCAGCTGGAGAGCAAAAGATACAACTAATGCTCCAGTAGGTATAGAAAATATTGTCTTTTTATGGGCTGGGACAATTAATGGCACTATGAGCACTGTACTTGACCTCTGGCTATATGCCTGTCATGGAGAGACAGAGGTGTTCTGCCCTAATAGCACTGAGCACATATAATGACTGCTAAATGGTTTGGATCACTGCCTACAGGGAATGGTGACAGGCAACAAAAAATGGAAACCATTGGCATGAGGGAACACTGTACAGCGGAGGCACTGGTCTGAGACAAGGTCCTCATCCGTACGGTGAGAACAGAAGCAGAATATCGAACGAGAACCAGGAATATCTTTCCAAACAGTCAAAGCTTTCACAGCAGCCTGCTCTGTGGGATTGGGATGGAAAACGTAACACAGCCCTTCCCAAACAGCCCTTGGCCAGCACTCCACAGTGGTGTGATTTGTGGCTGCAGCGTGTCCTTTTCAAACAGGACACACACATACATGCAAAGACAGTTACTCTGTGTAAATGGGGTAGGACTGGGCCATAGGCAGTCTGGCCTAGTGGTCACAGGTGGGCTACCTCATTCCACTCAAAATCAGCCATGAGTTACTGGAAGTGGGCAGCATATAAGGCAGCTGGCCCTTGTGGGAGCCTTCGTAGTGCTGCTTCTGCTGAGCAAGCATGATGAGGGTCACCAAATATTGTGGAAAATGCTCCCAGGAAAGCATTCCAGTCCCTTAGCACTGGGTGATCTTGCTCCACATGAGGGAGGCCAATCCAATTCTTCTCTGGCTAACAAATTGATCTCTAATCCCACCCTCGCCTGACCAGTGGGATAAATTCAGGGCAGAGCAGGAAAAGAAGACGGCGTTGGTTCAGGAACCCTCTGAACTTTCGGTGGTGCCCATCAAAATGTTCAGGTAGTGGTAGCATGGGCCCCTGTTCAGAGGGCAGTGGCCAACCTGAGCCTGGAGCATGAGACTGTGCTAGCTGTTTGTGGAATGTTGATTTTCTGCTAGGAGTCACACCATGTGGGACTACAGCAGATAGTTCTAGGTCTGGAATTGCACTACCCACTCCTGCAGATCTGGTACCCAGGAGAGAGAGGTAGACCCTCTTCCATATCCATGGTCAGGGGCTTCCATGGGGCAGGGTCAAAAGTGGGTCTGGGCAAACTGTAAAGGACCAGGATGTAGGCAATCTGGCCTAGTGGTCCCAGCTGGGCTAGTATCCACAGGTTAAGGAAGGCAACATCTTAGTCAGTGAGCAGAGATCAGAGAGGAATCACTGCAGCCAGGACCAATAAGCAAGAGTCAGGCTGGGTCAGAGACCAGATAGCAAGGTATGTCTAGCATCAAAGCCAGCCAGAAGTTTGTGGAATTGCCCAGACAACTGCCTGCCCCCCTCCCCCCCAGTGCACTTGCCCAATCAGAGGACTGCAGGGTTCTGTCACACTGGATCCTGTGGGCGGTACTTCCAGTGGTAGCTAATCTCCACAGTGGTCCCAAGATGGAGCACTATATGCCCTCCTGGTAGCAATGTGACACCATCAGCCAGTTTAGTCTCTGTAGACTTGGGTTCTAGTCCCATGGATCTTTATAAGAATAGAAAGTTGGATAAGTAGCTCTTAAATTTTGATCCCAGGGCTTTTGTATCTTTCTGTCTCTCACGCAGTAGAGAGCATCAATAAGTGAAAATTCTGGCATAACCAAAGATGTTTTCTTGTGGAAATGTGGAAAGAAGGTAGTTTCAAATTTCCCATAATTCCCTGGGGCTGCTTACCTCTGTCTTCCCCTTTCTGGAATTGAAGTCATACTGAGTTATCCAGGCCTCCCTCTTTATAAATTGTAGGTCATGTACTGAGGGAAGAGCAGCAATACCATGTAACAGAAGTGACCAATGACATAGCTTGAACTCTGACCCATGGATCTCAAATACCTGAAGAAACAGAGGCAGGGAACAGCCCATAAGCTTCCCACAGGCTGACACTGGATTGTGCCAAACACTAGCTGAACAATTCCGACTAGCAAACCAGGGGAATGGAGAGAGCCCAGCTCTCAGTCCAGCTCAATGCTGGCTTTTGGGAGCCCTGCACATCCCAGCTGGTACACTTCCCTTCAGATCGCTGATGGCGGGTGCTACAAGAGAGTCCCAAGACAGCAGAGAGAGGATGCACTGGGAGATTCAGGGAGGCTCTATAGATGAAGGGAATGTGTTAACTATTCTGAGCTGCAATGTGGATGCTGTCAATCATGAGTGGCACTCTCCTTGCAGCCTGTTAGTCATATTCACGGTCATCCCTGTCTAGGAAGTACTCTGGAAGGGCAGTTTTCCATTTCTCCAGCTTAAGAAAACCAAGTCAGTATACAAAGCGAGTGCCAGGGTATCCCCAAAACAATGAAATGACTATCCACAGACGACACTTGATTGCATGAGAATCACAGATCACAGACTGACATTGGCGGCAGCTTCTGGAAACAAGCAGCACTTTGCAACTCTAGCATCACAGAACAGCAGCCAGTACATCACCCATGTCTGAAACTCCACCCAGAGCGTGTACCCAGAAGCTCTTAGGGCCTTTCCCCTCATTGCCAGGGGAATGGTAAGGGCAGTGCCTGTTGTACTGCATGCACAATAGCCATGTTTAGCTCACTGACCAGGCTCAGCTGGTTCTGGGTTTGGCTTTGGGAATTACCTGCATAAAATGTATTCTGGCTGAGTCTCAGAGCCCCCTTTGCAAGTGTATGAGAAAGGCCTGTCAAGTCTGAAAAAGAAAGAAGGCAATATCTACCCCACAGGGACCGACTTAAAACAAGATGCACCAACTCCCTTGGGCATGAGTTTCCTCTGCCACTGGGTGACAGAGAACTACAATAAGCTGTGAGAAAGTCCTGCTGTTCTGTGTCTCTAGATGATAAGTCCTGTCTTCTAGTCTCTTCAACGCCATCTGGCTGTGTTTCCTGTTGAAATTACCATTAGCATGACGTCCCTCCTTTAGGGTGACCAGGTGTCCAGTTTTGGACCGGAACACCCGGTCTAAAAGGGATCCCTGGGGGCTCTGGTCAGCACTGCTGACCGGGCCATTAAAAGTCTAGTTGGCGGTGCTGTGGCGCTAAGGCGGGCTGGTCCCAACCTGTCCTGGCTCCATGCTTCGTCCCAGAAGCCTGCCTTCCTCCGCTGTGCCACTGTCCGGGAGCTGCCCAAGGTAAGCCCACTCCTCAACCCTGAGCCGCAACACCTTGCCCCAACCCTGAGCCCTCCCCCAAACCCAGAGCCCTCTCCTGCACCTCAAATCCCTCATGACTGGCCACACCCCAGAGCTAGCACTCCAAGCCCAAAGTCCATACCCCCTCTTACAGCCCAACCCCCAGCCCTGAGCCCACCCCAAACCTAGACCCCCGTCCTGCACCCCATACTCCTCATCCCTGGACCCACCCCAGAGCCCACACCCCACAGCCCTCATCCCCCCTTCACCTCAGCCCCCTGCCCAAGCCCAGAGTCCCCTCCCACACCCTGAACCCTCCTCCCTGGCCCCACCTCAGATCCCTCACCCCTCCTACACCCCAACCCCCTGCTTCAACTCGCAGCCCCTCCCACATTCTGAATCCCTCAGCCCCACTCCCCCAGCCTGGATCCCCTTTCTGCACCCCAAACCCCTCATCCCCAGCCCCACCTCAGAGCCCACACCCCCAGCCAGAGCCCTCATCCCCTCCCACACCCCATCTACTTGCTCCACCTCGGAGCTCCCTCTTGCATCCTGTACCCCTCATTTCTGGCCCCACCCAGGAGCCTGCACCCCCATGTAGAGCCCTCACCCCCTCGTGTATCCCAACCCCCTGCCCCAGCCCAGTGAAAGTGAGTGAGGGTGGGGGAGAGCGAGCCACAGGGAGGAGGGGGGAATGTAGTGAGTGGGGGAGGGGTCTCTGGGATGGGGAGAGGGAGGGACATCAGGAAGGAGCAGGGCTAGGGTGTTCAGTTTTGGGCCAATAGAAAGTTGGCAACCCTACATGTGGTGCTAGTTGAGCCAGGAATGGAACCCAGGTTTCCTGAATCTCAGGCCCTAGAGAACTCACTTTCCCTTGTGTCAGAGAAGCGGGAGGAAGGTGCTCTATCCTAGTGGTCAGTGCAGGCATCTGGAATCAAGAACTAGGGTCAGAGATGGAGTCAGTAGTTGGAAGACAGAGCCAAGGGGAAGAGAGCAGGGAAGCATGCAAGGAGAGGTTCAAGGCAGGGGCAGGACCAAGGCAAGGCTGGGTGGCAAGGCAGGAGTAGCAGAAATAAGGTAAGACAGGAGCAGGCACAGTGGTGGGCATGAGAACTGAGCAGCGAGCGAGTTGTTGCTGCTGGCTTAAGAGCCGACCTGCTGGTCCCTCCAGCCAGTCATGTGGAGTGGCCAATCCAGCCATCTGCTGCAGGCCAACTGCACTGATGAGATGGTCTGGAAATGAACTTTGTTGCAGGTTCTGATTCCTGACAGCTTGTTAACCTCCCTTGTGTTTAATTGGCAGTGGGCTTCCCTGGCTAGTCTCTGTGCCCGCCTGGAGTCCAGGGAGTCATTTCGTTGGCAAATATCATGTATTCTGACCCTGGTCTATCACCTCAGGGGGCTGATGTATGAGAGTTTGTGAGAAGAAGGTTTCAAATTCCTTCTCAACTTCCTTGAGGTCTTTGTGTGGTTAAGGCTAGAAGGGTAACAGCTTCACCTTCGGCAGTTTGGGCCTTCTGTACTGGGGCCTCAGATAGGACCCCCTGCAGATTTGACTCTAACCTGGTACCAACTTCACAGCCTGAGGATTTGAGGTGCCTTCTAACTGGGCTGGATTGGAGGTGCCATATTTGGCTCAGCTCTGTTTTTTCTAGGAATAACTGAGAGGAAGGCTGGTCCCACAGCTAGAGAATGGCCTGTGCTCTAGGGAGAGCAGTAAGAAAATCTTTCTTTTTATCAAAAAAAAAAAAAAGACTTCTTTATCCAAAACCCTCAACATTTTTGGCTTGGGGTTTTGCAATCAAAAATCAAAAATTTGCATGGAAAGCAGAAGCTTTCCACAAAAATGTTCATTTAGTTAAAAACCCAATTTTCTATAAAAAATGTGTTTATTGAAAATTTTCAACTAGCCCTAGTTCTAGGAGCTGTGGGTTGAGTTCCTGCTCTGCCTCCAACTTCCTGTGTGTCCCTGGGCCTGTCACTTAGGCCCATATTTTCAAAGGGATTTTTTGCCTCCTAACTCCGCTGATTTTAATAGGAATCTCTCTAGACCTCAATTCCCCATCCATACAATGAGGATAGCAGGGGGGCTGTATGGAGAAATTCACTAGAACAGCAGGCACTCAGACACTGGTAACTGGGGTCATGTAAGCGCCTAAGATAGATGGGCAGCTTTAGAGAAACCCTGTGTGTTCATAGCCAAGACTGGTTGCACAGAGCAAATTGTTGTTTTCCAAAGTGCTGCATTGTTACATGCCCTCACAGAGATATTTACAGTCTTGTGTTTTCCTAACAAATCTTCAGCTGGGGAGTAGCAGCACAAAGCAGCAGCCGCTGGTATAAATATTGCAAATGCAGTCACCAGCTCTTAGCATTGGACCGTGGTTATGCTGCTAACCCCCCACTCCCAGGAAGCCTGGGCAGCAGGATGCCAAACTATAACATCTCCAGTGATGTATGGAACCTGCTGCAGGCCCCAAAGAGAACATACCCCCTGGGTCTTCTCATGGGGGCTGTGGAGGTGTGTCTGGGGTGGGGAGGAGCATGGAGAGGTATGTGTTGCCAGAGCGCACTGCACCACAGCCTCCACAGTTATTGGATGTTGTCACTTTCTGGTGTAAGTTAAAGTAGGGTCCAGGCTGTCATTACCTGTGCGGCAGCAGGGAATAGGGAAAAGTATCCCCCACCTCTGAGCCCCACAGACACTGAGCATAGCAGAGAATGGGGCCTTAAAGTCATAAAAGCCCAGTCCTGTGAGGAGCTGAGCATGCTGGCCCTTCTGCAGCTGAGTAGCCTTGCATTAAAAGAACATTATTAAGATGGCAAAGTCAAGGAAATGCCAGAATTAAGGTTGCCTGTGTAACCTTAACTCAGCCCCCTTGCACATTTGCATTATGAAGCAGACGACATCTGATTACGATTACATGATCACATACTATTTTTTTCCACAGGGCCCCTGCCTCTTTCAGTGCACAGGCTGGACGATGCCTGGGGATGAGAAACACTCCCATTGCTAGTGAGTTTTACAGATATTAGCTGAGAGTAGACAGGTGAAACTCACAAATCTTGGATCCCATTCCAGGCCTTGCAGGGATGTGTCCTCTGGTGGTCAGAGACTGTTCTGCCTGTTCCCCTGTGACTTTCCGCTTCTGCTCCACCCTCTCCAATCTGCCCCTGCCCCACACCTGTCTCTTTCCACCTCTGGCTTCTTGTTCCAGTCCTATTCTCCTTGCCTACCCAATCCCAGCATCCATTCCTTATCTCAGTGCCAATCTCCTTGTCCAGCCAGCCCTAGTCATCCCCTCCAGGGTCACTGGTGGTCACTCCATGGTGAATGCAGGTAACTCACAGCACAGAGTCCACATGGGGGGTGGAAAGGAAAGAGCTGTGTATTTAACTGGAAGAAGGAATCGTAAATAGCAAGTAACAGGCACAGAGCGGAGAATGAGATGGTCCATTAAGCCCAGTATATTATTGAATACATCACGCCGGGCGTCAGGGCTGTGCAGTCGCTAACAGCATGGGAGGCCAATGCAGCACCTCATCAGCACTTGGACAGAGCAAAATCAGTCATCTTCAGACACCATGGAGAGAGCCCTGGGGCAAGCGAGGCTCACGCGTCACAGGGACAAAGCTGCAATGCTTTGCTGAGCCCAGAGCCAGTGGGAGGCCCAGTGAGTCATGCCTCGGTGTCCATGGCAGCAGCAGTGTGGGGTGCCAGCCTGGGAGACCACAGGCAGTGTGACGAGGTGAACAGGTGATTAGTCATTGGTCAGGCGTGCCGTGATTGTGAGCTCCCAGTGAGAGGCAGCCACTTGAGAAATGCATGAATGACTAATTGACAGCCTCTGGGAGAGGAAGGGGGTCACTCAAAACAGGAATCTGCTTCCCCAGCCCACAGCTCACTAGGCCTGAGCCAGCACTAGGCCTAGGCACCATTTATATCCTGCCCCACTCTGGTCCTGACAGCCAAGGGGGACATAATGGTGCTGGCTCTCTGCCAAAGGGTGATTTTACCTATTGTGACCTTAGATAGATCCCGTCATCTTTCTTTGTTCCTGAGTTTCCTCCTCACACCCCAGGGATAGCACCCGGCACCTTTGGCTAGGGAGAGCAAAGCATTGTTAGAACTCTACTGAGCTTGGCTGCGAACTCCAAGAGGCTTGGTCTTGGCACATGTTCTGCAGTGACCTGGACACTATGCCTGGCCATTCTGAAGCGTGTTGGGAACCCGCCCTGACAGCAATCGAGGAGGAGCAGAAATAATAACAGGAATAACCATTCCTAGAGAAGGGAAGTCAGTGCCAAGACTCAAGGATGCGGCACTGGGCAGAGAGACGGTCAAGGCAGACAATCTGGTGACAATATTTTGCATGGACTGGTTGTGAGAGACAAAGGGAAAGGAGAGGCCATGGAGGAGCCTGCAGGACACAAGGAATTCAGGCAGCAGACACCCCTTCCTACCACTCAGAGGAGCCGGGTTACTTTTCCCTTAGCCTGAAACATTGCTATTTCACAAGGCTTTTTAGGCCTTCAGGGCCCCACCATGCACACACCATTCCGTGCAACCATGGGAGTCCTGAATGTCCAGCTCCTGTGTGCTGCTGCCTTGGGTCTGCAGCCAGGACAATGAGTACGCAAGACATGGAGGCTGGCATTTCAAGTCTTTCCACCATAGGTGCTGGAACTTAGGGTGTGGGGGGTGCTGCAGCACCCCCTAACTTGAATCATAGAAGAATCATAGAAGATTAGGGTTGGAAGAGACCTCAAGAGATCACCTAGTCCAACCATTTGAAATGGTTTCCATTATATCCAGGGTTTACAGTTTGGTTCAGTGGCTCTCAGCGCCCCCACTATACAAATTGTTCCAGACTTTCCACCTGTTATTTCCTTAGGTTCAGCGTGCCACCTCCCGGCCAGGACTGCAGCCTCCAGTCTGCTGTAAACCGGATGTGACTTGTCTTAGCAGCGGCACAGCAGCAAACTCTATTGAGCACGAGAGCCATCTCAAAATGGGTTTTCTTAAAGCATTCACTCTCCCTCCAGTCCCCACTTCTGCCTTTTTTTTAATCAATGAAATACCAAAACCAGAAGAAGAAAAAAAAACCACGTAGTTTATGGAAACTGCTTTTGTGGAAAATGTTTGGTTTGAAGAAAATGTTTTGATAAAAAATGCCTGGTTTTAGTTTTTCATTAGAAAACGAGAACATTTTTTAATCAGAATTAACCTTATCAGCAAAAGTGTTATTTGGGTTGAAAAGCTATTTGTTGCTGAGAAAACCAACTGTAGTTAGCACTTCCCATCCTAAAAGCCACCAACCCATTTTACAAGCACAGAAATCACTTTGCCTGTCATTGCAATGCAGCCCCCTGTGGGATGAAATATTTAACAGTGTGCAGCAACAGCATGGCAGTTTAGAGCAGGGAGCGCACATGAAAGCCAATGTATCCATGCAGAGAACTGGAGTGTCCGGAAAGTCTTTTCACCTCAACTACACTTTTGGCACAATTCTGAGGTTACATTTCCTGCCTTATGAAAATGCTCTGGAACCTTAGGGTATGTCTACACTGCGCGCTGAGCCCATGCTCTGACTCACATTTGAATCCCTCCTCCGTCCACACACAAATCAGTTGGACTCATGTTATCAAGCACGTAGGACCTGAGTTCTAGGACTTGCTAAAGCAATGAGTCAGAGCCCAAGTCCTGCTGTGACTCTGGTCCAAGCTTTGCCATTTTGCAGTGTGGACTCAGCTCAAGCCACAGACTTGAATCAGCAGGTGTGTGTTGTGCACTACGGAGACATTAGCACGATTATGAAATCCAGGACTAAGAATTGTAAGCCCAGGTTTTACAATGCAGTAAAGCATTGGCTTGGAAACACTGAGTCCACAAAGCCAGGTCCCAGAGACCTGGGCTTACATTGCAATGTAGACAGACCCTTTCTGTCATTCAGAACATAGCATTCCCAACAGCACAGCACCCCAGAACGCCACATGGAGGCACTGGCTTGTTGCTGACTCAGAGGAAGGAGCCGTCCCCAGCTATCCTCAGGTCATGAATGGATGAAGTACAGATGTGTTGTCACTCCATGGGGAAAGCTTCCTGGTTATCTGTGTGCTTTCATCACCTTAAATATGAATCGCTCATAAATAACCCTCCCAGGGCAAGCAGCCAGCCGGGAAGGGCGGGACGAGAATCATTCATAGCAGAGCATAACAGTGCTTATATGATTCATAAAAAGGAAAATCAATAATGAGGGAGTGATAAAACTGTGAAGTGCACACATCAGATCAATCAAAGCCCAGGCACTGTGTGCACATTCACAACAGGTGAGCCTTAGTGAGCAAGAGCTCTGATCCTTCCAGCCCTTGGCACCAATTCAGGGCCTGACCTTGAGTCCCCTGACATGGCACGTGAAGCCATTGGCTAATTATTGGAAATATCTGGCATGTCACATACAATATGAGGCTTGATCAAGACACAGTTACCTTGACCCAAGGAGCGAGCTGCATGTCTCACCCTGGGCCAACACAGGCAACTCAGCTATGAGATTGTTTATTGGCCCTTGGTTACTGAGAGATGTTGGTGGTGGGTTGGTGCCTGGCAAGCAGGATAATAACCCCTGGCACTTATCTAGTGCTTTTCAGTGGATCTCAAAGTGCTTTACAAAGGACATCAGTGTTATTATCCCCACTTTACAGATGGAGAAACTCAGGCACAGGGAGGGGAAATGACTTAGCCAAGGTTCACCCACCAGGCCAATGGCAGACGTAGGAATAGAACCCAGTTCTCCTGAGGATGCTGGCATCTTTTTCACATTATCTGCTATCCCTGTGGAGGGCTGTGATCAGGAAGCTGATTAAGGCAGGCTTAAAATCATAGATCCCAAGGCCAGAAGGGATCATTGTGATCATCCAATCTGACCTCCTGTGTAATACAGGCCAGAGAACTTCCCTAAAATAATCCCTAGAGCAGAGTTTTTAGAAACACATCTAATCTTAATTTTAAAATTGCCAGTGATGGAGAACCCTCCACAACCCTTGGTAAATTGTTCCACTGGTTAATTATTCTATTAAAATTTTACACCTTATTTACAGTTGGAATTTGTCTAGCTTCAACTTCAAGCCATTGGATCATGTGATAGCTTTGTCTGCTAGATTGAAAAGTCCATTATTAAATATTTGTTCCCCATGGAGGTACTTATGGACTGTGATCAAGTCACCCCTTAACCTTCTCTTTGTTAAGCTAAATAGATTGAGCTCCTTGAGTCTATCACTAAGAGACTGGTTTCCTAATCCTCTAATCATTCTCGTGACTCCTCTCTGAACTCCCTCCAATTTATCAATATCCTTCTTCAATTGCTGACATTAAAACTGAACACAGCGTCCCTGCATCAGTCACAGCAGTGCCAAATAGAGAGGCAAAAAATATCTCTGCTCCTATTTGAAATACCCAGGTTATGCATCCAAGGATCATATTAGCCCTTTTGGCCAAGCATTGCATGGGGAGCTAATGTTCAGCTGATTATCCATCACAACCACAAATTTTTTTCAGTCACTGCTTCCTAGAACAGAGCCCCCCATCCCTGTAAGTGTGGCCTACATTCTTTGTTCCCAGATGTATACAGTTACATTTAACTGTGTTAAAATGCATGTTTGCTTACGCTTAGTTTACCAGGAAAGCCAGATCGTTTTATATCAGTGACCTGCCCTCTTCATTATTTACCACTCTTCCAGTTTTTGTGTTATTTGCAGATGTTATCAGTGATGATTTTACATTTCCTTCCAGCTCATTGGTAAGTGTTAAATAACATAGGGCTAAGAACTGATCCCTGCGGGACCCAATAGAAACACACCCACTTGATGACAACTCCTTGTTTACAATTACAATTGCAGCTCTATGTATTTTGCCACCCTAGGCATGGCACTCAGGCTGCTTTCGGCGGCATACCTGCTGGAGGTCCACTGGTAAAGCGGATTCGGTCACATGGCTGAGGGAGGTCATCGGTCCCACGCCTTCAGCGTACCCACCTCTGAATTGCCACAGAAACCATGAGACCGGCGGACCTCCCACAGACATGCTGCCGAAGGCAGCCTGACTTCCACCCTCACAGCAACCAGCAGGCTGCCCCCCGTGGCTTGCCACCCCAGGCATGTGCTTGATGCATTTGTGCCTGGAGCCACCCCTGCCTGTCAGCCAGTTTTTAATCCATTTAATGTGTGCAGCTCCAAGGCAAAGCCTTATCTCTATGTGTATTTGTTATATCAACGTTTGAATCATACAATCATAGAATATCAGGGTTTGAAGAGACCTCAGGAGGTCATCTAGTCCAACTCCCTGCTCAAAGTAGCACCTACTTCAACTATTAACATTATTACCTGTAGCATCTAAACTTGTAATACCATCAACAAATTTCAAGTTAGCTTGACAGAGTCTATTTTCCATAAACCCATGTTAATTGGCATTAATTACAATACTGTCCTTTAATTATTTATTAATTGAGTCCTGTAATGGCTGCTGCATTATTTTGCCCAGGGTCTGTGTCAAGTTGATGGGCCTATAACTAACCAGGTTATGCCATTTAAACTTTTTTTTAAAAAAATTTGCATTATATCTCTGCTTTCTTCCAGGCTTCTGGCATGGATTTTAGGAGATTGTTTTGGGAAAAGGCATGATGGCAGCATATTATTTGTGTCTGTAAAGCACCTAGCACAGTGCGGCCCTTATCCATGGCTGGGGTTCTGAGGTTCTACTAGTAATATTAATAGAGAACTGCAAGCACAGCATAAACCTGATGGATCCTGGAACAGCTGGGCTTCTACATCAGCTGCAGAGTCATACTGACTGAGAGCAGACCAGCCTGGAGAGTCCTTGTGGGTCACTTAGTCCATTCCCCTGCCAGGATTGCAGGAATCTCCTTGCAACAGACTCTTGCGGGTTTGGCCAGCCTCACATTCAGTATAATAATAACCCTTTGCCCTTCTGTTGCACATAGAGTATCACAGAGCACTTCACAAACATTCATGGATTAAGCCTCACCCCCTCAGGGAGGAAAAATGCTATTTTCCTGTGACGTTCTGTACCTCGGGGGAACACCCAGCACCCCCATGTTCATCCTTGTAAAATGATTGTGTGGTATCTAATGGAAAGTTTGTCATGTTGAGTGTCTTCAGAAGGCTCATCATACACTGAGCATGGTTGTTATAGTGATGTTATAGTATTGTTACAATAATGTTATATTTCAGAATAGCAGCCGTGTTAGTCTGTATCCTCAAAAAGAACAGGAGTACTTGTGGCACCTTACAGACTAGCAAATTTATTTCAGCGTAAGCTTTCGTGGGTTACAGCTCACTTCTTCGGATGCATAGAATGGAACACACAGACAGGAGATATTTATACATACAGAGAACATGAAAAGGTGGAAGTATGCTTACCGACTGGAATAGTCCAATCAATTGAGATGAGCTATCATCAGCAGGAGAAAAAAAAAACTTTTGAAGTGATAATAGATGACCAATAGAAGGTGTGAGGAGAACTTAACATAGGGAAATAGATTCAATTAGTGTAATGACCCAACCATTCCCAGTCTCTGTTTAAACCTAAGTTAATTGTATCTAATTTGCATATTAATTTGAGTTCAGCAGTCTCTCTTTGGAGTCTGTTTTTGAAGTTTTTTTATTGCAAAACTGCCACCTTCAAGTCTGTCACTGAGTGGTTAGAGAGGTTGAAGTGCTCTCCCACTGGTTTTTGAATGTTATGATTCCTGATGTCAGATTTGTGTCCATTTATTCTTTTGCGGCACTGCTATGGGTACCTGCATGGCCCCACAGTATGCCAACATCTTTATGGCTTACTTAGAACAACACTTCAGACACAAATCTGATGAAGAAGTGAGCTGTAGCCCACAAAAGCTTATGCTGAAATAAATTTGTTAGTCTCTAAGATGCCACAAATACTCCAGTAATGTTATAGTAATATTATAGGATATAATTTCCCATATGTAGTTATGAGGCTGAAAATGTGTCCTCGTGGCTTAAAACAAGCCCAGGCAAAACTCTCCAAGAGCAGAGAGGCAGTTCACACCTCACCAGGCATGTATGGGACAAACCCAGCCCAGCCTCACAGGAACAAAGGACGCTGGCCTAGGCAGCAACAAAAGAATATTTTAGACCAGGCCTGCACAACTCGTAAAGCGGCAAGGGCCATATTACTCCAAAGAAAACAGCTGAGGGCCAAACCCCCCGGCCTCACTGACCCCCTCCCCCAGCACTTGCAAGCCCCCCCGAAACACAACAGCCCCCAGCACCACCCAGCCCCCCTGAAATACTCCCCCCTGCAGCACTGCCTGCCCCACAGAAACAAACCCTCCTTCCCCAGCGCTGCCCCACCGAAACAGCGGTATTGAACCTTAGTAATGTGTTATAGCAGGCCCCTAAGGTAGTATAATTAAGGTAAAAGAAAAATGTCTTTTTGCTAGAAGTAGAATAAGATCTTCCCCCTCACTTTGTAATCAATTGTCCTGTTGAATGAATGAGGTGTGACTGAGGAAGGCATGGAAGGCAGCACCTCCAGACAGCTGCAACCTTTGGAGAGGGGATGGGAGCCAGACGAGATCAGTAGAACAGGTCAGCCACTTACTCCTTGCTCGCCTCCTCAGCTCCTCACCTCCCCGGCTCACCTCCTCACCCCGTGCCACTGCCCGCCCGTCACCGTCCCCAGACCTCTTCAGCCCCCCTCCCTCACCCACCGCTTGCCTACTCATGCTCCACGCGCCATACACGTGGGCTGCATGCGGCCCCCGGGCCGCATGTTGTGCAGGCCTGTGTTAGACTCTTGAGGGAGTCACCCCCCTTCCTTTGGTCAGTTTGAAACTCTGATGAGGTAATGCTCACCTGACTCTGAAGGGAGGAGGGGACAAAGGCAAGAGGGAAGAAAGGACATGATAAAAGGGAGAGACGTTTGCCAGGCTCTTCCTCTCTTTTCCACCTACACCTACAGACACCACCACCAAGCGAGTGAAGCACTGATCAAAGAGCTTGGCTGAAAAGCAACCAGCCAACCTGTGGTGAAAAGCATTGATGTTTGTAAGGGCATTGAAAGTGTTAAGATCAGCTTAGAATGTGTTTTACTTTTATTTCATATGACCAAACCTGACTTGTTATGCTTTGACTTATAATCACTTTAAAATCTTTCTTTAAAGTTAATAAATCTGTTTGTTTATTCTACCTGAAGCAGTGCATTTGGTTTGACGTGTGTCAGAGACTCTCCTTGGGATAACAAGCCTGGTACATATCAATTTCTCTGTTAAATTGACCAACTCATATAAGCTTGCAGTGTCCAGCAGGCATAACTGGACACTGCAAGATGGAGGTTCCCAGGGTTGTGTCTGGGACCGGAGATATTGGCTAGTGCCATTCAGTTGCTCAATCCAAGGAGCAGCTTACATGTCAGAGGCTATGTATGAACAGCCCAGGAGTGGGATTTCTCACACTAGAGCAGGGTAAGGCTGGCTTTCAGAGTCAAGGATTGGAGTGACCTAGCACATCACTGGTCCGGATAACACCAGAGGGGAATGTCACATATTCCCATTAATTGGAGAGGGAAACTGGGGCACATAGCGATAACGTAATTTGTCCATGGATAGCAAGTCCAATCCCATCTGGGAGTAGATTCAAAATCTTCCAGTGCCTAGTCCTGTGCTTTAGCCCTGAGGCCATTTTCCCTTGATGACTCCCCAATAATTTCCTACAAATAAGGATGTTGCATTGGCCTGAGCCTGCCTTATGGATCTAAGCAGCTTTTGTTTGCACTGCAGAGGGCAGAGGAAGAACAGGACAGGGCTCTGGTTCTGTGCTGAGGCTGCAGGTTGGCTCTGCCCCCATGGGTAGAAAGGAGATGCTGAGGATGCATAGCAGCTGTGCTCCTCCTCCTCCTCTGTGACTCTTAGGATCCCTGAATTCCAATTTGCAAAGGGCTGCTGTTCTGTAACATTGGCACCGACAGGTCTGACAAACTCACTACACTCAGCACATTGCTGTCGTAGCGAATATCATGGGAGATCTTTAAATGAAAGCCCGGATCACCCTGATCCTCACAATCTGTGTGTGATCTATGTGCATGAGATATAAACAGTCATGTGTAGGTACTAACAATATGTCTAAATCAAGGCAAACAACATACACACACTGGGTCAGATAAAGGAAGTTAATTCACCTGTCTTGCCATTGGCCATGTAAGGTAAGCACCTTAAGCCACTGCAATGGAAGCCAAATCTGCATACGGAGAAAACTGGGGGCTGGCAAGACACTGGAGTCTAAACCCCAGGGGTTCGCCTGACTGTGGGGACAAAACAATAACCTTTGGGAATATAAGAAGGCGGCAAAAGGACACATCTTTAATTCATCACTGAGGGAGCAAAAAAGGCCAACGCTTTGTGCATTCATGAAAGGTGGAGCCCACCCAGGTTGGCTGGTGATGCTGGAAGGTTGCTTTAGGAAAGAAACTGCTGCAGACAAGGATTTTAGCCTGTTACAGTTAAAGTTAGACTCTAAGAAGCGTGTGATGCTTTTTGTTTTATATGTTTTCATTATCCTTACTCAATATCACTTAAATCCTTATCGTTGATAATAAACATATGGCTGTTTTCACTATTACTATATCTCAGATGTTATAAAGGTGTGATGTTATAAAAGACCTGATCCTGAGTGGTACTAGTGAAGCTGTGCATACACCTCTCGCTTTGCACCATTCCACTTAGAGCTGCAGCCCTTTGGCGGTGTTTTGGCCACAGAAGCATAAGGAATGGGCAGTGCATGACCTGATGTGCTGCTATTGCTACCCAAGGAGACGGGGCATCACTCAGTTAATGCTGGGAGTGCTCCAAGCCCTGTCTATTAGTGGTGGCTAGATGGTTAAGAATAGAAATGCTGTATCTGAAATGAGAGGTAGAAGGAAAATGACATTTCCCCATTGTTTGTGCACAGCTAATAGGCTGACAGAGCTCCCATTTAAACTCAAGAACCCAAACAGCTATGGCTCATTTCTAATCTTCCTGGGCAGCCTGATCCCTTCTGTTGGCAGACAAGCTCTTTAAAAAAAATAATAATAACAAAAAAATTTCTAAAGATTGCCATGCAAATTGCAGGGAGCAAAAACCCCGATGCTTCCAAAATTATCCAGCTCAAAGCAGAGAGGAGAGAAAGGCAGCCAAGGAGATTCTTCACAACTTAGACGATGATTATGTTGCTGTGTATACAGACTTGTATTGCTGGCGAAGTCCAAATGAGCAGCTCGGAGATAACGAAATGTGACAGCTGCTTTTGAGATGCAGAGAGTTGATTGCAAATGTTAACTGTGGAAATTACAGTGTGTTTAACAACTGTGCGTGCCTTTTGCAACGTTATTCTTTTGGGGCAGGTCTCTGGCCTGTGTCAGACAGGAGGGCAGACTCGATGATCATACTGGTCCCTTCTGGTCCTGGAATCTATGAAAACTCCACAGCCTCTAGGCTAGCAACGGGCAAAGCTCAAAAGGGTTGGAGAAGCAGTTCAGCTCAGCATCTAAGTGCTCAATGGTGAGAAAACAACACTGGGTGTCAGGAGCCTTGGGCTCTAGTCCTCACTCTGCTACTAACTCAATGCATGTCCTTGGGCAAAGTGCCTGAGGAACTGAGCATTCACAGCTACCCTTGAGGTCACTGAGAACTGTGGGACAAACGCTTCACTCACTGTGCCCATCTGTTAAATGAGGACAGTGGCTGGTGCTTGCAAGGGAAGATGTGATGGGTAAAGGGTGGGCCTGACATTTATGGTTGCAAGAACAATAGCATTTTGGTCCCTATTTCCTTGGGTGCGAGTACAGGACAATGGCACTGAATACCGGTACTAGTGATTTTAGCTGCTATCTCACTCCTGAGGATAGCAAAGGTACTGAGAGCACAGCAGCTGCTGGCATCCTGAAACATATGCTGCTAACCTGTTTAAGGCAATGGTGCCTGCTGAAGTTACCAGCAACTGGTGTGGGAAAGTGTCCTACCATGGAGGAAGGAATAAGGCTGCCATCCCTAGAAACTTTTGAGATGGGATTGCAGAATAGCTTCATTGAGATCTCAGGGATACAAGGGACACCCCTGTGTACATAAATAGACTGCACTGCATGCCCCCCACTCCTCCTCTTCTGTCCAAGCTGCCTGTGTTTGTCCTGATCAACAAATTTCTGTTGCTCCAGCTCTGTCTCTTCACTCTGACACCTGGCCTCCAGTTCTATCCATCTTTCCTCCACTACCAGCTTTTCCAATCCAGCCTCCCCAGCTCTGAACCTCTCAGCATTGCTGCTGCCTCTGCTAGATCACCTGGGGATCCATCTGCTGGGTCTACTGCATTCCCTGTATGAGAATAAGGAAGCCCCTCATGGCATATGGGTTGAGCATGGCCATTAGGTCCGACTGGTTCTGATCAGCTGCTGATACACCTTAGTATGCACACCACTCTGCTAACTGCTTCTTGGGGAGCTCAGCATTTGTTCCTTTGCTCCTCCTGCCATTGCTGCTGCTTGCTCATCTTTACACTTCACTTTGTTCTAGTTCTGTGGCCTTTCTTCAACCATTCCGAGCTTTCTCACTGGAGAATCAGTTAAAACTAATTTACCACTGCATGAAGTGTAAACCTCAGTCAAAACAGGCAACTATGTAAATCCTTTTACTTTGCCAATGTAACACGCTCTGGGGTGCAATCCCAGAGAGAAGCTATCTCACTGCCTGCCCTGTAAACCTGTGTGCGTTGCAGTCTGCTTCAGCACTCTGACCCCAACAGGCTGCCAACAACACAACAGCTCCACTATAGTCTCCACCAGCCTGGGTTACTACTTGCAGGGTGACCCCAACATACTCCTGGTCCTGAATTTCCCCAAAGCCGTCTGCCCTGTAGTGCCCAACACTGTTGGAATATGCAGTTCCATTGAATAGAAACACTTCATCAAACCAGGTTGTTTCCACTGGAATTTTGTTTCAGAAGAAAACTAGAGGGAAAAGGTTCAGACAATCTTGAAATGTTTGGTGCAGACACATTTTGGAATGAAATGTTTCAAGTTTTCCTCTTGAAATGACGATAGCAATAAGGTGGTATAAGAATCTATACAGAATAGAACCATAATTCTGGCATTTCCTAACTTCAGAGTGCTGGACTTTGCCATCTAAATCATGTTTGAATACAGCTGTATCGTTTCTAGGGTTTTTTTAACTGAAAAGAAAGACGAAAAACAGAAATTCCATATTGACCCCAACATCAGTCAGCAGCAGAGCCTGAACCCTCAGTTCACAGTGCAGGCCTCTATTGTTTGAGGTAAAGAAGTAATTGGAAGCAGTAGAAGGCTTTATTTCTCTATATGGATCAGTCACAGGAAGGGGGGTACAGTACATGCTTTACTAGTTGCTTATACAAATGTTTGCAGGATACTAGAGGAATGTTGGGAGTCAGGATTCCTTGGCGCTACAGGAAAGGTGGGTTTAGTGGGTACAGACAGCACTGCCAAGCACATACATCTGCACATTCATTCTGAAAGACAGTGTGGCTAAGTGGTCTGTTGTATTGAAAACAGGGTTCTATTCACAGCTCTGCCAGGGTTGACCTGCTGCAACCTCTCAGCTACTCCAGCTGAAAAATGCAGGGAATGATATTTGCCTGGCTCCTATGGTAGGAGCATGAGACTCATCCATAATAAGGGCAGCAAAGTACACACATTTATTAACATCAGTCAGTGGAAGACCTGGGACTTGAGCACATGAAGGCACACTGAGCTAGGCACCAGGAGTTCACCAACAAGACCAAAGGGGCTGCTGCTGCTGATGTCTGGAACTCAGCCTCTGTGGAACCTGAGAGCACACTCAGGGCAGATAGAATGTTCAAATCATTTAGGTACAAGCCTCTAACACAGTCTACTGCATATGTGCAAATGGCAGTTTTCAGAGCTTTATGCCTTGGCCAAATCTAGGTGGATTTTCATGGGGATATCAAAGCACAACTCTCTGACCCCAGAAGAAACCCATGCCAAATGTTAAATTCTTTCTCCAAAATATGGAGGTGCTATTGTCTTTCAAAGAAAGAGCTGAAATTTTTATTAACTTTAGCAAAATTACCTATTATCTCACTAATCTTTTTGATGATGCCTGCACAGTTTTTGCTGAAACTTTCCAGAAAAATTCACCATGAAGCAGATAGAAAATATGGAAACTTTCAGCCCAAAGAGGTAAAGTCTGGCAAAGTTATAGCAACTGGAAATAGAGGTTTATAATGGAAAATGCTGGACAAGCTCAACCATAGACATATCTACCAGCTTTGCCAATGGCAAGTACAGAGACCTGTGCAGTTCTAAAAACAAACAAACAAACCCAATAGGATTTAGGAGAAACTAAAATGTCAGGTGACGTGTAATTGCAAAGCAAGTGGTTTCTTTTTTACACTTTTCCATAAATCTAGACCAAATGGGAGCAGAAAAGAATTTGCCATCCCAGAAGGCGAGGAGAGCAGTCATGTCTGGTGATGTCCCCAAAAGAGCAACAATACAGCTCCCCTGGAAATCTGGTTTGGCTGGTGCACTGTGCTATCAACCCAGAAAGGGCTTTCGCTGCTTTGTAAAGACTTCAGGGCAGCCTACAGGGCAGGAATGTCTTGGAGATCATGTGGACAAAGGTCTTTGGAATCTGCTGTTTCCACACTGCACCCTCTTTTCCTGGCACCTGTTTCTCCTCATAGTTCCCCACAGCCCATTGGGAATTAAGAGCATGGGTGGAGTCAGACTTAACAAGGGTCCCACTCCACCAAAATGCCACCTCTCCCAGATGCCCCCCAAACCAAATTAAGCCCCGCTCCCAACAGACTTCCGCTCCGCCACTCTCCGAATGGGCACTTCCTGCCACGCTTCCTGCCAGCTGTCATGTGGCATCCCCTCCTCTCCGGGGGATGGTGGAGGGAGGGCTCTAGGCAGCTCCTTCTCCCTCGTGCTGGCAGGTTAGGGAGGCTCTCCGTGGACCCCGCTATGGCCTCCTTCCTGGGTGTGAGATGACCATTCTTTTCAAATGCGCTGCTGGGTCTCTGTGGTGAGTGCACAGGTTAGGGCCTGCTCCCTACCCCTGCTTGCAGGCACAAGGAGCTGGGCACCAACCAGGTCTCTCAGCTTCTAAGGAGACAGACTTGTGCTGCTGTTCCCTTGCCATGGATAGTCCCAAGTTCGAGGTCCCCTGCAAAAGGAGGGACAAGATGCTCGTGGCTCAAGGACTGTGCCATACCCCATGTGACAGGTGGGTAACCTCCACCCCACCACAGCCACTACCGGCTAATGGGCAGAGTGGCTTCCTCCACACTAACTGGTTGACTAGCACAGCTGGGATAAGAGGCTGCAGCCCAGGAAGAGGAGGCTGACTGCTAGAGAGCCCAAGGGCTAACCTTCACCAGCTTCAGCCTGGCAGGAAGCCACCCAGGAGCAAGACCTGAAATTCCCTGAAGACTGGGTGAGGCTGTTGGAGGATCCCCACCAGCCTAAGTGTATTCCCTATCTCTGTTCTCTGTGAGCCAGAGGAAGACTGGCCCCCAAGGGTCCTGGTACCAAGCCTGGGAGGAATAAGGCCTGAGGATTTGAAGACAGTGGTAGCTGAGCTGAAAGGCTAAAAGAGCCAGCTCTTAAAGGCCAGTGTAATTTCCAGGGGCCCGAGGACAGGGGAGAGGGCTGAGCTCCTCATACTGCACCAGCAATCAGAAGGAAACTGTGTCTCTTCCAGCTTTTTCCCTCCAGTTTTAATAACAGGAAAAGACACATGCGGGCTTGGTATTTATAGGGCTGCATATTCATAAGACAAGCTGCCTAATTTAGCCATGCTCCTGGGACTTCTCTTCAGTCACTTGCCACATCTCTGCTTAATGTGCCGCCCCCAATCAGGCATATTAAGGTTATTTATCGGCAATAAGGCAATATCCTCATAAATAAATGAGAGGCTGTTTGTGTTACGTTCCAGCCGAGTGTGGGAGAAGCTGTGTCGCAGACAGCTTGATTTATGTTGGCAGTAAAACGTCTCCCTTCTGGGTGTGTGGCCAGTTCTGCTGCAGCCCGAGGTGCTGCTGTGCCAGAGCAGAGCGGCTGAGGCCGCGTCCTTCCAAAGAGAGCACTCTAGGAAAGCTCTGACTGGCTGAGGGGGTAACAGTCACTGCATGCACCGCTATGCTCCAAACGGTGCCATCACGAGCAACTCACGGCTTCATCATTGCCGGCTGGGCCAGGAGAGCCCTGGTCAGAGACTGGTCTCAGTGCCATGGGCATACTTTGCTTTTCATCTCAGTGGGAACCTGCTTAGCACATAAAGGGGCCTGATGCTGACCTCACTTTCCCCAGTTTCATCCTGGTGTAAACTTGCTGACTCCAGTGGCATTACACCTGGTTTAAGGCCTGATTGGACACCCACTGGGCTGATGGAAAGGCTCCCACTGATTTCAGAGGGCCTCAGTCACATTCCCTTTTCCTGGCATTCCTGGAAACAGAATCAGGTCGGTTCAATGGAGGCGCCCCGATGGACACAGTGGGAGCAGTGTCAGCCCCTGAGTCCCTGCTGCGCGGATGGACAGAGGGCTGAAGCAATGCAGGTGTTGCTGGTGTGCCAGGAAAAGGCCGTTCCGAGAGGCAGGGAGCAGCTGGCAAAGAGGAAGAGGCAAGGACAGAGAGAAGGGGGAGGTGCAGAGAAGGCTATGGAAGAGAATGGGAAAGAGGTAGGACTAAGCTGGAATCCATAGAAAGTGGATTCTCTCCAGAGGCTGCTGGACGCACACAACCCCACAGGTGCTGGAACAAGGGGTGATGGGGGTGCTGCTACGCCCCTGGCTTGAAGTGGTTTCCATTATATACAGAGTTACTGTTTGATTCAATGGCTCTGGGCACCTCCACTATAAAAATTGTTCCAGCACCTCTGCTCAGCCCCCATGGTCCTCCCTAACACTAGATCTCAGGTGATTAACCACAGGCTGTGCTGCCTGCTGCATCTCTCTACAACCTGGATTTGATGAGAAGTCAGGAAAGGGGTTGCTGCCTGCACTGCAAGACAGTGGAGCTGGATTCTGAACGATGCTGGGATGTGGAAAAGACACCCTCAGGGATTTCTGTGTCCAAGCTGAGAGCAGGAGACAGGCTGCTGCATGCTGGAGAGCTGGGAGCTTTGGAGGGATGGGTGGGAGTTAGAGAGGCCACAAAATGGGGGACTAGAATGGGCCAGTGGACGGTGGGTGGCTGTTCCCCTTCTGAAGGGATGAAGGTCCAAAGAAAAGCCTTCTCCTGGTGTCAAAGCAACTATAGGGTGTGCTGGGCCCTGTGGAGATCTCTGGGCTGGGTTTTCTTGCTGCAGCTGAAGACTGAGGCATTTTGTAGCTTGGCAGCTGTGGTTCAGTGGGGCAGGCCTTGAATGAGGAGTCAGGATTGCTGAATTCTAACTCCAAATGGGTGCTTCCTTGCTGTGAGTGTCTGGGAGGGTCACCGCATCTCTCTCTGGAGTCACTGATATCTTGCAAAGAACTTAGGCCCAGATTCTCCAAGCTACCTATCTCCAAACATCCTATTGATGTCAATGGAAGTTAGAAGCCTAAATGCCTTTGAGCATCTGGGCCTTTGAGACTTGTGGATGGAAAGCACTGTCAAAGGATGTTCCCACACAGATCCCTCTCAGCCATTTCTGAGCCTGTGCATTGTATGGTTCCCTCAGTATCTATCCCCCTGCTCTCAGCAATGGAACAGCAATGGCAGAGTGGAGGCTGGCAAGGAGGTGTGTGCCATGGTTCTCTGGGATGAGTACCTGGCAGCACGTAGAGGGCAGAGTCTGCAGAGTCTGTAGGGTTTGGGATTCTCCCCACTGCACTCAGCTGCACAGTGACTAATTTTATAGCTTATAAAATACAAAGACACCTGCTAATCAAAGTGATCGTTTCCTATGGGAATCCTGGAGCTTGGTTTCCAGACAATTTAAGTATGCAAATACACCTGATTTGCACGTACAGTTACTTTGTCTTGCAGCTACTTGATCCGGGTACACAGTCGTGGGAGTTGTAAGCAGGGTCTGATTCAGTTCTCCCCTGACAGCTAGCTGGGAGGGGGAGAGACTTCCGGAGCAAACTGTATTTACATGTACACGTCTATTCTGCCTACCTATCCAGCACATAGTGATCAAAGTGATCAACTTTGGCTGGTGTTGGGTTACAAATCACTTTAATATTGAATGCTGGGGCAGTGAAATGTTATTATCAATGATGTAGTCTTCATTGTAGGAGTAAAGGGGAGCAGAACTGTGCTTTACCTGTCCCAAATGAGGGATCACCCTGAGCTGAAAGGACCTCATTAAGCCAAGGTCTCGAATGCCAGCCCCCTGTGAGAGTAACAGTGAGTGGGGATAGGTGTTCATGCTAGAAGGTGTGCACAATCCCAGGTCTGGTTTAACCTATTTCTCCCCAGTGTTCAACAAAAGAGCTAAAGAGGCTCTATTGAGAGTCTTCTGTTTTTAAGTGCTCAATCAGAGCTGAAAATGCTTGCAGTAGGACAGCATTTCTATCCAGCCTGCAAAGAACTGACAAGATCTAACAGTTGGGTAGAACCTCAAGAAACTGACCTGCAGAGGTCACAGCAGAGAGACAGGTTGCTAGAGGGCTTTCTCTTCTCCCCCTCCCGCCATACCCTGTAAAACTTTTAGCTCTATCCCTTATCTTTTCTCATTGTGCTAAAAGCCACATCTGGTTCTGGGAAATTCAAAGCATAGTATCTTTGTTCTTCATACATATTAGTAAGGGTATGGATCTCGAAAGTAAACCCAAATTTCTATCTCAGTCCGACAAACCAGCCTATATACTAACACAGGTGGCAGCCGAAGGTGACCGATGGGAGTGGCTGGCAGAAGCGGTGAGCACTCAGCTGGCAGGACCAGCTGGTGTCCCCACCCCACCATGGTTGGATGAGAATTCATGCAAATACACCTCTGAACTCTAGGTCTTCACTGATCAGGGACAAATGCTGTGAGTGGGGTGTTAAGGGGGAGAACACTACAGGCACTGTGGTGTTGGATTGCATGCCGTACTTGGCATAGACCCCACAACCACCCTGAACACTACAGGCACTTTGGTGTCGGATTCAAGAACCTGAAGCAAAAGACACTGCCCAGCGCACCATGGAGTGGGTGTTTTGCTCATACTTTTATGTTCAGGAATCCTGCTTGTGCTGTTTTCCCAAATTAATGGCAGGTTACTTTTATTAAAGAAAAACTCTTTCTGCACTCAGACTCTGTGCTTGCGAAAGGGGAAGAATTGCCTCTTAGAGGAACCCAGAGGGGAGCATGAAATTTTCCCGGGCTACTGGGTGGGAGCTCGAGCCAGTTCTATTATATTGTTGAAAAGGAACCCCCTGGATACTGAACCCAGCTCTTCTTGCTGCCCACTCCAACTGGCAGAAGGGTTGAATGAGTCAAGTTTTCAGTCACTCGCCACCTGCCCTGCATGCCTGGTGTTGGAAGGGTTAACCCAAGCCCTGTCTAGGAATGGTTTGTTACACCTATTTTAAATATGTGCCTTAGCAGTGTATACCTCTGAGAAGCCTGAGACATTGACCCAGTCATGAACAGTGAGGAAGAGGAAGAGGTGGAGGAGGAAGAGGAGGAGGATGGAGACATGCAATGAGGGGGCAGCTATGCCGTGAGCCAGGACCTGTTTGAGACTCCACTGCAGTCCCAGCTGTCGAGCACGAGCAAACCTGATGCTGGGAAAGGAACCTTGGGTAAGTGTGTAAATTTATTTCCCATCACAGTGATGGTGCCCCCAAAATAATTGGACACAGCTCTCGACTTTTCATTAATTTGCTTGTGTTAGAAGAGGTAGTGGTACAACCAAGAGAGGTTGGTTTATCATCTGCTTTTCCATCACTTGTAGAGTTAGGCTGATGGAGGGGGCATGTGGAGCAGTTGTTTCTGTACACAGGAATGTCCCTTATATCCTCATGAGAGAGCCCATGAAACTCCCAGGAAGGTACTTTGCAATCCTCTCCAGATGATTTCTAGGGATGGCAGCCTTATTTCTCCCTCCATGGTAGGATGCTTTCCCACACCAGTTCGTGAGAACTTTGGCAGGCACCCTTGCCTTAAACAGGCTAGCAGCATACGGGCCTGGTTCGGCATCTTTGGGACACCAGCAGCAGCTGTGCTTTCTATGTCTTTGTTACTCCCAGGAGTGAGAGACCAGCTAACATCGCCACTGCCTGTGGGAAATTGTGCCAGCTGAGCAGGGTGGGGGAATGAGTACTCACCATTGCTGGAGCTTGGAATGGCACTGTGCACAATCACTGCCAAGCAGAAGTGACAATTAGCAAGCATTGCTTAAAACTTTAGGGAAGCAAGGGAAGTGAATTCTGAATCTTTCGATTTCCATTGTGACTATACTGACAATGGTACTTCTGTGTGTTTTATATGTAGCTGCAGCCGTTGTGGTCTGGAAGGGCTCCCTCTCCACGCCTGTGGAACACTTGAGCCAGATAAGGAGAACAAAAAAGAGGACTCAGAATGGCATTTTCTGTGAGATCCTGCAAGCCACTGTTGCCCCAGACCATGAACAGAGGGCCTGGCAAATGAATATTGCAGATTGTATGGAAAGGGAAAAAGTGAACAGGCCAAAGGTCCCAGTGGCCCAGCAGGTAAAGGAGAGGGAGATGCACCAAGACATAATGGAGCTTCTCTGGCAGCACACAGATGCTGCAGACTCTTGTGGACTTGCCTCCCTTTGCAGTCTGGAGAACTGCAACATAGCACCTCCCTACATCCCTGATCAACATTCCACTGGGCATCAGGGACCGTGGCCCTACCGCTCCACCCTGAGGAGCAGTAAGGACAACCACAGCATCACATACACTGAGAGCTATGGCTGATGTATGTGTAACTAAAATGGACCTGAATGTCCCTTCCTCTTCTTTACACTCTGTCGTAAATTTACTAAGATTTTAATGTTTTTACATTTAACTGTTTTGAGATGTTTTTGTTAGTCAGTAAACTATTTTTTTTGGAGGGGGGAATAATTCATTGTTATTAGTTCCAGCATATGCTGCATGATGTCTGGTGTCAGTGAAAGTAGTGGTATTGTACACTGTGACCCAACCCATAGGATCAGTGACAAACAATATAATAATCATAAACACCCAGCAAGCGCCACAACATTAACAGGTGCATCAACAGTGTTAGATTCATAGATGTGCACCAAGAACCACACTGTTCCTAACAGGCCCCTGAATGGCTGGGCCAGGTAGAGCACAGCACACCACAATACATTACTGTGGCTCACTGTTAACGTTCTCTTTCAAAGCCACCCCAAGCAATATAGCTCCGTACTAAGTTCTTCTGAAAGCCCTCATGCCTGGCTGTTCAAACTCAGCAGGCAGCCACTCTACCAGCACTCTGGAAGCAACTTCCCCGCTTTGCCTCATAGTTATTATGCAGGACAAAACAGGGAGCCATAACCAAGGAGATGTTTTTCTCACTGAGATCCAATCTGGTGAGTAAACAACACCAGCATCCCTTCAATCTACTAAAGGCACATTCCATTGTCATTCTGCACCTGCTGAACCAGTAGCTGAATCTTTCCTTGGTATTGTCAAGGTGCCCAGTGTATGGTTTCATGAGCTGGGGAGGGGTGGTAAAGGATAGACTGGGAACCCAGGATCACTATTAGCATTTCAACATTGCCAATAGTAATCTACTGGTCAGGAAAGAATGTCCCTGCTTGTAGATTTCCCAGCAGTCCTTTGTTCTGGAAGATCCATTCATCATGCACCTTCTCTGACCAGCCAAGACTGATGTCAACGAATTGCCCCCCCGTGATCCACCAGCACTTGCATAACCATAGAAAAATAGCTCTTTTTGTTGATGTACTCTGTGGCAAGGTGGTCTGGTGCCGAAATAGGGATATGCACATTGTCTATCATTCCACTGCAGCTCGGGAATCCATTGCTGAAAATCCATCCATTATGTCCTGCACGTTGCCGAGAGTCACAGTCCTACATAGCAGGAGATGATTAATGACCCTGCAGACTTGCATGACAACATCCCCGATGTGGATTTTCCAGCTCCAATGTGATATTGACCGGTAGCAGTTCAGCATTACAAGTTTCCGCAGTGCAATCACCACTCACTTCTTGACTGTCAGTGCAGCTCTCATTGTGGTGTCCCCGCAATGAAGAGTTGGGGCAAGCTCAGCAAACAGATCCAGGAATATGACCTTGAGCATGTGAAAGTTCTGCAGTCACTGCTCATCCTCCTAAGCCTGCATTAGGATGTGATTCCACTGGTCAGTGCTCTATTCTGAGGTCCCAAAGTTGGCGCTCTAACATCTGCAGCTGCTTGGCGAACACCACCAATGACCTTGAATTGGTTCTTGCTACATCTCACCTCAATGTGCCCTGCAGGAAATCATCATATTCCCTGCAGCTCTTCTTACAGCTCTGTAAATACTGGAGGATCGCGCATCCTCTGCATGCAACGCTCATGATAATAGTGCAGAGCTGTGAGGCTCCATGCTTCTCTCAGAGATGGAAGCAGTGACAAGGCCCATGTGGGTTCATAGGATTTTCAAAACAGGCATCAAAATTATGGGATGGAAATGGCATTATTGGGTGGAGAAAATTGCATGATGGGAACTTGAGCCCGCAGTCACCCCTGCACTACTTGTTTCTGTCCCACCAGGCATTGCCAACACTTTCCAAAAGAAGTGCTCTTGACGGGGGTGAGCTTCACACTGGGACATCTAGCCATGGTGCACTGCACTCTACATCAAAACACACATTCCTGGTGACCACACACAGCGCGGACACAAGGAGCCAAGAGTACACACACACAAGTGGTGTATTAACTGTGTGATGATGTAACTTGTGGTGGAAAAAGTTTGAAGTGTAGACATCCCTTAAGGCTACACAGTGTGGATCAGCGGTATCTGCTCAGACCCCAACACCTACTGTCCATGCTTTGACTTTACAGTCAAGTGCTTGGCAGCTACATTCTCCCAGTGGGAGAAGGGCTTGAAACATAGAATCATAGAATATTACGGTTGGATGGGACCTCAGGAGGTCATGTAGTCCAACCCCCTGCTCAGAGCAGGACCAATTCCCAACTAAATCATCCCAGCCAGGGCTTTGTCATGCCTGCCTTTAAAAACCTCTAAGGAAGGAGATTCCACCACCTCCTTAGGTAACCCATTCCAGTGCTTCACCGCCCTCCTAGAGAAAAAGGTTTTCCTAATATCCAGTCAAGACCTCCCCCACTACAACTTGAGACCATTACTCCTTGTTCTGTCATCTGGTACCACTGAGAACAGCCGAGCTCCATCCTCTTTGGAACTCCCTTTCAGGTAGTTGAAAGCAGCTATTGAAAGTGTGGCACAGCAGACTGCAGCCCTCCAGGGATATGCAGAGGGATGTGGGGCTCATCTACCCATCCCTAGCTACTCACAGTGGTGACAGTGTTTCCAAATGAGGCTTTTTCACTGCTGCTCTGCCCCCAGAAGCTGTTCACAGTTTAGTCACACTTGGTATTTCTCTCTAGCACCACACGCAGACACTCCCGTTCATCTCCCACACGTAGTGCAGTTTGGGTGCCATTTGGATCTCAGCCAGCCCTGAATGATTGACACTTGCCGTAAGTACTGTTTCAGTAAAGTTTGCACTGCCTGCTTCACATACCCGCCTTTGAGATCACTGTCTCCCACTCAGGTGAGAAGTGCCAGCACAAACAGTGAAGTACTCGTCTCTGGTGCCCAAAAAGAGCATCTCCCCAAACTGCCAGGAATGCTGCTGCTGACTCCCTGAGATGCCCTCATTCTCCATTGTGGGAGTGGCACTCCCTGCACTGCTGGAGGTAAGGCCTGCTAAGGCACATATTTAAAATAGGTGTAACAAACCGTTCCTAGACAGGGCTTGGGTTAACCCTTCCAACACCAGGCATGCAGGGCAGGTGGCAAGTGGCTGCAAACTTGACTCATTTGTGTAACCCTTCTGTCCGCTGGAGTGGGCAGCAAGAAGAGCTGGGTTCAGTATTTAGGGGTTTCCTTTTCAACAATATAACAGAACTGGCTTGAGCCCCCTCCCCACTAACCTGGGAAAATTTCATGCTCCCTTTTGGGTGCCTCTGAGAGGCAATTCTTCCCCTCTCACAGGCAGAGTCTGAGTGTAGAAAGAGTTATTCTTTAATAAAAGTAACCTGGCACTAATTTGGGAAAACAGCACAAGCAGGATTCCTGAACATAAAAGTATGAGCAAAACACCCACTCCAAGGTATGCTGGGCAGTGTCTTTTGCTTCAGCTTCTTGAATCCGACACCAAAGTGCCTGTAGCATGCAGGGTGGTGGTGGGGTCAATGCCAAGTATGGCATGCAATTCTTTGTAAAAGCAGCAGGTCTGCAGCTCAGCACCAGATCTATTGCTGGCTTCGCTGGCCTTACTTCCATGCGGCACTGCTGCTGGTCCCTGTTGTACCCCTCCTATTGCATCTCTAGTGCGATCTGCTCACAGATATCACATTTCCATAGCTGGTCCATAGCTGTGCTTGCATAGCCTCCTCTCTCCACCTGCCCAGGAGGTGCAATATCTCCTGCCTACTCCAGGGTGGAGCATGTCTGGAGCTTGTAGCTGGCACACTCAGCTGGGCAGCTGCACATCACAATCGAGAGTTTTTAGAGGTGTGCTCACCAGGGTAGGCAATTGGGAACAGGCATTTCAAAAATTGCAGAGTTTTAAAGTCTGGGGAGGGGCTTCCAGTCTTTGTGACCCCTGGGCAGTGGAGTTACAATTGAGACCAAAGAGGTCAGTGTCAGGCATTGTGGATCTGCTGCTGGAGGACTGTTAAGGTCAACATAGATAATGCAACATCTACACTCGTGCTGCGTCAACCTCAGTATGTTGACCATGGTTCAGCGCTGCTTGGAGAGGTGTTGTTACTATGTCAGTCTAATAGAGAACATACACTGGTGCAAGACAAATTTTAACGTAGATACATGTACAACTAGGGGCTTATGTCTGTCATAAACAGATAGCTAAGGGTTAATGTCTCTTTCACCTGAAGCACCTGACCAGAGGACCAATCAGGAAACCGGATTTTTTCAACTTTGGGTGGAGGGAATTTTGTATCTGAGGTTTTTGTCTGTCTGCCTGCTTTCTCTGAGCTTTGGAGAAGTAGTTTCTGCTTTCTAATCTTCTGTTTCTAAGTGTAAGGACAAAGAGATCAGATAGTAAGTTATATGGTTTCTTTTCTTTGGTATTTGCATGAATATAAGTGCTGGAGTGCTTTGATTTGTATTCTTTTTGAATAAGGCTGTTTATTCATATTTCTTTTAAGCAATTAACCCTGTATTTGTCACCTTAATACAGAGAGACCATTTGTATGAATTTTTCTTTCTTTTTTATATAAAGCTTTCTTTTTAAAACCTGTTAAAGTTTTCTTTACTGGGAAATTTCAGGGAAATTGAGTCTGTACTCACCAGGGAATTGGTGGGAGGAAGAAATCAGGGGGAGATCTGTGTGTGTTGGATTTGCTAGCCTGATTTTGCATTCCCTCTGGGTGAAGAGGAAAGTGCTTTTGTTTCCAGGACTGGGAACGGAGAGGGGGAGTCACTCTGTTTGGATTCACAGAGCTTGTGTCTGTGTATCTCTCCAGGGGCACCTGGAGGGGGGAAGGGAAAAAGGATTATTTCCCTTTGTTGTGAGACTCAAGGGATTTGGGTCTTGGGGTCCCCAGGGAAGGTTTTTCAGGGGGACCAGAGTGCCCCAAAACACTCTAATTTTTTGGGTGGTGGCAGCAAGTACCAGGTCCAAGCTGGTAACTAAGCTTGGAGGTTTTCATGCTAACCCCCATATTTTGGACGCTAAGGTCCAAATCTGGGACTAAAGTTATGACGATGTCAACTTAACTTTGTAGTGTAGACCAGGCTGTAGGCTATTGCATTCATGGAGCTCCACTGACAGGCTCGGAGGTGGCTCAGATGTGCTTACAGAGAGAATTTGACCCTTCTCCCCTTTTCTTAATGAACCCAGTACAGTTAACTGCCTCTCATCGCTTTGGAGGAGATTATCATGTGGAATTAGAGCTGGTTGAAAACATTTTTTTCTAGGGCTGTCAATTAATCGCAGCTAATTCATGCCATTAACTCAAAAAAACCCAATCACAATTAAAAAAAATCACAATTAATCACAGTTTTAATTGCACTGTTAAATAATAGAAATTGAAATTTATTAAATATTTTTGATGTTTTTCTACATTTTCATATATATTGTATCTGTGTTGTAATTTAAATCAAGTATATATTATTTTTATTTCAAATATTTTGCACTGTAAAATGATAAACAAAAGAAACAGTATTTTTCAATTCACGTCATACAAGTACCATAGTCTCTTTGTCGTGAAAATGCAACTTACAAATGTAGATTTGTTTTGTTACATAACTGGACTCAAAAACAAAACTACAAGTCCACTCAGTCCTACTTCTTGTTCAGCCAATCAGTAAGACAAACAAGTTTGTTTACATTTACAGGAGATAATGCTGCTCTCTTCTTATTTACAATGTCACCAGAAAGTGAGAACAGGCATTTGCATGGCACTTTTGTAACTGGCATTGCAAGGTATTTACATGCTAGATATGCTAAACATTCAAATGCCCCTTCATGCTTTGGACATCATTCCAGAGAACAAAATTTTCTAGACAAAGTGTTTGTTTCCATTTAAAATAAAAAAATCATTTTGATTCAATCTGAACTGAAATTTTCTGTTTTAGTTTTGAATTTTCCTATATAAAAATCTAAAAACTTGATGAAAAATTACATGTTCCTGTGAAAAATTTCATTTTTGTGGAAACCCTGTTATTTGGAGGGAAAATATTTTGGTGAAAACATTTCAACCAGCTGTAGTTGGAAAATAGTTCTCAGACACATTTTTGTTCATTCATATTTTTCACTTGTACCTCCCAAGTTCTCTAGGCAAATTACAACCATTTAAAACATAACTTTATTAACAACACCGTGTAACTTCTCTACAGCCCTTTGCATCCGTAGATCTCACAATTTTTCACCAGATTGGACTAGTAAGTGTCATTGTCACACTGTCTGGAGTGGCTCACAACGAGTCCCTACCTCAGGGCAGACTGTCAGAAAATAGGCTGATGTGTTCTATAATTAGATTTCACCAAGCCAATGACAAATGTGGACTCCTGGATCACTATACCAGTCGTACCATGGAGTCCCTTAGACTCTCCAGTCTAGCTTGTCACTCAAACTGGACTTTATGATGAAAGGTTACTTAAACCACAAATCATACCCCGTCAGTTTGCTCCCAGTCCCAAGAGACCAGTCATTCACTCCCAAACAATTGGCACTTGAGATCTTACAACAAAGACCATGCTGGCAGCCAATTCTATAAAAACCTAACTAAAGGTTTATTAGCTAAGATAAGGAAGTGAGAGTTATTGAGATCTTAAAGCTGGTAAAATATATGCATAGGTGAGTCACACTCTATAATTCCAAAAGGTAGCAGAGATGTAGTAATCTGCCAGTTTCCCCAAAAGTCTCTCGGGGCTCCCCAGAATAAGTCTGGAGATCTCTGTTTTCTCATTTGGTTGTTCTGCACTGTTAGAATCCAAACAGTCCAGAGATGAAGGATCATTCCCTGAATCCATACAAATAGATTCTTCTCACAGAAAACAAGCTGACAATGTCACTACCCACATGGACTTTTCATAGACCCATAAGGTTAGAAGGGATCACAAGGGTCATCTAGTCTAACCCCATGCCAAGATGCAGGATTGGTTGGGTCTGAATCATCCAAGACAGTTGGCTGCCTTGCCCTCTTTTGGAAACTTCCAGTGAAGGAGCTTCCACAACCTCCTAGGCATCTATTCCATTGTCCTACTCTTCTTGCACTTAGGAAGTTTTTTTCCTGAGATGTAATCTAAATCTGCCATGCTGTAGTTTGAACCTTTTACCTCTTGTCCTGCCCTCTGTGGCAAGAGAGAACAATTTTTCTCCATCTTTTTTTATGCCAGCCTTTTATGTATTTGAAGACGGTTATCCTGTCCCCCTTAATCTTTTTTTTTCCAAACTAAACATACCCAGTTTCTTCAGCCTTTGCTCATATGGCTTGCATTCTGTCCTTTTGGTCATCTGTGTCACTTACCTCTGGATCCTTTCCAGTTTCTCTACATCCTTTTTAAACATTGGTGACCAAAATTGGACACAGTACTCCAGCTGAAACATACCCAGAACCGAGTTGAGTGGTATTATCACCTCCTGTGACTTCATGCTATGCCTCTGTTAATGCAACCCAAAATTGAATTTTTTTTTGCAACAGCATTGCATTGCTGACTCATGTTGCGATTGTGATCCACTACAACTCCCAAATCATTCTCAGCAGTGCTGCTGCCCAGCCACATACCCCCCATTCTGCATTTGTGCATTTAGTTTTTCTTCCCGAAGTGTAGCACCTTACATTTGTCTTTGTTGAATTTCATATTATTGTCTACAGGCCAGTTCTCCAATTTATCAAGATCCCTCTGAATTTTAGCCCTATCCTCCAAAGTGTTGCCACCCCCCACAGCTTTCTGTCATCTGCGAATTTGATCAGTATGCTGTCTATACCTACATCCGGGTCATTAATAAAGATGCTAAACAACACTGGACCCAGAATAGATTTCCTTTGAGGACAGAGAGTGAGGAATGCATTTTAAGTCTTTGATATCTGATCATCACACACAATGATCACTTGCTTTGAAATTAACACTTTTCTGTTAAAGTTCTTCCTTTGCATTTCACAAGGCTTCTTCCGCGTTTGATGGGTTATTTGGTTACAGGGCTGTACAATGTAAATGTTTGCTATTACAGTATATCAGGATACAGGTAAGTAAAAACAATGCATGTAACATCCTATTCCTTTTCATGAAGTCTAAACATCAAATATATTCAACAATCACTTTGATCTATACTAATACACACATGAATTGACCTGGGGCTTTGACATGAATTGGCACCTGATCTGCCAGCCTCAGTCATTATCCCCATTTTACAGACACAGAACCTGAGACAGACTTACTCACAGAAGGTCAATGGCAGAACTGAAATGAGAACCCAGCCCTTCTAGCTCACAGTCTTGTGCCCTAACCACTGCACTACACTGCCTTCCCTTTAAATGCTATGTGTCAAAATTCATACAAGCCTTCCCAACTCTTCCATCCAACTGTGCCCCTCCTCGCCAAAGAGCCCAGGAATTTAGGAGCATGTTACCCAATCTGGCTCTGCAAATCTCCTTGGCTGCAGTGTCCAGATGGTCTCAAGATGCAGCCCCCAGTCAAGCACAATGTAGAAATCCAGCCTATTGGTGAGACAAGCTGGGATCACCATAGTGAGATCCAGTCTTCTGGCCCATCACAGACAATAAAATAGATACTGTGGCAGCGCTTCCTGGGGCATCCAAAGTCTGAGGGCCCTGGGATCAAATTGCCTCAAGGTGTCACGTTGGGAACTCAGAAATTGAAGAAGAAAGAGTCATGAGTCATCTTTGAAAATGGGGTCTTCTCCTCTCTGTGCCTCAGTTTCCCCATTCAGACAATGATGCTCAGCCACCTTTGTGACACGTCAGGAGATCTGTGGATGATAGGGCTGTGGAAGTGCTGTTATTATGCCGATGGTGACCAACTTGCTGAACAGTCATAAGGGTGTCTCAGAGGAGCCACCAGTAAGGGTTTGTACAAAAGGGCTACATCTCACACCTGCTGACTGATTCTCTACCCTCACCTTTCAGAGCAACTTACACACCCTGCCCTCCCTCCCACCCATTGCCCTCTGCCTCCAGATGTACATCACTTCTCCCCAGGCCTGGGATTCAGGTATTTTTGCAGCCAGCTCAGCTGCAGGAGTGCAGGCATTGGGGCAGCATGCATGTGGACCTCACCCACCAACTGAGGGCAAATCCACAGAATGCAGGTCAGAGGTGGCGGCTAGGGGCAGGCGCAGCACAGGAGGGCATGTGCCCACCAGAACTAGTGTTTGGACTCTGGGAAGGGAGGGGTAGTGGGGCTCTCCACAGGGCAAAGGACCAGCTTTCACAGTGCCGCAGGGAGCAGTACACATAAAGTAAACCAAACCAGGCCGGCATCCTCCTAGTCATAGCTGCTTTAGTCTCTGGGATGCTGGCCCTTTGTAGTCTGCATCTGCCCTCTAGTGGCCAGCATGACAACGGGTTCTCGGGAAAATGTGCAGAGCTGAGGCACTGGGCCCTCACCTGCACCAGTGGCAGAGATCAGAGGCCTGGGTGTTCAGCGCTCCCCGGAGCACCCACCTCTCTCCTCCCTCATTGGGCAGAGATTGAAACCACGTTTCTCGAAATTGCCTCTCCTCAAGGAAATTGATTTTTACGCTCCTGCAAAAGAAGCTGCTTTCTAAGCCCACGTGCAGCAGGGTCAGACCAACCCAAACACAGCCCATATCAGCAGACCAGCCAAACCCAGGACAAGTAGTGATGGGCCAGAGCTAAAGGCTGGATCCAAACGCACCAACGCTACACGTCAGAACTCAAACTCCCGCCTGCCCCAGATCTCAGAGCCTAATGCAGCCCACTACACAGTGCCAGGTGAGATGACTCCACCTGGAATCTGAGCTGGGAGAGCCTCAGATTTGTGACTACCAGAGAATATTGCAAAGCCAGAGCCTTTCCTCTCAGCTGAGCCTCCCCTATGCTCCCAACCACACTCTAGATGGGTGAACACCCCTGCAAATCAGTCTGATTTTTAAGGATAAAGTAGCCCCGACTTTCACAGACTCCAGGCTCTTCGTGGCACAGTACCACCTTGTGGACACTATGCGTCCTGGTTAAGGAGTCATCTTAGGCCGGTTCTGCATCCCATCTCCTCCATTACGCTCCTGATGTAATTGTTGACAGGGAGCATCTCCCTGGAACAGGAGAGAACTCAGCTCTCTCTGCTTTGTGCTCTCCCGGGATGGTGCCCTTTCCTTCCAGTCCAAATATGCCCCAGGGACTGGAGTGCGACAGCATTCACAGCAACGCACAGCACTGGGCCTAAGCTCCTGCAGTGCTGGGAGCGCTAGAAATCCATGAAATAGAGAGGCAGTTCTGGAGGTTGCACAGAGCCTTGGCTTGCTGAACACTCCCTGCCAGTGTTGGGGCTAGAGCGCTGGGCACAGCTTTCCCCACTGGTTTCTCCATACTGACCAGAGTCATGACTGGAGCAGGTAGAATTTCATCAGCAAAACAGTTCATTGGACAGCTCTGCCCATGAGCTAGCAAAGAAATTATTAGCAAATAAGCAAGTTCCATTACTTGAGATCTCTATAGGGGCAAATAGTATGCCAAGTTCCTGGTGCTCTCCAAAGACGTGATCCAAAGCCCTTTGAACTCAATGGAAAGACTTCCCGAGAGCTTTGGAGCAGGCCCCAGCTGTCTGCAGTGCTGCACGGATATCAAGTGGCTGTAAGCTCAGCTGGGTGGAAGCTCAGCGAAGTAATCAGGCAGAGTTTTTCAGAGCTGCCTGGAGGTTTGGGGCACTCAATTCCACCTCGCTAATCTGCACTTCAGAGCAGCCCAGGGAGTCTGTATTTATTGATCTATTTTAAGGTTCTATCCTGCTGCCCATCACCACATAAAATCAATAGCAAGAGAGAAGTCCAGAGTGGACTTCATGGAGTTTCTGGCTTTTCTCCCTTTTTGGGAACAAAGCTCCGCTTGCAGAAGGGGTTTTAGTCTTTATTTTATTGTATTAATTTTATGGTGGAAAGCCTTTTGGGTCTGATCTGGCCTGCTATTTGTCAAGCAAACTAGTCGCAATATTATACCTGTCAAGACAGCAAATACAAATAATACAGGAAATATTATTTCCCCAGCTCTGGTCCTCAATGTGACAGTGAAAACCTGGATGAAATAGCTCCTGAACCAAGAACAGGAGTGTAGCTCAAACTAAAAGAAAGGACTGACAAAAAAAAAAAGAGTCTCAGGAAATAAACTTTGAACCTGACTTCCAAAGCGCCAGTGAATTCCAGTATTCAGACTGTCTCCCATCCCTGCATCTGTCTGGTGAAAGAGATGCTGAAGATACAGAACAAGACACTCCACTTAGGAACATGTAAAACAGCTGAATAGCGTAGATATATCATTTGGGAGAGGGGTAGGGTGCTAAGCACAAAGCCAGGCTTCATCAGTATGTGACTCAAAGCCTAACTGAAAAGTAGGCACATGAATATATCTGCACTCGGGTTTACAAGAGTATATAGCTACATTAATGCTAGATCTATTAATAAGATAAATGAATATGGCATGGTTAAAATACACAGTGGAATTCAAAAGAGGCTAGAATAGATAGAGAATAGGGTTATAGAGATATATAGGAAAGGCTAAAGTAAAGTAAATCAGGTAATTAGAGCAGACTAAGGTGGATGAGCAGCAAAGCTGGAGGGACAATTCTTAACAATGTATTCTAATCCTTTTTTCTGTTCACAATTTGTCTATGAACTGTCTGTGAGTTGAACAAATTTGATAGTTATTCCAAAGTGTCTGATGGATATCTGTGTGAGGATATTTCAGCCTGTGGAGTGCTCACTGTGAGGACCTTGAGCATATGATGTTCAAGCCAGGTCACTGGGAGAGCAATGTTGCTACATCTATAGCGTGGCAGAGCTCCAACCTTGTCCCTGTGCTTCATGCTAGCCTCAGGGGCTCACTATGACCCTCTGCATCACCCTTTTCTCTCTAGGGCCAGGGTTATAATCTACTGAGCCCTTTCCATCATAAGCCAGCAAGGAGGTTGGTGAGAGAACTCCCACAGTGTCTGTTGTCCCTATGGGCTTGTTTCAGAACAATTTAGCCTCCTGTCCTGACAAGGGCTTGGCCTCCCCTTCTAGAAGGTGTTCCATAGTGGTAGGTTGGTGGGGGAACCCAGGCCCACCTTCTACTCTGGGTTCCAACCCAGGGACCCTAATGGTAGCAGCTGTTGGCAGCCAATCTTTCATTGCCAAAGCTGTTGCATTTCCCCCAAAGCTCTCCTACTTCTCCCTTACCTTAGGACTTCCTTATCATAGAATGTCAGGGTTGGAAGGAACCTGAGGAGGTCATCTAATCCAATGCACCAGACAGATTTTTACCCTAGTTCCCTAAATGGCCCCCTGAAGGATTGAACTCACAACCCTGGGTTTAGCAAGCCAATGCTCAAACCACTGAGCTACCCCTCCCCTGGCTTGAGGGTGTCTTCCTTAACCAGCCCTTCAACCACAGTTCCTCTCCACTGGCTCTTCTCAGCCTGACTGGAGTGAGCCCTTTTATAGTATCAAAAGGGCCTTAATTAGTGGTAGGTCGTCATATTATCTTAATGGACTCACCTGACTCGTTGCAGGTTAATTGGATTCAGGTGTTCTCATTAGTCTGGAGCAGCCTCTGGTCTGGTCAGTCAGGGAACAGAAAACTGCTAATCCAGTGGCCAGTAGTTCTGTCTTTTACTACTTTATTGTACCTAACTGGCCTGGGTCTATCACAATAGGGAGTACAAAAGACCTATTACTGCTTCTAGGTAAGGGTGTTTTGATCTTTGGTGCTGGCCTATATTAGTTTCTAGACCTGAAGAACCAGGGAATACATTCCTACATTTTCTAAGGGTTTGAAATAGCTCACAGACTGGTTCCTCATCAGCTGCATTCCTTAGTCTTTTTAGAGGCCTGCTGTCATTGTTACAGGGCTTGTTGTACCTTTATCCTCTTCTGGTCTCTCTAGGGGTTTCTTTGCAGGGGTTTCTTTCCACTTATGGGCTGGAATTTCAGAGTTCTCCCACTCTGAGGCCAGGCCCTGGTCACAGCATCCTGTGTATCCACTAGGCTTACCCAGCAGGTCCAGCTGAGTTCAGCACCTGCAGTTCCTCCAGGGGGGTCCAGTGACCAGACAGCCACTTTCCACCAGAATATTGTTTGTTTTAACAGTCAGAACAAAGCATTTAGATAAAAAGGGTTTTAAAACAACAAAGTTTACACAGGTCTATCGTACCTAGAATCCTGCCATCCTGTGGTGGTGACCTAGGCAGCCTAGCTTCTCCGGCTACCTCAGCAGGTGTCTGCCTCAATCTGGTTCCTTCCAACAGCTACCACCTCTCTTGAGAGAGGGTCCCATCTAACCGTGCCAGAGTTCTTTTGTTTTTCTGTGTTCCTGGGCTTTGACCCTCTTGGTCGACACTAGTTTTGGCACTTGGCTGGAGAGGGGGCCAAATCATCCAGGCTCATCATTCCAGCATTGTCCCTTTACAGCTCTCAAGCGATTGCTGAGAAGCGGTGTGGAGGAGGCACTGTGCTGATTTTAACATTGCTCAATATGAGAGGCTGCCATAGGATAAATGTGAAGAAAAACTCTGTGGTGGGGTGTGTTGTGGGATGAAGCCCAAACAGAACCAACCCTCTGGTTGCACAGAGACACGGGAGACTCCTGGATAGAAGTTCCACCCAGGCGGCTCAGGGCTTGGATCTGATAGACTGTCAGTCAGCTCCTGTGAGGAAAGAGTCGGACAGCCAGATGGTGGTCATGAGGGTAGCGCCGCTGAGATCTCCTCAGATGAGCATGTCCCTTCTGGAGTAAGAAGTAGGAAGGTTACTGGATGTTGTTTGGTTCATGGAATTCTTACTCGAGTTAAATAGCAGCTTAGTGATTTCTCAAACTCAGGAGAAGGTGGCGTGGTCAGTCGGTAGAAGGGGTTAAAGAGATTTGCAGGGCCCTCAAAATCTAGTGAAGAAAAGCAGCCAAGATTACCTGACATTCCCAGACAAGGTCCTGACAAGAAGAGTTGAGGAGTACAAAGACTGGACTGGTGACCCACTGGCACTGGTTTGATGTAAGGTGTGTGTCCAGAAAGGGGCAGGTCATGAGAGATGTCTAGCTTGGCCATTCTTTTCCTTCCTGCCTGTTTTCCCAGAGCTGCCCTCTACTGAGTTAACCCAATACAGTCCCACAACAATCAGCCCAACGACCAGCCCACCTACATGATTAATCAGTTATCACAGAGCAGCTCCAAATCCATGACTCCAGTTCACTGTGGAAGCAGAAATCTAAGATTTGGAGGAGACACTGGACTGACCCAGTGCATCCAGACTTCTTGGGATGATGCCAGCTGTGAATCAATGCTTCCTCCCACACTACCCAGGGGATTTGTGCACAAAGCTACCTAGTGATGTATTTGCTGATACCCATGACATGACACTCGGCAGCTCCATGCAAAGCGTTACTTGTAACCAAAGTCAGATTTTCTGTCCATAGGTTTGCTAACCTGACAGGGCTCCTTTAAAGATGCCCAGTCACACACATAAAGGTGGGAAATGAAAAACCGAGGCACTGGCTGCCCCAATAACCCTCTTGCTTTGCATGGATATTGTATTTGCACTGGTTGGTTAGGCTGCTGGATGTATAACTTGGTATCAATAGCAGGCTCAGCCCAGTGGCCTGTCTAGGGTCATAATTTGGGTCTGCAAAGTTGCCCTTTCAATTTTTGCACCCAAAAATGAATTTTGGGTGCAGACATCAGCAGATGGCTGGAGTAGCACCCACAAACTAAGGAGTTAACCAGCTAACTACAAGAGAAAAAAGAGGGGTGCACTTTTCTGGCTTCAGTTTGCATCCACTGACAGCTTTTGAAAATGTATCTATAGGGTGAGCTCCTCCACTGGTGCAAATCGGCAGGCTTCCTTTGAAGCTAAAGGCATTATGCTGACTTACATCAGATGAGGCGCTCACCCCATCTGTTAAAGTTGCAATGAAAAGTGTAACTGTTTCATTTTCTGGCATGTATTTAAGTTTATAGCTTTTACATTGTGACATGGCATGAAAGTATTTAACTAATTCGTTTGATCTCTGTGGTTCTACTGCAGGCTAATTACCTGAATGGGTAAATATATGTATGAATGATTAGAATGATATACAATGACCAGATTCTCAATATAGATCCGTTAACTTTGAGGGAACAATATTAATTTATACCAGTCTAGTCGATCTGAAGTAAATATTAATTAATATAAACAGCATGGAATGAAAGAATCAGATACAACTTCCTTTTGTCCCAAAACAATAGGAACAAATGCGAACCAACAGCTTAGAATAAATACCAAAGAGGAGCTGTTAGGATTAAAACAAGTCTGTAAACAAAGGAACAAACACACCAATATAATCTTGTAACAGAACAAAGCCGCCACCATGGGACAAATACATAAATAAAAGGGATCTCCTTATTAAAGAGCTGATAAGTAAATGATAATAGGACCAATTAATGAATGTACGTAGATGGAGTCCATCAAGCAATGTAATTACACCATATTTGCACTGAGCACCCAGGCAGGAAAAGGCTGGGAATTCTCAGGCTTGCCCCAGTGGCCAGGCTGGGAGCTGGGGACACACACAGAGTGGCAGCCTCCACTCTGGCCAGCAGAGCAGCTGGGCACCAACTCTACAAAGCCTGTTTCTACATCTAAACCTTGCCGGTTCTTTGTGCACAGTGTCTCTAAGATGCAGCCTTTCCTGTCAGTCACACAGCTTGACTTCTTGGCATCTTGTTTCTTGGTTATTGCAAACCCTTCCTCTCTGGGCTTGAAAAAGGCAACTTTGCCCCCTCACATCTATTCAGAATGCTGCTGCAAAAAGATCATTCTCCAAGCCCATTGCCTGTCTTTGTCAGCCCTCTCATAGCCTCCCTTCACTGGCTTCCCCTTCCCTAGCCCATCAGACAGAAGCTGCTCGCTATCACTTGCAAGGCCCTTCATGACCTGTCTCCACCTTATCATCTCTCATTCGCTATCGATCTGTCAGCCCTGGCCTGCGATAAACTCATCATCCCAGCCTCCATCACCCACTTACACTTTCAGACAAGTCCCTTTGTGCTTTCTCCCTGGCTGCCCCTCATGCTTGGGAGAAACTCTTCAAAAACATTCACAAAGCCAACTCATTATCCTCCTTCAGATCCCTCCTTTAAACTCTCCTTTGCCGGAATGCCTACAAACAGACAGTGGTCGGAGGCTGGTTTGCTGAGACTCCTGCTGACCAACACTGTCTCATTGTTTCCCTGTGCTCCTCCATTTGTCTGTCGCTTTCCATCTCTTGCCTCATATCATAAGTTCTTTGGGGCAGATACTGTCTGTTTATCCTGTATCTGTACAGCGCCTGACACAATGGACCACGACTATGGGGGGCTCCTAGGCACTACCATAATGCACCTAATATATAGCAATAATAATGGACAGCGTCTGGCACTATGGGGTCCTGATCTGAGACTGGGGCTCCTAGGAGCTACCACAATACACATAATAATAATAATAATAATACTTCAGCCCCATGGCTGTCATAGCGCTAGTTCAACCACACCTCCTGGAGCAAAGGAGACTGGAGGAACAGGTCCGTGTTGCATCCTTTGGCCTCACCCCTCCCCAGGCCCACTCATGCCACCCCCCACCCCGACCCCCATGCACTGCCCCACAGAGAATTTGCAGCCAAGGGAGGTGAGGGAGATGTGACTGCAGAGGCCTGTGGCATAGGTGGGATGTGCAAAGGGCCCGGATCCTGCTTCCATTAATGTCTGTGGCAAAACTCTCTCGGATCAGGTCTTGTGTACACACAGATGTGAACTAGTGTAATTAAGTGGGTGCAGTGAGGTCTACCTCCCTGCCCCATTCACACCCCAGCCCCAACACTCAGCACTGGCCTGCACCATCAGCACCCAGCAGACCTCTCAGGTTTCAGGAGCAAGGTTGCACTGTTTCCTGGACTGTGCTTATGAGAAAGCGTCTGTTTAAATGGGAAGTTGGCTTAGGTTTCCTGGCCCCGCAGCCCTTCCTCCCTTGAACACAGAATCATAGAATCATAGGACTGATCTCAAGAGGTCATCTAGTCCAGTCCCCTGCACTCATGGCAGGACTAGGTATTATCTAGATGATTCCTGACAAGAGCTGCCCAGGGATGCAGGCTTACCCCAGGCCCAAAGGGACAGTGCTGCAGGATGTCCTGGCTAAAATTTTGGCAGCACCTCACTGGATACACTAGTATAACACCGTTGGCACCAGTTTTACTCCAGATTTACATTGGTGGGAGAGGAATAGCAGCCCTTTGGTGTCTCTGGTGATCCCACACTCAAGTGGGTGGGGGATGTTATTTCTCAATGCCTGGTGTCCTGGACCCTCAGCTTTGTGACAAAGACTGCGGCCGAAATCTTTCCAAGTCACTAGTGATTCTGGCGCTCAGCTGCAGAGCCCTGGAAGGAGCCCAATCCTCAGAAAGTGTTGAAAGTTCTTCCAAACCTGGAGGACCAGCAATCACTAACTGTCACGGAAAGGTCAAGCCCGTGTGTTTCTCTGAGGTGGGGTGTTGCTGAGCATTTTGTTGGTTGCCCAGTGGCCAGTTTGCAGAGTCCCCATGGGCAGGGTTTGGACACAGCTTACTATACAGCCTAGCAGTTCAAGTGACAGCCCCAGAAGCGGGGCAGGGGAGGATCATGCCCAGTACGTGTCGGGGTACGAACTGATCAATCTGCCATTTACTTACACAGGCGCACGGCCCAGTCCCAGCCAGAGGCTGCTTCAGCCCTAGTGGATGCTGGAGCAGACTCTGGGCTGCTCTCCCTTATGTTGGCATTTAACAGCCTCCAAAGGGCTGTTCTGGCAACTGTGATACACCGCAATCCATGCCCAAGAGCCTCTGCACGCTCCCAGACTGTCTGGGTTTCAGGCAGGCTAATGGAGCTATAGGAGCAGCACAGCCATGGACCCCTCTGGCCTGGTTGCCTCTCCTAGACTCTTTCCTGTCTCATCACATTTCCTGGTTCCTCTCCACTATGTTCTCCTCTCTAGTGAGTGGCACAGAAGAGCCTGTGACTGTTACAGGCTGCAAGCTGCTGGGGACCTCATTTCTGCACCTTGCCCTCTTCCCTCAAATCACTTCCCAACTCTACCCCCTCTGGAGGATGCTGCTGATCGAGAGTGCAGGCTCATCGGGGCAGGGACTGGTGTTTACAATGTGTTTGTACAGAGCCTAGCACAGTGGTCCCTAAACTGTGGGGCAGCCCGAACATTCGGGAGTGGGCATGGCAGGCCCAGGCCAGCTGCCACAAGGGAAAGTGCCCCAGCTCTGCTCCAGCCCTGTCCCCGCCTCTGGCCCCACCCCTAGTCTCGGCCCCTGGCTGGGATTCCACTCCAGGCCCCAGACCTGCCCCCAGCTGCAGCCCCACACTAGGTCCCCTTACTCCTGTTTGCATCTCTTCTCCCACCTGGGAGCCACAGCCCCACTCCAAAACACAAGCCCCCAGGGAGGTTAGGCATGGATAGGGAGTTGGAGGAATGGGGGTGCAAAACCCTGAAAAGTTTGGGGACCTTTGGCCTAGCACAATGGTGCTGTGTCTGGTGACTGGGGCCAGGAACTAACCCTCAGTCTCTGAGCAACACTTGTCACACCCCCGTTACATCACTCCTACAACAGACTGGGGTTTCTTTCTCTGAGTTATATCCTGGCAGCTTCGTTACGATGGCCTTAGACCCCAAGGAGGAGTGCAGAGTTTTCTGAGTACTTTACAAAGCACAAGGGCTAGCAGGATCGCTGCTGCATGGACATGAAACCCTTGTGCTTTTCTGGGGTCATTTGCTAGGGTTTAACTATTGTTCAGCCTGTCATCTCCATCAAGAGAGATCCCAGACCAGGGCTTTTGTGTTTTCACCCCAACCAGCCACTGCTGACCTGCCTGCCAGGCTGCCTCAAGTGGAGAAAAGGCTCCGATTCTCCACTCGAAGAGTTGTGGCGGGAGTGCTCTGAGTGGCTCCAATGCCCTTGGCTTTTGGCTGAGCCTTCCAGCAGCATACACTTGAATATTTAGTCTCCGCAGCCAGGCAGGAGAAATAGAGGCTCGTGACTGCTAGGTAACATAGAGAAGGTCACAGCAATTGCAGTGCAGAGCAGTGAGCCATGCAAGTAATCTCCAACTGAACAGGGAGTTTGGTAATGAGTAAATAATACGGACCTGATCCTCCTCTGGTGCAAGGTAGCCTGGCTCCAGCTAAGTCAATGAGCAAGGCTGACTTGCAGCAGCTGAGGATCTGGTTCCCCCAGCCTTAAAACAAGTGAGCAGAAAATTGTAGAACCGAATCTCTGCTCTGATTTCTTCTCCTCTGATCCCGGCCACCTCTTGTGTCCAAGTTGTGAGGTCAGAGCACTGCAGAGAGTTACTGCTGTGTCGCAAATAGTCTTAGTGGCTTGTGTTCATGGGCCCGATACTTGGCTGGTGCAAATTGCCCTTGCTCCATCAATTTCAGTGGAACGTTGCACATTGATACCAGCTAAGGATCCGACCCCATCTAATTTTGGCTGGGCTGAAAGTGGAAATGCCGCAATGCAACAAAGAGCAGTTGCTCTCATGGCATTTCCACTGGGGCTGAGTCCAGGAAGAACAGAAAATACCAAACCTGCTCTCCTGAGACTTCCGATTTGCTGGGCCAAGAACATGCCCATAGGAAATCCGTCAGTGGTGTCAACTGTTGTGCTCTTATTGCAAGTCTTGTGATGTTTTGGTGTATTTCTGAAAGACCACGATCCTGGAATCAGGAGCTGGCATGAGAATCTCAATGCTCATTTTAACAAAAGTAAGTTTCTAACCCACCTGCCTGTAAAGAAAAACCTGAAAACCTGAAGCAAGTTCACCCTAATGGGTCAGAAGCCAGGAGGGAAGTACAAAGAACCCCAAATGAATTATTTTAAAACAATCTCATCATTTGGAGATCCTGATGATTATGCTGGAGGTAGGCAATTTCAGCTAAGCCTCTGAGCGTCTGGGTGTTTACCCTCCCTTCCTGACCCTCCCAATGACTCCAGGTTCCCTTGTCACTTCTAGAAGCAACTGTCCCTTCCAGCTCCACAGCAGAGGCCCCCAGGCCACCTTCAGATCTGCTTATATAACAGCTGGCCAGATAATATTGTTTTCAAACCCCAACGCTGAATTGTTCCTCCTGAAACTGCCCCAACATGCATGTGGGGCTGAAGCAGCCTCTGTCCTCACCATGGATCCCAGGGTGTGTGTGTAAATGAACCTGACACACATGGTCTGTTTGTCCCCTGCCCTGGTCCTGTCTCACCATTTGCCCCTGTGTAGAATGCTGCCATTGCCGTCTAGGGGCATCCCTTCTGCTTGTGAGGATGGTGGTGACCGCTGTCCATTGCTGCTGCTGGGGTTGCACACAGCAGTGTGGCCGGAGCTTTCCAGACCCAGAAATGTCATATCTATGCCCTGTAGGGGTTCAATTCTGTGATACTCTGAGCTCGCACTTCATGTAGGATGCTTGGCCCCTGCAGAATGAGGCCCCAGATAAACAGCCTGCAGACAAGACGGGTCATGGAGGGGCACCACTGGGCATTTTCTTGCTGCCCTCCATTCCTATTCCCCCCTTCCTTGTGATTTTTAACCCTTGGTTGTTCACTCTGGGATTTTCAAAAGGGCATGAGTGAATTAGGCACCCAAATCCTATTGGAAGTCAGTGAGATTTGGGCACCCACTCCTTTACCAAGCCCAGCCTTTGTCTGGCTTGATTTCACACCTGCCTGCTTTTTTATTTTTCCCAGCCTTTTTGTCTGCCCCCAATTTATTCCTTTTCTTAGTCAGACCTTGTTTTATTACCAGTGCTCAGGGAGCATTCAGGGCTGGGACCAGTAGCAAGTTAACTCAATGGGAAGGGGGATTGGGTCAGCCCCTTGGTGTTTCAAGGCCCCAGTGGGGATGGTTAGTGGTGACTGGCCAGCTAAGACACATGGATTTGTTTCTGTTCCCTGACTGGATGAGCACAACTTTGAAATACTATTATGGTGCCTTACACTCCCACTTTCCTCTGTAGGCTGGGCTCCCTGGTTGGACTACATCTCCCATGGTGCACCATTGTCTCATCTCATAGTGAGAGGAGCTATACATCATGGCCTGGTGCATGATGCTAGGTACAGTCCTCTAAGGAGTCCAGCTCATAGAAGTGAATGGGGGCATCCAGTACCTGAACTACAACTCCCATGAGGCACCAGTTCAGAATTGAACTATTTCAGTTTTTGACCATTTGTTTTTGTTTTCAACAAAAAATCAAAATGTCTAAGGGAAGCATCCACTTTTCTGAAAAAAAATCATTTTCTCAAACCCCACTTTTTTTTTTGAAAAACAGCGTTGATAGAAAAATTTTGACCAGCTTTATGTCATCTTAGAAGCCAAGCTCAGCTAACAATGTTTTCTGCAGTGATCATTCAGCTCTGCTTATAACCTGCTGAAGTGTCTTTATTTACTTGTGATTGTCTCTTTATGTTCATCCTATGCCAGTAAACATGGCTTTTCTCTAGGATAATGGATCTGGGGGAAGCCATGGTGCTACCTGCTGTGAGAAGTACCCTAAACTCTTGTCTCAGCAGAGGATTAGGCAGAGATAGCGAATGATCCGAGCATGCAGCCAAAGGCGAGAGGATTGTGATTTCCTGCCAGGAGCTGTTCTGGAAAGGGCCACTGATGTGACTGGTGTCTGCACAGGAGATCTGTGCCTGAGGGAGTCATCTTGGCTTCCAGTGACATTTGAGTTCAGTTTGTGTGGTCATGTGAGCTGTGCTGTCGGCTCTTTTAAAATTTTGTGAGTTGAATATAATGGGCCGTTGTTAGCCCTGGGTGGGCAGAGGCAGTTCCATTCAAGCCCATGCAGTTGCATCTGCTTAAATCAGACCTGAATTTATCCCCATGTCTGAATAAGCACCTAGTACTTCACAGCAGTGACTGCACCTGTCACATTGTCTGGTGTAGTCCATCCTTTTGCAGAAGGTTAACACAAGACTAAGGCCATATGTAAGCCTTCTAAATAGGGTTTAAATGGTGTATGCATAAACCATGCTACCAGAGCCAACAGTGGGGTTTGAACCAGGGACTAACCTAAGAATGATCATACAGGGTCAGACCAATTGTCCATCTAGCCCAAAGTCCTGTCTTCCAACAATGGCCAATGCCAGCTGTTTGAAAGGGAATGAACAGAACAGGGCATCATCAAGTGATCCATCCCCTGCCGTCCAGTCCCAGCATCTGGAAGTCAGAGGCTTAGGGCACCCAGAGCATGGGTTACATCCTTGACCATCTTGGCTAATAGCCATAGATGGACCCATCCTCCATGTACTTATCTAATTATTTTTTTAATCCAGTTATAGTTTCGGCCTTCACAACATTCCCTGGCAACAAGTTCCACATATTGATGGGGTATTGTGTGAAAAAGTACTTTCATATGTTTGTTTTAAATCTTCTGCCTATTCATTTCATTAGGTGACCCCGGATTCTTGTTATGTGAAGGGGTAAATAACACTTCCTTATTCACTTTCTCCACCCCATCATGATTTTATAGCCCTCTATCATATCTCCCACCCCCAGAGTCATCCCTTTTCCAAGCTGAATAGTCCAGGCGATTTTAATCTCTCCTCATATAAACACTGTTCCACACCCTTAGTCACCTTTGTTGCCCTTCTGTGACTATAAGCATGAGCCTCTGCAGCTTTAGCTAATGGGGAGATTTTCAAACCCACAAAGAGCAGCTTGGCACCTAACACACACTTCTGCTCAAAATCTCTGCTAAGACCCTTTGTTGAAAGCAGAAGTCGGCTCATAAATGTCCATATGCGGTCCAGCCATTAGAGGGAGACAGAGATCCAGGCTGGCCTAGGATGGGTTACAGGGCATGAATTCCACTTGTGTTCTGACAAATGAATTTAAATGCCTTCCATCTTCTGGAATGATTCTGAAAAATCAGTTTATCCCCATATGAAAAAAGGGGCAGGGAAAGATTTGAGGCCAAGACTGAAATGTGGACTCAAGCCAGATGACACTGTCTTCTTTTAGCAAAGTCCAGCCACAAGATCCTTGTTCCTAGCAAGTTCTGCCTTAGTAACATTGGATACAGATTTTTTTTTAGCTCAGTTTTACCCTTGATTGGAAGGACTTTTCTGTTCAGCCTCTTGGGACTTTGAAGCACAACATTTTACAAACATTTTTGTTAGTTTTACTGGAGAAAAATGAGAAAATCACAGGTAATGAAAAGAACATAATTATCTGACAATTAGTAATACCCGAAAGGACCATCTTGATATTGCTTCATGGTAAGTCTAGGTGGATATTCCCCTTGGGAGGCTCTTGAGTTTGTTCTTGTTATCAGGAGGCAAGAAAATAAATATGTTGGTTGTTTTGATTGCTTTTGGTTGCCAGGACCTGTTGCTGAGGCTAATAGATGTGGTGTGGTAACAGCTTTACTCCAGAAGATTTTATATTTTAAGGCATGCACCCACATCCACAACTCATGTGCCCAAATATGATGTGAGCTGAGCTCTCACTAAACATCGATCTGAACTTCTATGTGTTATGACAACTGGATTTACAAATTAACCCTAGCTGTAAAAACTGAGGGAAGGTCCATGAAGAGCGATGATAACCTATAACAACAAATATGGATGGACAAAAAGGGAGACAGCAAAACTCAATTAGTACAAACAAAAAGGAATTCTAATACAATTTTTGATCTGTGTTAAGATCATATCTGGTAACCAAAAACAATGTCAGGCCAAAAATTAATAAACCAAAAGTGGTGTGTCATAAAATGGACCTATTGGTGGACCAGATATTAGGAGGATGGGCTATTCCGCTCATCACACCCTTTTGGGGCTCTTAAAAAAAGAGATGGGGGAGGTGAGAGTATGGATGGACAAACAAACAGAGGCAACTGCGACACTGACTGACTTTGAAAGATGGGGAAGGAGTGAGTTTCACTGTTGTGACTGTCCACTATCTCCTGGGACCCCAGGCCATCTTTATCCTGAATCAGAAAGATGTCCTGATGAGACTGGGCCAAACAGAAGGACTCAAATGATACCACAGCCTCCATCAGTTCCCTACCTTATTTCTTCCCCTTATCTTTTTTTCCTTTTTCTTCTGGCTAGGAAGAGTCTGGCTTAGCCAGCCAAAACTGTATATTTTTGCAGCATTGCTGGAAGCCTGCAACCAAAGAGGCAGCTAAATGCAATGCCCTGAACAGCCTGATGCTGGTAAGTTTGCCAGGTCTGGTAGTAGCTGATGAGACCATGTGCTGGGCCAGTATTTTTCCAGCAGTGAGGTTGCAAGTGAGAGTCAAGACCAGAGACAGAAGCTGCATTCTCTAGTTTTGCTGTTCTTCCCTCTCCCCTTGTGTGTGTTCATCATTTAGGACACAGGATCCAACTTTAACAACAACAACCCTCCAGTCTATCTCAGCTAGCTTCTTTTTTCCTCGAAACGGACAGTTGCCACCATCTTTGATCTCATCTGAAAGACTGTCAAACAAAGGGAGTTTTCCTTTAAAAACTCCCAGCTAAAGGGAATGGGAGCAAGGGCTGTTGTTACAATGAAAACCTCACTAATATTTTACATTTCAAATATCTTTACTGTTTTCCCTTCTTTTCTGTATCTTTAATAAAAGGTTAAAATTATGTTTAATGGGGTGTTTGCCATGGTACTGAGTAGGCTGAGACCTTGTTTAACACTGTTTAATGTTGGACAGTGACAGGAGCTTGTTAAAACCTTTGACCCTTTGGAGCATATGATCCATCTGCATTAATACAACAAATCCCTCTGAGACATTGCATCAAGTTATATTACTCATTTTTGTAATGATTTATCGTGTGACTCTGCCCTCACTCATTTTGACTGACATCAGATGTGAAAAATATTGAAATGCCACCAGCAAAACTTCTCATGCTGTGTGTCTGGCCTGGAGCAAACTAGGAAGTATAAGATTTCCAGCTCTGGGATCTCAGAAGTTCATGTCGTGTGATCTGTTCTCCCCCTTTCACATATCAAGACTATTTATGAAACTCAGGAAATTCTTAGACCAAAAAAGTTAGTTTAGATGGCATTATGGTATCATACTTAGTTCTGCCTTGAGTGCAGGAGACTGGACTAGAAGACCTCTTGAGGTCCCTTCTAGTCCTACACTTCCATGATTCTATGGTTGTGAGCACATAGAAGTAATTTAACGAATAGAGCTGCTGGATGCTGAGCACTTCTGAAAATCTGGCCTTTTGTCTTAGACACCTGAACGGGAGATGAGCTCTTCGCAAATCTGACCCTTAAGTAATAAAAATTGATAGAGGAGGGACAGAGAGATGAGCTGGGGTGGATGTAGCTATCAACCTGATCTGCTCAGGGTAGTATGGTTGGAACCCATAACCCATGGAAGATGACAATGCAGCTATAAATGAGTGAGCACCTGCTGTGGTGTGAATCCTCACCTTCCAGAATAATGGGTGGTATATGATGTAATCCTCAATTTTGGATTATGTGATGCTCAAGATATTCTGGTCCTTTCTGTACTAGTGCTTGAATATCTAGGGAGTAGCCTTTTAAATAGTTAGTGTGTAGGAAGAGGGGCGTATCCCTTTAAATAGTTTGTGACCCTCAACTGGTGCCCGCTGTGACCCAAGCCACCAGAACCCAACCAGAGCAATGCATGTAGCTAGGTCTGGCATGTTGTGTATATTCAATAAACACAGTTATTTGCCCCCTGCATGCCCTTGTGGTTTTGCCATAGCATGTTTATTGTGTACAGTGCAAAGATGCAACACTTCTTGTTAACAGTTTTGCTAAAAAGCATTCACCTTTCCCCTACTTCCTGATGGGTGGTAACTAGGCAAGCCCTTGCTGATTAACTAAACATGAAGGTGTCTACATAACTGGGAAGTTTGTCTCCCGTGGTGCGGGCATGGGGGCTATTTCACCCAGAGTTAATAGCTTGTCATGTTCCAGGCTGTCTCCCATCACAGCGCTGCTGTCACGCCAAACCAGTTACAAGAAAATTAGTTTTTAATCAATTTTAGGCTAGCGTTTGTGTCTTCTGGAAGTGGATTTTTCTGGTGATAGTTTGCACATGGATTATTGATGCAAGGCTAATTCAGCGTGCGAGAAGGGTTGTCTGAATGGGTGTGCTGGCTAATATTAGTGAAGGGAACCAGTTCAGGCTCATTTGACAGGTTATACACATTCACTTCAGTGCATTCTGTGTTACAATCCATGATATTTAGAATCATTCCAGTTAGCAGTGGCCAATAATAATAGGTTACAGTTAGCCGAGCCCATCGGCCAAGGAAGGACTTCACCATTCAGACCCTCCTTCAGTTCCCTTTGATGTGTCCTATGAAATGGGGTTTCCATTTCCCTTAGAAGGCTCTAGCACTGTCTCATAAGACAGGACTCCTGGTCAGATGATGCTTCCCATATTCACACTGTGTAAATGCGTTCTCATGTCTTACTCTGAACTCCTGTCCCTGCTCCCGTTGCAATCCATGGGAGTTTTGCCGACATTTCACAGCAAGCAGGATGAGTCCCTAGGCCAAGCAACATATATTTTAGAGGCAATTTTCAGCTGGACTAGCTCTATAGGCTTCAGCACAGCTCTACCACTTTACATGAGCTGAAGAACTGAGCCATGTTCTGTTAATCTTTCTTCATGAATGAGGCATCTGGCCTATATATCATTTTTTGCTGCAATTGTTTACTGTCCACTGTGGTTGACTGGAGCAAGGATCCTTGACTGCAGAGATGAGTGTGTAAGAAATGAAGTAGCGAGGAGTGGGGAGATCTCCTGAAATCTATTACGGCTTCCCAGCTCCACCCACTTTATTTGTGAATCATCAAAATGTTTGGAAAGTTTCTACACTGATTTACAACTTAGATCTTCCTCTCACGGAAAATAGGACCTTGGGTTGAGTTAAAGGAAAGCTGAGGGCTAGGAAGAGAATGTGACTAGAATTGGGTGAATTTTTTTCAGCAAATAGTAAATTCACCAAAAAATACCTTTTGGGGGGCACAGAACACACTTGTGAATTAGGATCAAATAGAGCAAATAGTTTTGGCTGAAAAAACAACAAACGAAATTTGGAAATGTCAAAATGGTTCACACAAAATAATTTTAGCATTTCATTTCAAGTCAACATTCAAAATGTTTTCCTTGACCCAAACAAAGTGTTCTATTTTTTTGTTGTTGCTGTTTTGGTTAGAAAAAAAGACTAAAAATCTTCTCAATTTTGGTTCAAAACTTACCAAATTTGTTTTAAGTTTTTTTCAGTTCAGACAATGAACTGACAAACCAGTGATTCACTCAGCAATAACCTTGACCCCTTTTCTTAGAAGACAAAATGTTTCTGAAACCAGCCAAAGGAGAACAAGGCTTTCTTTTTTGATTTCACACTCAAGTTTCATAATGTTCATAAGAGGAAGGGTGTTAATCCAGGTGCTTGGCTAAATCCCAACATAGGTAATTACATTGCGCTGACCTAAATTCCTCCTGCAGGATCAATTAGATACACTCGTCTTTTTCACTTCCTATCCTAAGGGAAGTGACAGCATTCTGTGTAGTGTGTGCCATTAAATAGCTGCTGCATTTCACACCGGGGCAGTGACATTTTGCTGATGGGTGAAGCAATCTCTCTAGATCCTGGCATGGTGAGGCTGCACTGGTTAGTGTTTGCAGAGCGCGCTGTGATCTTTCAATAGAATGCACTGTAGCTGAGCTAGCTATTGTTATGGAATTAGATTGGAGGAGCAGGAGCCCACCCAAACCTTCACCCAGATCCTGAACTGAACCTGAATCTCTCCTCATCCCTCTAAGTGGAGCCTGTCACAGTGCAGAACAACTGCACCTGTATCCCCCTTGTGGTCCAGTTCAGGGCACCCAGCCTTGGCTCCCAGCTCCCAGCCGTCCCCATTGTTGGGCAGAGAAAGACTTGTGTCTCTCTCTTTCCTGATGGGGGTATTTCCAGACTGCACAGCCCCCTGCCTACAATGTGCTATTCCCAGCAAGACAGGCGGCCTTTGATTTTCAGATTCTGGGAACAGGAATCTGCAGCCCATGGTTTTGCCCTCAGGGCCTAGCTTCAAAAGGTTGGATCCAGTCACTTCTCCCCAGGTATTTCCTAGGAAACCCACTTCACTTTGTCCCAAAAGTTGCTCCTTGTCTGGAACATTGTTTCAAATAGTCCTTTGTTGCCCAAAGTTTGCTTTGGCCATGTCTCCCCTCTAGAGATGTTACAGCCATAGGTGCTGACTTCATGGGTGCTCTGTGGCTGTAGCACCCACGGGGAAAAATTAGTGGGTGCTCTGCACCCACTGGCAGCCAAGGTCTCCTTCCTCCCACCCCAACCTCTCCTTCCCATCTGAGCGTGCTGCATCCCCGCTCCTCTGCTTACCTCCCAGTGTTTCCCGCCTGGCCATCATCAATTAGCTGTTTGGTAGTATTAGCATGCTCCAGGTGGGGTGGGGAGAAGCAGGAATGTGGCACTTTCAGGGGAGGAGGCGGGGAAGAGGCAGGGCTGGGGTAGGGATTTGGGGAAGTGTTGGAATATTGGCAGGGAGGGGGCAGAGTTGGGGCGAGGACTTCAGGGAAGGGGTTGGAATGGGTCCTGGGAAGAGGCAGGGCAGGTGCAGGGCCTCATGGAAGGGGTGGAGTGGGGGCGAAGCCAGGGGCAGAGGAGGGGTCGAGCACCCACGTGAAAGAGAGAAAGTCGGCATCTATGGTTACAGCCAGTCCCACAAAGACTTGAATAGAATTGAGTAAGGTTTTTCAAGGATAATGCAGGAAATTATCCTGTCACAGCCATCACCCAACATTTACACTGAATCTTTGTTGAGGGTGTGCTGGGTGTCCCACCCCACACTTGTCCTAAAAGAGCTGAGTTAGGCCAGACAGGCCCAATCAGCCAATTAAGCTGCAAACTGGGGAGATTTAGCCTGGCCAGAGGGCATTAATTAGAGAGAAACTCAACTGTGAGGGAACAGGTAGGGCTTCTATAAAGCCAGGAGGCCAGACCAGTGGAGGGGCTGGCAGGGAGGAAACCTGCAGCGTCTTGCCCTGAGATAAGGGATAGGAACCCCTGAGAAAAGGGACAGGAACACATGAGGAAGGGTTTAACAAGTAGGCCTAATTGCTCATCTACACTCACCGGGGGATAAATGTGCGGCGTTTGATGCATTGGGTCTTTCCACTAAATCAACCACCAATTGCTCTCCCGTCAACTCCTGTACTCCACCAGATTGAGAACAGTGGGGGAAGTCGACTGGAGAGTGTCTCCCATTGACATCACATAGTAAGTAGATCTAAGCTACATCGACTTGAGTTACACTATTCACGTAACTCAAATTGTGCAGCTTGGATCAAATTTCCCCTGTAATGTAGACAAGGCCTAGGGGGTCTGACTAGGAAGGCTGGTAAAGGAGAAGCTTAAAGGAGCATGGTAGGAGGTAGTCCAGGGAAAAGATAAGTAGGGTTGATGAAGACCCAGACCTTAACTGCTCGCTGTAGGGCCCTGGACTGGAACCCAGAGTAGAGGGTGGGACTGGGTTCCCCTGCCATCCACTGCTAGGGGCAGTGAATGGGAAGACTGCCTGAGTCACTGTGGGCATTGGCAGTGGGTGAACCTCCCCTTTGGGGAAGCTAGTTTCCTGGCCCCACCTCTTCTGCCCAAGCTCCCACCCCCATGATTGGAGTCCCAAGGCCTCCCCCTCCCCTGCAGCTAGAGGAGCCCTGCTGGCCTGCTCCAGCCATGCCAGCCGGCCTGATCCCTGGGACACTGGCCCGACCTCCTGGCTGGCCTGAGACACCACAGGCCGCTCCAGTTTCTGGCCACTGGCCCAAACCCTGAGCTCCAGGCCGCTGGCTGGAGGTAAGGCCCTGACGGCTTCAGGAGAGAGGGAAATTGAGGACAGGACCTCAGGCCAGAGTGTGGGTGGGGCAACAGCCTAAGTATGGAGAGGTTTAGCCTTCCCTGGCCTTCACTATCCACCATCCGTGACTGCGGGAGTGACATAATCAGTGCAACGGGCGTGAGGACTGCCTCATATTGCTTCTGTGGAAAGACTTGGAAAGAGCCCCATGGAAGAGGAATCACTGAATGACCTTGTGAAAATGAGAGTCACAAAGTGGCTGTGCTGCTACTCTGTGCGTGGGGATAGAGCTGCAATGGTGGAAGAGAAGAAAGGGGGCACTAAACCAGGTGGAGCTAACCTGCCATGTGGTAGCTTTGCCAGCACGCAGCAGAAATGTCTTTGCTCTTAGGGGATGGGGGCCTGTTATTTCAGAGGGATGGAAACATCTGGAGCAGAAAATGAATCTGCCTCAGTGAAGGAATGTGCCTGGCAGTGACCTAACTGTTAGCTCATCCCTGTACTCACTGTCACAGAGCTGGAGATGGATGGAGATTTCTTGAGAGGTCCCTGATTAGCCATCCTGTCTCAGCAAGATCCCTGGAGGTTATATGGCATGTTACCAGGGATAGCCCGGATCCCAAGGGTTCCATACACAAAAGGTGCTCCCAAACTTTTAAAAGAGGAATACTGTGACTTCCGCCCAAGCAAATGCCCTGTGCACAGATTGCCACGGTGCCCTGAAACAGTGCAGCTTTCTTGTCTGTCTGACACTGAGCTTCTGCGCTGAACAGAGCAGCCTCCAGAAAGCATGTCAGGTGGAAAGAGTCCGTCCCTCTTATAGGTCCTCAACCTAAGGGTCAGGAAGAAGGATCTGGGGACTTGAGGGCTCATAAATTATGGAAAATGAGCTGTAGTCGAGGGAGACCCTTTGGGACCAGGATAGTGTTTGGGAAGTTCTAAGGGGAGCCAGAAAGGGTATGGTCACAGGAAAGGAAGGGTGGAGTCAGAGCAAAGGATAAAGGCAGCTGGCATGAGGCGCAGAGTGAGAAAGGGTGCTAGTTCTGATGTGGTGATGGTGACGGACACCTGTCACTGCTTGATGGCAGTACATCAGCCCATGTGAAATGGGTTTGACGGGTAGGTGTCCACCTCACCAAAACCACCACTGGAGCTGGCACAAACAGGCCCCTTTATTGAAAGTGACATAGGGAGGCCAAGGAGCTGGCAGGCCATGGAGAAGGGTCCATCCCGGTCAGGAGGGGAGTAACAGGGGTGAGGTGACTACTTGCGCGGCCTGGGCTGACTTTGTATGCATACGCAGAAGCCTGCACATCTAGAGCCATCAGTTTGGCAATTTCCAGCAGCCCCAGATTCCCCTGGACAGAGAAGAGGAGGTTCTGGGGTGACTCACTGTACCTCAGAGTAGCCCCCTGTAACCCCGTATTCATCATTCATATATGGCTGTGATATTTCATACAAAGTGTGCCATGTAACATATCATATCTGCTGAGACCCACTGATCTGTCAAAATGTGTATATTCTTAGTGTGTATGAAGTGATGAGATTTTGCTGTATGGTTGTTATTAAAATATGTTGTGAGTTTGGGAGTCACCCACTGCTAGTTCTCCAGTGACAACAAAGGGTTCAATGACCATTGACCAGCAGGGCCCAGGGAATTGTAAACAAGGGATTTACAGTACTGTGAGAGACAGTTGCTCAAGCACCACACAATGGAGATTGCTCAGTTCTTTGACTCAGCAAGGCCTCCCAGGACATGCCTGAGCCAATATCTTTCCTGGGACAAAAAGAACAGGAGGACTTGTGGCACCTTAGAGGCTAACACATTTATATGAGCATAAGCTTTTGTGGGCTACAGCCCACTTCATCGGGTGCATCCTGGGACATAGATTGAGGGTGTAAAATAAGGGACAGTGGTATCATGTGGTTACCTCTCTCCTCTCCTACCTACATTGAAGGCAACAAGAACGCTGGGAAGACAAAGACTTGAACTGAGAAGACTGGTACCAGGCTGAGAAGGAAAGTCAGCCTGTGTAGTGAGAACTGTAACCCTCTTGCAACATCCAGTGGGGTGAGAAAAGTTGTTTGATTCAACACTTGCTTAGTCTAAAAGTTTAGGATTTAGAATATATGTTTACTTTTTATTTTTGTCATCTCTGACTTTTAAGCTTACCACTTATAATCACTTAAAATCCCTCTTTCTGTAGTAAATAAACTTATTTTAATAGTTTATCTAAAGTGCTTGGGGAATCTGCTCAGATTACAGAGGCTCGTTCGTGTCTGCTATCCTTTGACGAAGTGGAGAACTAATTAATAAGTTTGCACTGTTCAAAAGAAGGTCTTGAGCAGTGTAAGACAGTATATTTCTGGGGTGCAAGGCTGGAGGTTTAAGAGATTTGCTGGTGTTTACCTGTGTATGGTTCATGAGTGGCTTGCAGAGCCTTGATGCAACTTAGCTGTGTCCCTGCATGTTGTTGACTGAGTGATAACAGCACCTGGAGGGGTTTGCTGCTTGTCACCAGCAAAGCACTGTGGGAGACAGCCTGGGCTGCAGAATTAAGGGGGCACAGTAGTCTAACAGGTCCAGGTTGTACCCTGGGGATCCTGTCACATCTGATACAGCAGGACACACTAACCTCTGGTGTGCTCAGGACCTTTTGCCTGGCACTAGGTACCCAGACACCACAGTGATAGGCATTGTATAAGAACTCACGTAGCATCATTCCATCCAGCTCTAGTGCTGTCTGTGCTTCCCAAGGTGTTGGCTTCAGGCCTGCCACTGAACCCTTCATTCCAGGCTGGCTTGGGGCTGTTTCCTGCTTTGCCCACCCAAGATGGGTGGCTTTACTTCCTGCTGATTTGGTTCAGCAAGCTTTCTCTCACTGCCCCCACGTGTGCTCTCTCTCTCTCTCACACACACACGTCACGTTAATTGAGATCAAGGTGTAGGGGGTCTATCTGGAGAGCACAGAAGGCATGCTCTCCCCTTTTGATGTGCCCATGGAGTAATTGCTTCTGCTTTGCTGTGCAAGAAGGCAGGACCTCGGTCAAAGGCTTCCTGCCATTGACATTGTAATTGGAGAGTAGGTCTACACTGAGATCAAAGCCCGCGGCACCCACTCTCAGATCCCAAGTCAGCTGACTTGGGCTCGCAGAGCTTGAGCTGCCGGGCTAAAAAATGTAGTGTAGACGTTTGGGCTCAGATTGGAGCCCAGGCTCTGATGAGACTCTCCCCCTTCATGGGGTCTCCAGGTACACCTACATTGCAATAAAACCCCCATAGTCCCAAATCTCAGCTGGAGAGAGTGATTGTGTTACAGTCTCTTCACAGGCTTCACCATCCAGGGCTGTTCAGAAGAGTCATCCTGGGAACCCTGTGAGGCCACTGTCTCTCTGTACCCTGAACAGGTTTGCCAAGTGGGCAGCCACAGAGTCTCAGCAACTGTCTGCAGGGTCCTCGAGTGCCTCAAAGAGGCGGAGCCAGGTGAAAATACTGAGGGGTTTTTGCAGGACATTTTTTAAAAAGTTTTTTTCTTTTTAAACTTCACACAGACATTTTCAGTAAAAAATGGAAAACCAACCCCTCAAACAACAGCTCCAGCTTCTAAAACTGTTTTTGTTGTTTGTTTTTTTTAAAAGAATGGTTTATGAAAACTGAAAAAAATGAATCAGTGGCCGGTTTTCTGTTTAAAAAAAACCCTAAGAAAATGAAAAATTTCTACAAAAACTTTGGGGGGGGGGAAAGAGGGGAGATGGAGGCTACATCCTGCACTTACCCAGACCCCTTTCCCATGGGGTGGGCCCCATGCATGTGTGCAAGCCCCATTCTGCCTTGTGCACACACGCCCCGTGTTGGCCCAGGTAGCAATCACACCACAGTGATGACTCTGGCTCCACCTGCTGCTTCAGCTGTCAAAAAAGTCATGATCCACAACTGATCTTGAGGCCCCAGCCAAGATCCGGGTGCCACTGTGCCAGGTGCTGCACAGGCATATAACAAGAGACAGTGCCCAGTCCTAAGGAGCTGCCCAGATGGACAGGCAAAGGGCTGGAGGGGAAACAGAGTTATGAGATGACTTGCTCAAAATTACCCTGCAGGTCAGTGGCAGAGCTAGGGTTATATTTCCTGGCTGCCAGTCCCCTGCCCACTAAACCATACTGCAGAGATCTGTGGCTGGGCTCTGCTGCCTACCTGCTGTTTGGTTACTGTTGGCAGGATTGCACTCTTCCAAAGTGTTACTTAGGAAACCCCTGGATTCGCTATCAGTGTCCCTGTTAAAGTAATGGGGATCAGAGGACAATCAGATCTCCCAGGAAATCCTCCTTCAACCATCCATTGATGACCTGCTGATGCACCAGATAGGAAACTGAGCTCCGTGTGTTTTAGATGCAAAGGAGGAGAGAGGAAAAGAGGACAATGATGAAAAGAATATATTAGCTAGGTTGTGGACGCTTTCCTCTGATGCAATTGCCTCCCAGCCACTCACAGGTAGCAGCACAATGGCTGTGCTGGCAGATCTGCTGCTAATGACTCTCTAGGCCAAAGCTGGAGTGGCGCAGAGACCGCTGCTTGCAAAGGTTTGAATTTTGAAAGGCTGGCTTCGCAGAGGGCCAATACAACTGCTAGGTGCCACTTATGTCCCGCTGCAGCCCAGCAGGAGTGGAGTAGTGGTGTCCAGGGGGGTATGGACCCTGTGCCCTCTGCAGAGAGGTGAATTTTACCCCACCTGAGCTATGGAGTTTGCTAAGTCAATGTTGGTTCTGTTCTCTGATTGTATGAATGCACAGTCACTCCCTGTGCGAAGAGCCAGGATTCTGCAGGCACGGGAGCTGCAAAAGTACCCAGAGAAAGGGAGTGGAAAGTTCAGCTTCTGCAAATAGTTCTACACATAAATCATAGGATCCCAGCTGAGGGGCCAGTGCAAAGTATTGGCTCTTGGGGGTGTCTGAGCGAACAATGTTGGCCCCTAGTGGTGGGCCCACAGGAAAGGGAAGGGGCATACTACTGCCAGCAGGGCTTCTCAATTTTTTTCCATCTTAATACTGACATTGTCTCGGGGACACCTCCCTTCCCACTCCCCATTGCCCAAACCCCTCTTCCCCTCCCATTTCAAATCGGAGTGTCTCCCCCTCCCATCCACAGTCACCCAGCCCCACCTCCTGGCCCGTTCTCTGTCATGTTACCTCAGCAGTTATTCCCTTGCAGCTTCCTGTAATGCTCCTTCGCAGCTGGGAACAAGGAGGACAGTTCGCCCCCACAACCAGCCAGCTCTCAGGAGACCACCAGCAAGTGCTCAAACACAGACAGCTTCCCCATTGCTGCTTTAGCTCAGGGCTTAGAAGCCTCATGGCTCCACTGGCCCTAGCCCAGTGCTCAGCCTGGCTAGGCCTAGTTTGTCCCCTCAGAGAATGCAAACCCTGGCATGGCCCTCAGCTTTTAGGCTAAATAAATGGAGTGTTTTATCTAGTGATTGCTTGTGAAGGGACTCCCCTGCTAACCTCATGTGACCAGGTGAGGTCTTAGCCGCAGTACAGATGGGGGCAGAATTTGTCTCCTTGTCTTCATGTTAATCTGTGAACTAGCATTTAAGCCCAACAGCAGACTGGGAGTCCTTTCCTCACTTGGGCCCAGACTGTGGCTTTGTCCAAGCCCGGGTATGGGGCAGCGTGCCCACGAGCAACAGGGAGAGAAGTAGACCTCCTGCACCACAGGGATAGGAATTTGATTCTGGCCTAGACTGTGATACTCCTTGTGCCAGCTCAGATGCACTTGGCAGCACTCTGTGGAGGTGAAGCTAAGACTGTGCCCATTCCCTGGCCAGGAGGTAAGGGGCAGGGTCTTACTTACTCTCCTGCCCACAGGCTAAGGGGAACTCGAGCCCTTGATGCCCTCTGCTGCATGTGAATTGTCATGAAGCAGATGTTCCAATCTTTCTCTTTCTTTCTTTCTTTCTTTTTCTTTTCTTAATTATTCTGTAATCACACCAATAGAAAAAATGTAAACAGAAATTTTAATAAAAGTCCAACCTTAACCAGATTTAATCTCTAACCCTTTGAAATATGAGGCAGCTGCTTTATCCGCCAGACTGCACAATCTTTCCTTGGCGGCTCTGGAAATTTATCGAAGTTAAATTAGCTGAGGGAGGGCTCTCCTCTTGCTCTTTGAATGCAAGAGAAACATATTGAGAATTATTACAAAGAGAACATTAATAACAAGTTGAGTGGGAGAGCTGCAGAATTCAAACAAATTTTATTCCCCAGTTCACATCCAGAGCTAACCACCTCTGGAACATTATAGAAATGTACATCTGGAACAGACCTCAAAAGGTCGTCTAGTTCTCCCCCCTGGATGAGGCAGATTTAAGTTAGGGTTGCCATTTTTATAATTGCTGGAAACTGGGCCAAACCCCTTCCACCACCTCTTCAAGGCCAGACCCTTGTCATATGCTCCTCTCTCTCCCCTACCCACGTCTCTCGCCGGATCCTCTCAAGGAGCTATAGGTAGAATGTGGCGCTGGCATGGGTTAATAACACGACACCTCCCCCTGCCCAGAAGTAACCAGACTTTTGGTTCGGGTGTCATTTAGGGTTGCCAGGTCCCCTTTTCAACATCACTTTCAGGTCGAAAACTGTGTACCTGGTATCCCTGAATGGCACCTGGACACACAAGCCAAAGGACCAGAGTGTCCAGGTAAAACCCAGAGAGGTGGCAACCTTGATGTGTACTTAGACCATTCCAGATATTTGTCTAATCTGTTCTTAAAAAAACAGGTGTGTACATTTTATGTACATCAACCCTGCCTGCTCCATGTGGTTTGCATCTTTAATTAAAAACCAGTGAGAAGAAGCAGTTTTCTACATTTTAGAAGCAGATTTCTCTCTACACAGGAAACCTAGCCAAGTAATTATTCTGTGTGATCTCAGAGTGATTAGATCAGTGACAAGCACAACAACTAACAACATCCCAGGGCTCAGGACTGTTGGCCCAGTACCCCAGCTACACGAGGCAGTTTGGTGCAGGTAGAAAGGACAGTGACTGTCTCCCAACCTTGCCTTGTCTTTTAGTCTAAAACACCATTCAAATTCCTAAGCCTAAGAAGGTGGCTCTGGTATTTAATGTGGGGAAGGGTGTGGGAATTGGGCAGTAGCAGGTTAGGATGCTGGATTTTCAGAGGCCTAATCTCACTATTTGGAAAGTGTGCTCCAAATACCCTGGGCCACTTTCAGCTGTCACCCCAGTATATATCCAGGTAACATCACTGACTTCTGGGGAATTACCTCTGTGTGAATGAAAAGGGAAGCTGAGACCCACAGTGTTTGCACTGTCCATTTGCCGAGCACTGAGCTCTGTGGAAGTACACAGGGCATTAAAAGCAAACAAGTTCCTAATCCTGCTCAATCCTATTGCAATTAGCAATGTGCTGGCTGCGTGATGGGTTAAACGGTGCTACCAACCCCAAGCATTCAAAAAGCCATGTGTCAGGCCAGCCAGAAATCAGGAGACTGGCTTAAAAATCACAAGAATTAAAAAGAAACAAATGTCTGGTTCTTTTGATTTGTTATCTGGTGTCAGAGCATCTAGAGGTCATGATCTCCAGACTTTCTCTGCAGCCATAACAGTCATTTTAAAAAAGAGACAGTTGGGCTTCCCGGGAAATAATGTCATCCCACAGCTGGAGCTTTAGGAACAACAATAAATGCCATGAGACTCGTGATAAAATCATGAGAATTGGCAGCACAATACCTAGCTCCCTGCCTATGCCTGGGGATCCATCCTCACAAAGACCCACTCACCCTGTACTTCAAGTAGTGGGGCTGCCTATTCTGGGGCCTGTGTTACTATGAGCGCTGCCCTCCATGGAGACATTCTCATCAAGTCATAGAGTTTAAGGCCACCATCACCACCCAGCCCCTGCATACTAAACCCAGCAACCAAAAGAAGACCAAGGCAATTGAGACCCACAGGAGACTCAGCTATTATGTACCACAGGCAGAGACTAGGAAGGACTGAGGTGCACCAGTGCCCAAGGTCCCTGCATGGACATAATTAAATGAGATCTACCCAGATAATCCTGTCCAGCCTGCCTGGCGTTCTTGCTCCCAGGGGGAATGGGCTCAGAATCAGCACTTCTGGGAGGGCCATCATTGAAAATAATGCTAATGATACCACCTTGTTTGCATCTAGCACTTTTCAGCCATAGATCTCCAAGTGCTTTGCAAAGGGGCTCAGTATCATTATCCCCATTTTATAAGTGGGGAAACTGAGGCATGAGGAGGGGAAAGTGACCGCCCAAGATCCAAGACAGGAACTGAACCCAGGCCTAGAATGGCACCTGGATGCTAGTTGGAGGGTCAAAGTGAAGTCAGGTAATTAATGTAAATAGACATGTTGCCTGTGAGTGGAGGCTGGGTATCTGCCCCAGAAGTTTTCTGAACCAGGTTTACCTTGAATAGCTCCACTAACTGAAGTGTGATTGCACTGCTAAACGAGCTATTCCCCTCTCCTGGTCATACATGTCATCTTCTCTAGGTTTGTCTACTTGCTAGATTTTCCAGTGTAATGGAGGGGTCTCTTTGGTTTTATCTTTCCTAGTTAATGCTCCTTTCATAGAACCATAGAATATCAGGGTTGGACGGGATCTCAGGAGGTCATCTAGTCCATCCCCTGCTCAAAGCAGGACCAACCCCAACTAAATCATCCCAGACAGGGCTTTGTCAAGCATAATCTTAAAAACTTCTTAGGAAGGAGATTCCACCACCTCCCTAGGTAACCCATTCCAGTGCTTCACCACCCTCCTAGCGAAAAAGTTTTTCCTAATATCCAACCTAAACCTCCCCCACTGCAACTTGAGACCCATTTATCTACTGTTGTGCAGTCCATGTCCCCAGAGATCCACTGACCTAATCCTAGGCAGTCCATGTCCTCAGAGTTCCAGTCTCCTGACACCGAGTGCCCCATTTCCCCACAATTCCTTTCACCTGGCACGGGGCATGTGCATGCCAAGAGATCCATTCGGCTAATTCTCATAAGTCCACTGTCACATTTCAGAGCAACTGCACCTGTATTCCTCCCTTGTAGGCACTCCCTCGCAGGCTTCCGACTCCCCAGATATCACCTCTCTTGGGTGGACTCCTTGGGGAATTTCCAGACTGCACAGCTCCCTGCTTGCACAGGGAATTCCCGAGCAAACCAGATTGCCTGAGCAAACCAGCATCTCTGCTTTGCTTTCTCTTCAAAGGCTTTGAACAGGGCAATTGCCCACACAACTCTTTTTAAGCAAGCACATTTATTTTCAAGCTAAGAGCATAACAGAGAAAACACATTAAAACAATAACTGAACCTACACACATGCTAATAAGCTTACCAGAGATCATCCCAACTCCATACAATGAAATCCCCAAATACATCAACCTCATTTGATATGATTTGTCCAGAATATTGCAGGAAATTTCCCTATCCATCACACTCATGTCCCCGGAACCACATGTACCCCAAAATGAGCACCCACATCCCCAGAGCTCCATTCACCTGATTCTGGACAGCTGATATTACCAGACTCTATTCACCTGATAATTGACAGGCCACATTCCCAGAACCCCTTTCAGCCAATTCTCACCAGCCTATATTTAGAGATCAATTCACCTGGTACTGGGAACCCATGTCCTCAAACCTCCATTCACCTCACACTGGTAGGATATGTACCCAGAGCTCCATTCACCTCACACATGGTAGGATATGCACCCATTCACCTTATACTGGGCAGCCCTGTACCCAGATCTCCAGTCATCTGATACTTGTCATCTCAAATCCCCTTAGCTCCCCTCCATTCACCTAATATCAGGTGGTCCATGCCTCAGAGCTCCCTTCACTTAATACTGAGCAGCCAATATTTCCAAAGCTTGAGTCACTCCATATTAGGCGGCCCAGTTTCCCATAGTTCCATTCACCTGATACTGGGAGATCCATATCCCCAGACCTCCATTCACCTAATTCAGGGCACCCTACATACTGGTTCTACATTCACATAATTCAAGTCAGCTAATGTCTCTAGAGTTCCATAATCTAATACTGCGCAGCCAACTTCCCCATGCCTCCATTCACGTGATACTGGAAATCTTGGGTTCCCTTAGCTCCATTTACTTTATATGGGGCCCCACATATTTATAATTGCATTTCTTAGTCCATGTGTCCAGAGCTCCATTCCGTTAATAATAAGCAGCCCACATCCCCAGTATTCCAGTCACCTAATACTGGGCATCCCGGTCCCCCAGAGCTACACTGACCATTACTGGGTAGCTCATGTCCCTACACTCCAAGCACTTAATCTTGGGCAGCCTATATCCCTAGAATCCATTCACTTGATACTAGACAGCCCATATGACCAGAGCTCCAGTCACCTACTGCGAGTGCAGCTGATATGCCAAAAACTCCTGTTACCTAATTCATGGTCACACTTATCCCCAGAACTCCTTTTGCTGAATACCGGGAATACCACATAGTCAAGGCTTCATTGACCTGACATTTGAAGCCCATGTGCTCAGATCTCCATTGTCCTCGGCAGCCCACAACCTTGGGGTTCCAGTTACCTGATATTGGGTTCCCATAGAGCCTTAACTTAACTCATAAGACATTGTCGTGCCATCTAGAGCAAAAGCTCACCCCGAATCCTTCCAGTGTGTTACTGTCAAGCTTGGCTGTGATCTTCTAGTCATGAGACAAATCATACTCTCCTCTAACCTCCTCAGTGGAAAGATGCACAGTCTGTCTTTTTCTCTGCAATGATACTCCAATAATCCATTGATACAAACAAGATAAACGTGCTGCTAGTGTTTTCCTGTCTAGAAACTCCCCTGGAGACTTTGCAATCACTTGATTAGCATTTGGCTCAGAATGTAAACAGGTGTTCAGTGTGAAGTACACAACACTCAATTTACATGTAGGCAGAGCAATAGATAAACATCTTCAGCCTTACAGAAACTTGTTTACCAACTTCTGGTGACTGGCCACAACTCACAGACCTTAAGAACATAATTTTCAGTAGCTATACGTAACTCCTTCATTATTATCCATACACACATCTCACAATGATCATGATGATCAGTGTGGCACAGGCTTTCGGTAGAGACTTTACATGACACCCTTTGGCAAGCTAGTATGTAGATGCCAGACCCACGGGATCCCTGTACCCCTTATGCACCCCGTTCCTTCTGCCAGTTGGCACAAAGAGATCCCTTAATCATACTGGGCAGCCGATGCCCCTCAACTCCAATCTCCTAATACTGGGAATCCTACAGCCCTAGAGGTCCACTGACCTGATACTGAGCAGCCCAGATCTTTTGTTCCCAGTTCTCCTAAGACTGGGCAGGCCGTATGCCCATAGCTCCAACCACTAATTTAGTGCAGCCCATATCCACAGAGTTGATTCACCTGATACTGGGCAACCCATGTCACCAGAGCTCCATTCACCTGGTACCAAGGTCACCAGAGCTCCATTCATCTAATACTTAGCAGACCACATTCCGGGAGCTGCATTGACCTGATACTGGGAAGCCCGCATTCCCATAGTTCTGTGTATCCAATGCTGGGAACCCCATGTTCCCGTCAGAGACTGGATCCCTCCAAGTTAAAAATGATGTTGCAAGAGCTGAGCAGTTTCCCCCAGCATGCTTTCTTGTCTCCACCCCAGTCAGTAATTCCTCCTGCAGTCCCTGTCACCTTGGATGTCTAATCCAACTCCTTTCCTCTACTCTCCCTGTACTCCTGGACTCTCACCAAATGCCATTTCCTCCTCCAAACCTTCCCATTTCTCTCCATTCTTACTGCTGAACCCTTGGCTTGGTGGACGCTCTGTTTTCTCCTGGCTGATAAAAAGCGGGGGATTGGCAGCAGCACCAGGGTTTAGTGATGGCTCTCAGAAGCCATGGGGATGTGGAACAGGTCCATGCCTGCAGGCATCCTGCTTCTGAAAGGACATCAATTCAGCACTCTGCTGTTACACACAAAGGTACCACATCTCTGTATGCTGCCAACCTTACACAGGTGAAGCAAAGGTGACCTGGCTGGGCAGTGCAGCAAGTGTTCCCTTACCTGCACATTTCCTGGGTTTCAGAATTCTGCAGTTTGTTTTGTTGTCTTTGAAAGCATCTGCAGTTCTAGAGTGCTCTCTCCTGGGAACCTCTTCATGAAAGGACTTCAAATTTCCTCCGCAAACTTCACTCCCCCACTCCCACCCGTCACCTGCACTATCAATTCTTAAGATGATCTGACTATTCTTGTGGATTTGAGAGAAGGTGCAAAATTCAGCTTTAAATAGAAATGTAGCTGCAACCCTCATGGTAGGAAGGGCACTCCCTCTCATTTACACCAGTGTCCCACCAGTCTGACTCAATGGATTTGTGTAGAATCACTCCTGATTCACACTAGCATAACTGAGTGGGGAAGCAGTCAGGTCCTACATGAAGGAGGGGTTATTTTTATCAATAACCTCATTATCGGTCATCAGATCAGAATGACAGGTTGCCACATCTGTATTTGTTGTGGTAAACAGTTACAAGGTGTTACCCTCACTGGGGTGAAGTCAGAACTATCTCTTTAGACCCAGCTGCTTCCCCAACCCATCTGTCTTGCTGTCTCATTTGCCAGCAGTGGGCATATTGCTTCCAGATTGCAGTGACGGGGCCTGAGTCTCTGTAAAGCAGAAGTTGCTCCACTACAGTGAATAGATCCCACTGGTGCAGGTGGGAGGAAAGTCAAGCCCAGATTTGCATTGTTTCTCCCTGAGGTTGAAATACTCCTCTTTGGCAGCAGTGCTCTTTCCCAGCCCCCACTCTGCTACTCTCTCTTGGAGCACTCAGGGCAAGTTCTCACACTGCCTGCCCCATCCCAGTAATGGGGGCAGAAGGGAGCCAACAGGAGCAGCTGCTACATAGCCTATCCCATCTGGCCCTGGGCCCGTGCAGATTTGGGGCTCCAAGGGGTGAGGTGGAGGGTGATTCCTATGAGCAGCCTCACTCCATAGCATGCTACCCTCCAAAGCCTGCAGACACCTCCAGAGATGGAATATTGCTCCAAACAGCATTGTCTCCTGCAGGCTCCCCTCTCCGGCTGGTACTATGCAGCTGCAGGGAAAGCTGCTAAAAGATACCATGGTGATGGGCACTATAGGCAGACTGGCTAGGTAGCAGTGTGGCTCTCTAGGAGTCATACTGCCAGGGCGGTGGTAGGGACTGCAAATCATCACCAAGATGCAGGCTCCCCTTGTAGTGGCCCCAGGCACTGTTCCTTGTGGGGCATCAGACTCTGTAGGTGTGGGATCCAGAATCGCTGCTCCTTCCATATCCTCCCCAGGCCCATTTCTGCCCCCTCCCCTCAGTAAGGGAATGGGAAGGCAGCCCCTTGGGCTGATCCTTGCCATGTCTCCAGGGCCTTCAGTTCCCTCCTGCTGGGCTTTCTCACGAAGGGTATGACTTGGACTGCTCGGAAGGGTTTGGTTTCCAGCATGGGAGGTTAAGCAGATTCCTCTCAACAGCAGAGTGAGAAGATCAGGGCAAGGCCCCCTGGGGCAGGGGATTCCTGGAAGGCTTTATCATAGCCAGTAAAAATGAGGAATAATACAGGGGAGAAAGGTGTTCTCCCAGCAAAGCAGGCTGGCAAGACAAGGGAGGCAGCTGGAATAAGGCAACAGGACCCAGATCCCAACGGGTGTGAATGAAGTCAATGGAGCTAGACCGATTTACACCCTTGAGCAGCAGGACTCACATTTCTCGACTATCTTGGCCTGGCCCCTCCAAACACGCTCTTCCCTTAACAAACGGGCTGCTGGAACACACGCACAGCCATGAATCTCCAGCATCCAGACATGCAATTTTCTGTTCCCAAGCTAGCCAGAAAGAAAGGCACAACCCACTGGCCCTACTCCCTCTCCAGGGTTAGACCGACAGATCTGTCTCTTCCGCTGCGACTCTGAGTCACCCTGCATTCTCTGCCTTACTCCACCACGGGGGGTGAGGGGGAGGCCGGAGCAAGACAGGAACGGGCTGTAATGCTGCACTGCACAACACCTGTTGCAAGCATTTTCGATCTCATTATTTCTCGGACTAAACAGATTTAGGACTTTTATATTTTTTTAAAGCACCGTTGTAGGTCGATGCAGCACAGTCTCCCATCTGCACCGCTGAGTCCTGACTGCAAAGCAAGCCTGGTAGGCTGAACCAGAAATCCAATTCTTCAGACAAGTTATAGCCTCCATTCTACCAACCTCTGACCCCCTTGTGCCAAGTTCCTGGCCTCTTTTCTTGCTAAATAACAGTTTTCCTCATATGTTCCCATTCAATTTTTCCCTGTCCGCTTACAGGAGTGTGAAGAAAACCAGCATTCAATATCTAAAGCATGGGCAAGCCATTTAAATAATTCATCTGCTAATATTTGCCTGGAAGATTTCCAATGACAGGGTAAAATGTGCCGAGCTATATTTAAGACTCAATTTGTTACTTCTTTTTGTGTGGGTACAGACCAACAAAGCCAAGAAGAGAAGTTAGACTGGCAGGTATTATGTGGCTCACAGAGGGAGTGGAAAGAGCTCTGAAATAATAATTCTACAATAGGTATAAGGGAGGAAGATGACTCTATGTAGAGTGTGTTTATATCTTCTTTATGCTCTGCCTAGTTCACCAAGAGCTGCCGTGTCCTGACATGAGGAGCAGAAGGCTCTCCTTTGATGGTAGCATAATTTTCCAATTCTGGAGAGTCACAGACTTCCGCAACCCATTTGCTGATGCAGACAGTACTGGGAGACTTCTGTCATGTTCATAGTATACACATAGAGAAGTTAGATAAAAACATAAAAATCCTCTTGCTGAAAGGCTGCAATGTAACACAACCGTCTTTCTTAGAATTCAGAACGATAACACAAAAGAAGCCCAGAACAGAGAGGGACAAAGTAGGCTGCTCCCTAAAGCAGAGAGGCACAACTTACTCCAACTTGTTGTAAGTTGCCTCTTTCCACACTGATGCTGCTCACACACTTTCCTTACAGACCCTCCCACCCTGCAAGCAGGATCAGGAAATCCCCCACTCTTATAATGTTGGCTTGAAATTCCAACACAGTTTTCAGTACATCACAATTTCCACTCAGGAAGAGTATGGCTCTTCCTGCTAAAGGAAGAGAGGAGTAGGGCTTAGATCATCACACCAAGATCTGTGCACAGAGGGGCCCTCTGCATGTGGATTTTCCCCTCCCCTGCATAGAAGGCGGCTCAATTACTCCCACATCACCACCCCCTTCTCCTCTGGATACCTCCCTGGTGCTCTGAGGTTCACACTGCAGAAGGGGTGGAAACTGGGTGGAGCAGCAGAGGAGTGTATGAGCCACTGTGTGATGTACAATCCCACAGAGTTTAGTCAGAAAAGCTGATACACCTGGGGCTGGATGCATCTTTGCCCCAGAACCCCTTCCTCAGCCAGGGGAACTGTGATGCCACTGCACAAGCCTGGCCTCTCTGTACGTGGCCCTAGCTTCATAGGGATCCGATGAGCTGCACAGGTGTCTGTAGGGGTGTGTCAGCTTTGGTCTGGGTTCCTCAACCTTCTCTTTAAACCGAGCTGGGTGAATAACAGGCAATTAATCACTTATTGGATGAGTTTCCCCTTGTTCTGTTTGCGAATGGCCCACGAAAAGAACGTGGTGACTTATTCTAAGCAAGTTGCTGTTTAATTGCAGTGACTAATTCTCTCTAGACTAAAGCATCCCTGCTGCAACTTCAACTACATTGCTGAACTCCAGCCAGGACACTGACCACATTCTGAGACAGGACATCAGACTAGAAGGTCTGATCCAGTCTGGCAATTACTATGTTACTATGTTTCTCCATAGGTGAGCTGAGAGCACTGTCTCATTGTTTCCTTGTACTCCCTTGTTGGCCTGTCCATAGTGAGCTGCTGTCTCTTGTGTTATACTTTGATTGTCAGTTCTTTGGGGCATGGACTGTCTCTTGTTTTGTGTCTGTACAGTGCCTAGCACCCTAGGGTCCTGGTCTATGATGGAAGCTCCTAAGTGCTACCACAATCATACCCATCCTTTCTCTACAACTTACAAAACAAGCCACGTCTATGCAAACAAGAGGGTGCTCAGTTTAGTCACAATTACCCTAAATAACCATAATTTCGATGTCTTATGGATACATTCATGTTTGAAGAAAAATTTATGTTCAAAGTGCTGTGCTCATTTTAGTAAAAATCCATGGTCCCAGTTTAATCCTTTGGCAGGAAAGAATCAGCCTGTGAGCACATAGTGATCCTTACAAACTCCTTATAAGTCACCAAGTTCCAACAGGTGGCAGGAAGATATGCAGGCAAAAAGTAAACTATTTTGACTTGCTAATTTGCATAGCTGACAAATGATAAAATAGAAGTTACTGAACATGAAGTTCCTTCTAGCCATCTGGTCTCCATCACCATCTGAGTGCCTTAAGACAGTTAATCTTCACACCAGCCTGGTGAAGTAGGAGGATATTCCCCCATTTTACAGATGAGAAACTGAGGCACGAGGTAGATGCAGTGACTTACCCAAAGACACATTGAACCAAGAACTGAACCATAAGTCTTGCAGCCAGTTCAGGGCCTGATACACCAGACCATACTTCTCTTGTCAGCTTGACCTAGAGTCTTGCTCAGTCTCAAAGGATGCTCTCTGCACATTGCATGTCAAATAAGGATTTATTGTCATCATCTGAACAAACGACGATCCAATTCCAGCCCTGATCCCTTCCTGGTATTGGATGTAAGATGAGCAGAGCAGCTCCTTTATCTGTTCATTGTTTTTCTGAATTCATAATTCTATAGCAGTGGTTTTCAACTTTTTTTCATTTGCGGACCTCAAAAATTTTTTGAATGGAGGTGCAGACCCCTTTGGAAATCTGAGACATAGTCTGTGGGCCCTCAGGAGTTCGCAAACCACAGATTGAAAACCACTGTTCTATGGTAACGACAACCTTCGGTGGATCTCTTAGACAGAGTCTGTGGACCCTCAGGGGTCCACAACTCACAGGTTCAAAACCATTGTTCTATAGTATTGTTAGTGAGTTGTCTTAGAGAGAGCAGGAAATAAAAGCATGTCCTAGCCTAGGCTACATTTGAAATGTTTCCCCTTGGAAATGACAGACTCTTTGTGAGGAATGGTGCCTCTCATGCCTTGGATCTGCACTTTCCTTTGCTCTAGGATTCAGAAGGGGTGAGAAAGGCCCCATCAGGAAGAAGTCACAACTCCCTAGTTTGCACCAACAAGAGGTTTCCTGCTTCAACCTCAGCAAGAATCTTCAAACAGTGACAGGTACAGTTCCTGACAATCCAAAGTTCACGGAGGCAAGGAAACACCCAAGAGAAAGCAATGCCAGCTGTTACTTACAGCTGGAGTCTAATGTGCAGCCAGACCTTTGAACAAGAACAGAGCACTGAAGTTCCCTGGGTAGGAAACAAAATAAAACAAACTACTTGCAAACAGCTGAGGCAGGGACCTGACCGAAAGCCCATGCTTTTCCACAGGCTTTGGATCAGGGCCCTGGAGCTTGGAGGAGCTAGGTGTTGGAGCAATGGAGCTCTGTGAAGTAGGAGTAGCAGCCTGGCATTAGGTTTCAACCCTTAAAAACGACAATCTAGGGTGGAGGAGGCTCCAAATGGGAGAGGAAGTGCTATCCCAGCTGCAGATCCTGTATCGAACCCCAGGTAGCAATGTGTGCAGGAAAGCAGAGCTACAGCCATGATTATCTTACCTAAACCATCCCTTTCACAGCAGAGCCTGTTTTGGGCTCCAGGACCCTGATTGTAGGGTCATTTCCTCTTATGAGAAGATCAGTCATTTTCCTTGTAATCTGCAGGCTCTGGTGGGTACTGCTGTGAGTCTGAGGGAAAGGTCCGAGCTACGGAATCTGATATTTGCTTTGGGAAACCAATGCTAGGTAAGGATTTCCCAGTCCCACTCTGGGAATGTTTCACCAGACCCTGTTCCTTAGGAGAACTGTGTCTTTGCACAGAAAATGTTTATCCAGCTCCTTCTCTGCTCAGACCCTTGGCTCAGGGCAGGCCAACGAGACTGTTGAGGAAGCTTTTGGGAGCAGCACGTTTTTTTTAACATTTTTATCATTTTAAGTGGGAGGGGACAAGGCAAATACACCTGGAGATTTGGCTCATCACCCCTGTTTTTATTGGCATTACAGTAGCATATAGGGGCCCGATCATGGACCAAGGGCCTGCTCTGCTGGGTGTCGGATAGACACATAAGAGGAAGGCTAGTCCCTGCCCTGAGAAGCCTAAGTACCTCAGGAGGGAACACTCCGCAAAGTCAATGCTGGGTTTTGTGGGACATTTCTGGTGCCTTTGTGGCGTTTGGTACTGGAGCAGAACGAGCATCAGTGACATGGTTTCTCGGGAACCGTGAACCTAATGGATCCTGCAGACCTGTCCATGGAGGCTGCCCTCCGAACATAGAGCTCCTTGCATAGGTGGAAAGGGATGCCACTATGCCCCACAGTTCAGGACAATGCAGAGGGATCTCCAAGGGGGGCAGGCTCAGCAAACATGGAGAAGAGGTGGAGGGGAGGGTGGGTACACATTGCACCCTCAACCACATAGGGAATTCATAGAAAAGATAATGCAGAAAAGTCCCTCCATGCTGGGTGATGGGTGTGGAGAGCTGGGGGACAACCATAGGCTGAGGATCCTTTGCAGTTTGGGTCTAATGGAGCTGGAAGCGGTGGGGTCACAATACTTTTTGGGGGAGTCTTGTGTCAGCAGGACTCCCTGCTTCTCCCCCAGGGGGTCAGGAAGAGGTAACCTGCCTCCCCACCTTCAAGAGGAGGACTTGGAGGAAACTCCATAATGGGAATCTACCTTCCCCCAGTCCCTCCTGGGGGTCTTGCTGCAGGAGGGGATGATCTGGACACATGGTAGGCAAGACTCAGGCTTGTGATTTCAGCTTTCATTAGTCTGGTCTTTTCTGAGAGAGACAGTGAGCCAAATTCAGAAGTGATACAAAAGGTGGTATAAGGTAGATTGACTACACCAGTGCTTCCACTTCATTCCCGTAGACTCCCTCAGACCTCAGCAAATAGGTCAATGTGGGAGAGGGGCCTAGCTTGCATCCCCTTATGCAGCATCACTGCTGAATTTGGCCCAGGTTAGAGCAGGGAACTGGCAGTCTGCACTGCTGGGTTCTCCTAACAACTGCTTTGCCAGTGACTCACTTTGTGATGTTAGCCAGGTCATTTAACCTGTCTGGACCTTAGTTACCTACTGGGAATATGTGTATAAGTCTTGTTAAAAAAATAAAACATTCTCCCAATTTCTGCAATACTCATCTCAACCCTGTAGCAGAGCGAGTGCAAGATTCTGATTCTCCATGACCTTATATCCCATATAAATCTTTACAACTGTGCAATGTGGGTGTAAAATGCTATCCCCCTGATCCATGGATGTTACGCACCTATGATGCCCAGGGAACTTGACATATGAACTGTGATCTACCAAATTCACAGTCCATTTTGGTCAATTTCATGGTCATAGGACTTTACAAATAATAAATTTCATGATTTCAGATATTTCAGTCTGAAAAGTCATGGTGTTGTAACTGTAGGAGTCCTGACCCAAAAGGGTGTTGTGGAGGGTTGTTACAAGGTTATTGTAGGGGTTTCATGCCTACTGCCACCCTTACTTCTATGCTGCTGCTGGCAGTGCTCCCTTCAGAGCTGGGTGGCTGGAGAGCAGCAACTGCTGGCTAGGTGCCCAGCTCTGAAGGCAGTGCTGCCACCAGCAGCAGTGCAGAAGTAAGGATGGCATAATATGGTATTACCACCCTTAATTCTGTGCTGTTTCATTCAGAACTGGGCACTCAACCAGCAGCCATCGCTCTCCAACTCTGAAGGCAACAGTGCAGAAGTATGGATGGCACAGTATAGTATTGCTTCTGCACTGCTGCTGGCGGGATGCTGCCTTCAGAGCTGGGTGCCTGGCCAGCAGCTGCCACTCTCTGACCACCCAATTCTGAAGGCAGTGCCAAAGTAAGGTTGGTAACAACATGACCCCCTTACAATAACTATGTGACTCCTCCATGATCCCCTTTTGGGTCGGGATCCCCAGTTTGAGAAACACCAGTTTCTGTATAGTATAGGGTAAAAGTACACAAAAGACCAGATTTCACAGGAAGACCAGATTTCATGGCCGTGAATTTGGCAGGGCCCTGCATATAAAGTATGAGGCCATGGGGAATTAATCTTCTGGACTTTTTCTAAGCATCCTCCCCTCTCTCTCACCATTCTCTTCCTCCTTCTCTCCAACAGAGGACAGATTGCTTGTGTATAGCTCTTGGGATAGCACTTCATTTCTACTGTACACTGTGTTTCTCTTTGTTATGATCCTCTCCAGTATTCTCTGAGTGTCCTTAAAGCTGCTGATTTCTTTTGCATCTTAAGAAAATATTTTAAAGGTGTCTGAATTAGTTTTCAATGGGGGGAAAGGTCAACTTTTGGTACAGGCACAACATCAATGACCTACTCAGAGCAAATTCTGAGGAGGGGACTGGATGGCTCTTGGGGATGGAAATAGGATACAAACCCTCTCACGTATAAGTTCTGCCTTGGTCACAGTCATGATTGCTGTGCAATGGCCTGTATGGACACCGTTGGGGATTCAATTCACATTCCCCAAGGGCAGATTTCTCCAGTACAAAATCATAGTTGGGGCTCTTCCTAAATCTCAGAGGGCAAGCCAAGCACAGAAGGGCATGGGCACCACATTCCAGTGTCACATCACACATAAACACCACCCCAACCCCTGCCCCTCTCTCGCCAGGATGACACAAACTGATGGGTGGAGGTGGGTAAGCTTGAATTGCTGCTGCTGCCCATGTCACACCTATTCTGAGGCCATCAGTATCCTGAGCTGTCAATCCAGCATTTCCTCTGGCACTAAGGGGTCTCTTACTATGATGGATAAATCCAGTAATACAGGTTGGCTTGGGAAGGCTCCCACTAGACCAGTAATGACATTGGCTCCAATCAGAACAGAAATCCACAGGGCCAATAATGGTTTGCAATGAAAGGAGTTTAGTGCTGGCAAACCCCAAGTAGGTGCCCTCATGGAACAAGGTGAGAAGCTTCTCCCAGCATCTACCCTCCCCCCGCCCCGCCCCCTCCCCCGCACCATGACTAGGGGAAGCCCATAGCATAGTCCCCATCTGCACTCAACCCATAGCCTTCCAGTTGAGGTTGCCAACACATTGCGGTGGAGGGACCTGTCCATTGGGAACTAAACTAGCAAGGGGCAGAGGGTCTCACCCAGCCCCAATGGGGAATGACCTCCAGTGACTGGTAACTGTCAGCCACCCATCCCTTCCCACTCTCCCTGCTCTGGTTGGCTGGGCACGGGTGTGCAAGACCCTGTCCTGTGCAGCGTGGCTGGGTCCCGGGATAGTCTCTCCAGTCCAAGAGGTCACCGGGCTCCAGCCCAGCTCCGGCCCCTCCTCCCATGCCCAGGTGGTCAGGGCAAGCCCCGGGTGCGCGCGGATGTCTCTCCCCATCTGCCCCCCAGCGCTGCACAGCCCGGAACCCGGGACAGCCCTTCGGGCCAGGCAGCCCCAGCCGCGCACCGGGAGCCTGTGGCTGCCCCGACACCGCTCTGGCAGGACGGGCGCCGCTCGCCCGCCTCCGCCCCCGAGGAGAGCCCAGGGCCCGGGCAGGGGATCCCCGAGGCGAGCGCTGTCCCGGCCCGGCCGCCGCACCTGGGCCCATGTTTATTAAGCAGCGCCCCGTGGGCCGGTGACGCGAGCCCGGAGTGATGTCAGGAGCGAGCCTGGCAGCGGTGGGCGGACCTAAGGCTGGGCGCTCGGCTCCGCTCCCGCCTGTAGCGCAGGCAGCCGCCCGCTCCCCCCGCCACTCGCCGCCGAGCCGAGCCCGCTGCAGTCCTCTCCGGGCGGCATGGTAAGCGGGGCGCGGGCTCTGCACGGGCGGGCTGCAGGGGAGACGAGCCTGCCCCTGCGCCTGGCAGGGGCACTGCGGGGCGCCCGAGGGCGGCGAGCCACGGGATCCCCCAGTCGGGCATCCTCCGCCCCGCGCCTCAGGCACCGGTTTCTGCCGCCTCCCCCTGCCCCTAACTACCCCCACCTACCGCTAACTACCCCGTCTCCTTGCCCTGCCTCCCGCCCCAGCTCACCCTCCCCACCACAGCACCCTCGTGCCCCGCACACCCCGCCTGCGTTTGGCCCCGGCCCCTATCTCCCCCAGGCTCTGCACCCATCAGCTCCCCCTGCATCTAGCACCCCGCTGCCCCCGTCTGCCCCAGGCTCTGCACCCACCAGCTCCCCTCGCATCTAGCACCCTCTGCCCTCGTCTCCCCCAGGCTCTGCACCCACCAGCTCCCCCTGCATTCAGCACCCCGCTGCCCCCGTCTCCCCCAGGCTCCGCACCCACCAGCTTCCCCTGCATCTAGGACCCCCTGCCCCGTCTCCCCCAGGCTCCGCACCCACCAGCTTCCCCTGCATCTAGGACCCCCTGCCCCCGTCTCCCCCAGGCTCCGCACCCACCAGCTCCCCCTGTATCTAGCATCCCCCTGCCCCCGTCTGCCCCCCGCCCTTCCACTCTGAATCCCCTCATCCCGCAGCCCTCTCTCCTCAGTGCGAAGTCCTTGCTAGGGCAGGGCTGGGTCCCCTCATCCCCCGGGTGCCTCGTGGTGACAGCTCCTGTTCTCTGCCTCTTTCCCTCTTGTAGCTTCCTAGATCCTCCACTGGCTCCCTTGGTTCCCGGCTCCCCAACTCCCCGCCCGACACGCAGATCCCGCTCTCTGACCATCCCCTCTCCCCACTCCCCCGGCTCTGACTTTCCACCTCCCGCGGTCTGACCCCCCGGTCTCTGACCCCCTCTCCCGTCTCTCCCCAGCCCGTGGCCCGAGGAGCAGCTGCCGGGACTGGACGCGCCGATCTCCGCGGAACAGCCGGACAGGGCTCCGGCCAGCGCCTCTCGCTTCCTGCCGGGATGAAGGGGATTCTCCAGAGTGGGGCGTCGGAGCCTGGCGCCCGCCGGTGAAGCGCCGAGGCCGGGCGGCGGCACCTGCTGTGTCCGGGTCCCCCCATGGGGCGGCGGCGCCTGGGCCCCTGATCGCTCCGCCCGCCGACCGGCCCACGCCGCCCAGCTCCCCGCCATGGGCCGCCTGCCGCTGCTGCTGCTGGCCCTGCAGCTGCTGGCCCTGCTGCTGGCCGCGCCCGCCGCCGGGCCCCCCCGGCCCAAGGGCAACCGGACGCAGGGCGCGGCCCGCCGGCCGCCCCGCCCGCCCAAGGAGCTGAACCAGACGCTGGCCGGGCCTGGGGCTGCGGCGGCGCCCGGGGCGGCGAGCGGGGGCGGTGGCGGGACGGCCCCGGGCCCGGCGTACGAGACGTGCTGGGGCTACTACGACGTGAGCGGGCAGTGGGACAAGGAGTTCGAGTGCAACAACAGCCAGAGCGGGTTCCGCTACTGCTGCGGCACCTGCTACTACCGCTTCTGCTGCAACAAGCGCGCCGAGAAGCTCGACCAGGGCCAGTGCCGCAACTACCAGAGCCCCGGCTGGATCACCACGCCCGGCCTGCGCCCCGCGCCGCCCGACGGCAGCCAGCCCGACAAGTACGACCCGGCCAAGGACAGCACCAACGCCACGGTCTACATCTCCTGCGGCGCCGTGGCCTTCGTGCTGGTGGCCGGCGTCTTTGCCAAGGTGGCCTACGACAAGGCGCGGCGCCCGCCTCGGGAGATGAACATCCACAGGTGAGAGCCCGCATCTGGGACATCCCTCAATCCTCCCCCCCCCTGCAGCCCGCCCCCTCCAGGACACTCCTAGTCCCCACACAGCCCGCCCCCTCCAGGACACCGCCAGTCCCCACACTGCCCGCCCCCTCCAGGACACTGCCAGTCCCCACACAGCCTGCCCCGGGAGATGAACATCCACAGGTGAGAGCCCGCATCTGGGACATCCCTCAATCCTCCCCCCACCACACAGACCGCCCCCTCCAGGACACCCCCAGTCCCCACACAGACCGCCCCCTCCAGGACACCGCCAGTCCCCACACAGCCTGCCCGGGGAGATGAACATCCACAGGTGAGAGCCCGTGTCTGGGACATCCCTCAATCCTCCCCCCCCCTTGCAGCCTGTCCCCTCCAGGACACCCCCAATCCCCACACAGCCCGTTCCCTCCAGGACACCCCCAGTCCCCACACAGCCTGCCTGGGGAGATGAACATTCACAGGTGAGAGCCGTGTCTGGGACATCCCTCAATCCTCCCCCCCCTTGCAGCCCGTTCCCTCCAGGACACCCCCAGTCCCCACACAGCCCATTCCCTCCAGGACACCCCCAGTCCCAACACAGCCCGTTCCCTCCAGGACACCCCCAGTCCCCACACAGCCTGCCTGGGGAGATGAACATTCACAGGTGAGAGCCCGCGTCTGGGACATCCCTCAATCCTCCCCCCCTTGCAGCCCGCCCCCTCCAGGACACCACCAGTCCCCACACAGCCCGCCCCGGGAGATGAATATATACAGGGGAGAGTTCTCCTTCCACCCCATTGGGGACATCCTCTGCCCCCCCACCTCTGCCCGTGCCTTCTATAGAACACCCCCAGTCCCCACACAGCCTACCCCCAGAGATGAACATCTGCCAGTGAGAGCCCCTCCCATGCTGGGACATCTGTCAGCGACACCCTCTGGCACCATGCAGCCCACCCTGGGAGATAAACATCCACAGGTGAGATCCCACCTGTCCCTCCAGGACAGTGCCACACAGCCCACTCTGGGTGATGAACATCCAGAGGTGAGACCCCCATGGGACACTCCCCCAGCCTCCCTTACAGCCTGCTCTCTTCAGAACACCCCCTAACTCTCTGAACAGCCCCCAACCTCCAACACAGTCCATTCCCTCTAGGACACCATGTAGCTCCCCACATAGTCCACCCTGGGAGATGAACATCCACAGGGGAGCACCCTCTCTCACAGCCTGGCTCCTCCAGGATGCCCCCCTCTGGGACACCCCTAATAAACACACACACAGCCTTCGGGACATCCCTCCCCTAACCTCACCCTGGAGATGATTGTCCACAGTACAGAACCCCCTCACCAGCTGTATGGGGAACCCAACCCTCCCTCCACAAAGCATACCCCAGAGATGATCAGCCAGAGGTGAGACCCTAGGCCAAAGAAACCACTCCTTTCTGCCCCCTCCGGGATACCCGCCAGCTGGGATACACTTACCCTAAGTTCCTCAGCCTGCCCTGGGGTTGAACATCTGCAGCTCAGAGACACTCCCCCCCCCACTTCCCACTGATACACACACCCTCACCTGCCCCCCTACCACGACTCCCTGCCCTCTCTGGAGAGTGAACATGCACAGACCTCCCCCTCCCCAGCTCCCACCCTTCCATGTGCCTCAGCAGATGAACACACTCAGGTGTGGGGCACTCTTCGTCCTTGGAGGGACCCTCAGCCCTGTGCCCTAGGGCACTCTCCTCTCTGCTGCCACCCATCCCACTCCCCTCTACTTGTCATTCAGCACCCGGGCTCCTGGACAGTTCCCCCCACATACTATTCAACCAGGCCCCTGGCTGCAAAGTCCAGTGCCCTGGCCACTGAAAAATTCTCCCCTTGGCCCCTACACTGTCCTGAGCCTGCTGTCAGGTACGCTATCAGGACATTAAAGTGAGAAGTTACAAAAGCAACAACTGGCCTGTTCCCACTTTGCCTCTTAGCAAATCCCCCTGACAGAGATTCCAAAAGAGCATGTGGGGGCAAACAGTGTCAGGGGATTTTCCAAATAACTCAAGCTACAGGTCCTGTCCTGGGGGTCAGGGGAGTTAGGGAGGTATCTTAGTGTAATTTTTATTTTAAAATATTACATGCTTAATGCTTTTAATAGAGAAACTGTAGGAGACAAATTTAATACATTAGGTGTGGTGCTTAATATAAATCTATTTGGAAATATAAAGGTCAGATTTCCATGTCACTTTTCCTTAAGGAATGTCCTTAGCTGATTTCAATTTCTGGTGAGCTAGTACCTTAGAATGTTGTCTAGTACTGGAACTTTGTGTGTTCCTAGAGTTCCCAAATATAAACTTGAAAACAGTGGGACACGACTTCTGAAAAATGCATTGGAACACACTTTCATGGGAAGAAGCAAGTGTCTTTGGCAGATAATGCTTAATTTAAATCATCTTAATTAAAAATTCATTCACTGTGTTTATCAAAAAACCCTGACCACATTTTAAAGGCTGAAATAAAAATGTGAGCCACATAGTTTGGGGAGTGGAAATTTTAGCTTCTTACGGAAAGAAAAAAGTGTAAAGCGGCAAAAGAGGAGTTCTGTGTTTGATAGGAGTTTAAAATAAAATATATCTTCTGTCTCTAACTGTCTCTCATACATAAATTCTGAGATCCAAATTCTCAGCTGGCATACATTGCCATAGCTCCAACGAAGTCAGCAGAGCTATCCTGATTCACGCCTGCTGAGGAGCCCCCAACCAAAAACTTGTCTGCTGAAAGGAAAAGCTTTGCATGATTATGTAAGTTGCAGTGTCTGAATTTGAGCACAGATCCTTTGGTTCTAATTGTTGAACTTTGGTCATTTATGTCTGTACAATACAGGGGTTCCAAAGGCAGTCGCATCAGGAATAGATTCTTGTACTGTATATTTGTTTCTAGGAGGACTAGAGCATCAACTGCAGTACATTGTGTAGCTTCATTGGCTTCAGAACAGCTATGGCCGTTTATGCCAGCTAAAACCAGCTGCAATTTATAAATGTAGGGCATGATCCAACTCCCATTAGTGAGTCCCCTTAACTTTACGGGAAGGGGACTTGGGCCCCAATAATGGTCTGTCTTCCCACTAACTGTGATCCAAGGCTTCCCCTGACATTATTTGTGCTAGTGTACTCCCGTGCCCGTTGGAATAATAGGCAGTGTTGCTAGACTTGTCTAAGTTATTCTTGTAATTTCCATTCCTTTGATGCCTCCTTTGCTTTATTTAGATAAGTACTGGTAAAAATGAATCACCTGCGTGTGGATGAGGGGTATGAATGGCAGATCGAGTGCTCGAAAAGCTTGATTTCCAGAGCATTTTAAAGAACTGTTTGACTTTTATTATTATAATGTGGTAGCTGATAAAGATTATACCTCTCATAGATGTTTAACCTAAATTTGATCAACATGGCACACTGGTTTAAATATTATGAAGCATATCTCCAACTGATAGGGGGATGTATGGTCTATGGAATTGTGCTGTTTGCATCCTAAACATAATGTAAATTTATAGAATAGAACTGTGCACCTTTTGTCCCTGAGAATCACAGCTGAATGATGGGAATAGTGAGGAAAAAACAGTGTTGTCAGGTGTATACATACATTTGGGTCTATGTCAATCTGAGTTGTATTTAACATCTGGAATAATGCACTGGACAGATGTCAGTTTACATTATATATTAGGGTGTGCATCCCACCAAAATCTTCCTAGTGAGGTGAATGACAGTTTAAACAGAAATCAGAACCTTCCCAGAAATAGCTCAAGATGGACCCAAGTTTGCCCCACTGAAGTCAATGACAAGATTCCCACTGACTTCAACAGGAGCACGATCAAACCCGAAAATACAATTTGCAATGAAAAGCTACAGAGGGTGGTTTAACAGAGCGGTGTGGAGATGCCATGTGAGAACTGAGAAAGTTCTCAGCTATCTTTTTCAGCAGCAGCATTAGCCCATTTAAAAGAAGCTTTTCTGTAGCTATCAAGCTCATGTGTGGCTTTAGATAGAATGGCTGGTTTATGCATGCATCACTACCATAGGAAACAAGCAGCTGACTCTTCATTGGGCACAACTGAAAATTTGATCTTATCTTTTTTTTTTAATACCCCAGGATGATACCTGTAAAGTAATTAGTGGTGCCTCTGTGGTTTTCAAATAAGCAAGAACAATGACAATATTATGGTTGATTTGTAAAAATAACATGTCTGGATAAGCAGAAGCTAAAATATATCCAGAACTGTGGAAGTAGTTGGACTATTTCAAATGAGTTGACTTTTAGAATTTTTTAAAATCTTTCTGCCTAACCTGAAAAACTGACTCGTGGCTTGGTCTCAGTTCACCACTCTGGAGTTATGCAGTCATCACTAATGCATGGTGTGCTCTAGATATAAACTACTGCTGATTTCTAACATTTTTGTCTAACCAGTGTTTTCTTTTGGATTTCTCTGCAAACATGTGCAGAGATGATGGCAATTTCTTTCTGCATGGGCTTTTTTTAATTACATATGGCCGTGTCGTCATTTAAATGAAGAGAGTCAGTTACAGAATCCTTGATGACAACAAAATAGGAAGCTCAGTTGTTTTTAAAAGCCAGAATCTGTTTCTGTAGCATATATGGATGACCCAGAATCTCCTCTTCTAGGAGTCATGACCCCAAATCCCCATGTTGCAGTACATAAATAATTCAGTACTGGTAGTATTGCCCCATGACTCCTGTTTAGCGTTCAGCAGAAGTAACTGCTCCACTCATTTGTTCAGGGACATTGCAAAAACTCTTTATATTTCTGTGGCAGGTCTGAGAAATTTAGCAGACTGGTATCCTGAGGACTAAAGCACCTCCTCCACTAGCCAGAGCCGGGTAAGAAAGACAAAGGTGCTTATGGTTGCACTGGGGTACCAGCAAGGTCCATAGCTTGGTAAGAAGCTCAGATCTGCTCTCCCTGCCTCCTCTAACTGCTGAAAAGAAGGGAGACTGCTGCAGCTGTACCAAGGTGCTAGCCCTGGATCCTGCTTGGAGGCTCCATCTTTCATATCCACCTCTGGTTACTACGTCTGATAAATTTGAAGCTCTATTCCATTCTGGCTGCACACATTGAATAGTAACTCAAGAGCCTGCTGCTACTGGGAGAGCATAGGGTTGTCACTACTCTACCCATCTTCCATGTCATCTTGGATGGTACAAGGAGGGAAGCGGAGAGATGCTTCTGCTACTCTACCTCTCCCCACCTCTGTTTTTTGCATCCTCCTTTCCATGGATAAATCCAGTGGCTGTTTTTGTGGCTGTTCATAGCTGTCCCAAGTAGCAGCAGCAGTAACCGCAGTGAAATGAACCATTCTCTTGTCAATTTAACTGGTCTACTTTGAGGCAAAACTCTGAGCAACATCAGAGGCACTGGAGCTTTCTGTCTGCAGATTCAGGAAGACTGCACTGTATCATATCAGAGTTGGTTCACATTTGGAAGGTTTTCTTCATGAGTAAATGATGGGTTAGAGAATTCTCCTAATTCTTACATCCTGCTTGATGGCTTAAGCTTCCATGCTTGTCAGGGAAACCTCTAGTGTGTAGGCAGATGGATTTTTCAAGGCCTGTAGCTAATCAAATAGGTGAGATGTGTAAAAGTACTCACAGGGTTGGTTTTTGCTAAACCCAAGCCAGGACTGGTTCAGATCCAATGTCCAGTTATCTGTACCCTGACAGTTGAAGGACACGGGTTTTGTGTATGGTTCTTTAGTCAACATCAGGGGAGCAGCACTTCAAGCTAGGCACGTCCCCGGAGCAGTGAAAGAGAGTTAAGAACACATATCTTTTCAGGTGGATTGTCCAGCTGATTTTATTTCTCTGTCACTTCTGCTCTTTTCTTCCTCTTTCCGCTGAGTTCTTTTTATGCTCTGCTCATTCCACATTCTCCTCTGCTGTGTCTCATTTATCTGACCCGAATATCTCTTATGCACACTCTCTGTCCTGCTTCCTACTAACTGTTTCCCACTGATGATGCCTGGCTCCCTTCTTCTCCAAAGGGTCCTACTACCTTCACTACACTTAATTCAGTCCTCTCATTCTCCAATTCAGAATTGCCTATTCCCAGCTGCCCACTCCAAAGCCCCACCCTTAAAGGAATATTATGGTTCCAGCATCCCATCCTTTATCTGAAGAAAATGGTATATTGACCAAAAATCACTGCTTAACTAGCAAAGTGAGGTAAAGTTTGTCACTCGGTGTGAACCCTGTTACATTTCACCTTAGTAAATATAACTTTCCTCTCTCACACTTGTACCATAGTAGATTAAATGAAGCTATAGGCCTAAGTCAGTGGAATTAAGTGTTGTGTAAAAACAAAACAAAACAAAACCTTGAAATCAGAATCAGGCCCCATATAGGTGTGTTTGTTCATGTGTCCATGTATGAGTAATTTTTCATTCTGCATCCAGGAGACTTTAAACAGCCACCCATAATCTCTGGTCACAGTTTGCACGGTCCAATGACTACTGTTTGCCATGGTTTCTCTGCTGCTGCTGCATTCTGAAGAATTGGACTCTGGTTCCGTAGTGGAAGCTGGTTAACTGCAGCCTCCCTTCCTGAACTTCTCCCAGATGTAGCATCATTTTCTGTAGTAATTCTCAAAGGTCAAGTTCCTGACTCCAGTATTATTTAGGACCCTGATGCCACTTCGTTTTCTTCTGCGATAAACCTGTATGAGGGCTTTGAATGTGCTGTTTCTCCTGTTCTTGACTGCTATATAAGCCTCTGAATCCAATTTAGTTCATAAATTACCTGCTCTCTAATTACTATTCTCTACTGCTAATAGCCGATCACCAGGTAACAATGGATTCAAGTTCAGCTTTGGTTTCCAATCATGATGTTTCCTCTGGTATACTGGACTGTTCAAGTTCTTAACTACTAATTGATCTGACCCTTTGAGGACCAGAAACCTTTTAAAATATCTTTTCTAATTCTGAGTGACTTTTGAATCTTCTCTTAGCTATCATGGCAGCATAAAAAAGAGTTTTCTTTTGAATAAACCTAGTTTTCTTTGCCATGATAGGTCCTATTTTCACACCCCTAAGGTGTGTACACACAATATCCAAGCAGATATTTGCTGCAAACATATGTTCATCCATACAAATACCTTCTGAGTCATGGAGCGGCATATTCTGCATGCACGGTTACTGTTATGCCCTAGCAGGTCTACTGTACGAGCACAGTATAGACACCTGTCTTCTGAACATTCAATTGGGTATGTGCTAGGCCTAGATCCACAAAGGTATTTAGGCTCCTAACCTCCATTGATTTCAGTGGAGGTAAGGAGCCTAAATACCTTTGTAGATCTGGACTTAAGTGTAATTCATGCAGTTTTCATAACCCTGAAGTTTCTTGGAAAGTCTCCTATCCCCTTTCTCCTCTTCCTCCTCCTCTTGGTTTATCTCTTGTACTTCGTTGCTCTTCTGTGGAGGGACACTTTTTCAGTTGCTTTGAGTATCTTTTCTAGAAATCTGTCACTTCCTTCAGCCATGCCACCTTGCACTGTGTTCCTTTTGGCTCTCCTGAGCTAGGTAAGGATCTGGTGAGTTAATATTTTGACAGGTGTATTCAAGAAAAACATAGGTACTGCAGGAAGTAGTGTTGCTGATACAGTAGGTGGCAGTGTTCTCTCTGACTCAGCACACACATACTACTCCAGAATGCTGCTAGGGAACAGTGCTGCTGGAGCCACTAGTTTGCTGATGAGATGCAAATCCAAAGTCTTATGGCCATCTGTGGTCATTAAGTAGCCCAGGGCACTTTTCTGTGAGAGAGAGGCTATTAGCCCTGGTATCCTGGCCATGTTCCATCCAACATAATTGCACTCTGCTGACAAACTCCACCAATAGTTTCAATTTTCACTTCCTTTCTTAAATTGTTATATAATGGTGTTGGTCACTGTTACACAGCTGTTTGTGTTCCACCCCAGGGCTAGTTGCATTTTAGTTGAGAGTTTAGTTGTCCTTGCCTACTTCACAGTGGTCTCTGGAGATTTACTGTACTACTTACTATGTATAACACACTTTGAGCTCCTTGGATTGAAGGTGCTATATGTGTTGGTAATTTGTCTTGCGCCACACAGTTGTGCCAGATAGCAGCAGCTGTCCTCATATGAGGAGTGTTTTCCTACCACTGTCCAGCATAGTCATGAACGAGCCTGATCTGTGATGATCTCACAGAGACTCTCTTCATTTCTCTGTTGATTTGCCAGTTTAATTTATTTGCATGTTCACTGCTTCATAATATACAAGAATATTAGTTAGCTATAACCTTACCTAAATGCTTGGTTCTGAGCTCTACCACACCAGTGTGAATTGTGAGTCACTTCCAAATCACATTGGTGTAAAACCAGTGTAAATGAGATCAGGAACTGGCCCTTAGAGGGCCTAAAGTTAAGATTTCATTGAGATTTATACTTAAAGCTGGGCTAAAATTCTGGAATTTCACAGTAAATGATTGAATTTGGCAAAGTGACTCTTCAAAGGATAATTGAATGTCCCATGTAAGTTTTTCAAAGAAAAATATTTACTAAGTTTTGCATTGGAAATAGTGAAGACTTCTCCCTTTTGGGAATATTTCCACTTTCCTCTGGCTATACAACTACAGAAGCCACAGACTTCATACGCACGTGCTCACACATTAACAGCATCTCAAACGCAGTCCACTTTTTCAATTTCAAATACAACATGCAGAGCTCTTTGTGTCATTCAGAAGATCCTAACTGAGCTCGGATGGACCAGCTGTTTCTGTTCTCTGATGCTGCAGGGGGCAGCTGTCTCTGGAGCAGAGTTGCAGATTGGGGGTCTCTCACGAGGTGGACTCCAGCTTTCCTCCTCTCTGTTCATTTCCATTCGACTCCAGCCCCTGCTGGTAACCAGGGCTAATGGAGAAGGCATGCAGAAGGGGATTGGAGTCCAAGTTGTCAGCAATTCACAGCTCGGCTATGGAGGCAGCTGCTCCCTCTGACCAGTCTCCTCTGTTCATTAGATGGGGGTCTCAGTCTGATACAGTGCCCTCAGGAACCCTGTTGGACTGGGACTCAGCTTCCAGGCTTAAAAAGTGTTAGAGAGGGACCTATGTGGTGAGATCATGTCAAGGGGAGATTCAGTTAACATGTGAAATGAGTAGGGTGGGGGAAGTACAGAGCTCGGAGTGAAGTTGGGAAACAGGTCTAGAGAGAAGGGCAAAGCTGGAAGATCCTGGGCCACCTCCATTGCTTCAGAGCCTGGGTCCCTGGCTCCAGTGGGCAGCCAAGCGCCATAACCTCCCATAACCATTGCAGAGAGATGGTTCATTTTTATGCTGGTTTGTTGTGATCCATGAAAATGAACTATCATAAAATTGCACTCTAAACATTATAAAGGGCATCTCCCAGCCATCTTTGGCAATCTGATCCCATAGGTCACTTTTGTACTGATGTATGGCAGACCTGTGTACTGTGTGATCTCTGAAAGTCCTCCTCTATGCTTCCAATCAAATCACATGATAATATAATCACAAAACATGGTCAAATGGGGTAGAAGGAAGGAGCTGAGACCAAGAAAGGGAGCTGATGAGAGGAGTGTAGATGTGGTGTCGAATGACTGATTTGCTCATCCCCTGGCTTTTCATAGTGTGCACTGGTAAGCCATGCAGTCTGGCTGCCTTAGCACTAAGAGGACCGGTTCTGAAGAGCTCTCATCTGAAGGAGCTATGCAGAGGAAGGTCTCTGGGGTTCCTTGGGTCTGGTTCTGCTCTCACTCTGCTCTAAGTCTGCAGAAACTTCACTGAAATCACTGGTTCAGTCAGGCCTGTAGTACCTACAGCCTGTGTGGAGGAGGAAGGGCTCCTATGACTCTGCCAAATTTCAAGCAGTGGAGCCAGATCCTTGGGTGGTATAAATTTGTGTTGCTGCTGATGTCAGTGTTGCTATGCTGACATACAATCTCCGTAATTGGCCCACCAACTAGCCCCACCCCCAAACACATGCAGTGAGCTAAGGATCCACTCCACCTCTTGCGGGGATTTCACCCCCTGTGCTCTTTCTGTTGTCATGTTTGAGTCAGTTTCTTCTCTTCCAGCGTCTGCTCCTTGTGTTTTCCTTTTGTTCTGTTTTTCCCTTCCTTCAGCTCAGGGCACTTCCTTTCCATGGTCCTTGCCTTCCCCTGCCTCAGCTGACACTAGCACTGCCTGTTCCTTGCTTTTCTCCTCCTCAGGGGATCACCGCAAGATCATTATGGTTTTTCCACTTCACTGCTCCCCTGCGCATTCCCACCCTTCTTGGGATTGGGCAGTTCCGACATCCTTTCCTTTTCCTTCTTAAAAGGACAGGCTCCAGCAGCCGTAGTCATCTTTGTTCACCCCCCACCTCCCACCCCTGGGTTTCCTTCCAAAGAAGCTCTCAGCGACACCAGTCTAAATCGAAAGTAACGCCAGTGGCTTGCTGTTCTGGAATTATGCTGGTGTTGTAACTGACAGCAGGATCTAACCTGCGCTTTCTTTAAGGAATTCGGACAATTCTCTACTAGACCTACCAGTACTGGGTCTGGATCCTGCTTTTGGTTACACCAGTGTAAAATCAGAATCATTCTCTTGATGACAGTGGAGTCAGGCAGGATTCACGTGGGGGTAGCTAAGAGCAGAATTTGGTCCCTTATGATCTCACTTCAATCGAGTGCTAATAAAAGCTATGTCATAGACCATCCTCTCAGGATATGATTGTGCAGTTACGCAACTCTGACTATCCCATCTGCTGCACTAAAGGTAAAGCATCCTGCTGAGCAAGACTTGTTGTTCTGATATCAAACGGCATTGGCATGGAAAGCCTTCTGCGATGCTTCATACCCCGATTCTGCATCCCTCACTCAGATGAGAAGGAAGCATTTGATTGCGGTGGGACTAATCACATGATAAGGGCAGTAAGAGCAAGTATTTACAGCTCCTTCCATTATCCTCCTTGTAGCTTTTACAGTGGGAACGTATACAGCTAAAATAGAGCTATTTACATGGTGCCAAATTCATTCTCAGTCTGACTGCACTAGAGGTACAGCAGGGAGAAGCTTAGCCCTTGGCGCGGTTTATGAGGAATAATTTTGATCACACACAACATTACAGAAGAATTAAAAAGCAACTAATCAGCACGTGCAACAGTTGTACTTGTAGCTCTGCCTATTTAATTCTGGTTTGATGGTATCAAGAGCTTTTCCTCATCCTCCCAGGAGGTAAGGAAGAGCAATGAGTGGTAAACATTTAGAGCAGCCCGTTCTGTATGGAGTGGGCACTTTCTGGCAAGTTGCTTTTTCATTCATGCTTATCCAAGATCATTTTAGTCCCAATACACTTCGGATCCCAGGCGTCTTCTGACGGTTGTGTTCAGCTTCTCTAACATAGACTTTGAAGGTGCAACCAAATGAAAAGAAGACCTCATTTCCCTGACTGGAACTTCCAGTTTCTTCATTTCTTTTCAGTGTAACAGCCTCTGTTTTTCTAGCCTGAGGTTGGCTGCATTGTACTGTACAGGTTTCCCCCTGTTTTGCTGCGACTGTTTTGCTCATTCACCGTTACCATTCCTTCAGGATGGAAACTAATAAAAGATTACAGCTGAATGCTCTTCCTCACATAGCATATGAGTTTGCTTTGTACTTACAATCAGGATTGGGGATTTCAGCTCCTGGTTGGAGCTGAGGAGCAGCTGTGCATGGCTTTCTTGGAAACGATTCACACACCAGACTAGATTCCCAACACATGCCTTAGCGCTCACCCAGAGGAGCTGACATAGTCTTGTGGTTGAGGTAGACAGTGGCTGAGAGGGTTGGGCACTTCTTACTGACTCAGATCCCTTTGGAGAATATTCACTTTAATTGCCTCAATTAATTTTAGGGAATCAAAGCAAACTCTCCATCTTGAAGGCTGGGCATCCCCATTCCTAGTGATCAGTCGAACACTGAATACTGGCTCTGAGTAAGAATAGCACCAGCAACGAAAGTATTGAGAGAAATAACATGTCTTGTACTGTGATAGGGCATCACCCCTGCCCCCTCCACTGTGCCAGTGTGCCCAGATTCTGCTCCCTGCGTGTCGTCTTTTCACACTCTCTGCCTTCTCCCACACGGCCCCCTCTAGCCCCTTTTCTGCTGTGTCACCTTCAGAGAATTAAGATGACCTGTATGCACCTTGCCTCCTGGGGTTCATAGTGCTGGAACTAGGGGTGCTCCCACACCCGCGATTTGAAGTAGTAATAACAACCTAAATACATTGTTTCTGCCTTCAGCACCCCACTATAAAAATTGTTCCAGCCCCACTGTTGGTGTTCCCCATCTTCTGATCTCTGTCTGTGCTGGGACCATCAGCTCGCTCAGAGCAGGGACTATCCTTCTTGAGTTTTTGAGGAGCACCTAGCCCAGGGTGAGGGTCACTGCAAATAAATAGCAATAATGTCAAAATCTCCATAACTGAAATGTGTCTTCTGTCATTTCTGTAGCACAGATGCTGTTCCTTAACCAGCCCCTAAATAATCGCTCAGAGACGTGTGCCCGAGGCCCAGTCCTGTGATGCTGGTCGGCCTGGAACAGCCATTGACTTTAGGGGGAGCTCCCCCTGCCCTGGACTTGCAGGATTGGTCCCAAAAGGGCAAGTCTGGCTCCAGGTCCCCTGCCCGCCAGCATGCAAATGCAGTGGGAAGAAATGTTTGCATTGGGCAGCAGCAGGGGAGCACCAGTGGGATGAATGAATCCTCCCATCAGGAAGGACTCATGCTCTAATGTTTAAAGCAGGGGAGGGCCTGGGGCCCTGGTTCCTGTTCTCAGTTCTGTCACTGGCTTACTGGGTGACCTTGGGCCAGTCACAGAAGTCCATATTGCAATTCATTGTGAATCAGGATTTGGATGGTCAGTTTGAGACTTCTCAGACCTGGTTTCGAGAGGCAATGAGCACCCACAGCTCAGTGTGCAGTCGACAGCAGCCATGGGCACACCGAACCTTTGAGAAATCGGGCTGTTGGTCAAACCGTCAGACACTCAAGATTAAGGGGCACACTTGAAAACATAGGGCTTAAATGCTCTGGGCCTGATTCTCTTCCCCTGTTCTGTCCTCTTTGCCATGCTCAGGCCCTAACTAGGTTTCCCTTGCCATGGGGAAGCTCTTGGATGGTGTGATTTGCTCCTACTCTGGCTACTTACGGTTCTAGTGCAGGAGGTAAGGCAGAGTGCACCCCTAGCCGTTGTAAATTGGTGTAACCCCCAGGCTGTTCTAATTCAGGCTGGGGCTAAGAGGATTAGGGTGCTGTAACTGGGTCATGAATGGGTGCCACTCTCCACTAAGCATATCACACCCTTCCTTCTCTGTGTCTGTGTCATGCTGCATGTGTATGCCTACAGCTCCCAGCACAATGGGGACTTAGTCCTGGTGGGGGGGCTTCTACATGTGATCAGTCCTAACCAAACATGGCTAAAAATACTTCCTGTCTCAGTGAGGCCTGGTGGGAGGCCTAGGGCTGACTAGCCCTGCTCAGTTTGCCCTACCCCACCACACCTGGGCAGGGTGTGGAAGTTAGAAGGAAGAAAGTGTGACAGAGGGAGGATGACAGTAGGGGTGTGGACTGACTGTTCCTTCCTGAGAGCTAGAGCCCTCTGTAGAGGGGAGGGCACGGAGTCTCTCTGCTGGAAGCCCTGAGGAAGAACAGGCATGGATATTAAATCTCTTTTTGGCAGGGGCCTGGGGAAGAAACCTGAATAAACCTAGGGCCGAGGCCAGTAAGAGGGCCAGGGTTTGCTTGGAGCTAAGGGGGAGTGAAGAAGACTGTTTACAGATCCTAAGAGCGGGCTGCAGAGGACATCCAGCGTCAATAGCAGAAGGTGCATGGCGGGCCCTGATACAGGAGAGAAGAAATTTTTACAGGCCTCAGAATAAGGCCTGTGAACACTGGTACCCTGGAAGGGTGGGACTCAGTGTTTCTAAGCTGGAGGCTAAGTAACTTAAGGGACCCTGAGCAAGGTGGCGGGGCAGAGGCTTGTGTGGAAGGGGCAGGGCCTTTGAATCCCCAGGCCCTTTAAATTGCCACCGGAGCCCCAGGGCTTCTGGCCTCCTCCACTACCCCTGAGCTTCGGTGGTGGTTTAAAGGGCTTAGGGCTCCAACCACTGCCAGGAGCCTAGGACCCTTTTAAGTTGGCCTGGGGAAGCTGCCTCCTGCTGGTATGGTTAGCTGTGTACCACCAGCTCTTGCCAGTATGCCATACTGGAGTAGGTAGGCTTACTTTCACCTCTGGCTGGAGGGCTCAATGGAAGAGAGTGGCAGCTGGGTGCAGTTGTGGAAGACCAAGGGGAAACTTGTATAGCTATTGGAATAATAGAATATCAAGGTTGGAAGAGATCTCAGGAGTTCATCTAGTCCAACCCCTGCTCAAAGCAGGACCAAGCCCCAGACAGATTTTTGCCCTACATCCCAAAATGGCCCCCTCAAGGATTGAACTCACAACCCTGGCTTTAGCAGGCCAACTGAGGCAAAGCTGCAGAAGTGCTCCACTGGGCTGCGAGGTGGTGCTCTGAGACACTGAATTTTGTAGCACTGCCCTTCTTCGCAGGGATGTTGTGAAATAAAGTGCTTTGAGAGCCTCATCTGGGTTCTTTCATAGAAGGAATCAAAGAACCAACCCTAAAGAGGGACCACTCCTAGAAAAAAAGCAGTTCTTGTATAGTGCAAATTATTCCTGCAATGCATTGTGCACATGTATGGCATAGACTGAAATATTTTCAAAATGGAACAGGCTCAGGTTCTAAACTCTGTCTTATATCAGATGATAGATAAGGCATTTCAGTAAAGACAGCAAATGTGAGCAACACCAATCTTATGAATATGCAATGGAGGAATTTCTTTGTTGGTACCTGAGGTGATTTTAAGCATGTTCCCTCTGTCTGAGAGAATTGAACCTTTCAAACTCAATCAGCTTTAAAATTCCGCCATCCCTTACAACCAAAACAGTCCTGCCCTTTCTCCTGCTGATCGAGAGATAGCTGTTGGCTGCACTAAAAAATCAGTGTGTTTCATGCTATAGTTATTCCATGATGTATATGATACAGATTAAATATCTTTTGAGTGTTCCTGCTTGCGTGGGGAAATCACTAGATGCAATTTAGTGCTATGGTGTTGAATGCAGATATTTTTTCCCACAGAGAATCTTGTTCAATCTTGATGCCATCAGACAAGTCTCTAATTGGGAAGATGCCACAGATAAGCTTGCAGCTCTGATAGCTATAGCCCATGTGAAATATCTCAGCACTGGCCCTAATTCAAAAATCCACCACCACGAGCACTTATTGGTTCCCCTGTGGACAGAAAAAAGCCAGGATTGAATGAGCAATGAGACTGAACTCCACTTCGCACCTCCAGGAGGTACCTCCAGGATCAGGGATGAGGAACATTGGCTTGGGGCTGGGTGGGGGCAAGTCAAGGGAAACCTGCACTCCTGCTTCTCATGTTGCACCTGGCCTGGGGATCCTGTCTGCCTAGTAATCGTTTTTATGAAGGCAGGGTTTTCTGCTACAGAAAGCAATTCAAGAGCAATAGCAATGACAGCAAGGGCAGTAATAGAGAGAGAACATAACCTCAGGGTTAAGTGAATTAGTGGAAGCATGTGAAAGATTAAACAATAGCCAAACTCTCCTGTGAACAAATGGAGCTTTGTCCAGTAACGTACCCATGAAAAGACATATAGCTCTTAAGCCACAAGATTTTTTGTTGCCTTTGTGTTTTTCCTTAACAAATCAAAGCACCAGAGGGTTCAAATAGAGACTGTAGATGGACAAGTGAAACCTTTGAATGTCAGTCTTGCTGCTTTATAAACATATTGTGTCCTCTTTCTGCATTCCAGGGCTCTGGCAGACATCCTAAGGCAGCAGGGACCAATCCCAATAGCACACTGTGAAAGAGAGACTATCTCGGCCATAGATACCCCTCCCAAAGAAAACACGCCTGTCCGAACATCCTCCAAAAACCACTACACCCCTGTGCGCACCTCTAAAAGCAACCCAGGTAAGTGTCACTATTCCACTTGGTTCCTATCCAGCCCATTGCTCCAATGCCATGTTGAATATGAGCAGAAAAGAAACAATAAAGTACATTACACTGTTCCACTTACTGGCAACAGCATCAAACGTGCTGTGTAAAAACTATCTCTAAGAGGCAATCAGATCAGAACTATATCGCAAGAAGCAGTTGTGATGGTTCTGTAAGTCACCCAGTTGCATTTGCTAAATTAGTTTGTCATGCTATGCAGGTATTTTAGAAATGTCAGAATCAGCAGCAAGTACATGAGAGGTTTGCCGAGAATTTACAATTGTCCCCTGGTCCGCAACCCAACACACAGAGAAATATTGCCCAGGCTCCATGAATACTGCAGCTGGAAAGGAAGGAATCGACGCAAGCTAGGATACTTTAGCCAGTCAGAGAAAAGCCGCATGTGGAAAGTGTGGCTGTGATGCAGATCTTCATATTAGGAAGGAGCATACAGGCACATGACTGAGATCCCAGGGGAGTGGGGGTAGTGTTGCCTAGAGGGTAGAGCACTGGACTAGCACTCCAGAGATCTGGGTTCTGTGCTGGGACTGCAAGTGTGTTTGAGCAAGTCGCTTCCACTTCCCCATCAGTAGAGTGCTCTGGGGTCACAGGATAAAAAGCACTGTGTAAAAGTGAGGGATTGGTAAGTCATTTCATTACCTGCAGATAATCACAATGAAGATATTTTAAATATCGTCATGGCTGCTAATCACCTGTTGTGAAGTGAGATGTGGAGGATTCTCTATCACTTAAAGCCTTTAAATTGAGTTTGGATGTCTTCCCACAAGATACACTCTCATTCAATCAGGAGTTGTTAAGTTTGATGTGGGAGTTACTGGGTGACATTCTCTGGCCTGTTATACAGGAGATCAGATCAGATGATCATAATGGTTCCTTCTGGGACCTTCACATGGAAGCCAATAGGAGCCAAGGGTGCTCAGTAATGTGCAAGATTGGGCCCATACTGCTGTTGATTGTATTAAGTGTTGCTTTCAATGATCTAAGGACTTTCTTTTAATCTACCTTGATGCTCCTTGTGCTATGTGAAGAAGACCACTAGGAAAGCTGGATTGGAGTTGCATCACTGTCATAAAAAGACCATACAGTCTTCACATGGTATTCGCATACAGTACAACCCTAACTAATTGAAACTTGTGGATACAATGTTGCCCCACTGGTGATAATACTGGTAAGGGCTTCATCAGTGAACCCTGGGTGGCCCAGACTTGAATATAGCCCAGAGTAAGGCAGGCCCAGAGTGTAACCCCATTGCATTTGACTGACATTTGGGAAGACAGCCACTTGGAGAATAAATTCACTTTACTCTTTATTCCTTTGGCTTCAAAGGCACCTGCCAAAAATCTGTACTTCTGCAGTTGTCACTTTTTTAAACAGAAATATTTGCAAGAACTTCACAGGCATCCCGCATTGCTGTTTCCATTTTGTTGCCAGTTTCTCACTTTTGTATTTTCCCTATATGTACTGTTGAGTTGTTGGTGGTGGTGGTTGTTGTTGTTGTTGCTGCTTATTTTATATATGGGAAGAAGATTTCTGGTAGTAGAGGACTCTTTAAACCAGCAGATCCAGTGCCTAGAAGTTGAACTTGACAAATTCAAATAAGGTTCAAAATTTTAAGGATTATTAACCATTGGCACAATTTGCCAAAGCATGTGGTGGATTCCCCATTATATGAATTATTTAAATAAAGATTGAGATGTCTTTCTAGAAGATACACTCTAGTTCAACCAAAATTTGAAGGCTATATACAGGAATCACTGGGTGAAATTCTATGGCCTATGTTATGCAGGAAGCCAGATCAGATTATCATAATTGTCCCTTCTGGCGGTAGCATCCATGAATCAATTATTAGGTTTCCATGGCTGTGTTGTGGTGACTGTTAGAGAGATGCCATTCACAACAATGTCATGATCCTGAGAAGAATGGATCAGTTGACCATGAGTTCTAGAGTTCCCACTCATTGCTAAGAACAAAGGGCCCGAGAGGTCCCAGAAGAAAGGACTTTTTTTCTCTTCCCTATTTAATTGATCAGAGACCAAAGAATCCTGCAGAGCTAGCCAGTGAAATCTTACCTGTGAAATAAACCAAGTAATAACGAGTCAAGGTAGAGAATGGGACTGCGCAGTCAATTGTCTATAGGAGGCAGGGTGTGCTTGAGTCACCAGGCTCTGGCACTTAAAGAGCTTTGTAACTCTGTTGGGGTGATACAACCACAAGAATTAAAGAGGACATGGTGCTCTGGTTTTGTCCAGAGGGTCTTCAGTTGGCTTGAGCTTCTTTTGGGCTAGGCAGGGTGGTCTATTGCCTTCCTTTCAGGCTAGTGAACTAAATGTATTGTTCCCAGAAGGAGTATAATTTGGCCAGGAACTTGTTTGGTAGGAAGTGCCAGGCCAACAAAGAATCAGAAAGAGAAACAAGGGACTCCAGTCTGCATATAGTGCTAGGTCTAATGTGATTCTTGCAGGAGAAGTGGGGCAGGGAGGGAACCAGGGAACAGAAATTGGTGCAAAGGAAGGGAAGAGGGTGACTGTTCATTCAGATTCTGTTTTGTTTTAGCAAAAACCACTAGAAAAGAGCTTGCTGAGAAAATCTCCAGCTACACAGATGGGGCTGAAAGAGGCCTTGACAATGGTGGGATGGAATATGGAGAATGCCCACAACCTCTCAAGGAAGTGGTGGAACTGACAGTAAAGAAATGCTGTTCAGATAAAGCTTGCTGAGGATATAGTTGCAATGGCTGATGGGAACTATTGCCATCTCTATGTTGGGCAAGCCACTGAGAGCAAACAGAAGCCACATGGTACCTACCATGCCAATGGGGAAGGTGAGGGCCTTGGATCTAAGGAGGTGGCACCAGGTTTCCAATTGAAGGGTTCCCCTCCCACCTTTGGTTTCTTTTTTCTTTGGGACTTTGAGGTACACTGGGCCCAAGCCTGTTGTAATCCTTGGAGAAAAGGTGGCCCAGGGAGAAAAAAAAACATGTCCTTTTCATAAGGAAGGAAGCCTTTCATTCTCAACTAAACCTCACTGTGCAGCATTGCTTCTGCCATACTCTCTAGGAACGGTGAACATGGGCTATCTTGCCAGAGCCAGGATTTATTTTCCCTTCTGAATTCTTGACAGGCCTGAGGCCATGAGTGTGTAAAGGACATCTCTGTGGCCTAGCAATTGGGGAGCGGCAAAAGAGCTGACAATGTTGCTAGTTTGTTGCAGATTGGATTGGCAGAGAAGTGGCTCATGCCCTTCCCCTGCAGCTGTGGTTTCTGTTTCGCATGCTGTAACCCACCATTGCCATTTTGGTGATGTTAGGAGCTGTGCTGCCAAGAGGTGAAAGCTGGGCCTGAGATTGGTCGGGCAGGAACACACCTCTCCAGCTGTGCACCATCTAATCAGTATGAGCTACAGCTCTCACTGCAGCCAGAAATGTTCCTCCCTTCCTCCCACTCAGACCTCTTCTTCTTTCACTGTGTGCTGTTGTACACAACAGGTAACACCTGATGAATCTGAGGTACAGAACATCTATCTAATCCGCCATTCCTAATGCATCCATCACTGTGGCACCTGGAGACATGTTAGACAGACAATCCTGTGTAATTGTCTTCTCCTTTCTCCTCAGCCATGGTCTTTGCTTGTTGCCTGTATTCTGACACCTGTTTAACAGTCAGTGGTATGCATTTGGGCTTTCATAGCTAAGAATCATGGACGTGAATAAGGAAGAATGAGTGAACAGCGGGAAATCTGCTGGGCCACCAGCAGGACCAGCGCTAGGGGTTTGAGCGCCCTAGGTGCACGGCAATTTCGCCGTCCCGCGCGCTGGTCTCGCGGCTCCGGTGGAGCTGCTGCAGTGGTGCCTGCGGAGGGTCTGGTGCTCCGTGGCTCCAGTGGAGCTGCCGCAGTGGTGCCTGTGGGCGGTCTACCAGAGCCGCGCGAGCAGCCGACCGTCTGCAGGCGCGACTGCGGCAGCTCCACCAGAGCCGCGGACCAGCGGACCCTCTGAAGGCACCACTGCGGCAGCTCCGCCGGAGCCACCTGCCGCCTCCTCCGGCAAAACGGCGCCCACCAATTATTCTGGTGCCCTAGGTGATTGCCTAGGCTGCCTAAATGGTAGCGCTGGCCCTGGCCACCAGGTGTTTGAAGTACATAGTGTATGAGCAGCAACATGATGAGAGCATCTCCAGGCTCCATAGGAGATGCCCTACATTGTTTCGTGCTAGACACTAATGATAAGTTAGAAGCAATATCAGAGAAGTGGGTAGAGGAAGAGACTATGGAAGCTCCTGTGACAATAGTGTTGATGCTCAGGAGAACTAATGGAGAAAATGAGGCCCAGATTCTCAACTCACCTTCACCAGCGAAGACACCGCAGGGGGCAGGATGGAGAGAATTGGTTGGCTTGGCAGGTTACCTTCCCAAACAGTGAGTGACTGAACCACAGGCTAGGCTAGAACTGCCAAGGTACTGCCAGGCAGGAGCTTTCTGAACAGAGCTTCTCCTGAGGAGAGGACCAGCACAGGCCTCCCATGGGTGGGAGAGGGTTTCACTGCAGTCGGATGCTCGCTTCCAAAACCAAACCCACACAACCACCCCCAAAATAAAATTCCAAAAAGTGCCTTGGGCCAGAGCTGCAGCTGGTGTAAATCAGTGTAGCTCCTGCAAGGTCAGGGGCCCTGATCCGCAGCCGGTGTAAATCAACATAGCTCCTGTAAGATCAGGGGGCCAGATGCTCAGCTGGTGTAAATGAGTATAGCTCCTGAGATCAGTGACCTGTGCCAATTTGCACAGTCTTTTCTCTGTGGGCCATATCCTGGCCCCTTCTGAGGCTTCTTTATACACCAGCATTCCCCACTGACTGCAGTGCTGTAAGGGAGTGGAGACTCAGGCCGCCTGGAGTTACATTTGTGTACTATTCATATAAGAGGACAATTCGTATGTGCTACGGGGGCCCTCTCTGCCTGCTTTACACTGCTGCAGCCCTGGGAGTTCCCCCTGTGTAGGGAGAATGCCCAGGGAGGTTCCACGCTGACTGCTAGCACGTGGGGACACGGCCTGGGTGTAACTGTTTCAAGAGACCAAACAGGCCTCTTACTGGCCTCACGATCAGGCAGGCATGAAAGTGAGGCAAAGTCACCTTTGTCTCCCAGCGCCCAGGCCTGTACTGGATGGAGCTTGGCGGGAGAAGAGAATGTGGCCCAGGGAGTCAGAGCTTTACATCCTGTGGGCTCCAATTGAAGATACCAATTGTTCTCACAAAACAAACCCAGTGAACGTGGTTTGAACCCAGCCCCAGCATACAAGTCAGGAGCTCAACCTCTGGAACAGGAGGTGCTCGTTCATCTAGCCAGAGACCATTTTGTAGTATTAAAAATCTCCTGTGCCAGCCTCCACATTAGGCCTTTTGGCACCTGCATGTCTGAAGAGCAACGTATTGATGGGATTACCACTCTGAATGCAGCAAACAACACAGGTCAAAGCTCTGATTAGCCTGGTATACTGGGAAAGGCTTTAGTAATCCATCTGAATCAGGCTATTCCAGAGACGCACACATTCAAAGTGCTGTTTCCAGTAGCTCCTTCCACCTAAGGGCATATTCTGAGCTTGCTCTGCATGCAAAGGAGTGCTGGAGACACGCTCCAGCCTTCCAGAAATTGTAACTAACGTGTCTAGCCAAACCCAGGCAGAGCAGCACAGGACGTTTGCCATTGCAATCATTCCACAGATGAGGCAATAATTGCCATTGAATTCTAGCTGCTTGTGGGATGGCAGGCCGGAGTGCACACTGACTGTATAGAAAGGGGTAATGGTGAGCAGGGCAGAGAACCCCTCAAAGTCTGAATGCTTCTTTGGAGGTTCTCCGATCTCATCCAAACTTTGGAGATTGTCTTCTTCCATCATCCCTCTCCCGCTTTCCTCTGCTCTGTCTCCCAACTCTCCAGCTGGGTCCCTGCCTCTGATTTCCTTCCCTAGCTTGTACAATCAACCAGGGCCGGCTTTAGGAAGTGCAGGGCCCAATTCAAACAGTTTCGACAGAGCCCTGGCAGGGATGACTAAAAAAAACCAAACCACATGTAAAAAAGCACGTGGGGCTTGTACTCACCGAACGGTGCTCCGAGTCTTCAGCGGCACTTCGGCAGCGGGTCCTTCACTTGCTTCAGGTCTTTGGGGGCACTGAAGGACTCACCGCCGAAGTGCCGCCGAAGAGCCGCCGAAGACCCAGAGCAAGCGAAAGACCCGCCGTTGAAGTGCCACTGAAGACCCGGAGCACCACCAGGTGAGTAAAAATTAAAAAGGCGCCTCTAGCCAGGGAAGGGATATTCACTGGGCACGGGGCCCTCTTAGATGCAGGGCCCGATTTGGGGGAATTGGTGGAATAGGCCTAAAGCCGGCCCTGCAATCAACTCTCTGGCTTCTCCCCACAATCTGGAGCTAGTAATGCACCCTGTGACTTTGTTCTAATGAAGTTTTCAAGGATCAATCCAGAAATGTGCATCTGAGACGTGGGGCTGATTCTCTGCTGCTTTGCGGTTTGTGTCATCAGTGTGTTCAAGGTGGGTAGAAAACAATACACAGTCCAAGTGCTAGCACTTTACAGCGACTTTACTTAATGTAAGTGATGACTCGAGAATCAGGCCTGTGGTATGGAAAACCCCCAGGGAGCTCCAGTAACACAACATTTCTTATCACTTCACTTTATTAGTGTCTCAATTTTCGTTCATTTGAAATGGAAAGAAATAAACCCAGTCTGCCTTGACACCTGGGGGATCTGAACAAGGCTGATTCTGTTCAAAGCCACTCCACGCTGCTTTACATTCCTCCAATCACAGCTCTCTTGCTCCAAGCCCCAAGTGTCCCTTGCGGCCTGCTCCCCAGCCCTCCTCAGGAAAGCCCCAAATTCCCACTGAAGAGCTTCCACAGCTTTGGCAGATTCTCTGGCCAGGATCTGGTTTGCATTTCAGCCTCTTTGTATTTCCTGAGCAGCAAAGAGCAGAAAGCAGCCAGGTCCACCCAGTTGAGAGTTGCACTGGGTGGGAATCACTGGCCTATATATCAAAGGTTCTTATTCTCTCCGAAGTTCCAATCTCGTGCCATAACCACTAGGCCATCATTGTTTTCCATTCAGATTGCCTGGTGGGGTGACATTAAGTATCAACTATGGAGATCGGTTCTGTGCTGTAGATACTGGACTCAGACCACAAACTCGTTGCACACCGGACCACCAAATATCCGATGACAATGCTCCTCCTCTTTTATCATCAGCATAAACCTGCCTACTATTCATCACTAAAGCTGTAGCAGCACAGGAAGGCAAGGTCTCTTCCCAAGGAGAGTGCCATCAAAACAGACAATACACAGCTAGGGATGGACCAGAAAGGTGCATGAATGAATAACTAGATTATCTTGCATCACTGGAATTCCATTATTTCAGTTGGACTTTTAAAAAAGACTTAACTTATTTCATTTCTCTTTACTTTTCCCTTTCCTAACCTCAGGCTTCTGCTCTTGGGGCTAGCCTGCTCTGCACTTAAAAGCTTTGCAAGCATAGCTGTGTCAGTTAGGAGTGTGGAAATATCCAGGGCCCTTAACCCAGCATAGCTGTGCCAGCAAATCTGTAGTGTAGGTGCAGTTGTACAGGAAAAAAAAGTCATTTTCCTGGTATAGGTTATTTCATTCAGGGAACTGGTATAAGCTGTACCAGTAAACACTCATGTTTATGCTACTCATGTCTTTTACAGTACTCATGTCTACACTAGTGTGGTTTGCCAGTATAGGTCTGCTTGTACAAATAAACCCCTTCTAGTGTAGACAAGGCCTGAGACTTGGGCCTTTGCCACTGTCATCAAAATCTCAGAGCTTTTGGTGTTATCATAGGGGTATTTGCGGAAATGGCCATGGCTGTAGGTGCTAAAACCATGAAAACAATAGGGAAGAACAGCTGGTCAACAGTTTTCATTCAAAACTTTTTTATTTTTTGCCAGAAACAAACTTTTTTTTTCTGATTGCACACTTCCATGATAACCTTATGTTTTATTCCAAAAAAATTCTTGGTTTTCATTGGAATGGAGCATTTCAAAATTTTAAAATTTGGGGGTTTTACCGCTTTTCTCTCCTCACCTCCCTTTATTCCTTGTTACCAGAGAATGCAATATAATCAGTGATGTTGAGAGGTTTGGTTGGGTTTTGGGATTTGGTTGTTTTTTCACTTCCCATTTTTCCTTTTCCCACTTTGGAACTTTTCAAAACTTCTTCAACTTGGAAAGGTGACAGAACAGCAAAAGGAAAGATGGAACTCTGTAAGTGCTGCCATGTCATTTTTCCAGAGCTGGAGAAGCCTGGAAAGTCACAGAGCAGCAGCGTTTGGGTTGCATTTTCCCTTTGCTACTCTGTAATAGAAAAAAAGAGGGAGGGGGAATAAAATCCTGGCTATTACTCATTTTGTTGCACTCAGTGGCAAAAAGTGAGGCAGGAAAAAGAAAAGTGGGGAAAAAGCCTAAAATTCACAATTTTAAAAACTTAACATTTTTTGGAAAAAAAAAATCACAAATCTGTATTTGACCTCAAGCCCCTGAGATGACCCACCAGGTGGCAAAGCTCCCTGCTAAGGTTGTGTTCTTCAGTGACACTATGTAAGAAGGCATGACAAATGACCATAGATTCTCAAAGTTACCTGTCAGGCAATGAGAGTGCTCTGGCACAGCCCGGTGTCTGGGTTGCAAGGTGGAACCTCACCCAGGGGTGAGGCAAGCATTTCATAAATTAAAATGGATAATATGTGAAAGAATCCAAAACTGTTTGACTGCTCCAGAAAAGTGGCTCTTCTGTAGTAATAAGTGTGGCTCTGAATACACTAATGAGCCATGGACCTAGTGTAAAGGATGAAGCTAAGGGATGAATGATCATGCCACTGGTGAAGAGACTGTGAAGGAATTTAGCATTCCCTCCACAGAGGGCAGTCCTCAAGCCACAAGGCCAGGCTCTGCAGCTCTTATCAGGAGCAAGGATAGCTAGAAATGATGGGTTACTAGGCAACAATATCTGTTTGAAAAAGAGAGACTAATAAAAGTAGTGAGAGGGTGAGTGGCTGAAGAATATAGATTTACTTTGAAACAGAGCATCACAGTGAGGCCTGACTTGCTCCAGACAACAGAACAAACCATGAGAAGAACTTGGGAAATGAATTGAACCAGGCATTCCTGGCAGCAGGAGCCCGTATAGGGGAGAGGTGGTTGTGGTGGAAAGGTGCACGTGACAACCTGGTGGGTGCTCAGTTTTATGTGAGTGTTCCAGGAGCACTGCAATGGAGGGATGTGTGTGTCTCACACATTTTGTTCCTCCACAGACCTGGGTCGCGTTGCTTCTTGCCCACTGCACAAGGGCATCTGGCCTTATGCCACAGGAGGCACATATGTGTGTGCCCTCCTGTCTGAACCAGGCCAGGAGTAAGAGAAAATGGGCACGTTGGAGGGATGAGCAGAAGGAAGAAAACTCACCAAACTCCCAGTAAGTGTGTGGGGTGAGGAGGGAGCACAGAGCTCCATCTTCCTGCACAGTCAGAGGGATCACCCTAAGAATCTGGGTACTTATCCCAACAATTTTGATCTCTGCATCTCCAGATCTGGGCTGGGAGTCTCTGCGGCTTCCTGTGTTTCCCAGTGCCATGGGAAGTGTTTTCTCCTCATGTTTCACTACATCTGCTACTTGTTGGGACCAGGAAACAGCGATGGGACGGGGAGTGGATTAGTTACCTGCACGAGATTTGAACCCAAAAAAGATTTGAGCAAAAGGTCAGATTGTCTGTCTCTCCTGCATGAAGCAGCAGGGCTCTGTCCCATCTCCTAGCCCATCCCCCCAGATCGATGGGCAGAAGGCACAAGTAAGACACTATAGTGTGGGGTGGCCCAGCTCTAACCTAGAGGATCTCTTAGAGACACCATTGGATGAAGTGTGGTAGGAACAAAGGCTGGAGTTCAGTACCCCTGGGTGTGAGAGGCAAAGACAGAGCAATGAAGGAAGGAATTCCCTCCCCCAGGAAATGCTGGGGTCCTCTGTTAAAATTAGCAGCAGGTCCGCCCAGCACTCAATGCCTTGGAAGGTGCAGTCAGCCTGAGACAGCCTGTTATCCCAACATTCAAGGAACTAGTGGGCAGTAGATCACCCCAAGGTGCAGTGAGGGTAGGGGTAGTAGGTCACCTGCCGCTCAAAGACTTTAGGGGCAGAAGGGTCACCCTTGGACTCAGAGGCTGGTGGATAGGTAGGTCACCCTAAGCTTGGGAAACTGATGTGAAAGGGAGGTCACCCCGGGACTGGGAGGGCTGGCAGGCAGAGGGAGATCACCCCGGGACTGGGGGGCTAATGGGCAGGGTTAGGGCACCCTGGGACCGAGCAGGCTTGTGAGGAGGGGGTCCATTCTGCCCAGTTCTCCCCAGCCACATGGCCAATATGTGTCATGCCTTGGGGCCCCACCGCCCTCTCTGATAATCATGTCAAAAGAAAGCCATCCCTTCTCCATGGGAGAGGCAGAGCAACTAGTTCTTCCTGCTGTTACTGAGGCCTGGTCCACGCTGTGGAGTTAGGTTGACCTAATTCTGTAAGCATCATTCTACACTAACATGTTGCTCCCGCTAATGTAAGTTGCCCAGTACACTGACCTAATAACTCCACCTCTGTGAGAAGTGTAGTGCTTAAGTTGCATAGTTAGGTCGACACAGTGTCCATGTAGACTCTCTGAGCTGTCAGCCCTGGCAGTAGGGCTCCAGTCTGTCAGTGCCTGGTGAGGATGTGCATCACCGACAGAAGGAGTGTAGTGTGGACATGAAAAATCTATTCAATTACTGCATGGGCTCTATGTTGAGGTAACTTAAGTTGACTTAATTTTGCTGTGCAGACTTGCCCAGAGTGCTTGGTGTTCTGGGCCTGTGATTCTTCACACCAGAGCAGCACACACCATCTCTACAGCATCACTTGTGCTAGAGCTTTGCCCTCTTTCTCTGTATGCGCATTGTCCACACAAAGACAGCCAATGTCGCCAACTCTCTGATTTTATTGCAGCTCACACAATATTTGGAGGGTTTTGTCAAGCTCCTGGAATCTGGTGATTGTGAGAGAATCTCAGCTTTCATATAATAAAAAAGAGGAAGTTTTTAGCCCTCAAGCTTGTGAAAAAAGACTTAAAACTTGACCTGAGTACACCCTAATGGGTCAAGCACCAGAAAGCAAATGGAAACACTGTCTAGTATTTAGAAACTCTCATGATTTTGAAGCCAGTCTCATGGTTTTTAGCATCCTGGCTCCTGACATGTGACTGTGGTGCTGCAGTCATTTCCTCACAGCTATTAGCTTTCCAGAATTCCCCTCTCCTGTCATGGCAAAGGCCCACTCTTGGCAGGAGCTGTTCAGCAATTGGTTGTGAGCAGTTGGATGCAAGCTGGTTTGGTCAGTCCCATGATGTGTTCCCATCCCTTCCCTGGAAATGCACAGTTCCCACATGCGGGAGTCACGATCCCCAGCTAGCAGTTCCCTCTCTACGAATAACACCAGGCCCTAGCTTCACCCAGCTGGGTCCGAGAATATCCCTGCTAAACAATGCCTTGCCTGTGTGTCTGCAGAAGGGTCGCACAGCCAGGTGCCAGCATGGCTGGCCAATTCAATGACCATTTAACTGGGTGGCCTTGGGCCTGTCTGTTACTACAGTGCAGGGCGGGTCTGCATAAAGCCCTGGGGTTCGGGGCCGGGCAGGGTGGATCTGTGTTAAGCTCTGGGGGTGGGGGCAGGGAGCACTTGGTCCATGTAAAGCCCTGGGAGTGCGGGCAGGACAGAGTGAATCTGTGTTAAGCCCTGGGGGTGGGGAAAGGGCAGAATGCTTCTTTCAGTTCAATCGAATCAACATTTTCTAACAGAACACACTTCTCTTAGACACTTCTAACCAGCTTTAGTGAATCGTGCAGCAAGGAGGTAAGGGAAAGTGGGGATAAGATCAAATGGAGAGATAAATGTCCACCACGGGGAAGCAGTCACCTCCTGGGGCAAGTGCTCAGCTCCTATTTAGAGCCCCTGACCTGAGTGGCTGGATTTTCCACAATGGCCAGCACCCAGCGCCTTCCTCTGGAAATAGTGAATCCTCTGCCCCTGAGAACAGTGGAGAGCCCTGGAAATCTGGGCCAAACAGGAAACAGGTAGGCTCTGGAGAAAAGGAGATCTAGGAATGAGGGTGCATCATGGGAGATATGGTCAGACCAGGAAGTCCAGCCTATAGACGAGAATAAGAGCCTGAGACACCCAAACTACAACTCCCATGAGGCACTGGAGCAGCATTTCAAAATCAAAATACTTCCGTTTTCAATTTTTCACCAAAAAGTTAAGATTTTCCAAGGAAACATCCCATTTGCCAACCAACTCCAGTTCTTCCTGACACTTTGTTGTGTGGCATTGAACAAGAATGCTTTTCAGTGCTGGGTGAATTTTTCCCTATCTACCTTGCAAAGGTTCCGCGAGTTTAATCATTGATTGTTAGAGCAAGTTGAGGTCTTTAAGTGAAAGGCAAATCCCCAGGTTTTCTTCCATTAATCAGAGCAATTTACAGAAAACAACACTTCAAAAGGTTATTAAAGACAGTTTGTAACCTCTATTTACTACAGTTAAATTGGCCTTTGAAAAATAAAAGGCAAACTGCTTCTGATACTATGAAAAAATAAATCTTACTAAGAATCCTCTGTGTGGTGATTTGTCCCCCATTCCGTGACTGCTAGTCCCATCACACGCCATACTGTCTCAAACAGAATGATGGGGAATTGGCAGCAACATCTCATTCTGGCTGTGTGGATGGATGTTTTCAGCCTTGTCACAAAGTCTGTCATTGCTCTGTCAGCCCCCACCATGAACTGTGCTAGCACCATATCTCTTGGTCTTAAAATGCCTCTGCCGATAGCCATCTCTGTCTAAAATACTCCTGTGGGGGTGTGGGAAAAGGCCTCCATCACTGTCCTCACAGAGTGAGGCCTCCACACTCGGCATGGGAACAATCACATAGAGATGACAAGCAAAATATTATTTCTCAGCCCTGGGACTTTCTACCAGGCATTTCCTCTGCCCCACAGCCCAGCGAACCCACCCACCCTGCAATACCACTTCAGCTTCTGCCCTGTGGCAACCATCTTTCTTTTCTGTCCCTACAGTACCTGCTCCATCTCCCAGCTCCTTGTGGCAAGCTCTCAGGATTGTGCCATTGCCTCTCAGGATACAGACCTGAGTAAATCCCTTCTGCATGGACTGGGTCTAACTTCATTTCCTTCACACTTTTAAAGTTCATTATGAGCAGAGGGCTGATGTTCATTGAAAAGGTGCAGCCTGCCCTGCCTGGAGCTGGCCAGCCCCAACTAATTAGCCTGCCTGCCACATCTCAGAAGAGGTATGGGACTTAATTAGCTACCTACAGAGAGGCTGATGCCTTATAAAAGAGCAGCAGGCAACTGCTACCTGCAAGGTCAGTGAGTGGGATTACAGAGCTCTCCAGGCAGGGAGGCCCTGAATTTTCTGGGGAAAGGCTGCAGGAAGGCCTGATGCCTTGCAGAGGAAGGAGCTGCTGCTAAAATCCAGATACTTTTGTTTAGGGACTTCTAAGTTTTGTCAGGGCTTTGAAGTAAGAGCCTTGAAACTATTGTGCATGTGCTCCTTTTGGAACGCTTCAGTAAATGGAAATACATTGCAGTTAAAGTGAGTTCGGCTTCTTGATTGAGCTGTTAAAGTGACCTCATTGTTGAATCATTGAAGGGAAAACTGAGGCAGGCCACAGCAGAGCCACAGTTACAAGGGGGTGCCTGGGAATTGGGGGTGCCCCTTTCACAATCATATGGGCATTACTGCTGGGAGGGAAAACTGGTTACAGGGTGATCAATATACAAGAGTATGAATATGATGGCCTGACAGGGTGTCCTTGCATCCATTTGCTGTGAGTGTGTTCTCAGGTGAATTTATCCATCCCATCCCAGGTGAGTCAATCTGTGGGGCTGGGCATCAAGGCACCTTGGAGGCTTTCAAGTTTCCAATTTTGCTGTGTTTTCTACTTCAGAAGCTATAACAAATTACTTCACCTAAGAGCTGCCTACTATCAAAGCCACACAGTGTGTGCAAATAGAACACGTTCTATCCATTCTTATGTATACAGTCCCAGAAGAAGCATTTCCCTTCCTGGATTGGCACATAAGGAAGCTTTGACGGTTGTGGGTGGCTTCTTAGATGTAGGGTTGATTGGCTCTGATGAGCCTCAAGTGGAACAGAGACTCTGAGAGTTCTGTCTTTTCCTTCTTTGCTGTTTTTATCACTAGGTCCTTGTGGTATTATTGAGAGTAGTCCTAGGAGACGATGAATTAATGATACTATGGGACTCCACTCACCTAATGTAGTTATATCTGTGCTTATCTATCACAGAGCTCTGATAGATAAGAGAGGCTTGTGAATAATGGTTGCTATTCTCCTGATTTAGAGACAGGGGAATAGCTGGTGGTGGAAGGTAAATTGTCAGGGGCTGCAGTTAGCCCTTGGCTGATGGGTTTGAGCATTACTATACAGGCTATGGACTACATCAGAGCAATGTGGGAAGTGACTTCTTGTGTGTCAGAGGCTCTGCCCTCAAAAGCTTACATCAAGGGGCTGTCCCAGCGCATCAGCTGGCTTAGCCTTTGTCCTTTCGGGGCCTAGTAGCCTTTCAGCTTTGGTGTGGAACAGCGTTGTCAACATCCTATGACCCTCCCTTGGCAATCAGGAAATCGTAATGACTCGCCTATCGATCCATTGCATAATGTTCTACTTAGCTCCTTTCTCCTGGTGCGGGTGGCCATGGGGCATCTCTAAGGTGGCAAGATTCCTCTGAGGGCAACTAACAAAGAGACAGATGCTTGGAGAGAGTTTGCAATCGCTCCTCCTTATGAATGAAGAAAGCAGTTTAGTTCTCAGCTCCAGCATAGTGCTTGGATCCCACGGTGGGGGAAGAGAGAGCGTGGGACTGCCAGTTCTAATATTACAAATACATATCACATTGCGAGGGTGGATTTCAGACTCTGTGAATGCTGTGCAGCTCTCTGTTCCCCTATCTGAGCACTGGAGGGCATGGCATCTGCTGCAGTTTCTTATCTCCCACTCCTCCCTTCAGCGGTGAATGATTTCTGTTGTATGGCCTCATCCCTGCTTCCCTTGTGAATAGAACTGTTCAGGGAGATTGGGCTGTCTCCACTCAAACCTGGGAGAGAGCCTTTTCCCTGGAAAGGCAGGGCAGGCTAGCCCAGTGCATTGCTGCTGGGCTTGAGGCATGTCCTAAACGGCCCTTCCTGCTTTGTAAGAGACGCTCTTCCTCAAACACATTCCTAGTATTTGTCTGCTGGGGTCACTTGGGCTTTGAGACTGAGGAGAAAATGATCCTCTGCAGTGTCACACCTCCCCCCACAGAGTCACACCTCCTGTTCCCTGGCAATGTTACTTCCACTAAACGCTCCTGCTCACAGCTTTGCCTCTTCTCCAGCCATCACCTTTATTTTCACCAATGCCAGGACTTAATGCTCAGCAGGCCCAGAGCAGCCTCTGCCTGTGTATTTGTGGACGTGGCTTGTCCTGTTAGAGGGCCCTGTCTATAGCATCTGCAGCAATGAACTCTCTTCTGACACCCGGGCAGTTGAATTCTGTTCTCAGTCACCTCTGGGGAAGCCAGTGGGGTTGCATGGGGTGTAACTGAGAACAGAACAGATTCCCTAATTCTAACATCTCAGGGGCTCTTGTGGGAAATTCCATGTGTACCAAACACTGACCATTTACTGGGGGACCATACATTTTGCACAGGCCCAGAAGTCATTTCAGGAAGGGCAGATGCTGAAGTGAGATTGTTTCCTCATTGACTTTGATTCCAATTCATTGGCTCCCTCTGAGCAGGTGGAATTGGTGGGCAAGGCCCCACCTCCTGACTGGGCACAGCACTGTGACTGCCCCGCGCAGCACCAGGCAAGCCATGTTGGCATACAGCCAGCCTCTCCGAGACTCCTGGCAGCTTCCGCCACCACCAGCAGCCAAGGCCAGTGAGGCGCTACCTGCTTGTGGGGCCTTTCATGTCCCAGGCTCCCCAGTTGCTTTACAAATAGGAATGTAGTTGCTGTACCAGGCAGCTTCCCCACTGCCGTGCAGCCCCATCCAGCATGGCATAGGGCAACCAGAGAGCAGGGGTTGTGAGATGGAGACACTAGAACAAGTGCTGCTTTTCCAGAGAGTTCCCAGGGAACAGCACTGCTTGCACAGCACAGACAGGGCCTTGGCAGTTTGGTCTCCTCCCAGCGACTCCCCTCCTCGTGGATGGGGCTGCATCCAGCTGCTCTAGGTCCCTCCTCCTCCTCGTGGGCACCTGCCCCATCACTGGCTAGGCTGTGTTCTCGCACTCCGTTGTGTGCAGTGACTGCACTCTCCCAGGCACTCCACTGGGGCAGGGGGAGGGGGGCCAGGGCCCTCGCTGCAGTGCACCAATCAGACATGGAGCAGGGATGTGATCTCCCCACCAGGGACTAGCAGTGTGGAGCTCTAGGAGGCCTTGTGCCTGCTGAGTGTGAATCCCTGCTAGAGATCCCTGCTGGCCCCAGTGCAGGGCTGGAGCTAGAAGGCACAATCAGCCCCTACAAAGGTACATGGAGCTCAGTGAAGAGAATTCAAATGGTGCCATCTCAGACACCACTGCCCAGGCTGGCTCTGTTGGCTTGGGGAGGGGAGCATGCCCAGGGGAAATGGGCACCATCAGGAGCTTCCTGGGCTCTGCAGAGACATTGCAGGATTCTGCCCCTTATCTCCTGCCCCCTGAGTTTGCCCCTGCTTGCAGGGTCTTTTCTCCTCCAAAGCCTCCTTATCCTGGGGTAGGGAGTGGGCTCGAAGCTTCTGCCCAGTTAAAGACAAGGTGTTGAAGCCAGTTTCTGGTGCCTGATGCAGCTCAGCTGGAACAGCCTGACCTTGTCCTAGGAGCACTCTCAGCAGTCAGCATAGGTGAGAGCAGGGACAGAAGAGATCAGCTGGAAGCAAGTCCCCTGAGCTTTGGTTGATCCACACACAAATGGTGTTGGCCCTGAACTCTGCAATAGGCCCAACCAAATCTGGAGATCTGAGCACCTCAGAAGTTGGTAAGCCCACATCTCGAATACTGTGTACAGATGTGGTCTCCTCACCTCAAAAAAGATATATTGGCACTAGAAAAGGTTCAGAAAAGGGCAACTAAAATGATTAGGGGGGTTGGAGAGGGTCCCATATGAGGAAAGATTAAAGAGGCTAGGACTCTTCAGCTTAGAAAAGAGGAGACTAAGGGGAGATATGATAGAGGTATATAAAATCATGACTGATGTGGAAAAAGTGGATAAGGAAAAGTTATTTACTTATTCCCATAATACAAGAACTAGGGGTCACCAATGAAATTGATAGGCAGCAGGTTTAAAACAAATAAAAAAAAGTTCTTCTTCACGCAGCGCACAGTCAACTTGTGGGATTCCTTACCTGAGGAGGTTGTGAAGGCTAGGACTATAAAAGTGTTTAAAAGAGAACTGGATAAATTCATGGTGATTAAGTCCATAAATGGCTTTTAGCCAAGATGGGTAAGGAATAATGTCGCTAGCCTCTGTTTGTCAGAGGGTGAAGATGGATGGCAGGAGAGAGATCAGTTGATCATTGCCTGTTAGGTTCACTCCCTCTGGGGCACCTGGCATTGGCCACTGTCGGTAGACAGATACTGGGCTAGATGGACCTTTGATCTGACCCGGGGGACGTTCTTATGTTCCTTGTTGCCAAGAAGGCTAACAGCATATTGAGCTGCATTAGTAGGAGCATTGCCAGCAGATTGAGGGAAGTGATTATTCCTGTCTACTTGGCACTGGTGAAGCCAAATCTGGGGTACTGCATCCAGTTTGGTCCCCCCACTACAAGAAGGGATGTGGACAGATTCTAGAGAGTCCAGTGGAGGGCAACACAAATGATTAGTGGGCTGGGGCACATGACTTATGAGGAGAGGCAGAGGGAACTGGGCTTATTTAGTCTGCAAAAGAGAAGAGTGAGGGGGGATTTGATAGCAGCCTTCAACTACCTGAAGGGAAGTTCCAAAGAGGATGGAGCTCGGCTATTCTCAGTGGTGGCAGATGACTGAACAAGGAGCAATGGTCTCAAGTTGCAGTGGGGAAGGTCTAGACTGGATATTATGAAAAACTATTTCACTAGGAGGGTGGTGAAGCACTGGAATGCGTTACCTGGGAATGTGGCCGAATCTCCATTCTTAGAGGTTTTAAGGCCCGGCTTGACAAAGCCCTGTGTGGGACGATTTAGTTGGGGTTGGTCCTGCTTTGAGCAGGGGGTTGGACTAGATGATCTCCTGAGGTCTCTTCTAACCCTAATCTTCTATGATACCCCACCTCTGCCATTCCAGCTGGCTTCTTTGTGTTTTGTCTTGTCCTTTAGTCTGCAAGCTCTCTGGGGCAGGGACCATCTCTTACTGTATGTGTGTACAGCACCCAGCACTATGGACTTCCAGTTCTTCCTGCTTGTTTCCCAGGCTTCTTGTGTTCATGTACAGGCATCTAAGATAACTAGCTGATTGCCCTACTTTTTCGGTATGAATCTGTTGCACCCTCCTCCTTGTATTTCCTCCCAGTGTCCCACTTACCCACTTACCTCCGGGCTTAGGTCTCCATCCTCCGGAGAACCTAGTTTAAAGCCCTCCTCACTAGGATAACAAGCCTGCCTGCAAAGATGCTCTTCCCTCTCTTTGTTAGGTGATCCCATCTCTCTTAGCCATCCTTCTTTCTGGAAGAACATCCCATGGTCGAAGAATCCAAATTCCTCTCGGTAACAGTATATTCAGCTGTGTGCTATTCTTAGTCAATCAGGAGCAATGATCTGGAGATGTCACCTGGTTTGTTCAGTTCTGCAGAGTGCAAGGAGTTTACCAGGCCTAATTCTGTCCGCTCATGTTTGGATGGCATGTAGGAATTCTACATTAATGGCTGATTTAATGATCCTGGCTATTGGGGAATGATGTATGGTGGGTCTGACTGTCCTTGTGTGTTCATTTGGGCTCTTCTGTGGCATAGGTACCCACATGATCAAAGATACTGAGCTGTCAAAGTTCTCTGATGGTTTTTAAAAAAGTAGAACTCAGAAAACTTGATAAGAACTAGAGTTTGCCTTCCTGAGAGACATAGGGAAGAAAGGAAATAGGTTTCTAAACTAGGGTGTGCACACACATCTTTAGTGCTGTGTTTTCACATGCATACATGTGTGATGCAGTAGGGACTGTCTGTGTGGGGAGTGGGAGAGCAGGGGAGGACTTTAGGGGATGGACGATGCCAGGGCCTGTAACCTGAGCTAGGTAAGGGAGGGGAAAGGTCAACACCTTTGCCCAGGAAGGGGACAAAGGAAGGGAGTGGCAGGAAGGAAGCAGTTTGAGTTTGGGCTTGGGGCTGTGTGGGCGGAATTCAGGGTATCCTAGCTAGGATCCAAGCACCCTGAAAGCCCAGAAGGACTCGAGGGAGGGGTCCTGACTGTGCCTGCAAGCTCTGCTGTAACCGGTGTTCCTGTTGTCCAATAAACCTTCTGTTTTACTGGCTGGCTAAGAGTCACTGTGGGTCCCAGGAAGAGGGGTGCAGGGCCGGACCCCCCACACTCCGTGACAACTGGTGTTAGCGGTGGGATATACTGCACCCCGTGGACGGCGCTTCCTGCAGTAAGTGATTGGGGAGCAGTAAAACGAAGGGGTGACTAACCCCTGGGAGTGTGTGCCCAGTGAGAAGGACTTTGCAGTAACAGGGTCCCCCGGGGGATTACAGCGAGCGGTCCCAGGGGTGAAGGAGTCGGCAGCTCAACCCTGGCAGAGAGGTGGTGACCTCACGAAGGGCTGGTGCACTAGGGGTCCCCCTGGAAACCGTGGGGAGCGGCGAGCACCCCAGCCTGTGAGTGGCCAACAGGAAGATGTATGCCAAGCGGCGCAAGTGCGACCTGCTGGAGCTGTGCAAGCAGAGGGGGTTGCGCCCGGGGAGATGCACCAAGGACCAGCTGATTGCCCAGCTGGAGCAGGGAGACCACAGGAATGAACGGAGCCCTGTCTCTGAGGGAAGCAGCCGAGCAGATGCAGCGCAGGCACCAGTGTCTGTCCCCGCTGGGAGTGGTCAGCCGGCGGACGAGGGCTTCCCGAGACCCCCCCCTTCCTAGGCGTAGGGGAAGGGCGGGGAGGAGCCCAGTGTATACCAAGGGCACCGTGACACCCCCGGCCAGAAGGGGAGCCTCCCGGCGAAGCTCACCCCCCAGCAGGGGATCCTCCCGGCAACGCTCGGCATCCATGGAGCGGAGGCGGCTGGAATATGAAAGGGAGCTGAGACGGGAAGAGCTCGAGTTAAAGAGGCGAGAGCTGGAGGAGAAGGCGAAACAGCGTAAACATGAGGAGAACCAGCGTAAACATGAGGAGAACCAGCGCCAGCGTGAGTGGGAGGAGAAGGAGAAACAGCGTAAACATGAGCTGGACCTGGCCCGGCTGAGGAGCAGTGAGGCTCCGGCTGCGGTGAGTGAGGGGGGACCCAAGCCTACAAAGAGCTTTGATAAGCACTTGCTACCCCGGCGTAAGGAGGGGGAGGACATAGATACCTTCCTGACGGTCTTTGAGAATGCCTGCGAGCTGCACAGGGTTGACCCTACAGACAGGATCGCAGTTCTCACCCCCTTACTGGACTCCACAGCCGTGGAGGTGTACAGCCGACTGAAAGGGGCGGAGGCAGGGGACTACGAACTGTTCAAACAGGCCCTGCTCCGTGAATTTGGGCTGACTCCTGAGATGTACCGGAAAAAGTTCCGGAGCCAGCATAAAACCCGTGAGGTCACATACCTACAACTGGTCAACCGGGCGCAGGGGTATGCCCACAAGTGGACAGCTGGGGCCCAAACTAAAGAGGACCTGCTTGACCTATTCATACTGGAGCACCTGTACGAGCAGTGCCCGTCCGACCTGAGGCTGTGGTTGATGGACCAGAAGCTGGAGAACCCGCAGCATGCAGGCCAGCTGGCCGACCAATTTGTGGACAGTCGGGCAGGGGATGGCAGGGAGGAGTCTCGAAGGAGCAGGCCTGCCTCAATGCAGAGAGAGAGTCATCATGGGACCTCCCAAAGGGGGCCTATGGAGAACCGCCCCAAAAGGGGAACATCCAGCGGCAGGTCCCTCCGACCCACTCAAGGGGACCCACGAGATATGGGCTGCTATCGCTGTGGCCAACGAGGTCACATACGGGCCCAGTGCCCCAAGCTCAGGGACAGACCAAGCAGACCCAACCCGCAGAGGGTGGACTGGGTAAAAACCCAATCGGAGGAGGGGCTACATTCCCAGGAAAGGGGGGTTGGCAACATACCACCTGTGGATGCTCCAGGTTCCGGGTTTTTGGTTTACCGGGTGGGCACGGGGCTGCCCCTCCGGAAAGAGTGCATTGTTTCCCTGGAAGTGGATGGGAGGAAGGTCACTGGGTACTGGGACACGGGCGCAGAGGTGACACTGGCCCGGCCCGAGGTGGTGGCCTCAGATCGGATGGTGCCTGACACCTACCTGACCCTGATGGGCGTAGGCGGGACCCCATTCAAGGTACCCGTGGCAAGGGTACACCTGAAATGGGGGGCCAAGGAGGGCCCCAAGGATGTGGGGGTACACCAATATTTGCCCACTGACGTGTTAATGGGAGGGGACCTTGAGGACTGGCCTAGTAACACCCAGAGTGCCCTGGTCGTGACTCGTAGTCAGAGTCGGCAAATGGCACTGCTCCCCGACAACGGGGAAGGTACTCGATCTGAGGTGCAGGACCCCTGGGAACGCCCAGGGGCACGGTGCAGAGAGGCTGCGGCCTCAGACCCAGCCAGCAAGAGAGAGCCGGTCCCCATTCCTGTCCCAGCTGCTGAGTTCCAGGCCGAGTTGCAGAAAGATCCCTTCTTGCAGAAGCACAGGGACCGGGCTGACCTTAGTGCGGTACAGACCATGAGGAGAGGTTGCAAGGAGAGGTTCCTGTGGGAGAAGGGGTTCCTGTACCGAGAATGGGCTCCCCCAGGGGAAGTAGAGTCATGGGGGATCAGGAGGCAGCTGGTGGTTCCCCAGAAGTTCCGTCACAAGCTGTTGTACCTGGCCCATGACATCCCTCTCGCAGGGCACCAGGGAATCTGGCGCACCAGGCAGAGGCTGCTACAGAACTTTTACTGGCCTGGGGTCTTTACCCATGTCCGACAGTACTGCCAATCCTGTGACCCCTGCCAGAGGGTGGGGAAGGTCCGGGACAAGGGGAAAGCGGCTTTGAGGCCTTTACCCATCATAGAAGAACCTTTCCAGAAGGTGGCCATGGACATAGTGGGACCCCTCAGCAAGACGACCCGGTCAGGGAAGAAATACATCCTGGTGGTGGTGGATTTTGCCACTCGCTACCCCGAGGCGGTGGCCTTGTCCTCTATCGAAGCAGACACAGTGGCAGATGCGCTGCTGACAATTTTCAGCCGGGTGGGGTTCCCCAAGGAGGTCTTAACGGACCAGGGGTCCAACTTCATGTCGGCCCTGCTCCGGTCCTTATGGCAGAAATGTGGGGTCCAGCACAACTGGGCCTCAGCGTATCACCCCCAGTCCAACGGGCTGGTAGAAAGGTTCAACGGGACGCTGAAGATGATGCTAAAAACATTTATGAACCAGCACCCGCAAGATTGGGACAAGTACTTACCTCACCTGCTGTTTGCATACAGGGAGGTACCCCAGGAATCTACCGGGTTTTCACCTTTCGAACTGTTGTATGGAAGGCGGGTGAGGGGGCCCCTAGACCTGATGAGGGACGAATGGGAGGGGAAGGCCGCTCCCGAGGGAGAGTCAGTGGTGGAGTATGTCCTGACCTTCCGGGAAAGACTGGCCGAGCTCATGGGCCTGGCCAGGGAGAATCTGGCCCGAGCCCAGAGGAGACAGAAGGTCTGGTATGACCGCACAGCACGAGCCCGTGCCTTCGCCACCGGGGATCAGGTGATGGTTCTTATCCCCATGAGGAGAAACAAACTCCAGGCCGCCTGGGAAGGGCCCTTCAAGGTTATCAGGCAACTGAATGAGGTAAACTATGTGGTGGAGCTGTCAAACCGGGCACATCACCGTCGGGTGTACCATGTGAACATGATGAAACCATACTATGACAGGGGGAATGTGGTGTTGGCCGTGTGTGGACATTGGGAGGGGCAGGGAGATGACCCCTTAGTGGATCTATTCCCTGGGACAAAAGCTGGTTCCCCCCTGGAGGCGATTCCCCTCTCTGAGCAACTGACCCCGGGCCAGCACGCTGAGATCAGAGGGGTGCTGCATCTGTACCGACAGCTGTTTTCCAACCAGCCTGGATGCACTAATTTGACTGTCCACCGGGTGGAGACTGGGTCACATGCCCCTATAAGATGCTCCCCTTTTCGGGTCACTGGTAAAACTGCCCAGGATCTTGAAAGAGAGGTCAGGGACATGCTGGCTTTGGAGGTGATCAGAGACTGGCCTGCTCCCCAAACCAAAAAGCAGGTCCAGGCCTTTATTGGGATGGCGGGGTACTATCGAAGGTTCGTGCCCCACTTTAGTGCCATAGCCGGCCCCATCACTGAACTGTGCAAAAAGGGGAAGCCAGACAAGGTGATCTGGACTGAGCAGTGCCAGGAGGCTTTCCGGGCGCTGAAGGAGGCTCTGGTTAGTGGCCCAGTTCTGGCAAACCCAGATTTTGACAAACCCTTTATGGTGTTCATTGATGCCTCAGACACGGGACTGGGGGCAGTGTTAATGCAGGAGGATGAAAAGGGGGAGAGACACCCCATCGTGTACCTGAGTAAGAAGCTGCTACCCCGGGAACAAAGCTACGCGGCCATCAAGAAGGAATGCCTGGCCATGGTGTGGGCCCTTAAGAAACTAGAGCCATATCTCTTTGGGCGACACTTCACCGTGTACACCGACCACTGTCCCTTGACCTGGCTGCACCAGATGAAAGGAGCCAACGCCAAGCTCCTGAGGTGGAGCCTGCTCCTGCAGGACTATGACATGGACGGGGTCCATGTGAAGGGAAGTGCCAACCTGACAGCGGATGTGTTGTCCCGGAGAGGAGGCCCTGAACTTCCCCAGGTCACTGGGCAGAGTGACCCCGCTCAGTTCAGTCTCGAAGGGGGGAGAGATGTGATGCAGTAGGGACTGTCTGTGTGGGGAGTGGGAGAGCAGGGGAGGACTTTAGGGGATGGACGATGCCAGGGCCTGTAACCTGAGCTAGGTAAGGGAGGGGAAAGGTCAACACCTTTGCCCAGGAAGGGGACAAAGGAAGGGAGTGGCAGGAAGGAAGCAGTTTGAGTTTGGGCTTGGGGCTGTGTGGGCGGAATTCAGGGTATCCTAGCTAGGATCCAAGCACCCTGAAAGCCCAGAAGGACTCGGTGGAGGGGTCCTGACTGTGCCTGCAAGCTCTGCTGTAACCGGTGTTCCTGTTGTCCAATAAACCTTCTGTTTACTGGCTGGCTAAGAGTCACTGTGGGTCCAGGAAGAGGGGTGCAGGGCCAGACCCCCCACACTCCGTGACAACATGCACTCTCATCCAGGCACGCGCGCGCACACACACACGCACACCTGTCTACACTCATGCACCCTCATGCGCACACAGATTCTCAGTAGTGGAAACTCAGTCTATCTGTTCGTTCTGAGCCTTGCTTCATTCCAGTTGTATGTACACAGCCCCAGCTTTGTTGTAAGTTTCCACACGACACTTGTGAACACTGGTTTAACATAAATGTTACAGTGGTACCTGATGAAGCTAATGAAATATTTACCTTTGAGCAGCTGTAAAATCATTAATGTTTCACTGTTGGCTGCCAGCCAGCCCTTTCCCAATTTATGCAGTCGAAGTGTTTCTGAGACTGATTGCACTGGTCCCTTGTGAATCTGGATCCCCTGCTTCTTTGGGGTACCTTTGCATTGGCACCTTTGCATTTGCTGTAGGCACCAGAGCCTCATGTGGGGCAGAGATGATGGTGAATGGGAACGTTAAGTTGTGAACACCAGACTTATTTGTTTGGCACCAAATGGTGATCTGTGTCTGCCCCGAGGGGCAGAACCCTCAGCCTGTGTTGCAAAGGAAAAGTGGAATCATGAGGAGCAGATCCCCTCAGAAACACCTGCATAGCTGCTGTGCAGCCATCTACCCCAGCGGGGATGGGGGAAAGTGGCAGAAGGGGAGATTATAAAGCCACCAATACCAGCACCATATAATCCAATAACAGAGCTGTCAGGAAGCAATGATGGGCCAGCCTCTCGACTTCGAGATGCATGTTTTCACTTTGATTTGCTTTCAACCCTTTCTAACTGTTTTCCTTTTACTTGGCCTTACTTGACTTATGTCCTGCTGTTAATACTTTTGTTTTATTTTTACTATAACCCAACTCAGTGCTGTATTTGAAGGGAAGGATCTATTTACCTCAGTGAAGTGAATAAGCTGTGATGTGCTTTTGTGTCTTCAGAGCAATTGGATTTTTGGCAGCCTGGGTTAATGTGGCACATAGCTGGGGGAGCTGATTTTGAGGCAATTTTGAAGAATAATTTTATTATTTGTAAAGAAAATTTGAGCACGTAATTTACACAGCAAGTTTTTGCCCAAGAGATTAACTGGGCTGTCAGGAGCAAGCAAAAATGCATGGGAGGCTGAGACACCAGAGATTTTTACAGCAGCCTTTTGTAATACAGGACACTTAAACGTTTTTTTGCCTATACCTATTACCGGAATGCTTTTATTTGTAAGTTGTTTTTTTTTTGGCTTAGCAGTAACAGTGGAAAGGGCAGCCCCAGAGTCCAGAAGACAAGAATAAACGGTTCCTCCCAAAGTTAAATGGACCTGGGGGTTAGTGGAGGAACAGAAATAAGTGGTAAAGTTATTTGAATAGGTAACACGTGGACCCCCGGATTGCTGTTATTTTTTACTATTGACAGCATCTGTTTTGTTTACAGCCATCTGGTATTGAGGTTGGGGCTGTAGTTCGGTATGTTGGTTTGGGCACTCTCTTTTCCAGTGAACAAGTTGCTTACAGTAATGTCATATTTTATTAGCACGGCTTGGGGCTCCCCCCTTATCCGCTTTTGGTTGCTACCTGGGGAGTTCCTGCTTTTTACCTTGTCTCTCACTTCTTACGTTTACAAGGGCTGCTAGCATTTTTATTTGTTTGGTTTTTTTAACTTTATTTTTTGTGTGATATACCCAGGTGGGTATGCTTACCAGTTTTTTTAGAGATTTTTTTTTAGCTTTTTTGAGCTGCTGCAACCGCTTTTTAATATTTGGAGCTGACTGTGAGATAAAAATAAGCTTAATCATGGACTGTGTGTTTGCAGCTTTGGGGTTTTTATTAGTAAAAGTATAAAATGTTTTACGAAGTTTTTTACAAAAGTTAGAAGGGTGTTTTTTTTTTCCTTGCACAGTATTATGGACTTTGGACCAATTTAGAGTATTTTTTTTTGCTTGTTTTATACCTGTTAAAATATGGGTTAGGAATTTTTTTAAGTTTGCTTGATGGGCTGAATTATTCGGGTTTTATTGAATAGGGTTAGTAAGAGCTATAATATTGCGCCCATGACCGGCAGTCTCCGCAGCCTTCCTGGCCCCTCTTAGGACCTGCTTTTTTTTTTTGTGCGCAGTAGGCAATTTAAAAGTTGGCCCACATCCTGCCAATCAGGATTATAAGATTGAAAAATAACACGGAATTGCCTGTGAACGACGTCCGGGTCGTTTCTAAGGCGAGGCGTAGTGTTTTGCTAGTTTATAAGATCTGCAGTAGTAAAAGGGACATGGACATAACAGTCTACTACATTCCCATCCGTTGTGGGAACTGGGATGGTCTGAAGGGGTGCCTGAATATTAACTGCTTTTTTCTTATAGACAGCTTTTTGTTTTGTACGAGACGGACTAAAGACAGTGGTCAGAGAAGAAGAGTACCCATCACCTGTTGCTTCACTAGTTAGCTTACTGGCTTGAATTGTGGCTTTTTTAATTTTTATGGGCAGGACCTGTCCTGATACACCTGCTGTCCAGGGCTTTGTAGAGGAGGATATTGAATCCGCCACAGTTAATGGTGCCACCGCTGAAGGTGGCTGCAGTCTGGGGCAATACATGGGGGAAATATCCTCCCAACAATCAGCTTTGCGAGGGGCAGAGGCTTTCGGGAATAGAGGGGCCTGAACGTGCGTCTTCTTTAAGCGACGATGAGCTTTATTGTTCCACAAAAACCAATAATTTATTTGACCTGGTGCTTGATTTTTTAATATTAGGCGCAAAGGGGTTAAATGAGTCGGAATATTAAAGGAGCCAAACTCGGGCCATGCAGTTCCCAGGACTGGCCAATGCTTGGTGCAAAATTGTAAAAAGCGCTTCCTTGACATCCCTTTTTGAACACTGGATAGGGGCCATTTACTTAACATATAATTCAAAGGACTATTCTTAGAGGGTTTATGTAGAGACCCATCCATCTGTCTGCTGACACTTAAACAGAAAAGAGAATTACACAGAGAACAAAGGGAATTACAGTCTAATTGAGGTTTTTTTACTTTTATTAAACTGACCGCTACAGGGGACGGGACAGAAGGATTTCAATTTGACCTCAGAGCTTTTTTGCACGCATGGCTTCCGCTCCGAGGAATTACGAACGAGAGGTTTAGTTCCACCCACACTCCTAATGCCCAAATGTATACAGAGCAGAATAATAACAGTAACCGGTTAAACAGAACAGAACCAGAACCAGATAGTGCACCAGAACCAGATAACCAGATAAGAGGCCCGCCTCTAACCAGAACCAGATAGTATTTTCTTATTTTATTAGGGCTCACCTTATCGGAGCACAAACCCCAGGGGCCATGGAGAAGTGAGGAAGAGGGGTTAAGCACCCCAGTGGTGTCGCTCCTAGTTCGCTGCAGCCATCCGGAGTCCAATGTCTGAGCTAGGAAAGTCCCATCTGGGTCACCAGAAACTGTTACTGAAATATCAGGTCTGCCTAGCTGAGAGCCAATTAACAGCCTGACAGGGATAAGGAAAAATGCTTTATTCTGCAGAAAAAGGAGAGCCTGTACCTTGGTACAAAAGACTCTGTCTTACACAAATTTTACAAACCTTTTATACAAATTTAGACAAAGACCCTTGCGTGTTAATACTTGATTGGTAAGTGTAAAATTTCATGCTCCCGTTATCTGGGTAGTACTGACTGGTTTGGAGCAGGATTTTCCTGCTTTGAGGCAGAGGAAAAGAGAGAGTGCAAAAGTTCAGGCTACTGTGTCCATGAGCAGTACTCACTCTCCCCCACCCCACTAGCCGCTTATAATCTATTAAGGGGGGTCAGCCAGCTTTCACATTTCTGACTGTGAAAATTCCAGGCAGGGAACTGCTGTGGCAAAGTCTTTCAGGCACCCAGGGTTATAGGGCAGGCAGTGACTCAAACTCTGACTGGTATGGATTGCTCATCAAGACAGTCATTTCCCAGAGAGTGAAGAGATGAGTAAGATCTCAGATGACCAGTGGGCCAAAAAGCAGTGTGTGGGGTGCTAAGGACTCAGTAAATGTGGTTAAATGTAAATCACTGTAGAGCAGGCTTCCGCCTTGTCCATCAAATCCCTCTGCAGAGCAGGTGCTGACAGGGCAGCCTATCAATTGGAGTCTGCCACCTGGAACATGGTTACTCCTCAATCATTAAAAACAGAAGCCACACCTGGGGACCCTCGGTTCAGCCAAACCCCACCGAGTCCATGGCTGGGCGCCCAGGCAGAAGCTCGCTCATGGGCTTGGTTTGCTGGCTGTTGCTCGTCTTACTGGACTGTAAGCTCCCTAAGGCCAACACGTGTTCTGCTCCTTGTGTGCTGCTCTGAGATCTCCGCTGTGCTCACTAAATATTTTACAATAATAACGAGCTCGAAAGAATGATTGTGAACTGTCTAAAAGGCTCAAGTGCAGACAGGACAATCAGAGGATCCCAGAGAACTTCAGGTGACAGGCACAGCTGAGAAAGGAGAAATCAAACTAAAACACAGGCAGGATACAGAGAGAAAATTCCCTGGCTGGAGTTGAAACAGGCTATTCTGGGTTTGGGATGGGTCAGCGGGTAAATTTGTATTGCTGTAAACTTGGCACAAGGGCCTTTTGGGGACACGGAAAAGGAAAAAGAAGAGGAGTTTGGGGATGATGATAGGAAGAATGTCTGCCAGAAGAGATGCTTCTGATAACCAATGGAAGGGGCAGACATGAGGGTGAGGATGAACAGGAAGAGAGGCAGTGACATAGAGAGTGGTTGGCTGGGAATACAGGACCCAATGATGCCCCGTCCATCTTTAGTTTTAGGTAGTTAGATTAAAAGGAATTGATGAAAACATTGTACTGTGTGGTTATCACCTTCTGCACTCACACAGCTCCTATGCTGCTCCTTGATTTTCTAGACACAGGATCCAGGGGGGCTTCTTACTGTCACACTGACAAGCAGGCTTCACATGGGAAACCCCCTCAGGCACCAAGACCATCCGATCCATTAAGGGAAGGAGAGAAATATCTGCTTCAGATCTATGAGCTTTTGGAGACTTTTCAGAATATTTGATATTGTGTGTGTGTCAGGATGGTGCTGGCTAGCACCCCAAAGGGCTGTGTACATTGTGGGGATCCCATGGAGCCCCCAGAGGGATCCTTTAGTCGCATTTAATTGTTGCTCTCTGCAGTCAAATGCTTGGGGAAGCTGCACAAACACTTTTCTTTCCAGTTCTGGCCTGAGAGTGACATTCTTCTCCTTGACCTATTTGCTCATTACCTCTGCAAATATGACTGTGATTAAGGAATTTTCCTGAGTAATTACTGTGGCATTAGCAATTCAGCCAGAAAACATCCTTAAAAACAACTTGGCAAGGGATCTGCCCCAGAACCCAATTTGTTGCCCGGCTGCGGGCTGTGATGGTGGGTGCATGATCCCCTCCATGTTCAGGCAGGTAAGGAGTGACTCCTATCCTTGGCAAGTGCACATGGCTTCTTCAGGGCCAGCTAGGGAGAGGGACCCTGGGGTTCAGCTGGCAGAACTCTGCTGCCACTGCCTCATATTACTGCTACAAAGGTGCCCGGGAGTGAGTCTGGCATGACTGCCCGACAAATGGGTTAAATCCTCTCTTCTTGATGAAAAGTGCCTACTAAGTCCCTGAATTGCACAGCAGGAGAGAACGACGACATTCCTTACAAAGGGATTCAGGGGAGCTGCTCTCCCTGTGTCAGCCCCTCCCTCACTGGCATAGCCATGTCCACTGCATGGGAAAGTGACTAAGGTGAGGTCAGGTGATGGCAATACTTCTCCTGGCCTCTGCTGGGGGGCACCTTTCAGCCCCCCTGCTGCTTTACAGAAGCTGCCTCAGAGAGAAGCTAAAGCAGCACCCGCCCTTTGGGTGAGCAGGACTCAGCATCTTCATATAAGTGGAAATGCAGTCACTGTGCTTTGGCACAGGCTACTTCCTCATAGAGGGCTCACCACAGGCAGTGGTTTGGGCTACGCACCCAAATAGAACCTTGCCTTGACCCTTGGGTGCATACTCAGGTGGCTAGCCCAAGCCACAGCCTATGCAACCCCAGCTGCACTGCTACTTATGCAAACGTAGCGCTGATACATCTGCAAAAGCTGGCAGTCACACCTCCGAGCTCAGATGTGGACATACCCTCAGAGTATGGGAGTTGTAAAAGGCTGGGAAGTGGCTCTGAAATTGTATATGTGTGATATTCTTTCTGGAGTTGGCTAAGCATGCAAGGGTACGCCACGATCTGAAACCTGCTAAATCTTACAGTGTAAAATGAAGCATTCCTTGAAAAGGGCAGAGGGAAGGTGGTGGCACGGGCAACCTTTTTTTTTAAAATCCTTTTTGTCCTTTAATAGTGTTCAATGGAATTCTGTGGTGACAAAGAATGGGTTAGAAAAGGAGAAGAGCTTGTACGTTTCATCAGCTCTGGGGTTGGCAGAGTAAAGGTATGTGTGTTAACAAGCCATATTGGGGCATTGTTGAGACAGAGGGTAGAGTCTAGGCTGCATGGGCAATCTTAACTGTGTATCTCCAGCCTTTCAGAAATTTGAGTTATGCCCGACTTGGCATTCTGCAAGGGGAAGACATATCAGCAAGCAATCTTAATTCTGTGTTAAAGAAGTTTGTTCCTATTGAATTTCCTAAGGTTTTTTTTTTAAATAGGAGAAGATATGTTGTTGGTAAAAGTCTGTAGTCATTTAGTCACTTGTACATATCATGTCTTGCACACCTAGTGAGCTCCCCTGCCATGCACATCATCTGTACTGGTTATTTCAGTCCCCCTTAATGTAATCCTTTGGCTGTCCACTTCCAGTTAGTTACAGTGCTGCTGCCATTCTGTTGGCATCTCTGTTCAGATTCTGTGATTCTGTGAAAGTGTCTCATGAGGCCCTCTCTGGTGTACTCAGTGTTTGTAGGGGAATTCTACCTGGTGCGCCTGCCTGATGTTGTAGCAGAGAAGCAGCATTGTGTCTCTGTACCTGGCATTGAGGGTTCAATTCTTTATTAATAAGATGTCAAATAATTCTGCTCAATCAGTTTATTAAACACAGAGAAATCAGCACAAATAGAGGGTCAGACACTGCCAACCTCTGGGGAGCCATCTTGTAGCAATTAATCCATCCCAAAAGTGTGAGTTTACTTCTGCTCATATTTATAACCTCTTTGTTTACAACAGAGAATTTCCCCGATTCCCCTTGGCTTAGCACAGACCTTTCATCCCATTATTTTATCTAGTTCTGTACCTGTTTTTTCAGGTTACAGAGACCATCTGCACCAATTATTTCTAGCATCTTAACTAGTTAAAGACACCTGTACCAATTATCCCTAAAAGCCAACCAGCCCTTCCTAGCACACTGTTTGGCATGCTTCTGACAGGTTCAGCATACACAAACAACAAAGGTTAGATACCGTTCACCTACTCATACATTTCCACAATAAAGCTTAGCATGAATACAAAGCATGCTGGGACTGCAGGTCACAGTTAGGCCAAAGCTTTCTAGGCATTAGAACTGTATGATAGTGGCTAACACTGGAGAGTGCAGGAGAGCACCAGGCTCAAGTCAACATGGAGCGCATCGCTTCTACCATGTATAACATAAAAGGCTTCTTAGTGACAGGTCCCTTCTCCCAATGCCACCTTCTCACCCATGTATTGAGAGCCTGTGTTTCCCTAATCAATCATAGAATCATAGACTATCAGAGTTGGAAGGGACCTCAGAAGGTCATGCAGTCATCTAGTCCAAGCCCCTGCTGAAAGCAGGACCAATCCACAACTAATTGGCTGGCGCTTTATGTTAAATCAGAAGCGTTTCAGGGAAGGCTAGTGTAGGCTTCTTCCTACTCTGAGTTGAATTTCCAGAGCTTCTCCCTTGTATGCTGCTAGGATTTGGTTTCTGTGTTGTAATGAAACAAGCAAGTCCATTCCATGTGGACTCAACAATAGCAGCACAGGAAGTACTTTCCACTTGGACTTTCCTGGAGTGTTAGAGAGTGACTCAGACCACCCGGAATGGGTATGTCTACACTGCAATAAAAAACCTGTGAGACCAAGTCTCAGAGCCCAGTGTGATGTTACACATCATATTCTTCATAAAAATATGGTTATGATATGAATATGGCATAACTAAGTTATGTTTTATGCAAGAAGGGTCATATAAGATATAATTGAAAAGCTTCTGATTTACTGAATGTGATTATCCAATTTGTATGCATGTATCATTTCTGTATCTGGAGTTAGGAATATTAACTATGTAACAATGACAACTGTGTGTATACTTGGGAAATGCCCACCAGATAGTAAGCATCCAACCTTGATGGGTAATTAGAAAAAGACAATGAGTCTTTAAAGATGTGGATCTCTCACCTTCCTGAAGTTCCTTCCTGTGGATATTGCAAATAAACCTGGTTTCATGGTTGCTTCAACTCTTCAAAGTCAGGTGATAATATCTGATGCAAAATACGACCTTGAACACTGCTAGTCCTTTTTCCACTAGACACAGAGGCTTCCCACCTTATGTAAATTCTATTAAAGGCTGGGCGGCAAGGCCATCAGGACTCTCCCTTCACTGCTTCCTGCCAAAGAAAGAAAGACTGAAGAGACACAGGAATTGAGCTGTGGGAAAGGCAAGGGCTGAGTCTAGTCTGTAAAGAGAAATACCTGGACTCTAAGCTACAGAAACTCTTCAGTTTGCCTAAAATAACATTTAGGGTGAGAAATTACTTCTTGAAACTTATCTCTTTAAGATCTTAAGCTTAATGTGTGCGTTTTGTTTTATTTGCCTGGCAATATGCTTTATGATGATTATTATCCCTTGTAAAATCTGCCTTTGTAGTCAACAAACTTGTTTTTGTTTATTATTAAACCCAGTTTGTGCTTTCTAATGGGGGCAGGGAGGGGAGAAGCTGTGCACATCTTCCTCCGCATTGAGGGAGGGGGCAAATTTATGGACTTACATTGTATAGATTTCTTTACAGTGCAAGACAATATTCATTTGGATAGTTTCCAGAGGGGATCTGCACTTGAGTGCTGGGTGATTTCCTAGTTGAGTCTTTTCATAGAGAGCTGTTTGCAGCCTCTGTGTGAGTCTACAGCTGGTGCATCCCTACCTGTGTGTGTGCTGCCAAAGGCTGGAGAGTCTAATTCAGCAAAACAGGGAGAGGGAGCCCAGGAGCAGGCAGACTCAGTAAAATCCCAATACAACAGATGGCATCCCAGAATGGGGGGTCCAACCTGTCACACCTGGGTCAGTTGACTCAAACTTGCAGGGCTCGGGTTGTGGAGCTAAAAATTGCAGTGTAGATGTTTGGGCTTGGGCTGGAGGCCAGGCTCTGAGACTCTCTCCCTTCACAGATTTCAGAGCCCATCCTCCAGCGCAATTATCTATGCTGCAACTTTTAGCCCCGCAGGCTGAGCCCAAGTCAGCTGACACGGCCCAGCTGCGGCCAGGCCACATGTCGTCTATTGCACTGTAGATGTACCCAGTGCAGCCAGGGTGTCTGCCAATGCAGCAGGGCCCCTCTGCATAGGCAAACTTGAAATGTTTTAGGAGCACATTCTACCGAAACACATCTGGATTGCTCTTGAGCAGCAGAGAAAATGCATTTTACCCTGGGGGAGCCTGCAACATCTGGCAGCTGTCAAGCAAGGACATTGATTTTAAAATGATAACATGGCTCTGGTTTTGTTAAGCTCTAGCCCGTTAGTATACAGATGTTTGTTCAGAGAGATCCCCGAATTCCCATGAATTCTTATGCAGCGAGGAGCTTGGAGAAATGTCAATGTAGTGCTCCCTGTCCACCCCATTTCCTCCTTTAGTGCCAATTTCCTTATGGGTTTTGATGGACAGCCCTGGGTTCTTCAGGATCCTGCTACCCACTCAGCAGGGTGTAGCTTTTTTTTCTTCCCATATGAATTTATTTGGGGGTGCCTTCATCCCACCCTCCCCTTGCTCCTTTCTGGCAGGGTCACCAGGACAGCTTTGGAGGAAACTTCTAATCAGCATAACACCACTTACTTGCTAGATAGAGACTTCCAAGAAATAACACAAACACATGCAATATCTTTAATGCAGTACTGACTGGGTTCAGTACAACCCCAAGGACTCACAAGTGAGATAAGGAGGGAAGTCCCTCTGCAGGTTTAACAGGCAGCAGGTAACAAAATCCCCAAACCCTGATCCCCTTGGCTTGAGGATGCAGTTCAGGGAGTAGGGGTCTCCCAAACAATTTCCCTGCCTAGCTAACTAAAAGATGGTGACTCTCAACTCTGTGATGCATCCTCAGGTCCAGAGATGGCTCTGGACTCCTCAGACACTCCAGAGGGGCTGATGATCGCTGCTGGCATGCAGGAGTCACGCTGCTTCTGGTGCCAGGATTTCCCCTCACTACAAAGTGGTTCAGGGCCCCAAGTGCAGATTACAAAACCATACTAAATGCCAAACTTTGGTCTCCCACCCCAGTGCTCAGACACACTCATATCAGGGGGCTGCCCTAGACTAGCAGCTGGGTGACTGATCTCACCCAGGGCGCTGGAGGGCTAACTCAGCCAGGCTGGGGGGAAGTTTTCCCAAGAAAGTTTTCTCTACAAATTGGGAGTCACCTTGGAGCGGGAAATGCTCAAGCTAGGGACTCTGCATGCAGGCCTGGGATTCACTAGCTCCAAACACAGCCAGTCCTACCCTTTCCATGGCTGGCTCCAGCCTGCTCCAGAATGGCTTCTCCCCTCTGCTGAGCTCCCTGGGAAGAGCATCTCACTCCCTCTTGAGAGCTGAGCAGACTGCGAGTCTGCCATTGGCTCCCCCTTTCTACCAAGGACAGTGTGCCTTTCCCTAAGCTACCAGCACACAGAGCCCCCAGGAATCTAGGCAATCTCTTTGGGGGTCACAGCAAGATTGTCTTCAGTGCCAAGTCAGATCACTCATCTCTGCAAGTGATTGTGGAGAAAGGTTATTAACGGAGATTTCACCCCCTTCTAATGCCTAGGCCAGAATATAAGTAGCACATCAGGAAAGAACTAGAAGCTATGAATATACTTTAGAGCAGAGCGTTTGAGATCCCTGGAAAACTGGCAGTTCTCCTTCTGGACTTCAGAAGAAAAGCGTGTCAAATTTCAAAAGGTTCAGACAATAGCACACACAATCCAGAGAAACAAAACTGCCAACTCAGACAGTCAGCGTCCACATTATCATCTGTTTGAGACACCTGTGGTGCTCAATATGCTAACCATGTGTAGGCCTAAAAATGGAATAAAGAAATAATTGCACAGGCTGTAGCTGGTAGCAGGTGTGAAACTGAGGGAGGTGCTGCCACAGAACTGATTGCTTTAGTGTAGCTGTCTGCACGCTGTTAGCAAACCCATCCCAGCTGAGGGAAAGAGAAAGGAGGCCATCAATATTTGATTAGGAAAGGCTGGCTAAGTAACAGCGCAGGAGAGATTTAATCCTCGGATCATCCATAGGGGTAGGAGAACAGTTTTTGATGAACTGGTCCAAATTTCTGCTCAAAGCAACCCCTGCCTAAGCCTATAGTCAGGATAAAAAACTCCACACCCTGTTCTCTTTTCTGCACTTGCAGTGTCATGAGTCTAGGAGGAAGGCTGTTCTCAGGCTGCTTCCTACCTGACTGAGACTGGGACCCTGAGCTACAAAAATACCCAACCTGATTTCTCAGCCAAAGAGTTAGGGATCGATTCAGCTCAGCACCATCTGGCAACCCCACTCTAGGATCACGTGCACCTTCTAAGTCAGGCAATGGGATTCCCTGTCCTCTGATTGGGGTGCAGAGTGCATCTCTTGAACTATTGCCCTTGTCCTGTCCTCTGATCCAAAACACCTTTCAGGGCAATATTGTAGTGCAGGGATAGGCAACCTTTGGCATGCAGCCCATCAGGGAAATCCGCTGGTTGGCCGGGACAGTTTGTTTGCAATGTCTGCAGGTTCGGCCAATCATAGCTCTCACTGGCTGAGGTTCACTGTTCCAGGCCAATGGGGGCTGCGGGAAGCGGCATGGACCGAGAGATGTGGTGGCCACTGCTTCCCACAGCCCCCATTGGCCTGGAACAGCAAACCGTGGCCAGTGGGAGCTGTGTTCAGCCAAACCTGTGGATGCTGCAGGTAAACAAACTGTCCCAGCCTGCCAGTGGATTTCCCTGATGGGCTGTGTGTCAAAGGTTGCCAATTCCTGATGTAGTGAGTCTTCCTCATCCCATCATGTACTATCCCATCCCATGATCTAGTTCAGCTGGAGGGGGCCAGTTCCTGATGTTTAGCTTGGTTTTGCCAAACCTACCAGCTGCACCTCTCTTTCTTGTCATTCCTGTTTTTGGCTTCCCTTTTCCCAAAATGTTCCTCCCCCTTCCCGTTCCTTTATCTCTCCTTTCTCCTCTCCTTCTTGTGTCCCTTTCATCCCCGCCTCTCTTTCTCTGGGCTCCTTTCTTCTTCATCTCCTCACCTCTGTTCCTGGGCAATAACCTGGTGGTTCAATCTGCAGCTGTGATTGTGGGGAAGGACAGTGAAGATCTGGGGAGTCCCTAAGGTTCTCATTCTCAAGCTCAGACTGTTTTCTGAGTCTGAAAAGCATCTGAGCCCTACAATTTAAGGGTAATCTGGATGGGTGGGCTATTAATCAGGGGCCTGGCAAGAGGAGAGGTTAGGAGAGAATGCAAGTAATTGCATTTAGCTGAATTGAAGTGTGAGAGAGAAATGCTGGAACAGGGACAGAATTTTTACAATATGATTCCCAGTACAGACTATGGGATGGATTTGGATGTCACTGGTGTAACGACTCCGATACCAGTGGAGTGACTTTGCATCTGAATCAAGCCCTGTGTCTTTCTGATCAGGAACATGGTTCTGAGGGCTCTTTAATGGGTTTGAAATAAATGAATTTGTAGACTCAGCCTGGCCAAGGAGTGCAGAGAGCTTTCAGCTGGAGAGAGCGCATTGAGTTATTAGCCCAGCTGAGTAGCATGCTTTGTTACTGGGTAATTTTCATTAATGGCCCAAGGCTGGGTAAGGACCCCTTTCCTCTCTGCTGCAGTGCCCTGGGAGTGAGAGGGCATTAGTGTGGAGGGATCCCTGCACAGAGCAGTGGCTATAGCTGCAAGTGGTGCTACCTGGAAGTGTTTAATAATCCTGTGGTGCTAACATGCAGTTGTAACTTTTTTGACCAGTTTAGTGTTCCAGTTACACCATGCTCCCATGCAGTGGGCAGCCCCTGTGAATGAGGCAGGTCCAGGGCCCCATGCCAGAACAGGTGCTCTCATTTGGTCAATTAAGGGGACAGGACAGTATCTGGGGGCTCTGCAGGATCAGGAAGGAGGTCCCTGAAGGAAGCAAAAAGAGGGAGTCCTACTGGCTCAGACCAGACTGGTTCTTTCAGGAGGAGCAAGTGAAAGCTGCTGGGGACTGGTGAAGTCCTGGTCAGAAGCAGGAGGTGGGTCTGGGAGGAGGCTGAAGGCAGGGGAGCAGCAAGAGGAGTTTGCTGGCTGACATCCCCGAAGGCAGAGCTAGAGACGGAAGGTGGTAGGGGAGCAGTAGTGGAGCTTTCCCAGTGACATTTCCAGGACCAGAAAGCTGGATCCAGAGGAACTATGAGAGGGTCAGGGGAGTGAGAGATGCTCTCCTGGCAGGGTCGCTGGGACCATGCTGGAGAAGCCAGGACATGGCCAGGGTCATCAGGACTGTATGTTCCATGTATTGTGGGAAGGATTCTAGTCTGTGGTGTTGGGGCCTGTTTTGTTATGATTTATGTGCCTAGCACTTCAGTACTAGATTAACCCCTCAAGGGTTGCCCTCAGACTCTGGGGTGTCTCAGGAGGGAAATGGGGGCAGGTCCTGTGGGGCTGCCCTGTGTTTTGGGACTGATCTATTGTCTGCTGCCACTGCGCAGCAGTGATTTGGGACCTAGGCCTGTACAGTGCCGAGCGCTCCAGGGCACTGATCCCAGCCTGGAGAAAGGTGGGATGAAGGTAAGAGAAAATAAAAAGGACTCAAATGGAGAAGCTGGGTTATCCTACAGCTAAAGGATATATGTGCATGCCTGTGCAGGGAGTGAGAGAAGCAGCCAAGGGGTAAAAGCAGGAGCTAAAGAGCCAGGCTGGCCTGTAACCGTACACACTGCAATAAACACCTGTGGCTAGCCCAGGTCAGCTGACTTGCTCTTTAGGGGCTCAGGCTGCAGGGCTATACAATTTCAGTGTAGACATTTGGGCTCAGGTGGGAGCCTGGGTTCTGGAACCCTCCCTCTCTGCAAGGTCTCAGATCCTGGGCTCCAGGCCAAGTCATTTTATAGCCCCGTAGCCCAAGTCTTCTGACCTGGGCCAGCCATAGGTAATTTATTGCAGTATAAATGTCCCCTAACAGACCCATATCCTCTGTAGGTCAATCAGAGAGCAGGCCCTATAACACACTGCTCAGGGGTTACATTAGTATGAGTCTCCAGAAGTCCTGCATTTTCTTTTGACTCATGCATGTGGCTTCTACAACACTCCATAATGCTAGTGAAATTTTTTCTGGCGTCAGTCATACCCTGAATTCCTCTCTCCTCTTTGTAGCTTGTCCTTGCTATTACATTCTTTTTTATTACAATCTGCCTTTTTTTTTTTTTTTTTTTTTTTTTTTTAAATTTAAAAAAAGCAAACCGTACTCCCACAGCAGAGTGACTGGTTACATTAATGGAGAGAAATTGGTCCACAGTCATAGTCAGTTAGCTGGGTCACTGCCATAGGAACAGTATCAGACTGGCATGCACATTGGGTCACCATCAGTTAGGACTCCTGTACAGAGAAAGAGCTGGAAAAACCAGCAAAGCAATTGCACAGCTTGTGCTAAACAGCGCAGTGCATCAGGCCATGTCTCTGGCATCATCCCTCTAAGGCCCACTTGTGCCTTGCTCTGTGGACACAGACCTTCATCCTATGCAGCTGTTTACCTCATTTGCTTGTCTCTTTCTTTCCTTAATCCACATTATTGCTTTTCTTTTATAACTTGCCAGCATGACAAATTCAGGCCCCAGAACGAAGGAGCTGATTTCATTACGGGTAAATGCATCTTCTAGAATCCTCATAAATCACAAGGAGAAAGAAGAGCAGGAGGTCACCTGGGTGAAAATAAGAGAAAATTCCTGTACCAGTTAAAAGAACTTGAAAGCCAGCAACCCGGGGATTGATTACCCTGAGTGTGGTGAAGGAAAATGCCAGATGTGCTTTGCTAGGTGGCAGTCATTGCACAAAGGTGTCATTCTGGTGTCACAGTGAGTGATGTACCATTGGTTAACACATACACAGATGTAATTGCGGGTGGCAGGGGGGATGGTATGTGCTTATGACCAAATTGTGATTGGGGGAAAAAAAAATCCAGAGTTGTGTATTATATTGATTGTTTCCTTTCAGTGTTCAAATGGAGCCACATTTTCATAGGGGCCTTGAGCCAGCCTCCCAGACAATGCAAGGGTCAGTTCCTGCCACAAATGGCATTTGCACAGGCAGCATGGAGAGTCAGGCATCCAAACACTCATTATGCATGTGATGATGCAGTAGTGCGCTTGTGTGGGAACTGAAACACTAAGAATGAGATCCTCCCTTGGGGTCAATCAGCAGAGCGCCACTGACTTTAGTGGATCTGAATCAGGTGAGGACCTGACCCTAAATGTTTTGGGCATGGTTTTAAGGAGATCTTTGGAGAACAGAGCCTATAGTGTATATAACTCACTAGGGCCAGAACTGAGCTGTCATATGGCTGTATTCCACTGCTCTGGTTTCATTAGAAAGTTGTGTTTTCTCACTAGAACAAAATACAGCCTTCAGAGTGCACCTGGGACATCCAGGAGCATTTTGAGGCTAGCAATTAATACACAGTCTCATGGATCATGTGCCTTCATACTTTCCTTTCCCTACTGCACATGCAGAGAACTCCCTAGAGGAGAATAGGCCCTGAGAGCCAAGATCTGCTGTATCCTGCTGGGAGTGCAATACAGTCTGGGATTGTGTCTAGAAGACATCTGAAAAGCTCTGACAATACTGAATCAACCCCCTTTCAGGCATGTGAATATCAAGGAGTGTTTGTTTATAACCCGAATGTCCCTGTGTTCTAGATATAGACAAGTACACCTTGGTTTCCTCCTTTCTGCTGCAGAAACCAGCCCTTTCCTTCCCTTCTTCTAATACTCTTTAAGTATGTGCAGTGTGATTAGCCTCCTCTTTGCCCTTAATCACTTCGTCCCAGCCTATATAATTAAATTCCATCAGGTATTGCATCTAATTTTTGAGGAGCTCCCAGAGAACAAAGGGACAGGCACACAGAGCAAATTAATTAGAAGGGGAATGTTAAATCCTCTCCGAATTAGATCATCAGCAAATCTCTGAGAGAACAAAGTTTGTCTCCCAAGTTGTTATCCTGTTCAGTTCCTGGTGGAGCATGTTACATACAGCTTGCCTACACAGAGCATCACTGGAGAGCAGACTAGGTTTGCAGCACCACAAGCTGAAAATCAGTTGGAGGCACATTTTCAAAGCATGGCACCAGGAATTAGCTACTGCATGTCTCTCATTAACAGCTGCACAAGCTGTTGAGCTAAATCACTGCTTAGCATTTTGGAAATGTCCTCCTCTATGTCCCGGCACATCTAACCTCCCCTGAAAGGGAGCATTGGAGGAGTGCGGAGCTCTGCATGTTGCAGAGTTGTATTTACCAACATTTCAGTGGAGATCTCTGTGAGTAAGCGCTGGAATTATCATATAAAACCAAATCAAATACCCAGGAGTCACTTTTTAAAAAGCATTTAAACAAGTAAACAGCATCAGCACAATTTGCAGCTACTTCTACCATTTTAAGATGCAAGCTCAACGATGGGTCCTGGGGTTATATATCAAAACAAACGTGTTAGAAACTACTGTGTATACAATCCATGTTGGTATGTGAAAATATCCCAGTTTCCTGCTACAGCCCAAGGAACAGCAGCACAGGGAATAGTTCAATAGCTTATAGATACGCTTGCAGTACAGAATACTGTCTCTTTAGGGCTCAGAGCCACTAGAAAGAAACAGAAAGCTGGGAGACTAGGCGCTTCAGATGAGATTGAGACTGTTTAAAGGCTGTTTTCACACCAGCTTAATGTGTCCTGCCTCCATACGTGGCACAGACATCCAGGTAGAATGCACCTGCTGTTATGCCAAACATTCCTCCAGGGAGAATGTCCCTACTGTGCTTATGAACTTTCCACATACATCCAAATGGGATGTGCTAGCTGTGCTGCTGGCTACTCCAGATCTGTCCATGTGAACACCCCTTGTGCTGTGGGATGTACCAGCTCTACCCACAATTTCAAAGGAACATCATTGAAGACAGCACTGCAGCAGGTGTGGCGGAGGACCAGCAATGGAGAGATGAATAAAGAGACAACTTTATATTGCAGCATTTGACTTTGTTTCTCCTGGGGAGGGGAAGAGAAGCTGTGGGGAGGAGACATAGATTTTAGTTGGTTACTAAGTGTCACGGCACAGGTGCAGAGAGCTCGGCAGGACAATTCAGCTAGAACGACCCAGAAACATCCAGAACAGGGTGTGGCAGTTACTAGACATGCTTAATAGCTGTTTCTGAGGCTGTGTAGGAAGTTTGCATTGTGGGCAACCCACGTGGCAAGTCATATTTGAGCCACCCTCTGAGAACTGAGCCAATCAGAACATGGGAGGGGAGGGAAGGGAAGGAAGGTTATAAACACAGAGTTGGAAACAGCTCAGTGGACTTAGCAGCTGATCAATGCAGGAGCAAGAATTGTGTTCGCTGTGAGGTCTGGATCCCAATCCCTGCACCATTTTGGACACCGGCTACAGATTTCTGTTTAACCAGCAACTGTGGTGAACAGCCATCTGTTAACCCAAGGACTGGAATGCTGCTAGCTGGGGAGATCCCCAGACTTTGCTGACAGGGTTCTGAAGGACTGGAACACTAACATTTCTCAGTCTCTGGAGAGTCCAGGTGACATAGATTACATACTACGACCACTCTATACAGAAAGAGAAACCATCTCAGAGAGAAGATCAGAAGGGAATGAATTTTGGTGTGTGAGCTGAAGTATAGAAAATGTTACGTTGAAATCCTATGTGAATGTTTGTAACAGAAACAGAAGGTAAAACATTTGATTAAAGAACCACAGTGGATTTATGGTCTGATATTTTGGTGTAGAAGTTATTCACAGTGTTCAATACTGTGTACTATTTACAATGTGTTTTGTGTGCATTAAATGTTTGTTTGACTGAGAAAGTGTATAGTACTCTCGCTTTGAAAAGTTGGGTGCTATTACCATCCATTTATCAGGATTTGACATAAATAGCCCTGAGATTTAACTCTGTGCAACATTTTTTTGGAAAGCCCTGGAAAGGCAGAACTCAGGCCTATGCTTTGGCAAAGAGTGAACCTGAGATACAGGAAGAAGGGGAATATAGAGTTATACAGGATATTGCCTGAGCGTCATCCCCTTCCCCACACATTACTTTAACATGCCATAAAGATCCAAGAATTAAAGAGAAAGACACTAAGATTGTAAATGAGATAATCAGCTGTAGGATTCCAAATGGGGAGGCAATGTGGAGCTTGGAGACATAGCTGCCCAGATCCATTCTGAGTGCCAAGGGGTAATTTGAATGGCAGTGTATCTAAAATTCTTCCAGTATAATTGTCTCCCTGCCCACCTAGAATTGCTGGTTTAAAGTATATCAAAGACATGCACAAAACTAGTTTTCACTTAGTTGTTTTTTGCGAGATGTCAAGACATGGAAGTAAAGGTCCAAAGTGCACATTCAGTCCATGAAATGCTCAACCTGAATTCCATACCATAAAGGTTGGCTCATTTGAAGATCAACGAACCCACTGACCCTTTGGAGGTTTCCCAGCCTCACAGGAATTAGTAACTAGTGTGTTCAGCTCCTTTTTGCAAAGGGGTTTCTCTAGCACAGGCTTTCCCAATGATTGATGAAGACCTTGTTGATAACAGGGTGCTTGGCTCCTCCTTGCTTCTCGCTGCTACCCCGTGTGTGTATAGTGAATACTTTCCTAATGTTACTTTGCTGTGTAAGCAGTTGCTGCAGTTGCCATAGGGGATGTTATGAGATTGTTCACAGGTGGGGAGGTGCTCTCTTAACAAACAGGATGGGAAGTGACTGCATGGCTGTGAATGGGAGAGTTAGTATCCACTGGACATTCTCTGTAGTAAAATGTGCTCCATGCTATAAAATACATTGAGCACCCCAGCGCATTCCTACATCCGGTCACTTGACAGCATTACAATGTCTAGGAGTTTGTATAGCCCCTGAAGAACTTTAATAGTGTTGGGTCAGTAGCTCCAGTGAGGACACCTTTCCTAACCAGGAGACCATCTAGGTATGTGTTTAACTTTGAGCTTATGCTTATGCCTTTAGATTGCCACGTCCTTTTAGGGGCGAAAGAAAAATGCAGACCTGTTATTTACCAGGCTGCACATGGCAATAGACTGTATAGGTAAGGGATGCAAGGAGGGTATGGGTCACGATGCAAACTGCAGGCACGCACACAACTAAAATTAATTAATTAAAAGTTTTATTGGGGATAGTTACAAGGGGTAGAGGAGCAGCGTATGATTAGCTAATAGGGTTAATGGAACTTAAAACATACAATGGCTAAAGTATTTACTATTAAACAATATTTATAAACAAAGATGCAGTAAACAATATTTATAAACACAGATGCAGCATTTAGTAATAACCAATACTTATGAATACAAACCAACTCATAATGACCGGCAAACGTAGAAACTCTGCTTAAAGCACGTGAGCTAAGAGAGGCTTCGAGGTGATCAGGCTCAGTTACGGGTGTGCACAAGGTACACAGGATTCATTTTTCTTTCTCCTCTTCTGCGTGCACATGGGAGACCAGCCTAAAATACCCACTATGACATCATAGAAGTGTCATAGGGGACGGGGCCCAAAAACTGTGTGTGTTTGTTTCTGATTGGTACAAGGAAAGTTTACACCAAGTAGGGGAGCAGATGCCTGAAAGTCTGGCTTCACCCCCAAAAGGTAAGGAAATGCATATAGTTCAGAATGCGTTTAACACTGAATGACAAAAGAAGAGGCCAGGGCAATACCGGTATGGGCAAGTTTTAGGATGCAGACAGGAACTTATCTTAACAATGCCCCATTGGTGTCTTCCTTTTCTAGCAACACAGTATGGTCCAAAACTTGATGAGAATGGAAATCAGTAATCATAGGAGATTAAGGTTGGAAGATACCTCAGGAAGTCATCTAGTCCAACCCCCTGCTCAAAGCAGGACCAACCCCAAATAAATTATCCCAGCCAGGGCTTTGTCAAGCTGGGCCTTAAAAACCTCTAAGGATGGAGATTCTATCACTTCCCTAGGTAACCCATTGCAGTGCTTCACCACCCTTCTAGTGAAATAGTTTTTCCTAATATCCAACCTAGACCCCCCCCCCACTGCAACTTGTGACCATTGCTCCTTGTTCTGTCATCTAGTCAGGATGGGGAAGAACAGAACAAGATGAGGAGGACATGTAAGTGGTGAATGGAGATGTAAGGATAGTAGTGACTTGTATGTGGTGACTGTACCTTTAAGGTCTGGAATATGCAGTGTATGAAAGCTCAAGAAGCTTATCTATGGCCAGCCGTTTCAGTTGGAATTACCATACTAAACCCAGGAATGAAGTAAGACTAGATGGAGCTTTTAAATAAGAGACTTGCTCACTGGGCTACCTCAGTTTATTGTTGCTTTATTTTTCTCTTGTTGTGATCCAGTTAACATCATTGTAGTTAATTAAATGTCTATTTGGCTTATTGGATTTCCAGGGACCTAAGAGACAGATTTATAGACAAACTGATCCCAAAAACTTTGGTTGGTCATGAATTTTTAAGTCAAAGTTAGGGCCCTTGGAGGTAAATCTAGTTTCTGTCATTGACTCCCTGCTAGATTTGGTATACAGCTCTGGGCAGAAGCAGCATTTAACCACCTTGCTCTAGGAATGAGCCCTTCGATAGGATAACTTGCTTTGTCCCAACGTTAATCACCTACATTGATGGTGCAAAGAGGAGTGGTGACAAGGATGGATCAGTGATCAATGGATCCAGGGATGAGCATGCAAAGGAGAGCCGTGTTGTTTTACCAACATTAACGAGTATGGTACTGATGTAAAAGGAAGCATTGCCAGCCAGGGTTTCCCTGCTTGGTGTTCTGAACAGAATGTGTGTGCCTTGGAGATGTACAATTCCCCCAGGAAGGTGGGAGAGAAGGAAGTAATAGAACCGGTTAATCTGGTTCCTGTAGGTGCCTGAGGGAGCACCTGTCTTGTGGAGGAGAGGCTCCTTCCTCCCAGAGCCAGTAATGGTTTTGGCACAAATGCCCGAGAATAAAATGTGTGGAATTTATGAAAATGAAATAAATACATCAGCAAAGGGACTTTTCTTTTGATGGCTCTAAAACATTTTTCTCTGACAGAAATCTTTACTGACCTGTCTGCCTGGCAGTGGAGGATGTTCTTCAGCACTGGCTTGGAAATCATGGCTGGGAGAATTTAAAAGTATTTGTGACCAGTCTGCCAATGCTAGATACCATGGGGCAGATCCCCAGCCAGTTATAACGTTTCATTATCCCTACATCTGAAACTTAAATTAGTTTTAACCATAATGGCCAAAATGTTCACACTGGGATGGTAAATCACAATCAGGTAAATGAGGCCTGGCTCATTCTGTGTCTTCCTCCAATTCACCAGTAGATGGCAGCAGAGAGCTTATTCCCCTATGGAACTTCTGGCCGTATGGGGTTCTGACACTGCTCTGAGCTTCCTCCTCTTTACCAACAGGTGGGAGCAGTGAGCTGCCTTCCCTCTATCCCTCTATTGCTTCAGACCACAAGATAGATAGATAGATGATAGATAGATGGAATAGGGTGACCAGACAGGAAGTGTGAAAAATTGGAACAGGGAGTGGGGGTAATAGCTCCTATAGAAGAAAATGCTCCAAATATCGGGACTGTCCCTATAAAATAGGGACATCTGGTCACCGTAGTATGGGGATCGATAGGATGATGGGTATGTGTGTGGATGGATAGATAGGAAAAGAGAGAGAGACAGAGATACGGTGTGGACGGGGGATAGATTAGATTGTGTATGGGGACAGATAGGATGTTGGCTGTGGTGTGGGGTGGCTGGCTGGATAGATAAATGATAGGTGTGTATGTGGATAGATAGATGAATGGATGATGGGTTTGTATAGGAATGGAAAGACAGATAAATAGATGGGTGTGTATGGGGATGGATAGATGGATGAATGGATGCCAGAGGTGTACAGGGAAGGGTGGATGGATGGATGGATGCCAAGTGTGTATAGGGATGGATGGATAGATGGATAAATGGATGTCAGGTGTGTACAGGGATGGATGGATAGATGGATGGATGGATGAATGAATGCCGAGTGTGCATAGGGATGGATAGATATATGATGGGTGTGTATGGGGATGGATAAATGGATGCCGGGTGTGTACAGGGATGGATGGATGGATGGATGAATGGATGCCAGGTGTGTACAGGGATGTGTGGGTGGATGAATGGATGGATGGATGCCAGGTGTGTACAGGGATGGATGGATGAATGGATGCCAGATGTATACAGGGATGTGTGGATGGATAGATAGGTGGATGGATGCCAGGTGTGTACAGGGATGTATGGATGAATGGATGCTGGGCGTGCATGGGGATAGATAGATGATGGGTGTGTATGGGGATGGACACAGTGGATGGATGGATCATCATCGGCATATGCACAGTGTGCCCAGCCAGGTGGAGAGCCAGTAGCCTGCCATCAAAATAATTCAGTGGGCACTCGACAATGATATGTGACGCAGTCTGAAGTTAACTGCAGCTGGATCACAGGTCATTAGAAAAACCCCATTTAAAGAGATCGGCCACAAGTTGTCATTTCTGGTTCAAAGATGACCACAGGTGCCTTGGCAGATCAAAACCTGGTGAACAGATGGTTGGGTCAGTGACTAGAGAGTGATTAACGACTGTCATCATTGACCACTTGTGCCAAGCAGATTTGACTGGCATGTCCTGTGGTGGCATAAATGACCATAAGGGCATCCAGAAGACAGGCGAGCTGGTGGGTAGTCAAATAGGTCTGTATGGGGATAGAGGATGAGTGTATATGGGGATTAAAAGTCATGAGCTTGGCCCAAAAGATCCTGAGATTTTTAAAGAAGATGATACTGTGTTTCTGGTCTGTCTTTTGGCTGCTGAATTCCCACCCCCAGTGTGTGAGTCACCGTTAGTGTTGCACTCCCCTACCTGTAAAATTTGCAGATAATACAAAACTACTCAAGATAGTTTTAGTTCCAGGCAGACTGTGAAGAGCTACAAAAGGATCTCACAGATCTGGGTAACAATGCAACGAAATGGCAGATGAAGTTCAATGTTAATAAATGCAAAGTAATGCACATTGGAAAACATAATCCCAACTATATAATAAATGATGGGGTCTAAATTAGCTGTTACCACTCAAGAAAGAGATCTTGGAGTCATTGTGGATAGCTCTCTGAAAACATCCACTCAATGTGCAGCGGCAGTCAAAAAAAAAAAACAAACAGAATGTTGGGAATCATTTAAAAAGGGATAAATAATATGACAGAAAATATCATATTGCCTCTTTATAAATCCATGGTAAGCCCACATCTTGAATACTACATGCAGATCTGGTTGCCCTATCTCAAAAAATGATATATCGGAACTGGAAAAGGTACAGAAAAGGGCAACAGAAATTATTAAGGGTATGGAAAATCTCCGTTTCAGGAGATATTAATAAGATTGGTACTTTTCAGATTGGAAAAGAGATGACTGGAGGGGATATGATTGAGGTCTATAAACTCATGACTGATGTGGAGAAAGTAAATAAGGAAGTGTTATTTACTCCTTCTCATAACACAAGAACTAGGGGTCACCAAATGAAATTAATAGGCAGCAGGTTTAAAACACACAGAAGGAAGTATTTCTTCACACAGCGCTCAGTCAACCTGTGGAACTCTTTGCTAGAGGATGTTGTGAAGGCCAAAACTATAACAGGGTTCAAAAAGAACTAGATAAATTCATTACTGGCTATTAGCTAGGATGGGCAGGGATGGTGTCCCTAGCCCAGGTATGGGCAAACTACGGTCCACGGACTACATCCGGCCTGCCAGCCGATTTAATCCGGCCCCTGAGCTCCCTCTGGAGAGTGGAGTCTGGGGCTTGCCCCACTCCCATGTTCCAGCTGGGGAGTGGGGTCGGGGGCTGCTCTGCGTGTGCCTGTTGCAGCTCCCGGTAGCAGTGCCATGTCCCACCTCCAGCTGCTATGTCTAGTGGCAGCCAGGGGGTTCTGCGCACTGCCCAATCTACCGGTACTGCCCCTGCAGCTCCCATTGGCCAGGAACGGCAGCCAGTGGGAGCTGCAAGGATGGCGCCTGTGGACAGGGCAGTGCACAGAACCGCCTGGCTGCACCTCTGCATAGGAGCCGGAGGGGGGACATGCCACTGCTTCTGGGAGCTGCTTGAGGTAAGCGCTGCCTGGAGCCTGCACCCCTTACCCCTTCCCATGCCTCAGCCCCCTGTCCCAGCCCTGATTCCGCTCCTGCCCTCTGAACCTCTCAATCTCAGCCTGCAGCACCTTCCTGCACCCCAAACCCCTCATTCCCAGCCCACCCCAGAGCCCACCCCCCCAGCCAGATCCTGCACCCCCAACCCCTGCACCCCAACCCCCTGTCCCAGCCTGGATCCCCCATCCAACCCCGAACTCCTCATTTCTGGCCCAACCCCACATCCTGAACCCAAAGCTACACACACATTCTGTACCCCTGCCCTACCACATATCCCTCTCCTGTCCTCTGAACCTTTCGGTCCCAGCCTGAAGCACACTCCTACACTCCAAACCCCTCATTCTCAGCCCACCCGAAAGCTCACACCCTCAGCCGGACCCCACACCCCTACCTCCCACACCCCAATCCCCTATCCCAGCCTGGATCCTGCACCCACACCCCGAACTCCTCATTTCTGGCCCAACCTCACACCCTGAACCCACAGCCACACACACACCCCGTACCCCTGCCGCACCCCGATCCCCCTCCTGCCCTCTGAACCCCTCAGTTCCAGCCTAAAGCACACTCATACACCTCAAATCCGTCATCTCCAGCCCCACCCCAGAGCCCGCACCTCCAGCCAGAGCCCTCACCCCCTCCTATACCCCAACCCCAATTTCATGAGCATTCATGGCCCGCCACACAATTTCCATACCCAGATGTGGCCCTTGGGCCAAAAAGTCTGCCCACCCCTGCCCTAGCCTCTGTTTGCCAGTAGCTGGGAATAGGCGACAGGGGATGGATCACTCGATGATTACCTGTTCTGTTCATTTGCCCTGGGGCACCTGGCATTGGCCACTGTCAGAAGCCAGGATACTGGGTTAGATGACTTTTGGTCTGACCTAGTATGACCGTTCTTATTTCTTATGATGGCTATGTATGGTTATGGGTGGGCAGATAGATGATGATGGGTGTGTATGAGGATGGATGGATAGATACTTATCTCATGTAAAAGTTTCTTTCATTGTAAGAGATATTAATGGTTCCAAAAGTATTTCCCATTTGGAATACAAGGAAGCTCTCTTGCACCAGTTCTCTTTCAAAAAGGAAAGATGGATAGATAAGCCATTTATGCAACTGTTGTTTTCCACTTTTAGCAGCTTACCATTCCTACATGATACAGACAATGTTTAATTGATATCTTTTGTTTATCACTAGAGATAACCTTTGTTGAGCCAGAGTTTAAGACAGTCCAGCTTCCCCTTTGCAGATACACACTGCATCCACAAAATCTGTGGTCACATTTTCTATGAGGAATTCAATAATGTGTGCATTTGACATCTGCAGTTCAGCTGGAGGCACAGATCAGACTAATTTTGCATAATTACGCAGATTTGTGCCTGCAGTTCATGTCTGCAGAACGGGTTGAACCTTAAGAAAAATCATAGCTTTAGAAAACCTAGCCGTATCTGAGTAAAGAACAGGACTCATTTTGATCACATTTTAATATAACACAGTGTTCCTAGATGTTCAGTCAAGTTTACATAAGTGTTGGAAGGATTTTTTTTCCTGCAGTGATATTTCGCTTGAAGTTATTAAAAGCTAAGAACAGCTGTTTTGACCTAAGAAACTTTTTAGTGGAACAAACAAGCATGGATGAAGTAACTCATGACAAAATTGAGGTGAGCAGCTTGGGCAGTTGCATTAATTTGAGTTTTACATTCCAACCTCTTCTTGGTGGCATAATTGATGAACATTTTTACCATGGAGGCCCTCTAAGTACAAATTACACTCTAATAGAATTTCAGTAGGAGTTATCCACCGAATTCCATTAGGGGCCTTTGAAAATCCTAGCCTAGAAAATCCAATAGACTGCAATGTGCATGATACCAATTGGGTGTTAGAAGAAATCAATAGGGATCTATAGACATTACTGTAAAACCTATAGAATGTAATTGTGAATGAGATCCTTGCTATAGAACTTGTAAACCAACGTGTGGATACTTTTATCCTAAATTCTCTGGACTGGTATAAAACTGTTCTCAATCTCTATTAAATGTCCAAAAGGGGCTATTGTACAGTAAATGTGAAGGTGAGATTATTACAAGACCTGGCCAGACCATTGGTGGTTCAGAAGTCTCACCTGCCGCATTGGAGGCTTGGGTTCCGTTTCTGGCCAATTCAAAGAGACATGAATTGGGTTATGACAAATAAGGAGGTGAACTTTTACTCAAACATCTGGGGTTCTCTGAACTAGTCTGATGGGAAGGAAAATGCAGAGACAGATAGGAATTGTACAAATAAACCAGGCACTGCTTGAAGTATAAACTGTAACCATACAGTCTGAGTGCTTCCACGTCAACTTACTTTGGAATTTGATGTACGGAGGGTTGCATAAGAGGGATTAATGCATCATTAGTGTTTGTACAAATTAGTGCTTCAGGATTTGTCTTGACACAAGACCTCCTTACCCTTCCAGTCAGCAAGTTGTGCATGCCCTATAATCCAATACTAGACTGCAGGAGGGAAGGGGTCATAGTGCCACGCTTGCAATTGGCAGAGGCACTCAAGCCATCTCCCCCTCGAATTAAAAGGGAATCATTGAGTTTCAGGCCAACTCAGGCTCCTAAGTCACAAAGGCACCTTTGAACATTTTACTCCAAGTCTGTTGACCTTCAGAGTATGCTGCAAGACACACCTGCATAGGTCAGGGGCTGCAGAGGCAGGCTTTTGGGAGATACCAGCCTGGTGGGGAAGAGGAGCTGGCTGTTCTGCAGGTCGTCTCATGTGGTTTTCACAAGGTACAGCAGGAGCCCCTGTAGATGATCCTTATTATTTTTGGTATAAATCTAATACTAATTATATACTTACTTAATCTGATTATGAATTCCCTCTCGTATCTAATGAGAGGAACAATAGCCTAAGGGAAATGTTACTAAGATCCCGACTATGAAACGTTGCCCAGGTTTGATTTTACTTTCCACGTTTTTTCTGGCTTGCAACAAAATCTCGCTGGTGTGAGGAATGTTTGCAAGCGCTGCACTAGCTCACGTAACCCATTGCAGTGAATCTGGCTTGCTCTGGGTGTGCTGCACGTTGCCATTGCTTTGGCACTGGTTCTAGCCTGGACCTGGAGGAACCTTTTGTCACAAAACCCAGAGCCAGGGAAGAGCCATGTTGCCATTGCATTTGACTTTCTCATGAATCTGGCAATATTTGGCTTTTTTCGTAATGCCCAAGTGATGTAAGTGTTCCAGCTTTCAGTGAAAACAAGCAAACTGGCTGTAGAGAAATGCTAGCATGCTCTCTAAATGTTCAGAAAACAGCAGGCAAAAACCTCTTCCCCCCGCCCCTGCCCCTCCCCCCCCAAAGGCATTATCAAAAACAACAGCTCTCCTGATTTCCAGGTCAGCCTCATGATTGAATGGACCTGACTCAAGCTTTTGGGTGTGGAGAGTGCTGGAGAGCTCCCTGCCTTCAGGCTCTGTGTTGAACCCAAAGCTAAGCTCAAATCAGGGAGTTTGTGGTGAGCCTGTGCTGAGTTTCTGCCAAGTTACAGGCCTGATTTTCAGAGGTGCTAGGCACCTTCAACTCCGGGTTAAGTCAGTGCTAGATACAGGTCCTCAGCACCTCTGAAAATCAGGTTATTAGGTCACTGTTTCTGCTGAGCCCTGCACCCCTACTCCAGCCAGGCCAGTCCCTGTTGGCAGTCCATGGGAAAGGTCAGCCTGGCAGAGCTGCTCTGTCTCTCCAGTTCAGACCCCAAATTCTGTCTTGTTTCATGAGGCCATGGCTACACTGGCACTTTACAGCGCTGCAACTTTCGCGCTCAGGGGTGTGAAAAAACACACCCCTGAGCGCTGCAAGATACAGCGCTGTAAAGCCTCAGTGTAATCAGTGCCGCAGCACTGGAAACGCGGCTTCCAGCGCTGCAAGCTACACCCATAAGAGATGTGGTTTACATGCAGCGCTGGGAGAGCTCTCCGACTACACTCACACTTCAAAGCGCTGCCGGCAGTGCTTTGAAATTTCAAGTGTAGCCATACCCTCAAAGAATCACAAAGGCCTTGAACCATCAGGATCTGTGCCTACAGGACAACCCCACACATGCTGTGGGGGGAGGGATAGCTCAGTGATTTGAGCATTGGCCTGCTAAGCCCAGGGTTGTAAGCTCAATGCCTGAGGGGGCCATTTAGGGATCTGGGGCAAAAAATCAGTACTTGGTCCTGCTAATGAAGGCAGGAGGCTGGACTCAATGACCTTTCAGGGTCCCTTTCAGTTCTAAGAGATAGGTATATCTCCATATTAAATTAATGCCCACAGGGAACTAGGTAGAGGGTGCTGTGCAGGTGGCTGCCCAAATCCCATCTCTATGGCCATGGATGGACTGAGGTTGGAGACAATGCTGTAGCAGGGCTTTTATGGTGAGAGGAGACCTATAGGAGGTGGGGGTTTGAGGGAGAAAAGAGGAAGCAGAGGAGAGTGGGCAAAAACTCAGGTTCAAGGGAGGAGGCAGGATAGGGAGGCAAAGATGGAAGAAATTGTTGAGGGAATTTATGCAGATATGGTCATTCATATTCACAGAATATATGAATTAGGGCAGACACTCAGTATTCCTGAAGCTGCCTTGCAGCCTTACCAGTGTAATTAGATTAGGGAAAAAACTCAGCACCTCCAGGTCGTGCACTGGGAAGTGAGTGTTGACAATAAAATCCACAGTATCAAGGGCAGGGATATGAAGTGTTGCCAAGCTCCCTAGCCTACCCTGAATTCTTCCTGGTTCTTTGTTGCTGCATTTCCATGCATGGGATCTGCACAGCAATCTTCGAACAAATGCTGTTAAACCTGGAAAAATACCCTTATTATGCCTTTCTGATAGAAAATGTTAGAAATGCACAGCTGCCTTCTGTGTGATCCCTCTGGGGCACCTTGTTATCATTGTAATCTCTGGTAATCTACCTCCCATGCTGTGGTAAAATAGCAATGTCTGACCTGACTATAAACAAGTCCCTGCAGGAGGGTAGCCTTTAGCCAAGAGCCCTGTCTAATGCTGGCCTATTACTGTAGCTACTTTCCACTAACGGGTGATTCATGGTGGTCAGCTGAAATAACTGTTTTGCCAGGGTTCTCCATGCGCTTCAGCGGCTCTGTGCTAGACCAGAAAATTATTTTATTTTGCTCTGAGTTGCATCTCTCCTTACCTTCGGAGATCATTACATTTGATTGACAAGATAAACAGATATCATTTCTCAGTTCCAAGGGAATGCATAGCATTTTTCTATGCATCTAACACATGCCTTAGAATTGTCTGTGCTGTTGACATACTTTGTCTCCGGTCACTGAAATGTTTAAAATTGCCCAGCGAGAGGACTCCAGCAGAAATGAGATGCACCAGGGATGGGCTTCATCTTTATTTCCACCCCACCGCCCCCGCAACAGTTTGCTCTTCCAAAATGTATGCGAGAGTGATGTTTTCACAGCAATTTGGAGCCTGATGCTCATTCCTGGTTTTATATTTCTTTAGGGAATCCTATAAACAGTGGGATATAATTCCAACAGCTATCACCCAAATGCCTCTCTTCTATAGATGAAAGCCCTTATCCCCCTCTCCTGAGTAATGTAATCCTTATTTAGTAATAACATTTCTGAAAGGTAGTGTGGCAGACTCAGACCAGTGGGGTACAGGAGTCTGGTAGAGGGCAAATATACTGGTCACTGGCTGAGTAATTTTCTGATCCCTGAGTGACCAGAGCAGGGGCTGCACTAGAGTAATCAGGAACCTGCTAGAACCAATTCAGGCAGACAAGCTGATTAGAACACCTGCAGCCAATCAAGGCAGGCTAATCAGGGCACCTGGGTTTAAAAAAGAGCTCACTCCAGTCAGGCGAGGAGGAGCCAGAGGAGAGGAAGTGCATGTGAGGAGCTGGGAGCAAGAGGCACAAGGAGCTGAGAGTGAGAGGGTGTGCTGGAGGACTAAGGAGTACAAGCATTATCAGACACCAGGAGGAAGATCCTGTGGTGAGGATAAAGAAGGTGTTTGGAGGAGGCCATGGGGAAGTAGCCCAGGGAGGTGTAGCTGTCATGCAACTGTTATAGAAGGTACTATAGACAGCCACAATCCACAGGGCCCTGGGTTGGAACCCGGAGTAGAGGGCGGGCCTGGGTTCCCCCCAAACCTCCCAACTCCTGATCAGACACAGGAGGAGTTGACCCAGATTGTGGGGAAGATCACTGAAGTGAGCAAATCTGCCAATAAGCGCAGGACCCACCAAGGCAGGGCCGGCGCTTCCATTGAGGTGAATTAGGCAGTTGCCTAGGGTGCCAGGATTTTCGGGGGGTGGCATTTTGCCTGGGGGGCAGCAGGCAGCTCCGGTGGACCTGCAGCAGTCGTGCCTGCAGGAGGGTCTGTTCGTCCGCAGCTCCGGTGGAGCTGCTGCAGGCATGCCTGCGGACGGTCCGCTGGTCCTGCGCAGCTCCGGTAGACCTCCTGCAGGCATGGATGCGGCAGCTCCGCTGGAGCTGCGGACCAACGGACCCTCTGCAGAAATGGCTGCAGCAGCTCCACTGGAGCTGCGGGAGTGGCGCGCGGGGTGGCAAAATGGCCATGTGCCTAGGGCGTGAAAAACTCTAGCGCCGGTCCTGCACTAAGGTAGAGGAGGAACTTTGTCACAGTAGATAACACCATTTTAGTTCAGCTCTAATAATTCTGTTGTCCCAGAGCTGGAGTTGTAATTGCTATTCATAACCAAGTTCGTTCCATATGCAATTTATTTAGGATGCAGTTGCAAAGAAATGTTCTGTATGCCCTAAAGAGTCTGCCTTTGTTGTGTGATGAGCAAAACCACCCATCCGCGCTGCATTTCAGGAGTCCTGCATCTTAAGGGAGGAGAGTCATTCTCCTCTATGCTTGAACTCCGTCTATTGAAGATTGCAGCAACATAAGGGTTAACCTCCTCTCTCTCTCTCCAGTGCCACATCCTGGCCTTCCCAAGCTTGTGTTTGTGTGTGTGTGATGGAAGAGAGCGGGAGAGTGAGCCAGAGTCGAACATGGTAATCAAAGCAGCATTGTTATGTTTTACATGAAATGGAAGAACTAGACCTTAAAGACTCAGTCTGGCTAGTGGAGTACTGTGTAACAATACTATACTCCCTGTAAGGAGATCAAGATATGTGGGGACTGATCTGAGTGGAAGAAAAATGTGCTGCAGGATTTAATAATAATAAAACCTAGCTCTTCTTTAGCATAGACCCCACAGTGCTTTACAAGTGAGGTAACCCATTTTTAAGATGTGGAAACTGATGCACGGAGTGGCACTATGACTGCCCCAGGTCAACAGCTTGCAGAATCAGAAATAGAACCTGTGTCTTTACGAGTCCTGCTGAACTGCCCTGTCCACTGGAATGCACTGCTTGCTGCTGGGAGGCAGGGGGACAACAAAGGGGGTGGCTTTCTGTGTGGAAGCTTGCTGTAGGATACAATAGTTTAAACTAAATTAGGGTGACCAGATGTCCTGATTTTATAAGCACAGTCCCGATTTTTGGGTCTTTTTCTTATATAGGCTCCTATTACCCCCATCCCCATCCCAACTTTTCACATTTGGAGTCTGGTCACCCTGAAACTAATTAATTTTCTTGGAGTGGAAATGAAAAGGGGAAAATGTCCTGTGAGCAGCCCAAGGAGGCCCAGCATGCCAGACTGGAGGAATCTCATGCAGTACCTGCAAACAAGGCAGCCAAAAACTTTAGTGAAGATTAGAAGTCTTTTTCAAAGAGATGCTCTAGTGGTGACTGAGCCTGATGCAGGAGTCCTTGGGTTAAGTCTCTGGCTGGTGTTATCAGGGGCGGCTCCAGGCACCAGCACAGCAAGCGTGTGCCTGGGATGGCAAGCCACGGGCGGCGGCCTGCCAGTCACTGTGAGGGCGGCAGGCAGGCTGCCTTCCTTCACATTTCTGCGTGAGGTTCGCCGGTTCCGCGGTTTTGGCGGTAATTCAGTGGCGGGTACGCTGAAGGCATGGGACTGGCGGATGTCCCGCAGAACTGCCGCCAAATCCACGTGACCGGCGGACCTCCTGCAGAAACGCCACTGAAGGCTGCCTGACTGCCGTGCTTGGGGCAGCAAAAAACATAGAGCCACCCCTGGGTGTATCAGGAGGTCAGAATGGCCAATCACAATGGTCATTTATGGCCTAATGCTGGATTTGGTTCAACCCAAACCAAACATGTTTCCCATTTCTTTGGAACTGCCAGTGAGTTGAACAACCAGTTATTTGTGCAGCTCTGGTGCTCAGCTTACCTACAAAGCTGTGATTTTGTTACAAGAATGTCCCCAGCCAACCAAAGAAAGACAGACTGACAACAGAGAGAGGACAGACTGAGGTAAAGGGACAGGCTCACTCTGTTCTGGTCAGAGGAGATGGGAGCAGGGTAGTTGTGTCAGGCCTACGCTCTGCCCCATCTTGGGCTGGTCAGATGCTCACAGCCGGGCAGACTGACAGGTGGGGAGTTGGAGGGGAGGACAGTTTGACAAGCAAAGGTTCTCTCCTTCCCAGCACCCGGAACAGGAAGTGAGCATGCCCAGGACAGCTGGGAGATGAACCCAGGAGACACCATGGCCCAACGCTCAAAAACCTAAGAACCCTTCAGACCAGCGGGTCTCACAACCAGTTTTTTGGTGGCCACAGTGTGTGGCCAGCAACTCTTGCTGGTGGCGGCCGCTCTGACAAATTTTCCTAAAATACTTAATTAATGTTAGGAAAAACAAACAAATACGCAGACAGACATGTCCAAATCATTGTAATATATTTATATAAGACTCAATAATAAAAATAATGTACAGCTGTATTTTGGTGCCCCTGGCCCCCGCTGCCTCCCCCCCATCCCCAGGGACCTCCCCACACACACCATTGGGCTCCCCAGCACCACCCCGGGCCCTACTGATCCCTCCCCATTGCCCTAAGCAGCCTCACACCCCAGGCTCATCCCGCTCCTTGCCTCTTGGTCACAGCACCTGGTAAGGTCAGCCCTGCTGAAGCCCACTCCCAGAGTCCCGTGGGTGAAGAAAGGAGGGGTGGAGGGTCTGAAGCCTGACCCCAGAGTCCTGTGGATGAAGACATGTAGGGGGTGCTGAAGTCTGCCCCTGGAGCCCCTGGGCAGTGCAGGAAAATCCCCTGGTTGCCACATTTGAGAGAGGCTGCCTTAGACCCACAGCTTACAGAAGATATGAAAAGGGACAGACACCAACAGTGGCAGGAAGGCAGGCTGTTTGGTTGTTAAAGCCAAAGATGAGGAAGGCCATGGCTTGACAGGGGAGAAATTGCAGAAATCATAACATTTATAGAGAAAAGGGCAAGAAGTCCCAGGGTCAGCCTGTGCTTAAAAAAACCAAACCTCTTTATTTTCCAATCAAGATTACTTAACACAATTTAAAAACCTACCTCACTCTGTCACTCCCCACCACCGGAGCTGTGCAGACAGACATATCGTAAACACTCCTGGAGGAGCCCTTATCTGGTAATTGCCTGTTCATGGCTGCAAACCCATAGGAGAATCTCAGAATTGCATTTTGGTTCAAGAATATCATGGCTCTGACAAAGCCTTAATCCTGGGGGTGATGCTTCCAGGCAGTGCTTCTCCATATTTCCAACCCCTTCTGATGCCAGCTGCTGAGAGTTTTACTACACACTATGAAACCTGCTGGGTGACAGGAGAGTTGGGAAAAATCCAACAAACTTGTGGGATTTGGCATGAACATTTCTGCCCTCTTGCTGTGCCTAGCACATCAACGGAATGTCTATTTTTGTATTTCCAGTCATTGGATGATTCCTGTAATGGTGAGACACAAAATTATGTTTTGTTCAGAACTGGCCCATTGGCATTTGAAAAAATACATGTCTATAAACAACATTTTTTTTTCAGAAAAGCAGCTATTTCTGAGTAGATAATGAAATATGAAATAAGCCAGGATTTTGCCTGTTTTTTCATTTCCCTGAGTATTTCACATACCTCTGCTTTCTCTACACTCCACATCTGTACTTCCTCGAGCTCTCAGGCCTGTAGAGAAGGGATGGAGTGGGAATGGCATTCTGTTTCAGTGTGAACCATTCCAATCAAGTGGTGATTATAAAAATGTCTGTGTGAATAATAGCTGCTATGATTGTCCTGCTAGCTCTCCTCTAGGCACTTTTGAAAGTGAGAGCTCATATATCAGTAATTTTACATTAGGAGTCCATGAGAAATGACAAGAAGTGAATGGGAATAAAGGAATACATAAAATAGACACGTCATCCCATAATGTGTCTGTAAAGAGAAGAACTACTGGTATTTGAACTGTCCTGAGACAGGCTGCTCTTGGGGAAACATAATTTCTGTTCAAATGATGTTGTTTTGTTACCCTGGGAAACCCTCAATTTAACTCTTATGCCTCACTAAAGAGAGAATGGCAAGGGTCAGAGAACAAACTAGCAAACAATCTTTTAATCTTCCACTGAGTCTGCGCTATTTCATACTCTTTCACTTCCTGATCTCTGACTCAAGCAGTTTCTCAGAGGCGATGTATAAATCACAGCCATCAGTTAGATGTAATAGCATATGTGCATATTTCTTTTTAATCCCTATTTACATGAAAAAATATCTGCCTGTCTTAGGCACTGATAAAGTGTCAGTCATTGTTATAGCTAGACTCCAAGGCATCACGAAAATGCAGACAAAAAAGAAAACTGCTGTGCCCCTCTGAACCCTGCCTCCCTCCCTTCCTGCTGGCTGCAGTCTCATTTTGACTCTGCTCAAGAAGAGGAACAGAAGAATTAATAACATGGAAAAGGGAGGCATTCACAAGCAGCTGATTTTGCTCTTGTGTCAGAGCAACACAAGGTCTCGAGGATGCACAGGCAGGATCTCTTGGTATTAAAGAGGCAGCGAATGTCAGGGGTGTGTTATTTCTGTGTGTTAACTGTCACAACTGGGTGGCAGCACCAAGGGAGTGCTTTTCAGCCAGCAAAAACAGTAAGAAGGTGTCTGGGGACTCCCTCCTCGAATGGATGTATCATTGTTTCAACTAGAATGAGTCAAAGCTAAGAAGCAGGTTCTCCAGCCACATCTCTAATAGGGACAGGGAAACCAATTTGGATAGTGTAGGGAGACACCTGCACTTTTATCGTGAACTCTAACTAAACTCAGACTAATTCTGAAACTATGTCTACACTTAAAACACTACAAAGGCACAGCTGCAGTTGCTTTAGCACTTCAGTACAGACGCTGATTGCAGTGTCAGGAGGGATTCCCTCGTCGCTGTAGATAAGCCACCTCCACGAAAGCCAGTAGCTAGGTTGGTGGAAGAATTTTACCATTGACCCAGCACTGTCTACACTAGAGATTAGGTCAGGCTGGATTTTTCACATCCTGGAGAGACATAGCTATACCAATGTCACTTTTCAGTGTAGACAAGCCTGGAAGCTCAAAATATTTGAGACCAGAAGCAGAAGCACTGATACTCATCAGGAATGGCATATTTAGGGTTCCTCCTGCCTAGATGGCATCAGGAGGAATCAGAGCTGTTTCTCACAAGATTTCCAGCCCAGTTTCTCAGTCTCAAAGGTCTGGATAGTTCTGATCACTTTAGGATACCTGTCCTAATGCTGCTGAATCTTTGATCTAAAGATGGGCCTAATTCCCTAAAGTGTGGGGTGTTTGTGTCCATAGTTTTGATTTTTGAACCTCTTCTGAGTTTCCTCTATCAGTAATTCATAAGTGTTTGTAACCCCTAGCAGCTCCAGGCACACTGTTTTTTTCCCTCTGCAATTTACACTCTATTTGTTTTTTGTTTAGATATTCCTGCTCTCTGAACTCTCTATGCCTCTCACGTCCTCACTTGCCTTTTATTGTCTCACTATATGACGGGGCTTTGGCTTTCACTGAATTGGGGCTAATGTGGACGCTTGGTGTAATGGATATGTTGAGTAATGCCTTGCTTGTTGTCATTTGCCTTGGCAGGTCACTATGGGAAGGATATTTATCGAAGTGGAGGGCCAGATCTCCATAATTTCATCTCCTCCGGATTTGTCACATTAGGAAGAGGACACGTGAAGGGTACAGTGGAAACAATTTTTTGCTAAATAAAAAGATGGTTTTAAATAAAAAGCTGTAACTCAGAAGCTGGGTTCTAAGTGACAGGAGATAACAGTCCTGGACTGCAGTCAGTAGATTTATTCTAGCACACTTTGTTGCAGGTTAAATATTGTGCTGCTGGCAGAGTCTCTTACACCCTAGTGAGGGAAAGCAGGAGGATGCAGCATTAGGGAGTGTGTGCAATCTGATAACTTGTATTGCTTTGTGTTTTCTGGGAGCATGGATGCAAACTGACCCTCTTGCTGCTGCTTTTATCTTGGGAACAGAAAGGTCTGTAATGCCACCCAAGGGAATAGGTGGCACCATTTCAAGAGTGGAGATTTTTGTTTATTCAACTGATTTCCAGGTTGTGGGATTTTATTTTTGTTGTTGTTGTTTTTGGGGGGGTTGGTATTACAAATATTTTATAAAATGATTTCTTACAGGTCCACATACATATATTCTGTGTTCACATAATCTGTGATATACTGTACAAACATGAAACACATAAATATACATATTGTGTGCTGTGTATGTTCTGTGTATATGTACTGTATATACAATCTATGTTGAACGATAGTTATAGCTATATTAGATAAGCAAACATATAATCCTGTTTAGGACTTATGGTGATAACAAAGCTGCAGGAGCTGGTGTTGAGTAACTTGTCACCAGAACCCCAAGGTGAATTTTCCTTTTATAACATTGTTGCATATGTCGGGGGTTTCTATAGTAGATGGTGTGAATGTTTGTTTGAACCAGTTTTGTGTTTACTTTTCATATTCTAACAAAGTCACATTGGTATGTGGACAGTGGCTCATATCACTGGGAGTACAAAGGTGTGCCACGTCCATATTAATCTGACTTTGTTCCTTGCTGACTTATGAGACTGTTGTACATTTATATAGACACAATGTATGTGGAAATGCTTATACAGAGCCAATGTACTATGTGTGGAGCCGTGTCCATGTGCCTGCCTGGTTGAACATGCATCCATTGTTGTTTCCGTGGATGACCACCATTAAAAGAGTTTATTTTTCATACATTTGCTGCACTTTTTAAAATTATCCATGAGTGTCATCCAAAGCGGTGTCAGTCCTGTAGAAGTTTCAGAGAAGAAACAAATATCTGTATATTGTCTGTGTATGTTTGTGTGTGTATTTAAATAAAGTTTATTGAGGCTGAGGCAGCACCCATGGGACATGTAATGCACTTCCATCCTGGGTAGAGCTCTGGCCAGGAGGAAGCAGAGGGACACACCACTAACCTTCCAGGGGAGAGGGGGCTAAAAAGGGGCAAGGAAGGACATGCGGATAGTGGGACACATGAGGCCTCCCTCAGAAATGGGAGTTTATTGTTATTTCATATCCTATCAGGGCCTGAGCTCGCACTGATCATGATGGGATATCTGTTTCGGCTGAGATGATGAGCATGGGGAGTGCACTCAGGCTGGGGTGCAGAGCACAGAGTGGTGTGTCCAGAGCACTTGGGACTAACTGCTGGGATCCCCTGGGCAGGGCCTGGCAACATGCTCCTCCCTCTCAGACATTTTAGTTGATCTTTAATCAATTTACTGTACAATATTGTTCTATGTGTAAAATAAAATCTATCTTCCTTCCTTAACTGAAGAGGCTCAGGGGGGTCTATTCTTCCTTAGATGTGCAGATAGATGATTTATACACATCTGCTGTTGGCTTTCCTGGGAGTTCCACGCCATGCATTCCCCATCAATAAGAAGATGGGAGAATAGATGATCTATACGTAAACTATAACTGATAGTCACGAAGATAGGAACATACTTCTCAAAGTGGACAACTGACTTTTGTTGCTTGAAGAAAATTGGCTGCTTTAGTTGTGTATGAAGTCAATCATTTCAGTGTTCTCAATCGGTTTGCCTTGGCCTTTGGGATTCATTTTAAACTGTCTACACGTTTATATCACATTTAAATGGTGTGGTTTCAGTGTGGTTAACTTTTAAGGGCAAACTTTCAAGTTTGCATACCACTGATTTGTCTTAAAGTGCATGCACTGATTGCACATGCAAACTGCCATATAAGCATGTATAAATCAATAAGTGGGCACATAAGTGTCTGTGTGTGACATTATCTATTTGCAGCCATAATTATCTGTCTGTGCTCTGAATACAGGATTTTTTGGATGCAACAGGTAGGTGTGACTTAGGAGCATTTTCAGTGGTACTTGTGCTCAAGTCACTTAGGAGCTTTTGAAAATCCTTCCAGGCATATCTGCTGCACTCTTGTTTGAAAATTTCCTGTTGGCTCTAATTGTTAGAATAATTGTACTTATAGACAAAAGAGACTATGTCCCAGCAAGCATGCTGCAGCTTTGAGAGATTTGCTTCCAAATTTGAAAGTGTCCGATACAATTCTTCTTTGTAGAAATACAGCTTCATGTTGAGGCTTCATCATGGGTGATTTCCAATGTGTGAGGTGACTGCATTACCTCACCCTCTATTAACCCGACAGCTTTCTCCTGCCCCATTTATTATGGTATCATGAAAGCAGCTTCTGTCTCTGGTTTGAACAAAGCCTCGGAAAGTGCATCTTAATATTTCTTTGCACTAGGAGACACATTTTCTATGTTTTCTCAACTGTCTCCTGTGCTATGGCAGCACTCCAAGTGCTGAATAATATTTTAGAATTAGGCTATTTTGGGAAGGAGATGGGGATGTGAGACATGGCAAAACACCATGGATACCACATCAGTGAATGCAAGTGCCTGATATTCACAAGTTCCTGGGAGATTTTGATTTATGACTCTTGTATGACACTCTGCTGGGTGATGCATCACTGCCTGACACTAAAGTCTATAAAATCACTATACAATGTATTCTCCAAACCAGGGGAAAGGCCTCTACACTCAGTCAAGTGCAGAGGATCGGGGGATACATTTAAAGTTTTCAAACCATAGAACTTCTTATTGGTGAGGTATAATCTCTTCTTTCATCTCCTTCCTCAATCAGTCAACTACCCAATGAAACAAAGAAAGGGTCACTGAGTAGTGGAACTTGTCAGATCTCAACTAATGTATTATACACATGTTCTTTTGCTTACATTTTCTCTCTTGAATTGGGAGCTCTGTGGTTTTGATTGTACCAGATAATAGCTGCTTGAGGATATCCCAATTCCCAGGACAGATTCCATTCATCCTGCTCTGCTGAGGTATGGCAGGTCTTTGCTTTACCAGATGTGTTGAGCCATGGGTAGGCAAAATATGGACTGATAACCTTAGAGAATGGACATACCCTGAAATGTAGCCCTGCAAACCTGGCAAGTGGGTTCCAATATTCACTGATTCTCAATGACGCCAGATCAGATTTTCTCAGTTTGCAGGTAAAAGCGTATTATTTCCAGCCCCACAAACTCAGCCTGGGCTCTGAGTCAGCCTGGGTTTTTCTGATCTTGCTCATCATTACCTGAAATGAAGATTCTACATCCCAGATTATAACCTCAGTTTACACCAGAGCAATACCTTTCTCCCCTTTGGCACCTGTGTACCGTAATTAGTTTTAAGTGGGTTTGTGCAGATTACATCATCTGAAGACGCTAGGACTTCACAGGGATAGCTGATGAAATTTGACCTCCAGAACATCTGTTACTAGTGATGATGAGAAATAAAGAACCCAGTTTGCCTCTCAGATCCCAGAATGAGTTTGTGGGGCTGATACTTTTAAACTGAGCACAACAGACCTGGAAGCAATGAAACACAGTGGATATGAAGTCCTACAATGACATTTTTACAGAGTCACATTTTTGGGTAGAAGTGTACTTTTATGGGAGTTTTCTTTGACCTTGTCAGTTCAAGCCAGACCCTCCATGGGACACAATGCCTGGTACCAAATCAGAAAATCACACAGACATGTATTTTACAAATCTGGATGACTCAGCTGTCCCCACACCAAAACTCTGCCCCAGGCTATTTCCAGTAATTCTGCAGACTTCTCTCACGCCTCTTGCAGATCCTACAAAACTGAGCTCTTCCAGAAATCACTATGTGAAATATTTTGCTCTGGTTTGGGGTGCCCGTAGATCACTAATGTTATAAGCTCTGTAGCTCATTGCTGGCTGTGTCCATGCAAGCCATTTTTCTGCAAGTCTTCCATTTTCACATTGGCACCGCTGCCTGCTCCTCTCCTGAGCCAGTAAGTGGGAGAACTAGTGTATAACCCTATGAGTTTATGCAGCGCTGGTCTGGATGATGTGATTGTAAAACTCCTGGCAGCCTGTCTGCAATAGTCCACATGGGGCTGCACCAGTGGCTGTGCAATGGTGAAACATTGGAAAAGTACTGGTGCAGGCAAGGTCAGTATAGTATCTGAGACCTTACTATGCTTCAGGTCTCGATATGACATACAAAACAATACTCTGCTATTACTTGCATGCACCCAGTGGTACCATCTGGTGGCCCTATATTCCACATTCACCCGGTGGTACCGGCCAGTGATCTCGATCCCATATTCACCCTGTGGTACTGGCCAGTTGCCTCTATACCACATTTGCCTTGCTGTATCAGCTGGTTGCCTTTATTCCAGATGCTCCCTGTTGTACTAGCAGGGGGCTTCTATCTCAGATTCCCCCTGTAGTACTGGTCAGTGGCCTCTGTTTCAGATTCTCACTGTGGTTCTGGCTGGTGGCCCCTTGTTGTGGGTTCCCCCTGTGATTATAGCTGGTGGCCTACTGACCTGGACACTTCTTTTCTCATATCTAAGGCTATTGATTTATTCCTTTAGCTGGTAATTTCTGAACTGACCACTGGACATTTCTGTGCTCTGTCTCTGCAGTCAAAATAAATCCCTTCCATCAGTGGAAAGGTATTTTGCTGCAATGTTTACATTTGGCACCCCCAGCACAGCACGGATACAAAACATCAAACTGAACACCTCCGAGATGGAGGTTACTGACCCTCCCATTGTATCCTTTCATCAGTAATCTGTGTGTGCAGCATGCGTGAGACTCCTTAAACAGGGAGGGAAATAACTCATATGCTGCCAGTTTAATGTGACTGAGGATGACTTTGGAAGGGTCATTTTTCCATGAAAACATCCAGAATGCATTTTGAATAGGTTATGCAAAAATTGCAGTTTTAGGTATGTCGAGTCCTTGTGCTCATTAAACACTTGTTAGATCAAATCAATGGTGGGATGTCAAACAGCAGCCAGCTGCATCCCAATGAATCATTTTATTTCCATCCTGGATAATAACTAATCACTTTGATGGCATCTTGCTGTTTGTGCACTGAAGATCGCTTGCATTCTGATTCTAGATTAATTTGAACCATTGCGTAGCTGCTGCTAATTGTATTGACTAGGAAAAGGGCTCGTTAGGATGTTGAAACCTCTTCACAGCGTCGTAGAAAGATTTCATGTATACAATAGGGCATTTCAACCCACTCCCTGAATAATTTAACCAACTTCAGACGTGACAAACTATTTATCAGCGAAGTCTGGGCAGCATCTCTGCTTTAGCCCTGTGAATGGCCAGGTGGGAGGAGAGCTGGAGGGGAATGTCTGTCTCAGGGTACGTCTACACTACGGGATAAATTCTATTTAACATAAACCGGTTTTATAAAACAGATAGTATAAAGTCGATTGCGCGCGGCCACACTAGGTACATTAATTCGTCGGTGTGCGTCCATGGTCCGAGGCTAGCGTCTATTTCTGGAGCGTTGCACTGTGGGTATCTGTCCCATAGCTATCCCATAGTTCCCGCAGTCTCCCCCACCCGTTGGAATTCTGGGTTGAGAGCCCAGTGCCTGATGGGCAAAAATCATTGTCGCCTTGGTTCTGGGTACAGCCTCACCCCTCCCTAAGTGAAAGTAGCAGACAACTGTTTCGCGCCTTTTTTCCTGGGTGAACTGTGCAGATGCCATAGTACTGCAAGCATGGACCCCGCTCAGATCAACACCGTGATTGTGAACGTTGTAAACACCTCACGCATTCTCGTGCTGTCTGTGGTGAACCATGAACTGCAAAGGCAGGCGAGGAGGAGGCAGCTATGGCAGCGTGGCGACGAGAATGATGAGGACATGGAAACTGAATTCTCCTTAACCGCAGGCCCCTGCGCTTTGGAGCTCCTGCTGGTAATGGGGCAGGTTCTACCCATTGAACGCCAATTCTGGGCCCGGGAAACAAGCACAGACTGGTGGGACCGCATAGTTTTGCAGGTGTGGGACGATTCACAGTGGCTGCAAAACTTTCGCATGCGTAAGAGCACTTTCATGGAACTTTGTGACTTGCTTTCCCCTGCCGTGAAACACCATAATACCAAGATGAGAGCAGCCCTCACAGTGGAGAAGCAAGTGGCAATAGCCCTGTGGAAGCTTGCAACGCCAGACAGCTACCAGTCAGTCAGGAATCAATTTGGAGTGGGAAAATCTACTGTGGGGGCTGCTATGATGCAAGTAGCCAAAGCAATCACTAAGCTGCTGCTACAAAAGGCTGTTACTCTAGGAAACGTGCAGGCCATAGTGGATGGCTTTGCTGCAATGGGATTCCCTAACTGGGGGGCGGGGGCGATAGATGGAACCCATATCCCTATCTTGGCACCGGCGCATCAGGCCACCCAGTACATAAACTGCAAGGGGTACTTTTCAATGGTGCTGCAAGCAATGGTGGATCACAAGGGACGTTTCACCAACATCCACGTGCGATGGCCAGGAAGGGTTCATGATGCTCGCGTGTTCAGAAGCACTGCTCTGTTTAAAATGCTGCAGCAAGGAATTTACTTCCCAGACCAGAAAATAACTGTTGGGGATGTTGAAATGCCTATAGTTATCCTGGGGGACCCAGCCTATCTCTTGATGCCATGGCTCATGAAGCCATACACAGGCAGCCTGGACAGTGGTCAGGAGCTGTTCAGCTACAGGCTGAGCAAGTGCAGAATGGTGGTAGAATGTGCATTTGGCTGTTTAAAGGTGCGCTGGCGCACATTACTGACTTGCTCAGACCTCAGCCAAACCAATGTCCCCTTTGTTATTGCTGCTTGCTGTGTGCTCCACAATCTCTGTGAGAGTAAGAGGGAGACCTTTATGGCAGGGTGGGAGGCTGAGGCAAATCACCTGGCCGCTGATTACGCGCAGCCAGACACCAGGGTGATTAGAAGAGAACACCGGGAAGTGGTGCGCATCAGAGAAGCTTTGAAAACGAGTTTCATCATGGGCCAGGGTACGGTGTGACTGCTGTGTTTGTTTCCCCTTGATGAACCCCACCCTCTTGATTGACTCATTCCCTGTAAGCAACCCACCCTCCCCCTTCGATTACAGCTTGCTTAAGGAAATAAAGTCACAATCGTTTAAAAATCATGTATTCTTTATTAAAAAGCTCATTATAAAAAGAGGGAGAGAACTGGCAAGGTAGCCCGGCTGTGGTTTGGGAGGAGGATAGGAGGGAAGGAAAAGGCCACTAAAATCATTTCAATGTAATGACAGCCTTTTGGTTGGGCTGTCCACGGAGGTAGGGTGGGTGGGGTGCACAAAGCCTTCCCCCACGCGTTCTTACACGTCTGGGTGAGGAAGATTTGGAATATGGTGAGTACTGAGGGTGGTGACACAGGGGCTGCAGTGGCACTCTGTGACCTCACTGCTCTTCCTGAAGCTCTGCCAGACGTCGGAGGATGTCAGTTTGATCACGCAGCAGCTCCAGCGTTTCATTCTGCCACTGCTGATCTTCCTGCCTATACCTCTGATCTTCCTGTGGCCACCTCTCATCTCGAGCGTCTCTCCTATCCTCACGTTGGTCCCTCCTGTCCTCACGTTCACTGGCATCTTTCTTGTAATTTGATACCACGTCCTTCCACTGATTCAGATGAGCGCTTTAATTGCGAGTTACTTCCATGATTTCAGAGAACATTTCATCTCGCGTCCTCTTCTTCCTCCGCCTTATCTGAGCTAGCCTTCGGGATGGAGTAGGGAGGCTTGAAAAATGTGCAGCTGCATGAGGGAGGGAAAAAAGGGAGAGAAGTATTTAAAAAGATACATTTTACAGAACAATGGTTATACTCTTTCACAGTGAACAACACTATTCACCTTACACAGCACATGTGATTTCACTACAAGGTCGCATTTTGCATCTTAATTTTGAGTGCCTGGGCTCTGGTGTTACAGATCTCACAGATGCAGGTCCGGGCATCAGAATTCAGCTTGCATTCGGCAATGGTAAGCCATTGTCTTTTGGCTTCCGCAGCCTTCACTTCCATTCGCAGAAGCCACCCCCACCCCCCCTCCAATTCTGTAGGATGTTCGCTTTACCCCCTCCCCCCACCGCATGGCTGGTATCATGGAAGATCACTGCTAATCACCCTCCTTCCCCCCCACCGCGTGGCTGGTAGCTGGGAAGATTCCTGCTAGCCAAATGCGAGAAAGCTCAGCGCTATCCTTCCTCCCCTCCCCCTGCTTGGCTACATGCAAGGAAGGATTTCTTGTAAGCAACAGGCAAACATCCTTGTAGGAGAAAGGCCATCTCTGTCCCCTTAATTAAATTCCTTAATTTCAACCAGGTTACCATGAACGATATCACTCTGCTGAGGATAACAGAGCGAGATAAAGAACAGATGTTTCTTGAATGCCTGCAATCACCGGGACCATACGCAGCTATGCTTTGTCATGCAATGATACCCGATTACTTGCTACATGCATGGCGTGGTAAAGTGTCCCACCATGGTGGACGGAACAAGGCTGCCTTGCCCAGAAACCTTCTGCAAAGGCTTTTGGAGTACCTCCAGGAGCGCTTCATGGAGATGTCCCTGGAGGATTACCACTCCATCCCCAGACATGTTAACAAACTTTTCCAGTAACTTTACTGCCCGCGAATGCATCCCAAGCCCTCAGGGCAAATCAGTCATTAAAAAAAGCTTGCTTTTAAACCATGTTTTATATTTACAAAGGTACACTCACCAAAGGTACACTCACCAGAGGTCGCTTCCATGGCTTCACTGTCTGGGCTAGTGGCTTGGGAGGGCTGGGACGATAATTCCGTCTGGGTCAGAAAAAGCTCCTGGCTGTTGGGGCTAACAGAGCACTGTGTGCTCTCTTCAAGCTCGTCCTCCTCTTCCTCCTCCTCACCTTCCCCATCCGCATAATCCTCAGGCATGGCTCAGATTACAACCCCACCACGGAATCCAAGGACGGGGGGGGGGGGTAGTGGTGGCGCAGCCCCCTAAAATTGCATGCAGCTCAGTGTAGAAGTGGCATGTTTTCGGCCCTGACCCGGATCTTCCGTTTGCCTCTTTGGTTTTCTGGTAGGCTTGTCTGAGCTCCTTCACTTTCACTCTGCACTGCACTGAGTCCCTGGTGTGGCCTCTCTCCTTCGTGGTCTTGGAAATTTTTTCAAAAGTTTTTTCATTTCGTCTTTTTGAACGGAGTTCTGTTAGCACTGAATCCTCTCCCCGTATAGCGCTCAGATCTAGTACCTCCCGTGCGGTCCATGCTGGAGCTCTTTTTCTATTCTCAAGAGACTGCATTGTTACCTGTGCTGATGAGCTCTGCGTGGTCACCTGTGCTGATCAGAGCTCCACGCTGGCCAAACAGGAAATGAAATTCAAAAGTTTGCGGGGCTTTTCCTGTCTACCTGGCCAGTGCATCTGAGTTCAGATAGCTGTCCAGAGCGGTTAGTGGTGCACTCTGGGATATGGCCCGGAAGCCAATACCATCGATTTGCAGCCACACTAACCCTAATCCGATATAATAATACCGATTTTAGCGCTACTCCTCTCATTGAGGAGGAGTACAGAAACCAATTTAAAGAGCCCTTTATATCGATTTAAAGGGCATCGTAGTGTGGACGGGTGCGGCGTTAAATCGGTTTAACGCTGCTAAAATCGGTATAAACACGTAGTGTAGACCAGGCCTCAGAGGCAGTCACAGGTCAGGAGCTGGCATCGACACCACAAGACTGCTTGAAGCATCAGTGCAGCCTGCTGTTGCCCGCAGATTGCCGTAGGCACTGAAGGAGGTGAATGTGGAAGTAAGGAAATGTATCCATATGGAACAGCCTTTGGCCGGGGGCTTTGGGCAGCAAAATAGGCTGGGTTCAGGTATCCTGATCTTCTCCCCTTGGTCACCCAGGAGGAGTGCTTTCCAATTAGATAACAAAATGTGGCCCTAGCCCCCGTCTAGATAGATTTCAAAAGACCCTGGCCTTCCAAACTGGTGCTTCCCACCTCAGCAAGTGATGGGCAGAGGGGCAAAGGAGTTTGTAAAGCTCTCTGACTTTATTGAATAAACAGCAGGGAAATGAGCAGTGGTGGTAACCAGGAACAATAGGCAGTGGGGCACAGGACCCAGTGAAACTTACGCAGAGCTGTGTACCGCCAATCACTCTACCATGGGATCTGACCAGAGTCTGCTCCTTGTGAGAAGGGAAAATGTCGTTCTCAGGTTGCACTGGTGATACATGTGATGAGACACAGCCTTCAACACCACTCCCTGTTGGCTGCCTCCTAATTAGGCCTAATTATGAGGAAAAGGTGCCTCCCCTCAGACACAGATAGGATTTGGGGGATCAGCAATGGGGACTGGTAGACAACTGCATGAACTGGCTCATCACTTGTGCCTCAGCCAAGAAACAGTTAACAACCTGCTCTTGTGCTGGAGCTGCCAACTATCAGCTCCAAATACAAACTGTGAATCACACCCTGGGTGTGCATATATCCATACATGACCGTGTGGCATGGAGCTTTTCCAGCTCCTGTTTGGGACGGGTGCATTACCCATGGGTGAGTTCTGCAGCTTATCCCAGATGAGTGCCAGTAAAGCCATAACACCACCCCACTGCACCAGGTATCATGTGGATGTCACCAACACAGATTTAGGCCCAACACAGCTTAGCGCTTCTCTCTAAAGTAGCCGTTGACATAGATTTTACACATAACATGCATGTATCCAATTTATGTAATCTTAAATGCTCTGTAAATGTGAGTGAATTGGGATTGTCACTCAGTGAATTGGGATTGTCTGTGGGATAAACCATGCCAAAGTCGTGCTGATGGTAGCCCACTGCCCACTGCATTTTCTTAGTCAGGATTGTATTCACTAACCTTCACCTGCTGGACACTGGCTGACACCACCCTACTTGCTGAGAAAGCAGAGATTCCATCGCTGTGGAAATCACCTGTGTAATCGCAGCCAGCCAGTGCTATTTCTGTGGCTAGAGAATCGCCTTGCTTTAGGATGTGTCTATACATGAAAATTAATCTGAATAAGGGAAGGTGTGAATTAAAGCAGATTTGCTATTCCTTCTTATCTGCATGTGTGGATGTTCTTATTCCAGAATAAGAGTGCTCTGTTCTGAATTAGCTTAATAAAGTAGATTAAACTAATTTGGAATAAGGCACTTTTATTACAGAATAAGTGTCCAAACACAGAGTTCATCAGAATAGCCATTCCAGAATAACTCCGGTGTAGGCAAGCCCCTAAACACCTTTGTCTTGGAAACTCCATTTTTACCCAGTGTAATCCTCACTAGGGCTTCACAGCTGTGTTTTCCGTGGATAGTTACAGTAATCTAGCTCACTAGAATGGATTTATTTTCCTCTGCATTGTGTGTGTTATGTCAAAATAAATTACAGCACCTGAAAAGAAATGACTGCTTACTACTAAATGCCCTTTCGCAGGAGGGATTCTGTCAACTATTCAGTGCTGTGTTGGCACTTAGCTTTAAATGTGGAACTGTAGACTGCTGAAAGCTTGCCTAGTTATGCTCCCTATACATGTACCCAGGGAGCTGCTTCCTCTAGTTTTCTCTTTGGAAGAGTTTATTTTTCTGTATTTATCAGATAGAATTTGGTTACAAAAATGGGCCTGTCATTTTCTGCATTGACATCATTTAACATCTGAAGTTGGTTGCCTGCCTACAAAGGATTGTTAAGTAAAATTAAAAATTCTCAACTGGAACTGGCATCCATGGCTCCTTCAGCATTAAGACAATTTGTAAAGCACAAAACCAAGATCTATTATTGAATGTTTGATGTATAAGGCCCAGAATGAGAGAATCTGTGATTCTGAGCATCACTCCAACACACCTAGAACCTGAAGCAGTCTAAGAAGACCTAGGAGGTTTGGTATGTAAAGAGACTACAGTGTCCTTTCATAGGCACCAGCAAACTTCGTACTAACAAATCACTGTCTATTGTCCAAATGAGCCAAAACTTTGTTTCCATTCTACTTTGGGACTATTTTAAAGTCTTTTGGGAGAGAATATTGTCTAGTAATCTAAGCAGAGCACTTGGAGCCATGAGTCCTGGGCTCTTTTCCTAGCTATGCCACTGACTTACGGGAAAATGATTTGACTGCTCTGTGCCTCAGTTTAACCAGCTGTAAAGTTGGTACAATTAAAACAAAGGCTACAGCGGTGAGAGAAGAGCTGTGCAGACAGCTGGCGATAGGCTGTTAACTCAGCAAATTTAGCCCTGTTACCTGATTGCAAATTTTCCACCAACAGACAGATTTTTGCTGATTTGTTCACTCTTTGTAACTGTTTGTGCAGGTGGCCTCTTTTTATTGCCCAGGAACCTGTGGCTGTGAATTGTTGTTTATTATTTGTATCATGATAGTGCCTAGGTCCCAATCAAGAATCAGGACCTGATTGTGCTACGTGGGATACAAACAAATCAGGAGATGGTTCATGCCCCCAAGAGCTTATGATCTGGGTATTCCTTCTTGTCATCGATATATACGAGTCAATAGTGGAGCATGTACTGCCTGGTGGAAAGTCAGTCCAAGCACATGCTCAGTTACTGAGTTAATGCTGTTTTACTAGCTGGGCTCTAGAGGTCAACTCCATATTCCACTGACCAGCAGTGTTGCTAGGCTTTTCACATTACAACTAGATATTGGCTTTAAGGGACATAGTGTTACAGAGCTGTGGTCCGCTAAGCCACATGAGGTTGTTTCTGTTCCCCAGTTGGGTGACTTATTCTTATAAACTACTTTCACATCTTATCTTACCCAAACAAATTTTGGTTAAACAACTTCGCTACATCCTCCACCATCATCCACAGCAGCAAAACTTCACTGCGCAAATGTTTGCAAAGAGCAGCCATTCTGCAAATGAGGCAGTCTGTAAATTACAGAAGAATTTTTTAGTGATTTTCAAGAAAGATCCACTCACCCTTGTAACATTGAAACATACAGGACCCAGGACTCACCCAGCCACCTCACAATGTGTTATGTCTGAGGTCCTGATTCTCGCTGCCTTGCACTCAGGCAAAGTGAGTGCACATTTCAAACACCACCAGATCACAAGGAGCAAGGCTGAGAAGAATCGGGCCCCTGGAGTCTGACTCCTTGTTGCTGCTGGTGGTGGCAGGGCTCCCCAACGGGACAGAGGAGCCAGGGAGAGCAAACTGCTACTGCTCTCCTCACTTGCCTGGCAGATAGGGCCCTGTGGGGTACTGAGAATTTCAACTGCCACTGGAGTCAGCACGTTTCAGGATTGGGGCCAAAGTGTCCAGTAAGAGGCCATAGCACCTTGCATTGTTGTTACCTGCTCCCTCAGGCTGTGTTACTCCTTTGGCCACCACTCCAGGCTCTCTGGCTGTGCCAGGCCTGGCCGAATCCCACAGGCTGTGAATCTTTTCATGCTCTCTGTCTTCAGTGTCCTCGGCTGTGACTGAGTAGGGATCCCTCATTCAGAGGCTGGCTGTGAGCTACTTGTTTTAGGGCTTGCAGAACATTATCTTGGCCAAAGGACACCTTCTTCCTGCTCCCTCGTCTGCCTTGGTGTCTGGTCTTGTTCCTCTGGCTACTCTCTGGCTATCTGGTCCTTTCATCCATCTCTCCTGGGATTCCCTGCTAAGAGCAGTGAACAGGTACCTCAGCACATGTCAGCTTCTCTGAGGAAGTAACTAACCTCAGCTCAGATTCACCCGGGTTCTGCTAGCCCATTGGTTGCCACCGATGGCTCTGTGTGCACCTTGGACTGTAGGCTCCCAATCCTGCCTTAGTGATGGGGCCTGGCATTACACCACCACTGTGATTGTCCAGCTGCCATTCAGCTGTGCCTACTCCAACCCTTGATGGAACTTGGGCTGCTGGCGGTTGAAAGCCTGTGCCCACAAGTGAATGGGAGGCAGTCCTGGCTGGGACAGCGAGATTGTAGACTGCTAACAGGTGGACAGCAGTAGGCCCAGCTCAGATAGACCAGAAAGTTTCTCCTTCTAATGGGACACTGGCCCACATCCTACAAGGTATTTAAGTGCCTAACACCTATTGAAATCAGGAGCCTAAATACCTCTGAGTATCTGGGCCACTATTCCCAGGTGAAAAGAGGCTGCATTCTGGGGCAGACAAAGAAGCATTAGAGATTTTGCATAAGCCGTTTCGAAGAGTTTTGATCAAGTTCTGATATTGCATTAAGGGGAATAGAGCTCAGCCTTCTTCCACCCACCAACATAGATGATGCAATGTTAGAGGTTGGATTCTGAAGTCGGGTCGTGGGGTGTGCGTGCGCATATGATTATTCCCCTCTATTCAGCATGGGTGAGGACACATCTGGAGTACTGTGTCCAGTTTTGGGCTCCCCACTACAAAAAGGATGTGGACAAATTGGAGAGAGTCCAGTGGAGGGCAACTAAAATGATTAGCGGACTGGAGCACATGACTTATGAGGAGAGGCTGAGGGAACTGGGCTTATTTAGTCTGCAGAATAAAAGAATGAGGTGGGCGGGATTTGATAGCAGCCTTCAACTACTGTACCTGAAGGGGAGTTCCAAAGAGGATGGAGCTCAGCTGCTCTCAGTGGTGGCAGATGACCAAACAAGGAGCAATGGTCTCAAGTTGAAGTGGGGGAGGTTTATATTGGATATTAGAAAAAACTGTTTCACTAAGAGGGTGGTGAAGCACTGGAATGGGTTACCCAGGGAGGTGGTGGAATCTCCATCCTTAGAGGTTTTTAAGGCCTGGCTTGACAAAGCCCTGGCTGGGATGATTTAGTTGGGGTTGGTCCTGCTTTGAGCAGGGGGTTGGACTAGATGACCTCCTGAGGTTTCTTCCAGCCCTTATCTTCTATGATGTATGCACCCATGTCTGAGTGTGTGAGCACCCGTGTAGGTGCACCTATGTATGTGCAAGCACCCATGTGTGTGCATGTGTGCACGCATGTGGGGAACTGGTATTACCATCCCTTCCTCCCAAGACAAACTTACATGGCTATCAGACGAACTGCTATTTTAACAGACAGCAACATGGGAGGTTGAAGGAGGTTCTCTGCTATGAACAGGGCAATCTGTAAACCTTGTTCTAAAGCTAGACTTATGGGCGGCTGACCACCCTTGATTTTAGTGTGGGCTGGGGGCAGCGGTACTGTTCGGTGTGAAATTGGATCAAGCCACTCCCTGGGACCCGAGGATGCCTTCAGAGCTTGGAGGCAAGAGGGGCAATGGCCCTACTTGGCACACCCCCAAAGACAGAAGATATCTGCCATCTGCAGCCCTTCTCAATTTCCAATGCAGGAGTCACACAGGAGATGGGAATTGGGGAGAGGCCAGCAGATTCCCTAAAGGCACCACTAGTAAGTGGCCAGATGTTGGTGGGGAGAGCAGGAGGGCTGTAGAGGTCCCACAGAGGTCTGCTGACTTCTCTGTTGCAGGACCTTCCACTCACAGTCTTCACTGCTCCTCCTCAGCCTGGCTCTGATAGACACCCTGTTCAGGCTGAGCTCCCTGGGTCCTACAGAGTGTGGGGCTTGGACAAAGCCAGGTGGAGGTGGAGGAACTGGGTAATTTGCAGGAACTCCGAGCCCAGCCTGTTTGTTTGAACTGATCTCTCTGCAAAGCCGTCACCTTTCTTGTTCACCTGCAGGCTCCTCAGTACTGCTCCAGGCCCCTGGGGAGTGATAGCAAGAGGGGTTTGATTTGGTTCGATAGGAGAGTGCTGAGGAGGGGATACTGAGAGGAGGAGCTGTCAAAAAAATTGGAGAGGGTCCAGAGAAGAGCAACAAGAATGATTAAAGGTCTTGAGAACATGATCTGTGAAGGAAGGCTGAAGGAATTAGGTTTGTTTAGTTTGGAAAAGAGAAGACTGAGAGGGGACATGATAGCAGTTTTCAGGTATCTAAAAGGGTGTCATCAGGAGGAGGGAGAAGACTTGTTCACCTTAGTCTCCAATGATAGAACAAGAAGCAATGGGCTTAAACTGCAGCAAGGGAGATTTAGGTTGGACATTAGGAAAAAGTTCCTAACTGTCAGGGTAGTTAAACACTGGAATAAATTGCCTAGGGAGGTTGTGGAATCTCCATCTCTAGAGATATTTAAGAGTAGGTTAGATAAATGTCTCTCTGGGATGGTCTAGACAGTATTTGGTCCTGCCATGAGGGCAGGGGACTGGACTCGATGACCTCTCGAGGTCCCTTCCAGTCCTAGAGTCTATGAGCATCCTAAGGAGGGTTGATGGGCGCTAACGATGGTGCCAATGAAAGCAGGCTGCAGAATGGAATTTCCCTCCCATGGAAATTTCAAATTTGGGGGGCAAAAAATCCTCTTGAATCAGTGTAAAAATCGAAATTGTTTGTGGGAGAAAAAATTCTGAATTTATTTCCCAGGAGAACCGAGACTGAATTTTTCAGCTTGCTCCTTGTGGGGCAAGTCCTCCAGCGGACGCTTGCCTGTGCTGCCTGACTGCAGAGAGTGAGAGGCCCGCAGAGCCAGCTGCCATAGGGACCCGGGGGCTGAGGGAGCCCAGGCTGGCAGGCGCTCTGGCCTGGATACTTGCACCAACAGGGGTGTAGCTAAGGGAACAGGCTGCACCAGTCCATTCAGCCAGCTCCATGGTCACCTCCCCTGGGGTTAGAGATCCAGGGTTCTCTGCAAGGGGAAGGACGATGGGCATGTGGCTGCTTTTCAGCGTAGAGCTTATGTAGATGTTCCTCCTGTCTGTCTGTCTAGGCACCTCTAGCACCTTCCTCTGCATCCTATGTGAGCGCCCCATGACAGTGAGATAAATGACCAGTGTGAAAATCCAGCTTGGCCTTTTACTTTTCCATCCAGGAAGGTGAAACTAGGTAAGAATACCTTTTGGTGTTAGCAAATGTTCTCCTTCTGCTACGTGCTATGGCTGGCACTGCTGGGATATGCAGTGTAGACCTGGCTGACTGCAAGGCCTGGAACAGAGGAGATAAAAACAGTGGGAATTTGAGCAGCAGCTGCCCAAGCTCCCTCTTTCAGCAGGAAGGAGTTCACTGTCGATTCCCCCTGTAATAGAGGTTGTTGTGGGGCCGCAGAGAGTAAAGCCAGCAGGGTGAAGGGAGACTGCTGTTGAGTGTACGCACCCCCAGGGCTGGTGCTTCCATTTAGGCGACCTAGGCGGTCGCCTAGGGCACCAGGATTTGGGAAGGTGGCAGACTGCTCCGGTGGACCTCCCACAGGCGTCCCTGTGGAGGGTCCGCTGGTCCCGCGGCTCTGGTGGAGCATCAGAAGGCACGGCTGCGGCAGGTTCACCGGAGCCACGGGACCAGCGGACCGTCCGCAGGCACACCTGCGGGAGGTCCACTGGAGCCGCGGGACCAGCGAGCTGGCCCTGCACCTAGGGCGCCAAAAACTCTGGCGCTGCTCCTGCGCACCCCCATTCCTTCTGCCTTGAGTGCTGGGACAGCAAGTTGCTCCCGTGCCTCTCCCAATGCTATAGAGTGGGCTGCTGCTCAGTAGCCTTCCCTGCCAGCTGTTTGCACAGTGCAGAGGCAGAGGGCGTGGAGGCCAGTCAGGTAATTATCGGGAGGTAGAATTCATCACGAGGACAGTATAAACGCAGGAGTGTTGTGGCACAGAACGAGCCGTGCGGCACTTCCTGGGTCTGTCAGAATGCTTGAATGGGGGAGCATTTGATGCACAGTGGCTTTTGCTGGCGGTTATTTATGTTGCTCTCTAATGGCTGGTGTTTGAATTGTTAAAAGCAGAGCATCCTCTGTTGTGGGAACCTGCCTCCCACTGCCAGGGGCCCGGCCCGCTAGACTCATGGCTCTTCCTTCCACACACAAGGGAGACCCCACCCCTTCACCTCAAAAGCAGAGTGAGCCATGGTGATCCATACCATTGTCATGCCAGCCCCCTGCAAGGGAGTGATTGTGTTAACCAATTGTTCAAGATGCAGCAGCCCCCAATACCACTTACTGAGTGCAACAGATGGCTGGGAGCACAGCATGCCACCAACCCGCACGCTGCACATGCCCCCAGCCCCTTCCATATCCATGCCAGTGCTTTGGTGCTGATCTCTAAAGCCCCCAATGAACCAGGGCTTCATTTTTGTAGGGGCCTTCAGAGATGCTGTAGTTACCTTCTCAAGGTAGAAGTGAGATGAATCAGGGTCATCCTTTGAAGCAGGCCCTCCTGTGCTTGGGATTCTCTGCTGCTGGAGATCAGGCTGAGTTTGCATCTTGCTGCTATCCAGCCACAATGGAAGAGACGTCACTTTGCACAGGCCTTCCCTCCATATCGACAGCTGCAAACAGACAGCAGTACTTCTGCTCAAGGCAGACAATGGAGACCCATCCCACTTAAAACGCCACACAAACAATGGAGTATGATGATTTCAGATGGGAACAGTTCTCTTTGTAACTGTGCATCTGACACTTGACTGTTATTGGGATGGGTGCAATAAAAGGCATGGTTAGAAAGAATCTGGGGCTTGTCAGTAATTCATAATACCTGAAATATGCAGGCAACCAGATTCTGCAGCACAACTGGGATTCAAACCATGGGTCTGATCCCAAAACCTCTGACATTGGGTTCAATGGGCCTGGGACTGGTTCCTATGTTGAAAACGCACTTGTGCATTTCAGTAGCTGGCCATCCCCCGAGACCTGCCTACTTTTCTGCCTTAGTGGAACATGCAAGAGGTTTTGCTTTCTTCAGCCATGTCCCTGCTCTGATCAGTGACTGTAAAATGGTAGATTTCCCTGGTCTTGTGTCTCAGTAGCTCTGTAATAAAAGTGCTTAATTTACCATTAAAAAGGTATTTTATCTAATGACCAGCCTTTAAACTGAACATGGGACCTGAGAGTCAAACTGGGTTCTCTGGCTGTGCATCAGCACTATTAATAAGTGCCCTAATCCTAAGTGAGGTCTCTAGATGCTACTGTAATACAAATAATAATAAAGATTTTCCAGTTGAAAATTTAGTTCAAATTCTGCTGAGACTGCATAAGATGGAATAGATGCCAGATCCCACTCCCAAAGCTGGGTTGGCTCTGTGGGGCTAAGAGGAGCAAAAGACTTTAAAAATGTTAGCCAGTAAGTCAGCAGGGAGGACTCTGCATACGCACAGTGAGTGGATCTGCTGAATAAGAACATCTGAGTTTTGCATAGTCACATTTCTAAGCAGATCTGTATTTTAAATGAGGCCATTTCTGTGCACACAACTCAGAGGCATCTCTTTGGAAATGAGTTATTTCAGTAGTTGTATCTCGATTTTGTAAGGACATATTTGTGTAAAACTTATAACATCACCTGTAACTCAGCTTTACTGTCTATAAAAACTGCACATTTTAGTTTAAACTGTTATTAATAATTCTTATTTATTGAAGATGTGCTCAGTGCTGTACAAAGCAGAGTTACTAAGAGTTTACAAGCTATAACTCAATGGCATGTCACCATTTGGGATACTGGCCTAAATTCTAGTCACTCCAACTCAAAAAGAGCAGAAACAGAAATGGGTTCAGAAGCAGGTGATGAGAATAATTAGGGGCCTGAATTAGGGATTTCATATGAAGTGAGATTGAAAAAAGCTCCTTAGAGAGGAAACAAAGAAGAAGGGACAAGATCAAAGTCTGTAAAATAATGAAGGGGATAGAAAGGATAGATCAGCAATTCCTGTTCACTATCTCCTGTGATACAGGAAGTAGTGGACATTCAATTACATTAAAATTGGGAAATTTAAAACTGAGCAAAGGAAATACTTTTTCATGCAACGCACAAATTATTCTGTGGAACTCTCTGCCACAAGAAATAACTAAGGTCAAAAATTCAGTAGGATTGAAAAACAGATTGGACATTTATATGGCTAGCAAGATTATCCAGAGTGTTCGGAGGACATATTAAAATCAGAGCTTTTGAAGGGATAGAAACCTTCCTGCTTCAGGCATAAGCCAACCTCTAACTGTTTGGGAATTTACCTGGGGAGAAGTAATCCCATAACTTTCCACTGCAGGGTTTCTTCCTCTGAGGCAGCTGGTACTGGACAGGCCACTGGACTAGTTGGGCCCCAGTTTGGCCCCATCTAGCAATCCCTATGTTGGAAGCAAAGCGAGAGTGATGTCACCCAAACTCTTCCACTGCAGAAAACATGAGTTTGATCTACTAGTGCAGTCAGGGAAATTCAGCCCTGCTGAAAGTGCTGCTTACTGTGTCAGACTGGAGCTGGGCACTCTGCAAACTGGGGTGCGGGAGTCCAGCTCTTGGCATTTCCAGTTCCTAGCAAGTGCCCCTCAAGGCTGGCGTCTGAGCTCTGGGAAGGAAAAGAAGACTGGATGGTTGGGTTGGTGAGTTCATGACCCTTCTGCTGTGTGTTAAAATCTATGGATTCTAAAGCCTGTTCATAGCTCAAGAGGCAGGCATGGGCCTGCCCAGCTTTGGAGACCCAGCTGGTTGTGTTCTGCCTCTCAGTGGCAGGCAGGATCTTCTAGACTTTCCTGCTGTGGTGGAAAGTGAACACAAGCAAAACACAGCCCCAAAGAAATGATTTTAGTCTTGTTACTACAGAGTCCCGAGAGCGGGCCTCCGGGATTGGAACTTCTGATTTGTAACTGTGCCATGACTTTGCAAGTCAAATTCCAGACATACTTGGTCCCTGAAGGGAAGTGATAAACAGTGGGGCAGTCGGCAGGAGGATGGGCTGCAGGGTTTGTGCCCAATTTCCATCACCACCCTGCCAGGGCACGTCCATGCAGACTTATACTGGCCCCACACTCTTCACAGTCTTTATCTCCTCTGCTCCCCTATCAAGAGTTTAATCACTGCAAAGGCGAGGCACCACTCCATGTTCACATACTGTAGGGGGGTGAAGCAGTGTAAAGGAGGTGGGACATCCCTGTTCTGTTGCGCTGTTCTTTCTGCAGCCAGACAGAGACCCTGATACTTGGTCATTGTTGGTAGCAGGGCAGATCTGTGCCCCAGCTGTTCCCAGCCTCTTTCTGAGTTTTGAGCCCAGTGGCACATCCTCACGCAGATCTTGTCACGTACAATCCACTCATGCCCCATTGACTCCATGTCTGACTGCTGATACACCCTCTCCATGCACAACTTAGCAATGCCTCTAGCCAAGCAGTGTCAGTTTCAACTTGTCTGTTGGTGAGGGATAGTAAAAGGCTGTGCAAAATAATCATACCTCTCTCCCTGCCCCCTAGGAATCTCTCCCACAATCGCTGTAGCTCTTGTCTCTCCAGGTACATGCGGGGCTGCAGCTGCTTCTGCTGCACTCTTTTGTCATCCATTGACTGAGCTTCATCTTCCAGGGTGATGGTGTCAGATCCCCAGTAATGCTTCCCTCATCTCCTGCCCACGGTGGAGCATTGCGAACAGCAACAAGCCTCTTGTCTTATTTTGCAGGATGCCCAAAGTGGCTGGCAGTCCATTGTAATTCTTCACATGTGTACAGCTGGGATGCAGAGTCTGACACCGCATAAGGGATGCAGACAGTGAGAGCCAGCAGAGCAGGGGAAGCCATCAGGACAATGTGTCCTCAGCTTCCGTCATTTTATGGTTAAAAAAAAAAAGAGCATGTCACGCATTCTCTCTGGTGCCATTCACCCTCATGTTCACAATGGAGCTTTTGCCTGAATAACGGAGGGGAAATGCAAGGGCTGCCGTGCTGCTGGTTTCGCTAAACAAACACTGATGGATTGCTGGCTTCTTTCTCTTTTGCAGCATCTTTAAATGTTTACACTGAGTTACTGAAAAAGATGCTTTATCAAAAGTGACAATAACACTGATAATTCTTTATTGGTTTATCCAGCATGTTACCCAATCACAGCTATTCCCCCCAAACTCCTCCCAGCAGGGGGGTGAATACTGTTACCCTAATTTTCCAGGGGGGAATTGGAGATGGAGTGGGGAAGTGGCCTGCCTCAGGCCTGCGGTAGGATTAGAACACAGGACTGACCGTGGTACAAGGACCTAGATATAAAGACAGGTAGAAGTTGTAAAAACATGGGGAGGGAATCATCAGAGAGCCTCAAAAGCAGAAAATGAAAAAGAGAGAGAGGAAAGAGACAGATGGAGGGAAAGAGGGAATTGTAAAAAGAAAGCAGAGCAACAGAGATAGGCAGGGTTGGGTGGAGGGCTGGGGACTGAGTGAAAAGGAAGGGGCAACAAGACCCAAAGGAAACACAAGGAGTCAGCATCTTTTCCTGGGGATGGGTGCTTGCAGGTGCTCCCTCTCCTTCAGGCTGCAGGCGATTGCAGCTGAAACCCCTCTAGTCACATGCTGCTGGCTCCTGCCTATGGGAAGCAGTCCTTGTGGAGCTGAGATGTGCCTGCAGGTGAGTTTTGTTTCAGATACTTGAACAAATCAGAAGGAACCAGGCCTGTGAGGTTAATGGTGCCCCCAAGGGAATCCCCACAGGCTGTCTCTCAATCAGCAGGGTTGGCTGTGGCTCTAGGTAGTAAAAACCCATCCAGGAGCTATATATGCTTACCTGGCTGTGGCTTTTCTATCAGATCCATGAAGAAGTGGCTACAGAAATAGCACAGTGTGAGAAGCTACTTCGCAGTCTGCCGGTCTCCAGGCTATTAGTAACTGGGCCATGAGTTTCCTTCCCCTTCAGTCTGGAGGGCGGAGTGGGACTCAGGCCCTTCCTACCTTCTCTGGCTCTACTGCTGGCAGGGAGAGAGGCCTCAAGGGCCTTACCCACCCCAAAGCACTGCACCAGGAGGAAGGCACTCATTTTGCTTGTGCTCAGGACCTGCACTGGGCAGAAGTTAGAGCTGACGCTTTATTTTGTTATGTGAAGTTTTGAAAAATTCTTAGCAGTCAGTATGACATCAGGGCTGCTTCCTGCCCCAATGTAGGTTGTCTCTAAGCAGCACAACCCTGCTCTCAAGGATTTCAAAGGGCTGGTCTATACATGTAGTTATTCTGGATTAGAGATTCAGATTAACTCCATGTATAAACACTCTTATTCTGGAATCTTAGCAATGTGGTCCCAATTGTCTTAACCCAGACCGGTTTCAGAGAGGTAATCTATATCAGCAAAAACAACGAGTCCTTGTGGCACCTTAGATACTAACAAATTTATTTGAGCATAAGCTTTTGTGGGCTAAAAGCCACTTCATCAGATGCATGGAGTGAAAAATACAGTAGGCAGGTATAATTATACAGCACATGAAAAGATGGGAGTTGCCTTACCAAGTTAGGGGGTCAGTGCTAATGAGACCAATTCAATCATGGTAGGTGTGGCCCATTCCCAACAGCTGACAAGAAGGTGTGAGGATCAACAGATATCACACACCACAGGTATCCCACCTTCTTGTCAACTGTTGGAATGGACCACATCCACCATGATTGAATTGAGTTACTGTCTTTTCCTTTTGAAATAGCAAAGTGATAACATAAGGTTCCAGGGCTGTTGAATGACTTCACATTTGGATTTTATGGCAACACCATGCAGAAGGGTTTGGCGAACAGCCGGGGGAAGACCCTGCTGCAGGACCTGTACCAGATGACCAGAGACCTGATGGGGGTAGATTAAGGAGGAACATTGGAAGAGAAGTGGGTAACTACAGGATTGATCCTTTGAGCCTTCTGAGTTTTGTGCTGATTGAGAGGATAGATAATTTATCCCAAGAAAGATTTGCTGCATCTTTGAGTAAATAAACTTAAACTCTCCCAGACTTTTCTCTGTAAGAACCATCTCTGTTCTAAGCTGCAGTAACTATATGCACTGTAAATACAGCAGACAAGGGTAATGTGTTCATCCTGCATCTATCAACTCATTTCACTCCTCCACAGGAAATAATCCAGATCTTGAGTCCTAGGCTGAAGTTATGATGGAATGCTTCTCTTTGGGCCTCCATTGGAGGTAGCCCTAGGGCTCTGTCTAGGGTGGCTCCCTATCCCATGTTATTCCATGGCCATGCCTATTTTGTCAGGTAGCCCCTTCTTTGTAAGCCACATGTGGGCCTCACACTAGCTTTTGAGGCCCCCAAAATGTGATACATAGGAACATTTCTATACACTGTCATGATGGTGCATCGCAATGCAAACCTCACATCACTATGATGCACAAGACTCTCCCAATCCTATGACTGGCATTGTACTTAAAGCTTTCTAATATTACTGACCAGAGGCTGGAGAGCCCTAGGAAGGGTGTTGCTTTACTCACACCTTGTGCAAAGTATGTTTATTCTGTTTGCATTGATCCCTTACCTGCCTCAGTAAGGTCTGATATTTCAGAATTCCAGGTCTTCTGAGTAGAAATCTTCAAGGTGAGGAAAACAATTCTAAATTCCCAAGTTGACATGGGGAAATAGGAGGTTTGGAGACTTTGGAGGCAATGTTATATATACAGGCAATGTTTTATATATATACACACACACACGGGTTTGCAGGGGCATTGCTGCCAGAGTAGAGAGGTTAAGATTCCATCAGCCAGATGTGTCAACACAAGCCTCCTCACAAAGGCCGAGCTCGGGCAACGTTACCTCAAAGTGTTCTTTCCTTCTGCGCATCACTGTGGTTCCTTTGTGCAAGAAGTGAGGGATGAAGCACTGCAAACCAGCAGCCCACCGTACAAAGCAAGCTGGGGATTGCCAGGCTTGTGTTAACAGCTTGGTGGAACACGCACGTTAGCAATCGCTATTGCACCATTTCCCTAATGGAAGAAACCAGTGGGGACATGCCCAGAGGCTGGTGTTTCTGAACTAGAAAGATTTTAGCACTAGCAAGCAAGGTATTGATATTGTGCGGGGGCTACATACAGATTTAGAAAGCGTATGCTGCTAAATTAGTCTCACCACTCAGCGTGATAGAAGTTCAAAAGAATCCCAGGCTTCTGTTTTGCATATAGAACACAAGAGCCTCTCTTTGCTGAGGTCCTTTGATGGCTCCTCTGATGTACAGTAGCTGCAAATGATGAAGAATTCGACACTAAAATGAAGATGGAACAGCAGAGGAAACCAGTAGTCAAGATGTCACAGAGCAAGGAATCATAGATTATTGAGGTTGGAAGGGACCTCAGGAGATCATCTAGTCCAACCCCCTGCTCAAAGCAGGATCAATCTCCAAATGGCTTCCCTCAAGGATTGAGCTCACAACCCTGGATTTAGTAGGCCAATGCTCAAACCACTGAGTTATCCCTCCCCTTCCCTGGGGAGGGTGGATGTGGGACCCAAACATAAAGATCATTTTCTGAAAGTGATGTGACCTGCACAGACATTTATCCTATTGCAAACAGTTCTGACATGTGCAACAGGCTCAGCTCACCTCAGGCTTGACCTCTTCTGATACAGCTGCTGCCTGTGTGCCATGGCTGTCCTGCTTTGAGTGTTGGGGCAGTAATTAAGCTAGCAGGACATTCTTCCCAACAGTGCAATTTATCTGGCTGCAGAATAGCAGTAGTTGGAAAATGTCTGTATTTTTTTCATCGTGGAAAGTTTTGACTAAAATGATGGAGTTTCAGCTCTTTTTCATGGATATTTTTGACTTTTTGTTGAAAGCTGGAAAGCCCAACACTTTAGGGCGAAAGGTTTCAGTTTAAAACCAAAAACATTGATTTGGAAATTCTGCAGCAATGCCTCATGGGAGTTGGAGTTTGGGTGAAACATGCCCTGGCTGTCATCTGTGGGCCAAGCTCCCTGGCTGAACTACAACTCTCATGCAGTATGATATCCCGTCTTGCCGAGCTGCCATGGCACATCATGGGAGATGTCTGGCTAGGGAACCTAGCTCATAGAGCAGAGTGGAAGCATGAAATACCTGAATTACAAGTCCCATGAGGCATCAAGGCAGCATTTCCCAATACAAAGTTTTTGGTTTTTCAGCTGACACTTGACAGATTTGGGGTAGTTTTTCGACAAAAGGCTAATGTTTCTGTTTAAAGCAGACATTTTTCATAAACATTTTATTAAGTCAAAACTGAAATAGTCTATTGAAAAATGGTTTTGAGATAAACTTTTAGACTCACTTGCTGTGGAATAACCTCTGGAGGAAACAATGGAGGATTTGGGCTTTTAAAAAAATAATCTGGACAAAAAGAGCAGTAATGTTTTGGGACAGAGAGGATGAACTGCTAGGACTTTTCCATCTCTGACTCCCCTGGCTCAACGGTTTGTGTTCTGCTGAATTGTTATACCCTGCCCGAGTAGGTGAGGGATTCTTGTGTTCTGTGGTAGGCATCTTGCTGATCAAAGCCCCAAACTTGCTTTAGAGTCCTGGTGCTCTTTGTCAGATGCCAATAGCCGTGGAGAAATTCTTTCCAGTCATCAGAAGTCAGCATTTTCTCTCTCTATTTGATGTGTGGGTAGAAAATAGCCCTGTGTAGCATGCTGATTTCTTTGAAGCTACACCTTTTGGGGTCCCAGGGTGATGTAAGAGGTCTAGGCTGACTCATTCTATTTAAGAGTTTCTTCCTCCAGCCAGAAATAGCTTTGTGTGCAGCCATAAAAAATGAATCAATTAATGTCTTTTATTAAATGGAAATGCAGATAAATCAGGGGAATGCAAATCACTCACTGTGACTTCTCCTCCCTCCCAGCTCTCTTTGAGACTGGGTTTTTAAGAACCCTTTTTGAAAGTTGTTCCAAGTTCACATAGATTTTTTTTTTTCCTGATGATTCCCAGACACTCTAGTTTTGGAAAAAGAAGTGTCAAGAAGATACCGCAGCAATCACGGGGAGACAATTATTTTGCTAGGAGAATGAGAAATGAACAAGGTGTCTCAGGCCAAAGAGAGCAGAGTTAAATAAGACAGTGCGTAGGTGGCAGTGAGGGAATGAGGAAGCAGTGGTGGAGCTCCATGTTGATTGTGTGGGTGGGTGCATGGTATGTGGGGAGCTTATCCAAAGTTTATCCTTCACACAGGTCTTAGCAGAATTTATGTTCCAAACACACGGTACAGCTCCTTTCGCCCTGGCTCAGCTCTTAGTGTGAATTCAAGTCCTGAATAGTCTCAGCTGCTGATGCCCTCTATCTCTCTGTGATATTCATGATCTGATCAGTATTACTAAAGCCCGCCAACTCTGACAACCACTCAAGTGCACACTGAACTTTAAGCACATGCGAAATTCCTCTGTTGAAGTCAATGAATTTAAAGTTCAGCACGTGCTCAAGTGCTTTGCTGAACTGGGTGCATGTATCTTCAGTTTCCTGTTCAGCTTCTAACGGTTACACTAGGCCTTGCAAAAAACCTAATTGGGGTCCATATTTTTATTTCAGCCTCTTAGCCAATGAGCAAGACACATTTCAGCTCACATTAGCATGGCTATTCTTTTCACCCTTCGCTTAGTTCAACCGGGTACTATAGATTTTCCATAAACACAAATTGGGTTTCGCTGAAAAAGCTTTCATTAATGTTTTTAAAGAAAAAATACCTTCCGTAAATACGCTATGTGTGCAAATAGATGTGCGAATCAGAATGGAAGCTAAGGAGAGAAATAAAGGCGTAAATAATGGGATTTGTTCAACTAAAGCATCTAATCACCCCTGAAAACTTAAGATTAGTTAAAGCAAAACCATTATTATCTGGGAAAATGCCTGTTAACAGAGAGGGACTGTGAGTTTATTTGTTTCCCCACAATGTGAGTATAGTTTTTGCATCTTGCACTCCATTATGCTCATGTGAAGGGCTGCAGTAGTCCTCATGGTGCAAATAGAAGTAGGGCAATTTAATAAACCCTCTTTAAATATCTTCCCGCACCACTGCTTTATTTGAAGCTTGTATTCCAGAAGCGCTGATTGTTGGAGGAAGCAATGGTGAAAGCTCTATTCAGGGTTTTGTCTGCAGTGTCCAAGAGCATCTGAAGAATTAGTGCATCACAAAGAATGTCTTTGTGTGAGAGTATTTTAAATAAAATGCAAACAGTCTTCAATCCACTGCATACACAGTGCCTAGTGATGGATGCTCTGGGGGATGGAAACTTAGTTTTATTTTACTCCTTGAAAAAACCTGCTGTGAATTGACAGTCCAAGAAATTGTTTTCAGTTAAAAACAAAAATCATACCTGGATATTCCCAACAAATCACTATAGCTTTAACAGTTTAGGGGTTTTTTTTTAAATATGACCTATCTGCCCCGTCAAACTTTGTCCTACTCTTTCAAACAGCAAATATGAATGACTTGAGCTTCAGCTGAACTCCCTGTTAACTTACCATCAGGGAAGGCTGAAGCCATTAATGTAATCTCCTGTCTGTGCAGAGAGAGGCCTTGAGAGAGCCGATGTTTTCCAAAGGTCTGATGCTTTACATGGTGAGATACTGGGTGCCTGGTAGAATGAAGACACTGCAATGAATATTTATATATAATATTAATACCTTGCATTGTACTTTTCATCTGAAGATTTCAGAGCACTTTGCAATGGTGGGTATGATTATTCCTCTTTTTGAGATGGGGAAACTGAGGTACAGAGAGTGAAGTGACATGTCCATGGTCATCACACATGTCAGTGTCAGGGCTAGGAACAGAACGCTGGTTTCTTGACTCCCATGCACAAATATTGCATGAGGCCCTGGTGAAAGAGTGATCAAAGGGCTCTAGAGTGTAGCTTAGGGGTGTCATTCTGATCTTTGACTCAGGGGTACACTCCCATAGAGTGTATTCTTTTGGGGAGAAAATGACTAAGAATCTGAATGGTATCTCATAAGCGGCTCTGGCTGACATGTATTCATTCCAGCGTGTCAATGGCGCTAGCTAGTAAACTGTCCAGACCTCCAACAACGAGTTCTGAAAAGCCCTGGAGAGGTTGCAGAAGACTGGAACAATCAAAGATGGGACCGACAATCAAGAAAGGAATGCCGAGAGTTCCTGTCAATGGCTGTCTGGTAAGTCTGACTCAGATCCTTAGTAATATGGCGCTAATATTAATAAAAGGATGGGGGTGGGGGACTGTAAACAATTAGGGCCATGCAACCCATGCACTCACTGGAGACAGTGGATGTTTGTGGTTTGCAAGGAATGCAGGACAATGGAAGTATGAGCCACAAAGAACAAATCATGCACCGTAAAAAAGAGGGATTCTTCAGACAGAATGATAAAACTAGTGCTCAAAGCCTGATATTGCTCCCAGTTACCGCAATGCAAGGCACCAATCAACCTCATTGAAGTGAATGCAGCCACACCAGCGGAAACCAGTGTGGCATCTGAGTCAGATCCATTTCATACAGACTCTCACGCAACATTTCACATAAAATTAATTCTAATGGTCTTAGATATTAGCACTATCACATAGCCTGAAAACTTGCCAAAGGGCTGCAATCAAAGGATAATGATATACTGCAGCGTAGCAGCTAACGAGGAGGGCTGTAATGGAGTGCTACAAGGGGTCAGCATCAGCTCCCATCTTGCTTCACATCTTCATTAATAGTCTAGAAAAGAGAGTAGTTAATTACACTCACATGAGGGGCTGTGTGTGAACATTTTGGCCTGCCTTGCATTGGTCCCCAGGGTAGGGGAAGAGAACACAAGAAGCCTCCACACCTCCTGCCACCAGTCCTTGCAGGAACGTGGCCGACTCAAGACATACAACGGCCTTGAGTGTTCAGTCGGGGAGGCTTGCTAACACCTGCTGATGGAGCACAGCCCCTTGCCAGCTGGAGGGACAGATGCTGGTGATGCAGTGGGCTGAATGTTGCTAATCTTTGGAGCTCTGGCTCCTTTAGGCCATCCTACTCTGCACAGGGAGGATGACTCAAGGACTGTGATCTCAGCTGCTGCTGTTTGCTTCTCACACCCCTTTGTGATCACTGTGGAGGACAGAGAAATTGTAGGCAGGGCTTGTAACAACACTTGCAGTTAAGGCTGCCTAACACTTCCCATTATAAGACCATCTTTTCAGTTGTTTATAACTTTGCTTAACATAAACTATTCGGGCTGAAATTCCCCATGCTGGGTGTCTGCCTCAGGCTGACTGATTTTGGAAAGTTTCAGCTAAAAAGTTTGAGCAGTTCTGAGAGTGAAATTGGGGGGAAATACGTTGTTTGGACCATTAAAACATTCTTACAGCCATGTCACTAAGAAACTCTAGCCCCTCCTTCCTTGATGCCGGGACCTGAAACTTGGTGTCAGGGATGCACCCTGTGCCACGCCATGAAAAAAACATCATATTTGGCAAAGTTACAAGCATCTGACAAATCTCTGTTTGCACATGCTCAGTAGAGATTTGTTAGAGTTTGACAGCTAAATTCCCTGACCATTCCATCTGCACTGCGTATCCACCATCCCCACAGAGCGACCCAGCTAGCTCCAGCCCACAGCTACAGGACTGAGCAGGGCTTTCTCTATAATTGCTTCTCGTGGCAGCCAGGAGCTGGATTGGCAACAAAAGTGAGAGCAGGGAAACTGTCTCTCCTGTGCTGTCCGTGCTTCCCCTGCCATGAAGAGAAGGAGCAGTTTGATTAGGACACTGAGGGGATGAGGAGCTGGTGTGGGGACAGGGCAGAGGGGATTAGGAGTAAGTGGGGCAGGGACAGAAGAGAGGAGGTCGAGGAGTTGTAGAACATTGTGGGGTAGCCTCTGAGAGCTGCCTAAGGAATCTGGATATTCATTTCCCATTAAAATTAAAGGGATTTGGGCATTTCAATCCGTTATAGTATCTAGAAATCTCTAGAAATACAATTCCATCCTTAAACTAGACCAGGTACAACACTACAGAATATGTTGTTGGGGCTACCCTGTGCTATCATCAACAAGAGCATCGTGGCAAATCCCACAGGGACATGCGCTCCTTGCAAATCGAGTGCCACCGAGACTGATTTCTAGCTAGGTCCTTAAGTTGGTCTGGCTGGATATTTAGTTTATGTCCATCATTGCCACATCCTATGCTACCAAAAGGGGAAATAGATTCTGTGATACTGTCATTGTAATGAACTTGGGGATTTGCTTGCACAAAATGTGCCATGTCAATTCAAAATCATCCTTACTTAGCACCATCTGTTCCAGGAAAACAAAAGTATTGGTTACTGAATACCACCTTTGGTTTTCAGCTATCGTATCAATTCTCTTCTGTGAGATTTTGCAAGTTTCTAACTGAATTTTTTTAAATCAACAAAACTTTTTTCTGTATCCCAAGTTACCTTGGTCTGTCCATTGAGCAAACCAGTTACAAGGTCTCCCAGAAGACTTACCATAGATTAAACATCACTTTTGCCTAATAGAGCCTATTGGACCCAGTCTATGTAGTTACAGAACGTTCCGCTAGCAGCTTCACCTCATTATGAAGTTGATTTATTGCCTTCTGCAGCAGACCAAGGTTTACAGTAAAATGAGCATTGTCCACATGGAACTGTTGGAGCACCTCTGTGACTGGCAATATGAATGATGAGTCTGAGCCATGGTCTCGGAGCAGCAGCCAAAATGCTACATACCGGCTTTTCCTGACATCATATATCTAGTCCTTTTCCATGGGGTTTTGCTCTAATTGGCATGAATGAGAGCTAAAGATGACATTAACACTTCCTGGAGATAGATAGCAAAGGCATTCTTTGTTATAGATTTTTCAACTCAATGTCACTTAGCTATATGGTCACTTCAGAAGACATATGAGAGACAACGCAGCCTGAGCTGTAGAGGTGCTCTAATAGATGCCCTCAGGCTTGTGACCGAACCACTAGTGCATGGAGTTACCTAGCAAACACCATGAACTCTTCTCCGCAGGCTGTTTGCCAAATATCTGCAGAAGCAACCATATAAACCTGTGTAACAACCCGATCTCCCCAACGGGGTCCTGCAGTGCTGGCGGAGGGCACAGGTGCACTGAGAGAAGTACTGTCCTTCAAAGGAGAAGTTCATCTCAGGTAATTACTGCCCATCTCTGGGGACATCATCACATGGAAGGTAAACCTCTCATGGTTCCTCAGTAAAGGGGCGGACCTGGGGCTCTCACCAAGGTTCCCTCCCTCATTAAAACATGTCCCAGGGTTCAAGCCTACATGAATGTGGCCACTGAGTGAAGAATGGCTGCTTCATTCATCTGCATAGGTACTGGAGTTCAGTCACAGTAGCTGTCATATTGCTTTGTAAAGTACTTTGGGATACCTGGAATATTTAACTAAAAGCAAATACCTCACCACTGAGCTGGTTTTGAAGCTTGATATTTGGCACACACTGGATGAGTGAGTGTTAATTTGGAGTGGTCAGTGTGGTGTAGTGCTCGGCATAAGCACTGGAGATCACAGTAATGCCAAATTGATGGGCATGTCCTTGGACTTTGCCATACAGCCCTCCTTGGTCTGTAACCTTGACCTTTCCTGAGACATAGGAACTTCTCCACCCTTCAGAAATGACCGGTATTGGCCGGGTTAGCAAGGGTTTTTAATGAATCGCTAAGCTCGGGGTCAGACCCTATGATTATAGAATTGCTAACATTGTACCTATTTTCAAGAAAGCGAAAAAATGGTATCCAGGAAACTAGAGGCCTGTTTGACCTCAATTGTATGCAAAGTCTTGGAACAAATTTTGAAATGGAAAGTAGTTAATACAATGTGGTTTTACAAAAGATAGCTCATGCTAGACCAACTTGGTCTTTTTCTTTGAGAAGAAAATGGATTTTTTAGACAAAGGAACTATGTAGATCTAATCTATATGGATTTTAGCAAGGCATTTGATACAGTTCCATGTGGGAAATTATTAGTTAAATTGGAAAATATGGGGATTAATATCAGAGTTGGAAGGTGGATAAGGAACTGGTTAAAGCGGAGACTACAATGAGCCATAGTGGCAGATGAACTGGCAGACTGGAGAGAGATAACTTGTGGAGTTCAGCAGGGATCGGTCTTGGAACCTGTCTTATTTAACATTGTCACTAATGACCTTGGCACAATAAAGTGGGAGTGAGCTAATAAAATTTGTGGATGACACAAAACTGGGAGATATTGCCAATGCGGAGGAGGACCTGAATATCATACAAGGAGATCTGGATGACTTTGAAAACTGGAGTAATAGAAAGGGGATGAAGTTTAATAGTGCAAAGTGTAAGGTCATGCACTTAGAAACTAACATGATTTTTTTTGCTATAACCTGAGGACTTATCAGTTGAAAGAGACAGAGGAGGAGAAAGATCTGGGGGTACTGGTTGATCACAGGATGACTGTGAGCTGCCAATGTAATTCAACCATAAAAATGGCTAATGCAATTCTAGGATACATCCGGCGAAGTATTTCCAGTAGAGATAAGGAAGTTTAGTACCATTATACAAGGCACTGGTGAGACCTTATCTGGAATACAGTGTGCAGTTCTGGTCTCCCATGCTTAATAAAGATGAATTCAAACTGGAACAGGTGCGGAGAAGGGCTACTAGGAAGATCCGAGGAATGGGAAAGCCTATCTTATGAGAGGAGACTCAAGGAGCTTGGCTTGTTTAGCCTAATTAAAAGAAGGCTGAGAGGAAATATGATTGCTCTCTATAAATACATGAGAAGGATAAATACCAGGGAAGGAGAGGAGTTATTTAATGTTGGCATGAAGAACAAATGGATATAAACTGGTCATCAACAAGTTTAGGCTTGAAATTACACAAAGGTTTCTAACCATCAGAGTGAAGTTCTGAATCAGCCTCTCAAGGGGATCAGACAGGGCAGAAAATCTAACTGGCTTCAAGACTTTTATGGTAGGGATGATATGATGAGATTGCCTACAATGTTGCTGATTTGAGTCCGCTAGTAGCAAATATTCCCCAACAGCTGGAGATGGGACATTAGAAGGGGAGGACCCTGAGTTACTACAGAGAATTCTTTCCCAGGTTTCTGGCTGGTGGGTCTTGCCCACATGCTCAGTGTCTAACTTTATGCCATATTTGGAGAGACCCTGGGTTTTTTCTACTTCCTCTGCAGTATGGGGCATGGGTCACTTGCATCTTTAAATGAGTGTAAATGATAGATTCTCTGTAACTTGAAGTCTTTAAATCCTGATTTGAGGACTTCAGTAACTCAGTCAGGGATCATGGGTTTGTTACAGGAGTGGGTGAGTGAGGTTCTGTGGCCTGTGATGTGCAGGGTATCAGACTAGATGATCATGATGGTTCCTTCTATCCTTAAAGTCTATGAGTCTATGTGATTTCACCCTAGGAAATCAAAGTGCTAGCTAGATTCAGAGTTTTAGTGGAAAAGAATCCTGCAGTCTGCAAAAGAAAAAACAAGCCCAGAAATTGCTGGGTTCATTTAGCAAGATCCAGCTCTCCATGATTAACTTTACTGTAGGCTAGTCTACACTGCAAAGTGAAGCCAGCCTAACTACATCACTCAGGGATGTGAAAAATATCATGCCCTGTGCAATGTAATTAAACCAACCTAAGCCCTGAGTAGACGCTGCTAAGTCAGAAGAGTTTTCAATCTAGTTACCAACTTTTGGCAAGGTGCATTTACTACAGCAAAGGAAGAACCCCTTCTCTAGCTGTTGTCAGTGTCTAAACAAGAGCAATATAGCAGTGCCACTGCAGAGTTTCTAGTGTGAAATGTCCTGCATTTGTACAGGATGTGGTGAGCGTGTCTCGGGGATGGCTGCACCTTCTTCTGGGGTGTGTGCAGTGTGTGTCTGTGTAGGAAGCGGCAGTGTGCAGGGCATGCCCCTGGGGTGGCTGTGTCTCTCTGGTGTAGGTATTTGTGTGGGGTGTAGTTGTCCATGGTATGTATAGGTGTGGCTCTCCTGCTATCTGGGAGGAAGGAGATGAAGTGCTATCATGTCCAATAATTCCCATCTGGATTGGGGAGGTGATGCTAGATAAGTGCTAATTCTCTTCTAAGCTTGTGCATCCAGTCACTGCCATTGGAATCTGTCCTGATCCCAGAGGGTTTGCTCAGCTGGGATACTGCACTTCCAATGAAGATTTTTTGCGCAATCCACTATTTACACCAGAGATAATAAGATACTCAGGACAGCTTCCAGTGTGTCAACTAGCTGCTCAATTTAAGCACCTGCTGAGGACAGTCTTAGTCAGTTACCATACCTCTCACATTCCTCATTTTAATCACAGCGTTAACCATGTTCCATGCTCATTTGGGGTCCTCACACTTTTATTGTTGGAAAAATAATTATTTACATGATAAACGTAGGATCATAAAAGTGAAGCTATAGGCAAAGCTACTGATACTAAGGGACAGAATCCCACAGCTAGAGCTGTCCAGAAAATGGCTTTTTTCTCAACAGAAATTTTCAACTTTTAGATGAAAAACCAAAACCAAACATTTGAGTAAAAAACCACTAAAATTTACTGGGAGTGGGGAATTGATTTGGGGCAGGTATCAGTTTCCAAATGAAAAATTGAAAATTTTCAAAGAAAAGAGACCCTTTCTGCCAAATATATATATAAGTTCCACTGAAAAAAGTTTTGACATAAATATTTTGCCTAGCCCTCCCCAGAGCATTTTCAATGTCCTACATGAATAATTTCTGTGTTGCTCGTTTTCAGCCATTCTCACACATTAAGTGTCCCACATTGTGGCCTCTTGAGAAGCCTGCTCACTGGTACCCTGCAGCTTCAGGAGAGGCCAGTTACATTATCTGTGATCTCTGGTCTCCTGCACAGCCCTGGAGAAAAGGCACTGGCAGAAACCAGCACATCTTTAGAAATCTGAACTGTTAACGGCCTTCAAAGAACAGCAGTCACCCTGCTGCAGCAGCCTAACCTCATTGAAACCCACTTCACTCAAGAACAGAAAAAGGAAGGAAGCTGGGCAAAGAGAACCTTGCTGTGCACTTGTGTGTTCAGATACTCTAAATAACACAGCTCAAAGAGCTATTTAATAGAAGAAACAGATGTTGTATGAGGAAGTAGAATTATACCTGCCTTGGTCTCATCATCTCAAGTCTCGATTACTGCAACATCCTGCTGCACCAAACTCTCTCCTTGACAAAGGCAGTGTTGCCTTATTCGTATCCATTCAGAATGCTTCTTCAAAGCTCATTCTCCTAGCCCATCACTTTTACCCTGTCACTCCTCTCTTTGTATCCCTTCGCTGGCTCCCCCTTCTCTATGCTACCAAAGCTACTTGTCTTAACTGTCAAGAGACTTAATGACCTATCCCCACCCTACCTATCATGTGTCCCTGTGCTCTCCCATTGGTCTGCCTGTGTCCATCTGTTTTCTCTTGTCTTATTGTGAGCTCTCTGGGGCAGGGAGCATATTTTTGTTCAATGCCTGGCATAATGGGTTGTGCTCCAGGAGTGAGGCTCTTAGGTACTACCACAGTACAAATAAATCATCATAATCAGTTATAAAAATCAACTGTGATTTTTACTTCTAAAGGGCCAAAAGCTGAGGTCCTTGTTGATATTGTACCCCTCCCCTGCTCAGCCAGCTACCCCACTGACGGCAGGGGCTTTTCCCTGGAGAGTGCTGGACCCAGGGAAATAACCCTACCAAAGGAATATATTAGTGACCACAGAGCTAGTTTTATCACCAGTGACAGTGAAATTTGTACAGTGAGTCTGCTTAAGAGGATAACTGCAGTTGAGGCCAAGAGGCTTCTATTTGTGCAAAGCCTTCTCCATCCCTGTAGCCACAGTCGTGATGATGCACTGCAATAAATATCACTCCTGCATGTGCCATGTACTCTGCTGTAGAGCAGCAGGGCGGGCAGAGGCAGGATCCCAGACTGGTCAGATTCACCATCTGATCCAGTCAAGCAAGTCCTGTGTCTCTCTGCTGAGCTATAAATACCAAGGCTGTGTGAGAGTCTGGGTGGGTGCTGGATCGATTTAGCATTGCCATGAGGGATGCTGGGTCAGCCAGGGCAGATGCTGGCCTAACCTGGTTATTTCCACTCTCTGTGCCCAGATCCTCGGTTTAATAAATAGTCCCGACAAAGGGAGCGGAGATTTTGCTCTCCAAGAACAAAACTGCAGCAGGCTGAGGCCCTGCTCTAGAGGGATAGTCCCAGGGGACCTCTCAGTGTTTTAAATGCCTCAGCAAGAATTAGCTGTTGCGTCTCGGAGGGACTGAGCCTGATGTTTGCCTCTGTCTGCTCCTACTCACAACCCCTGCTTTCAGTTCTTCGAAAAGGGGAACTGATGAGAACTGCAGCAGCTGCTCCCTTGGGAGCTACTCCACACCCTTGGCGGAGAGCTGCCTGTGCAGACACAGGTGCAGAGGGGGGATGGTTATCATTGCAGGCTGCAGGAAAGCAGCTTAGGGAAACTGCCCCCACCTACCAGTCTCCCAGCCGTAACTGGTGGGTTTTACATCTTTATTCCCAGCAGGTCAGATGCAACCTCCCAAACTGACAGCAGCACTGATGTAAATGGAAGGAACCCTGGCCTGTCTGCAGATGCCACCCACCAACTTGCAAATTAGAAGCAGAATATATGATCAGCCTCCCTCATAAAACCCAGGGGAAAAATTCTGCTAATAGAGGCCAAGCACAGAATTACTCAGTGGCTCTTGCCTAAGAAAGGTTCCATTTGTACTTATTATTATTATTATTATTATTATTATTATTACCTATTTGCATTGCAGTTGCTGCTAGAGGCCCTAGCCAGGATCTATTGTGCAAGGCGCTGTATGCACACATAATAAGAAACAATCCCTGCCCCCAAAGGGTTTACAGTCTTAGGCTGTTTCTACACTGCCACTTTCAGTGCTAAAACTTTTGTCATTCAGGGGTGTGAAAAAACACCCCCCGAATGACAAAAGTTTTAGCACTGAAAAGTGTTAGTATAGACAGTACTTTTATAGAAAGCTACCACCACTTGTTTGAGGAGGGTTTTTTTTAATTGTTGAGAGAGCTCTCCCCCTGTGATAAAGTGTGTCTATATTGCCCATGTCACAGCGCTACCGCAGCGGTGCTGTAACGTTGGTAGTTTAGACATACCCTTTATAAACATGGCAGACAAAGGCAGGAATACCATGCCTAGTTTGGAGCTGGGTACTTGGGGCACAGAGACATTAAGTAACCTGCCCAAGGTCACACAAAGACTCTATTACAGAAGCAGGAATCATACCCAGGTCTCCTGAGTCCCACTCCAGTGCATTAACAACAAGACCATCCTTAAAGCACAGGGTCACTCTGAAAACTGACCCTGTGATCACAACATCTTTCTACTCAATAGCTCCACTCCCTCACATGCCTTCCATGTCTTGCAATATGGGAAGGGATGATTTGGCCGTAGATTCCAATTGCAAATTTTGCCCTTAGTTACCTCCGTGCAAGCCCACTGAATGCAGTGAGGCAAAAGTGGGGGCAAAATCTAGCCCACAGAATGTATTATTATTTATTAGAGTAGCAGAAGTGGCTCCAATCAGGAGCAGAGGGCCCCAATTTGCTGGGTGCTCTACAAACACAGAGGAAGACACAGCCTCTGCTTTTGAAGAGCTTTCTGTCTAAATAGACAAGACAGACATCTCCTCATCCCAGTAGCTGCTGCACCAAACTCTCTCCATTCAGGAAATTCAAGGTCATTTTACTAGACTCCCTTAGAGAATTTCCTTTAGCTCTCCCAGTTTTCTCAGTACCAGTGCCAAAGCTGGCTTCTGTCTAATGCTGAGCCAGAGCAGACTGAGGTTGGGCTGGGAAAAGAGGGATGCGCTTTGAAAATTTTGCCTCCTTTGCAACATCCCCTAGTATTGATGACATCTCCCCTCAGATCAGTTAACCATTCCACAGCCTTTGGCTCCTTTTCAACTCCTCATTGCTGTCGGATGTCCAAATAGTCATGGCAACACAAAACACTTGCACCTGCAACTGGCCAGGAGGTCGCACCGCACCCTATCGGACAAAGAACTCGCTTGATAAAGCTTCCAAAAGCACAGCAATCTGTCTGCTTCACCGCAAACCATCACCCCATGCGCTACACTCTGCCAATGCACCCCACTCCAAGGTCTCTGTCCTGATATTTGATGCTCTCTATGGGATTAGCCTTAGCTGCCTCCATTACTGTGAACAGCTATATTCTGCCAAAACCATGGAACCACTGCCCTACAGAGGAGACAATCCTCACAGCAGCTGGATTTAAATTATGGAGCTCGGTCTCACAGGAGATAAGAACAACCATAGTACTACATATTTTCAGAACTAAATGCAGACACATTTCTTTGACTTCGCTTTCCCTCAGTAATGTCTTCACACAGTACTAGTCCCAATCATTTGCTCATGCATATGCTCAGTGCCATCCCAACACAAACCATTGGTTCACACAGACACACACATTCACTTATGGTGACTCACGCTCATTTATTTTTACACACACACACAAATAAAAAAGCAAATACACAAGACTCTAGAAACTGATCTTGCTCTTTCTCCTGTAGGCTGGGAAGGAAAAGAGAACAAATGTTATTGGTCTTTCTGTTTATAAATGCTTAGCAGGCACTCAGGTACTACAATGATGAGGCAATATAAATACCTGGATATACAGAGATAGACCAATAGGCAAATGGGTCTTGTCATAGAACTTACTGGTGGCTGTAACAGTAACCTTGTTTGGGCTTGCGTTGAAATACAGGCACTTGTGACCGTGGCCCCACTGCATAATACACTGACTTTCAGCCTAAAAGCACCTCACAGTCAATATGGTGTTTAGATATAGGAATCAGCCTACCTACTTGAAGTGCAGCCACCTATGGGGTGGGAAACAGCAGCTGCTTAACAGTGCACACATACTACAGTTTAAGACAAACAGTGAAGAAGGGGTCTATCCAATTGAAAGTGTCAAGGGAATTTAAGCTGGCAGATAGTAACTGCTTAGACTGGAAATAATCCATGTTCTGGCTAAATTGTCCAGATCCCTTGTTTGTTTGTTCTTTACATATATATTGGGGCAAATTGTCAGCACTACTTTGATGGGTCTCGCGCTTTCTCTTCTTTGGGGAGGGTTCAGGGCACCATTTCTTGCCCCTGCAGTGGAATGTTAACTGCCCCACTAGTGTCCTAGAGGAGGGGAGTGGAGAGGGAGGGACCTGGGCCTGCCCTCTACTCCAGGTCCCAGTTCAAGGGCCCCGAGGATAGTGGTAAACCACTTGAACTGACACTTCCTTCCCCTGGGCTACTTCCCTCTCCTGCCCTTCAGCTTGTGGGGGGCTTCCTGCCCTCCCTCTGTACAAGCCAGGTGCCCCTTTACCTAGTGTCTTGGACTTCTTAGCTCACCACAGCACTTCTACAAACTGTCCTCTACTCCAGCACCAATTCCTCTCTGCTCCAACTCCCACACTGTCTGATTGAAGCGGGGGTTTTTTGTCATGTGACTGTCATCAGGTGCTCTAATTGGCTTCAGGTGCTCTAATTAATCTATAGCAAACTTTCTTCCCCTTACAGGGAATAAGGCTCCCTTCTAACCCTCTCCTGCTGCCCTCTGGCCATGCTGTATCACAATATACAATATATTTAATAACTCAAATGCAGTTAAAAAATAGAATCAAAGGCAAAATGTGGGTCTCCATTTTCCATTTCCTCTAAAAGATGAATGTCTGAACTGATGTGTGATCTGACAGCTAAAGCACTCACTTCTCCCCAAACTGTAACCTCATACCTCTTGCAAAGTCTGCATGAGGAATGGAGAGCAATCGGCTTCACAGTCAATAGGACCCTGTGCACATAAAACATTGTCCCAGTTTCATTTGGATGTTGTCACAAGGTTATTCCAGTAAAGTTCCAGCAAACAAGCCAAGTGGCGATTGTTTTGAATATGTTGCAGGCTGACATGGCAATTTTGCAGAGCTGATTTCCTGCAAAGATTAATCTCACCTCGATATTAAATTGTGTCGTGGGAAGACTTCTGAACATTGATTAGAAACAGAGATGTAATTACTGCATAAAGGTGTTATGCATAAATATATATTACATGGATTTCCAATATAATTAACTGATTGGCAGCTTTAAAAAAGGTAACCGCCAGGTGTGATGTCACTTACAAATTGTGACTGTGGATGAATGATGCAGGTTCGGGATTGCTGAATCTGGTGTGAAACTCCAAAGAAACCAAGTACACTTTGGAGTGGGGGAGGTTGGCTGAACATTGGCCTAATTGGCCTAATGTTTCTCCTATTGAGGTGAATGGTAAAATTCCCATCGACATCACTGGGAACAGAATTAGGCCAGTGCTGAGCACTCTGGAAATCCCATGCGGAGCGTATAACCCTTTGTAGTGTGAGCTAATATCCATGGATGGCTGCATGCATGCTGATAAAACACAGACAGAATCATCCCTCCTAATTTGCAGAGGTCTCCAAAATGTCACAGCAATACCCTGTGGAATCTCCATAAGGCCAAAGAGCAAAGACTGAATTGCCACTTATGGCATCATGAGTGTGGAATCAAATGGAGGACAAGGGAAGATGGGTTCAAAGGTCAGGGTTGGGGTTCCAGATTTGTCAGACTCTGTCATTACTTGTCTGAGGTGACACATTTCACAACACAGCGTTTACACAACAGTTCCACAGGACTCACTGGCTGGGGCAGTTTGACATTCCAGTATAAGGTTTGACCTGGCAGCAAAGCATTCTTTCTTTATGCTTGGAATGGCCTTTTTGCTTTGCTTTTTGCTTATAAGAATTGCAATATTGAATCAGGGCAGGGGTCCAGATAATCTAGTTTACTGTCTCTAAGATTGGCCAGTACCAGCTGCTTTTGGGGAAGGGGCAAGAAACCTCCAAACTGGCAGTTATAGAATAACCTGAAGGAGATGTTTCCAGGGGATGTTTGTTCCTAAATTCCAATGGTTACAACCTGAAGCATGACTGTTTACACCACTTCAAAAGATTTATTTTCTGTAACTGGATGTTCTCTGAATGGATGGTCTTAGCTTCTCCTTCATGAGGATGCCTAGAATTCCTCCTTAGGGCAGCAAATGTTGAGACATAACATATTTGGTTGTGTAGGATTCCCTCACCTTTCTTCCCAGGAGAGTTAGTTGTTTTTACGTTTGATGAGTAGGTTGAGACCAGGATAACAGCCACGTTCACACTGTAGTTATGGGAGGCAGGATTCATTCCTCCTATCTTGGACCCTTTATTTCTTGAATGCATTTTAACAGTGTGTCTGATGCAAATTGGAAATGAATTTTGTATGTGAACCCCGCACTGTGTCAGACAGCAGAGCCCTGGGTTTGGGATTGACATGCCATTCAGTCTGCCTTTGGCTTTGCTCGCTATACAGTCCTGATCACTTTGGGTGGCTTTGCTCATCCAGACAGGATGATATTCCATATTAAAAAGTGAAGATAATGAAAGCCCTGATGCCTTCAGATGCCTGATGCCTCCATTCCTGCCTCTTTTGCTTGCTAACTGACCTCATCTGTCCATCTGTGGGGTTGCTGCCTTCTCAAGGAAGTAACTGACAAGTCAGTCAAAGCAAAATTGGAAGCTGTGTCTGCTCATGGGATAGGGACAGCCAGACATTTTAGGGTGAGAACCTATATTTCACGGAAGTGGAGTTCCACTATTATGGATAATCTGTTCTGCAGTTGTTCTCAGGAGCTCTGCAGTGAGGATATTTAAAGTCACTTTAAGGACCTGCAAGCCAAATCTGGGTATAGTATGAGCTCCAATGGGTAGAAGTGTGATAAGGCAGTGTCCTGTTAATTCCATAAACTCTTCTGGGTAGCTGTGCTACTGTGGTCAGTGATGAACACAGATTCTTCTGTCTACCCAGGAGCTAATGGTACAGTCTAGCTGGGACTGAATTCACGCAGATATTTCTTTCAGTTTCTCCATTCAATAACTTTCTCTAAGAATTAGATCATCTAACCCTGCCTCTCCCTCAGAGCTAGCTCTGGCTCTGCCCTCTGCCCTTGAATTATGCTGATAGCATCTGGCCTCAGAGGAGAAGCTACTTTATTAAAATAAACTGATTTTGGAAAATGAGCACAAAGAGGAGACTGGCTAGCTTGTTGGTACGTACTGATGTATGAACTACTTGAGAACTGCTCTTCTCGTGGTATTTCAGCCTCGCCAGGCCCAGTTATACCAGGAAGGGGAGGGGTGAGATGCAAAAATTGAAGCTATTTTAATAAAATGATTGTATCTAACTTTTTATAACTTCAGAAAGAGTGTTTGGCTTAGTTAAGTTCAAGGTTTGACTCAGTCCATAGAGAGTAAACACTGTGTGTTTGTGTGTGTGCGCGCGCGCATGCCTAGCAAGTTGTGCAGAGGGCTGTCTGCAGAACATCTGAGGTGGTAATGTTATAGGGATATTGGCACAGACCACTTAATAAGATGCTGTTGGCCTCCCCTCAGTTACCAAGGGTGTAATCCTGCTCCATTAAAGTCCGTGGGAGTTTTGCTATTGACTTCAGTTGGACTCAAAGTCTCCAGAGTGGTTTGGCAGATCCTGATAGCAAACCCTCTTACAAACCCAAAGAGACTCTAGATCAACCCTTTCTACGTGCTGAGCGTGTGTGTTCGGTTAACCTCCATTCATGTTTATAAATCTCACTACGCAAGATGTAGGCCCTCTTGCTTCATATATTTTCTGTGCATAGCTAGTGGTGAATCATAGAAATGTAAGGCTGCAGGGGACCTCAAGTGCTAATCCAGTTCATGCTCCCACGCTGATGTAGGATCAAGTAAACCTAGACAATCCTTGACAGATGTTTATCCAACCTATACTTTAAAACCTCCAGTGATGGAGATTCCACAGCCTCCCTTGGTAACCTATTTCAGTACTTAGCTACCCTTATAGTTAGAAAGTTTCTCCTAATTTCTAACCTAAATCTCCTTTACTAGGGATTAAGCCAATTACTTAGTGTCCTAGTGGGGGTGCTGAGAACCATTAAACCAAACTGTAAACCCTGTCTATGATGGTAACTACTTCAGCTTGGGATGCAGCAGCACCCCCAGTACTCCTAGTTCCAGCATTGATGTTCAGTGAACATGGAGGAAAATTGATCATTGTCCTCTTTATAACAGCTGTTAATATATTGAAGACTGTCATCAGGTCCCCCTCCGTCTTCTTTTCTAAAGACTAAACAGGACCAGAGTTTTTTTTGCCTTTCTTCATAGGTCAGGATTTCTAAACCTTTTATCACTTTTGTTGCTCTCCTCTGGAGCGCACATCCTTCCTAAAGTGTGGCTGTCATAAACAGATAGCTAAGGGTTAATGTCTCTTTCACCTGACCAGAGGACCAATCAGGAAACCGGATTTTTTCAACTTTGGGTGGAGGGAAGTTTGTGTCTGAGGTCTTTGTTTTCTGTCTGCCTGCTTTCTCTGAGCTTTGGAGAAGTAGTTCTGTTTTCTAATCTTCTGTTTCTAAGTGTAAGGACAAAGAGATCAGATAGTAAGTTATATGGTTTCTTTTCTTTGGTATTTGCATGAATATAAGTGCTGGAGTGCTTTGATTTGTATTCTTTTTGAATAAGGCTGTTTATTCAATATTCTTTTAAGCAATCGACCCTGTGTTGTGTCACCTTAATACAGAGAGACCATTTGTATGTATTTTTTCTTTCTTTTTATATAAAGCTTTCTTTTAAGACCTGTTGGAGTTTTTCTTTACTTCAGGGAAATTGAGTCTGTACTCACCAGGGAATTGGTGGGAGGAAGAAATCAGGGGAAATCTGTGTGCGTTGGATTTGCTAGCCTGATTTTGCATTCCCTCTGGGTGAATAGGAAAGTACTTTTTGTTTCCAGGACTGGGAACAGAGAGGGGGAGTCACTCTGTGTAGTTTCACAGAGCTTGTGTCTGTGTATCTCTCCAGGAGCACCTGGAGGGGGGAAGGGAAAAAGGATTATTTCCCTTTGTTGTGAGACTCAAGGGATTTGGGTCTTGGGGTCCCCAGGGAAGGTTTTTCAGGGGGACCAGAGTGCCCCAAAACACTCTAATTTTTGGGTGGTGGCAGCAAGTACCAGGTCCAAGCTGGTAACTAAGCTTGGAAGTTTTCATGCTAACCCCCATATTTTGGACGCTAAGGTCCAAATCTGGGACTAAGGTTATGACAGTGGCACCCAAAACTGGACACAGTCCTCCAGCTGAAACCTCACCAGTGCCAAGTAGAGCAGGACAATTACCTCCCATATCTTACACACATCACTCCTGTTAATATACCCCCAAATAATATTAGCCTTTTTTGCAACTGCAGCACTTTGTTGGTTCATATTCAATTTGTGATCCACTATAATCCCCAGATCCTTTTCTGCACTACTACCTCCCAGCCAGTTATTCCCCAATTTGTAGCTATGCATTTGATTTTCAGTGTCTTTGCATCATCTGTCACAAATGTTCTAACATTATGTGTCTGTTTTCCCCTCACATCTGTAACCCTCTCCTCGTCTATCTTCTACTTCTCACGTGCAGGGGATTGTAGGACAAAACTGTGACACTCGCTATGGTTGTTTGCTAAATGCTGTGACATGCTACAAATTTACACCCATCCCAAATGGATAGCAAACTATGAAGCTTTAGGGAGAAATTATATTCATGGCCAGGTCACAGCATTTCTTATATGCTTTATGGCAAATCAAAATTAATGATGGTCTTGTCAAACTCAGCACTGTGATTCTGACAGATGTGGCCACACAACACAGCCCTCACACAGTCAGTGCTGCCCCATGTGTTTGTTCTGGTTAATAGGTCTTGACAGGGAAATCAGAGATCCCCTGGAGCTACAGGCCGGATCTCCAGCTGTGCCAAGGCACATGCTCTCTCTGTCCATTTCCTCCTCCCTAACACTCAGTCCTGCTCTCCAGTATGCACTGATTATCAGATGCTTTCTAAATAATCCACACACAACAGCAGTTTATGTAAGACCATTGGTGTCAGTGATCATCCAAGCAAAGCCAGTAACTGAAGAAACCCCTGAATAATAGAACATTGAACCTTTACCCAGGCAGATACCTGTCTAGGGGCATTTTGGGGTGGGTACAGAAACCTTTAGTGCTCTTAAATAGGTAGAGTTGGAAAAGCCACCAAAAGAGTAAGGTGCCCTTGGTGTCCCCTCTGGTTGCAAAATTTACTCCAGCCGGAATAATCTTGGTTGCATCATGGAGACCCTGAGTTTAGCTCTCAGGACAGGTAATTGGCCTCAAAATAACCTTGCCACCCACAAAATGGCAGCACATCATATAGCTACCTCCAAGCATCATGGTACAGTATTTTGATGCCATATGATGAGGATGACCTGTGATATTGAGACACAGATGTGACAAAGCAAATATTTAGACAAATGTAACCGCAAACCATGCAATTATACAATGGTAACCATCTCTTGGTGTAATTGCTTCAGAGACAGACAGTCTGTTCTTCCCCTTTTTGCCTTTAAAAAAAAGATCTGCCATTTGATAGCCCGTCCACTTCCTTGTGCAGCTCCTGTCTGTGCTCCGTTGTATGGTTTACACAGCAGTGCTCTGTGTGAACAAACTGTGGGCCAAACTCTCCTCCCTGATGAAAGCCTGGCCTCCTTCTGAGGTCAATGAACTGCATACTGACCCTTGTCTGAATCTGACCCTCTTAACTGTCAGCCATGTCACATTGTGTCCTAACCTGATGACTCTCCAATTGCTTTGCACCTTTTACCATCTGACAAGCGGTAAAGAGATCACAGAAGCCACCTCAGGGTGCTCATACTATTGTACACTCCTAACATTGCTTAGATCCTGAAGATCCCAATGCACCTCACGCATTATGTATATGGCACCTCTAAAATACTGCCCTGCAGTGGAGGGCTGCACCCAGCTGCTGCACAGTACCCATCACTATAGTATGTGCAGGAAAGGCTTGGGCCAGGACATTGCTTATACCAGATGTGCCACTAAATGATAAACAACCAGAGGTGAGCTCTGTTCTTATGTGCTCATCAGAGGAGCCCCCACAGAATAAACTGCTCAGTCTGCCTGCGAAGTATGAAGGGCTGAGTCTTACTGGGAACAGAACCTCTGATGTCAGAGTGTTCACAACCTGCTGCTCTCTAACTAACATAGCAAAGGGAGTTGGACATAGGCCAGGACATTGGCACTCCCTTACCTTTGGTTGATGTGTCCCCAACTGAGTCCCCAGCACCCCTTCCTGTAGCACACAGGTCCCTTGGCATTCTCACACCTGAATGCTGAGGAGCATGGCTCTGCGTAACATGCTAGATCTGCTGTGAATACAGAACAAAGTGCTACAGTAAATCTCTGTCATGATTTGGAGTCAGGTTCCAGCTCACAAATCTCCCTATCACAAAAAGCACCCCCACAGCTGGCCAGAGTGAATGATGAGATGAGCGGCCCCTAGCCTTGTGGGGATTCAAGGCAGCCCCTTCAAGGCCTGCTTCCCACCCACCCTCTTCTCTGCTATTCCCATGACACAGAACAAGTCTCTGACTGCCTTCTGTCACTGCAGAGAGGTAGGAGGCAGGCGAGGGAGCCCTCTGCAACAGCTGGGAGGTGAGGCTGAGGGAGCACAACTGAGGAGGGACTTGTAGCCTGAAGAAGAGGTTGGAACCCCCATAGAGTGGGAGGGGAAGTTCCTTTCCCTATCTGCTTGGAGGAAGAGAATGATCTTGCCATTCCATAATTCCTCTTTTCTCAAAGCCATCACCGTTTGGACGGTCAGAGGGCCGGCACTGGAATGCCTCATACAGGACACCCCTGCAACGATGGTACCAGAGAACTCAGCTTTAATTTGCTTCTGATGTCATCACCGTTTGACAGACTTGCCAGAGAGGCCAAGGAGTAGGGTTATTTGGGGAAGTCTCATGGCCTGTGCTAGACACGTCAGACAGATGAGCACAATGGTCCCTTCTGGCCTTGGAATCTATGAATCTACGAACTGACCTCCCCATCACCCACAGAGGTGGCCCCTTCCGGAATTTCCATGTGAAATATCAACTTTCAACAACATTTCTAAGGCTGTTAAAAAAACTGAAACCCCCATGCCACTCATATTTTGGGGGATTCAGTGCCCAAAAGTGAAAAATTTCAGCCAATTGGGCAAAAATTTTCAGTCAGACCAAAACCTTTTAACCAACTTGACAAAGCTTTTTGACTTTCAGTTGCCAAAAACTGAAACATTTTCAAAATGTTTCAATTTTTTACAGCTGAAAATTAAAAAAAAAAGTACATTTTTAGTTTTCGGGGTATTTTTATGAAAATTCAAAAATAGCTATAGAAAAATTTTGATGCAGACAAAAATGTTTCATTTTCATTGCAATTTACAAGGGCAGATAAAGAATATTTCCGACCAGTCCCTGCAAATATTACCAATGTCAGCTTCCAGGGATGTCAGACCAGTGCCCTTAAACCTGCCTGGAGCAGTGTCCCCCTTTTGGTTCAGAGAAGGGCAACTAAAATGATTAGGAGTTTGGAGAGGTCCCATATGAGGAGAGATTAAAGAGGCTAGGACTTTTCAGCTTGGAAAAGAGGAGACTAAGGGGGATATAATAGAAGTATATAAAATCATGAGTGATGTGAAGAAAGTAGATAAGGAAAAGTTATTTACTTATTCCCATAATACAAGAACTAGGGGTCACCAAATGAAATTAATGGGCAGCAGGTTTAAAACAAATAAAAGGAAGTTCTTCTTCACACAATGCACAGTCAACTTGTGGAACTCCTTACCTGAGGAGGTTGTGAAGGCTAGGACTATAACAGCATTTAAAAGAGAATTGGATAAATAAATGGCTATTAGCCAAGATGGGTAAGGAATGGTGTCCCTAGCCTCTGTTTATCAGAGGGTGAAGATGGATGGCAGGAGAAAGATCACTTGATCATTACCTGTTGGTTCACTCCTTCTGGTGCACCTGGCATTGGCCACTGTCGGTAGACAGGATACTGGGCTGGATGGACCTTTGGTCTGACCCAATATGGCTGTTCTTATGTTTTATGGGCCTAGAACTGTAGAATAATTGATATTTTGGCTCACTGGCTGAACCAAAAAAGGTGAAGCAAAAAGTTGTTTGGGGTCAAAAAAGATGTGTTTTTGGTTTTTTTTTTACTCTTTTATGCTTTAAAAAAAAATTTCCTATGAAATTGAAATAAATTTCAAAACAAAAGTAGTTTTCAATCCAAATAAACGTTTTGATTTTTCTCCATTTCCTTGGGTTTTATTATTTTTGATAATTTGGCAAATTTGACACAAGTGTGTGTGTGTGTGTGTGTGTGTGTGGTGGGGGGGACGGGAATCAGAACTTGTCTAGTGAGTAAAATGCCTCTCTTCTGATCAGCGTTAGGGCATCGTACCTGTATTCTTGCTGGATATCACAGCCTAGTCCCAGAGAAGTGGCCAGGAGTCCCTGAAAATCCTGCATCTTGGCAGGGAGTTAGTCTAGACGACCCGTATGGGCCCTTCTAACCCTATGGTTCTACGACTCTTTGCATTTAATAAGGTTATTACAATAGGCCTTTTTTTTTTGGTTTGGTTGACCAAAAGAAAAAAATCTGTTGACACCATCTCCCCTGCTGCTCTTATTTAGTTTAGAATAAGGGCATCAATGAAAGCAGAAGTGTCATGTGGCTTTGGCTTTATTTGCTGTTATTGCTGCTTTCAAATGGAAAATTGATATAACAGAGCTCTCTCAACACACAGCAGTCTGCACATTTGTACTGTGTTCTTTGAGAACGATCAGCACTTACTGGCATAAAAAAAGTGACAGATGCTATCTGCAAATAATGAGCTGAACTAGTTTCTTTGGAAAGGAACCTTAGTACAATTTCTTTGAGCTCGAAAAGCCACTGAAGTTCTCGTGCGTATCCGGAGCGGCTTGTGTGTATGTTTGCTGGAATGGTCGTAGCCTATTTCATCACATGGCATAAATATTTCTAAAGCACTTCCATTATAGAGACTTCTCTGGAGAGAGGAAATGGCAGATTATTCACTGAGAATTTTATATCAAGGAGCAATGCTGTATAAGGAAGAACTTACAAAGCACTCTTTATCGCTCCCTCTCTACATACTTAAGGTATATGTCACATACAGCATGTGATACATGTATTTATCCTGTCCCTTCGGCTGCCTCACCTGCACTCTATCCACTAATCCATCTTGCATGTCATTCATTCCAATGTTCCAACCCCCTGAGCAGCCTCAAACAGCTGCTATTAAAAATGAAAAATAATAATTAAAAAAAAACAGGCTGCCACAGAAAGGTTTCCTCCTTCTCCCTCAAAAGTGAAATTGTCTTCTCTCTCACTCCAGATTGCTCCAGTCTAAGGCCCACAACAGCTACAATTCAGTCCTGTGCCTGTGACAGCTTTTCTATACATAACAATGTTTAAAGTCATGACCTTGCAGAGCTAATGGTAGCTTTGCACTGCTGGAGAGGGGAAATTCCCAGCTCCCCAATGGGACATGGGGAAAGTGTTCTAGTAGATTGGAAAGGCATGATTTTCCTTTATAGAAGTCATGCTCCTTTGCCCCAAATATATCACATTAATTTAGGTGTCTCATAATGTTTGTTCCAGCCAGTAATCTTGGCTCGGAAGGAAGGCTCATGGGTCTGTAATCCTCAGGAATACTGCAGCACATTTTTAAAAGACAGATGCAAGATTTTTTCCCATCCAGTCCTTTGTTCTAGTAACTAATTTTACCTTACTCAGAGAGTTTGCTTACTGCAAAGTAAGCTCTTGCATTCTCATGGATGGACTTTGAAAAGTCTATGGGGACTGATTTCTTGCAACATGACTTGTTCTGTAGACTCATTTAGACTTAAAAGACAAAGCAAGACTAAAGGCTGTACAGTACAGTACTCTAACTTACTGTACATGAGGTAGAATAAGAAATTAAAGTTTGTATTATCTGATGCATTTACTGACATAATCTTATTGCTATAATGTGAGACCCTATATTAAGACCTAAGCACAAGGGAGCAGAGTTAAGGCTGAGCTTGCATGACAATGAGAAGTACTTTAGAAATATGTGTAAGTACATGGTAAAACAATGACAGCTAATAACCATATATAGATATTATACATAGAAAGTATATACCAGAGGGAGTTCTTATCAAAATATGGGATCATTGGATCCTTTTGGAGGAAATGGTTCTCTGTGGGCCATAATCTGTCTTTTTAAAGCCCATGGAACCCCACTGATATCAATAGGACTGAATAGCTGTAACTGGGAGCAGAATCTGGCCTATAACATTTGTTGTAGAAGACACAGGTGAGACAGATACAGTGAGAGTTTGTTCCAGTGAGACCACTCACTCCAGCATTGGCCACTCCAATTTCCCTTTAAACTCCTTACATCCCTAAGGCCAGCATATAACATATTTGCAGAACAGAGAATAGCTGTTGATAAATCCAGTTCTAACATACAGTACTTTAATTACATTTGCAATGCCATTTCATTTCACTTGAGCTACAGTTCTGTTGCCTTTAAAATTCCTCCTGTTCTGCTAGGACTGAGTATCTGTTTGACAGGATCTCAGTATTATTCAATTGACTACGCCTTGCCAGACAGATCATCCCTTCCAATGAAGGAAGACTTTTAAAGGGACAAGAAAGAATGGTAAGGTTGCAAAGTCAGGCACACAAGTTAAAAAGTGCCAGAATTAAGGTTGAGATATATAGGACCTGATTTTTCAGAGAGCCTAGTATTTTATATCACTTTATAAGTTCAAAACTCAGCCTCAGTCAATTTAACTACTAGTAAAAGTACTTGCCTAACATCACATAGGTGCTCTGTAGCAGGGATAGGAATAAAACACAGCACTGCAGAGCAGCATTAAACTGCCTTAACAATGAAACCATCCTTTCTTTTCCTGTAATCCTCTGCCTCCTCTACTCACACATTCCAGTTTCTGCAATAAATGAAGCAGGGGTCCTACAGACAACAGCTTCCTTATTTACACAGCCAAACCTGCTTCATCCCCAGAGGACCACCTGTCCTGTGCACTGAATAAGGCAGGAGTCCTGTAGAAAAAAATACTATATGATAATGTAATCAATGACTGTTTCATAATGTGTATACACATGGCCCTTTAAAACTGGAAGCTGTCGTTGCAAGTCACAAGCCTTCTCCCAGTCAGATGTCCTAAAGGATGCCATAGGAGCATAGCAACTGCCAGACAGGATCAAACCCAGGGTCCATCTAGCCCAGAATCCTGTCTCTGACAGTGGCCAGCTAGATGCTTCAGTGGAAGATGCAAGAATCCCTGAAGTAAGTGGATAGCCACAGCTATGTCTTCCTGCCCCACAAGCAGAAGGGAAGGGAAGAGAGAGAGACATGGGACAGGAAAGGACCTGGGAGAGGACAGCTGTAGGGAGGAGCTGGTTGTAAAACTGTAGAAGAAGGGCTTTGTGGACCACAAAGTCCTGGAGATGAGGACTAAGGCAAGATCCCCAGTGGTAACACTGGATTGCATTGCTTTGATTTGATTTTTGGTTTCTATGTTAATAAGCAATGGCCTGGCTGGCTGGCGGCTCTGCTCAATGGCTACCAGGCCTCTCCCCATATCATTGTCAGGAGGAGAGACCAATGGCAGGGCTGGGTCAAGAGGGAGGCGAGGGAGACAGGGAGGCCAAGGCTTTTGGAAAAAGCCAGGAAGAAGGGGATGGGTCAGTGCTGGGAGGGCTGGCTCTGGCCCGGCCCCACTCCCCTCCCCTCTAGGCACACAGAGAGCAGGGAAACTCTCCATGGCTTTGCCTGCGGTGGGTGCCATTGACAACCAGTAGACCCGAGTGCCTCTTTGCTGGCAGGTCTCTGCATGTGGGGGCTGCTCCTATTGTTCCCCTAATGGGAGGGGGGAGCTTGTGCTCCTCGTGGGGCAGGGCCCATTGGAAGGACTCATGCACCACAAGAGACTTTAATGGACAGATTTGTTTGGGTGCTTGGTCTCCTCCAGCCCTGGGGTTAGGGTGACAGGAGGTAGGGGACAGAGGTGGGGGCGGCGTGGCAGAGGCTGGGGTAGGCTGTAGGATTCGGGGATGGCTGGGTTTGGAGAAGATGGGGAGCCTATGGGGTCTTGGGGAGGGAGAGGATGAGGGGGGCCCTGGGGAAAGTGGAGAGAGACTGATCAAACAGAAGACTAGTGATGGCATGAAGCTCCAAACATAACAATGGTGCACTGGGGCTCAGAGGCTAATCTGGCTGGGGCTCCCAAGACTCCTTAAACCAGCCCTGCCCATCTCACTCACTTCCTAAATACCTAAATTGCAGCCTGCTCAGTGCCTTTGCTGCAGTCTGTCCTGGATGATTTGAGGCCTCTGCTTTCACCCGCACTGAAGCCGCCTCGCCCTGCCTGGCTAATTGCACATAGCAGTATTAATCCGAAATGTATCTCTTACCTTGTATGCCACATGTTTTGCAAATCGTGGAGCAAAGCCCAGGTGAAGCAGAGATTATGTAACTGTGGGCCCTTCCGTCAGTGCGGCTCTGAACTCCTGATGCTTCATGCTGCATTGACAATCCTTGACTGACTTTATGCAGCAGATTGGGGTAGTCACACAGCAATCGTTTACTAGACAGTCAGCCATTTAAAACCACAATCACCATTAGCCTCAGCGAACCATCTTAGCTGGAGCTGGGACAAGCAGGAATTCTCCCTAGGAACAAAGCCCACTTGGTCCAGGAGTCAGTGTTTCTTCTTCATTATCTCATGTCTGACTGCAGCACAGCCCTTGTACGTCTGCTGCCAGCACAGCTGGTTGCCAGTGATTTATTAGGTGATCAATACACTTGGCTTTCATGTTTCTCCGTGGTGTGAGCCTGCTTCCATGTTCTCATTATGTGAGGCAGGGTTAATTCCACCTTCTACTCCTTTCCACGTCAACGTGCCAGCTTTGGGACCAGCTTTAGGACCAGAGAAATCTGCCCCATTCAGCAGTATACTCTCGTCCACAGAGAGACCACGCTTTGGTGTGATAGCCAGAGGAAAAATAGAGCTTCCAGTTTGTTTACTGCCTATTGGCACAAGTCCACAGGGCCAGTTTGTTTACATCTCACATTCCAGACTTTGCATACTGTTCTTGGAGCTGCAACAAATGGCATGCCATTCACTGCTATTATTCCTTGGTGGGCCCTGGGCCCCATTGTGTTGGGTGCTGCACGGCTGTGTGTCCAGCTGGTGTTTGTAAAAAATAGCTCCCGTCTATGAGTGTTTTGCAGGGATGCTTTCTATCCAGGATGCATTTTAAAGTTTTTTGTGTGACTCTGTGAGTACATCGTGCTGGGATGCGCAGGACAGAGGAATATGATTGGAGCAGGTGTCCCTGGAGAGTGATGCCTCAGAGATTCTGGGGGAGCATTCTCCGTTGCCAATACTTCCAATTTTATCAGGACTTTCACAGTACAGTATTTGATGTTTTGCCTAAAGCCCCAGCACCTGGAGTCCTGTGACTCTGGGAGAATCTCATCTGTCAACTAAAAATAGAAGCACACTGCTGGCAGAGGAAAGCTGGAAATGTGACCCCAATGGCTCCACAAACAGCAGGCACATTTAAAATATATATATTTTTCAACTAATTCATGAACGTTGCGTCAATCTCATGATTTGGGGGAAACCTCACTCCTGGTTATGGAAACTGTGCCGTTAGCCATGGTGAACACAGTAATTGCTGCAGGTTCACCTGTCCTCCACATGGCCACAGGCCAGCAGGTGGAAGGTGAGGGTGTGGCCACACCCCTGCCATCCCATGACATCCCCACCCTGAAGTGTAAGTGTTGCACTTGGCAGCCCTCCATCTAAGCAGCCTCTAGGTAGCCCTCCCAGAGCACTTCTACCCACATGGTTCTGCTTAATTCTTGGAAGCACTAGAGGAGTGAGAAGCTCCTTGCACCCCCTCCCATACTGGGCAGTCATTACTTAACCCTAAGTGCTCTCTCTGCTAAATCACAGTCTGTGCCTCTTCATCACTTCTCGGTGGCTTGCACTCCCTTTACAGGCTCCTGCATGGAATCTAAAACTGATCAGTGCCATCTGTAGGTGAGAAGTGAAAACTGCAAGTGATCCTTGCTAATTTGCATAATGCCACAGAAGACATGATGAAAATAATGACTAGGACTTATTATTCTACAGTTTATGCTAATTATTTCAAGTTAAGATGTTAAAAATATAAAATTGTACGTTGGACGTTTTAATTGGGCCATGATTTGGGTTAACAAGGTAACTTTTAAATCACTCTCCATAATAAGCAGAAAGCACTAGCAAAAAGGGGGTTGACTGGAAACAAAGCTAATTAAAATAATCAACTTGAGTTTGATGGGAGCTGGCTTAGATCCTAAAGCATTCAGTGAGGCTAGATGATTGTAGGCGCTGTTGTGGATTTGAATTGCTTTAGTCTTAGCACTGCAAGGATCTGAGGAGCAATGCTCGTTTACATGTTGGTTTGTCTTTTGCATGGTTTGCTCTTGTCTGCCTTTGTTTCTTTAATAGACAAAAAATATCCTGCTTGAGATCATTTCTAGGGAGACCCAGAGGTCTTTACAACTGTCCCTCAACAGTATATTGCAAAATAGCCTGTATAATATCTGTTAAAATTTTATTAATGCATCGTACTATGGAGGTGATTATTACAAGAGCAATGGATAACGATTTTTAAGTATCGTTCTGCAAAAATATTAAATATTATTTATAAGCAAAGTCCTAATTTGAAGTGATATCATGTTCTCTTAGCTGTAAGTAGTTATTAATTACAATGCAACAGTAAAACTCATTAGGAAATAGCTTCAAACTTTCAATTACTGTCACTTTTATTCAGGAAGATTAGATGAGCTTTTTTTTGCCTTCAACAAAGATCTGGAAACATTTGCTAATTTCTTAGTACTGTAGTGATTGCTATGAAATAGTGTGATCCCTTATTTACATATAAGAAAGCATTTTCTGTGTTCAGTCTGACCTATTCTGTTAGTACCAGGAAATTGAGCTGGAGACACTCTCTGTAAAAAAGGAAGTCCTCTCTTATGCAAACTAGCAGCACTTTTTGCAGTCACATGGTGAACATCTAGGATTAGTTCTGGGACTTATTTAACCTGTTCTCTAATGGTGTGCCCTGCATGGCCCTTAGACAGTAATGGGGATGAGCAAAGCTCAGTAGTTTCTTCTGGGTTCATAGGGTTATGCAAACATTTCCTTTAGTTTCACACTATTTGGAGTTCACACACACACACACCCCCCTCCTTACCACCTGAAGTTTGCTTTCTGTTTCATGTTCAACCTCCAACCAAAACTCATTTGAAACAATTGAGGTTCTCCTGGTTGCATACTACAACCATGAATTTTATATCATTTCGAAGCAAAGCCACAAGGCAACCCCAGGATCATTTGAAATTGGGCCTGGGTTTGTTATGTGATCTGCAGAAAATTTTGTCTGAATTTAACAGGCGAATTTTGTCCTGTTGCATATTTCAAAGCAAACATTCCACGGGATTTTGCACATGATTTTACCCATGAATCCTAGTTAAACATGCAATTATAAGCTACCCACATTGTGACGCTCTGCCTCTCTGTCCTGGCTCTGAGTAGATGTTATTGGTTCCATAAATGCTGCTTTTATGAATCATACGTAATAGTGCTAAAAAACATCTTACGAAGCTCCATCTGTCCTCTCTGTGGCATCCAGTTTGAGAGAAAAGGAATCTCACACAAATCCATTCATATCTCATGTTTGCAGGTTTGTGTTGTTAGAATCATCAGCTAAATTGGCCCCATGGAAAAACACAGAATTAGCAACCATTGAGATTTAGTTAGTGATCTCAGCCAGGTAATATACCTGCCAGCATGGAAAACACAGGCTGAAAATCTCAGGAATCTAGAGCTCTCTGAGAACTGGATTGAACAATGGTAGGAAAACAGCTATTTCACCAACCCTGAAATCACACTGTCCACTGGCAGTGCAGTACCCTGCAAATACTAGTTGCCTCCCTCTTCCCCAGCAGGTCCCTCAAGTCATTTGACATTCCATCGACAATAACAACACTGGTCTCTTCTGAAGCACTGTCCATCTGAGGGTTCTGTGCAAATGTTACTGAGTGGGTCTCAGACTCTTATCGGTGGAGCTTTTCATGAGCAGGTATGCAGAATGAGGTTTGCAGAAGGACTGGGAGGTAATCTTTGGTCTTCTTGAGTAGCCCACAGGATGAAGGAACTGATCTAATTGTCACACACACCCCATTAGGGATTACTGTCTTCAGCCACGTTTTAGAGATAGGTAACTAAGGCAGAGAGAGGCTAACTGACTTGTTCCAGATGACATGGGAAGTCTGTGATAGGCCAGGAGAGAAGGTAACTGAGGTCTTATGAGCCCTAGGCCAGGATCATATCCTCTGGACCATTCTTCCTCTTTCTCAGCCAGCCTTCCTCTTTTGAAGAAACTTCTTGATCTTTAAAATAGTCTGGACGCCATCTGTCATGAACTCATCACTGTCACCATCAAAACCAGGAGGGGATGAAAACTGCATGGTGAAACCCAGTTGTTATTACATTGGGAAAATCTTATCAGCCCCATTAGTGAAAGATAATGAGATGTCTCCTTGTTTCATTTTTGTGGGGAGATGGTGCAATAAGAAGTGACAGAGATTGTTAACAGTTCATGTTCATCAGCTGTGGTTACAGAGTCCACTTTCCAACTAAGCTATCACTATGCACAGGGAATGCAAGTTGCATACCATTGTAACTACATATGACTAGCACTTAGTGGGTTGGGAACAATGGCCTCATGGGAAAAGCACAGGAGGCAGAGTCAGGTGTTTGGGATTCTCTTCCCAACTCTACCCAGTGTGTGACCCTGGGAAAACCACTTCTCCTCTGTGCCTCAGTTTCCCTATCTTTAAAACGCGGAGAATTATTATCATCTGCCTCACAAAAAATGCGGCGGAAGTTTCTAAACTTTTGTAAAGGATTTTGAGATCCCAGGATGGAAAGTACCATTGATGTGCTGAACATTAGTGGTTTATTACTATTTCCTATAAAATATTAACAATAAAAGTAATACAATAATATACCAAGGGAAAATCCAGTGAGGTCAGGAGCAGGGTGAAGAGATCGAGGTGAAGGACTCGTCGTTTCATGCAATCCTTGTATTATATGCTGAGAGAGAATTTCAAATTCTGCCTCTGCTGTTCACAAGCCGGTTGTCCTGAAAAAAACAGCACAGTGCTCGTTTCCAGTACAAACCTCACTGCCTCTCCAGCTGTGGAGTTGCCTTAAAACTGGGGCCCTGGTGTGGCAGCTTATGAGTGCAAGGGTCTTGGGCTAATTTTTGTGGGTTTAATAATAAAAATGAACCTAAATGGTTTATATCAAAATAAGATCACATATTAGAATGCAGAGTTGTCTGGCCATTTCCCATGCATGCTCTCACACGTGCATCTGCTGTGGCTGACGGAGATGGGTCTTTTGACTCAGGCAATAGAAGCTTCTGCTTTAATCTCCACTGCTGTGAGGTTTGATCCCTGCTGCTCACAACTCGGGATGTGGTATAACACAAACCCACACACAAGCAAAAGAGCCCGTCTGCTCTTGTGAGGCTCCCAGCCAAATTTTTGCAGATTCAAGATTTTTCTAAGAAGTATCTAAATGTGCAGCTGCTTCTCCACAACAAAGCTAAATCTGATTTCTCTGTGGGCCAGCTGTTGCTTCTGGTGCCTCATGAATCTCAGACTCAAGAAGACGTCTCTCTCTAGCCATTTTTAACAAATAGACTTTATCTCTGCTTGACGCTCTGGGGGATGTACATTGCAGAGTCTTGGGCCAAAACAGAGGGTGTCATGAGCTTATTTTTCTTGATAAGATTCAAATTTGCAGTACAGAATGTCTCTTAGCTCTGTATTTTCTTTGTCAGTTTAATATACATAATAATAACACCTCCCACTTGTATATGTCACACTCCACTGTACTCTTTACTCAACTATATATTGACTTGCAGAGAAACAAACAGAAATTTGACCTTAACCAGAAAGGATGTTGGTTTCTTAAAAACCTTTGTTTGCTCAAGGTCTATCCAGGGGCAGAATGGAGCTGGGGTTGAATGCTCTTGTGTGGTATCCCCTGTTATCCATGGAGCTCAAGGAGCTTTATTAGCAGTAATTATGAGAGTCTTAAACAAACCTCTGTGGGGCATGGTAGGCTCAGTGACACTTCTAGAATCTTCCAGATGAGTGAGGAATGCCAGGTGCTGGAATTGATGCTGGGGAATATTCTGTAGATTATGTCAAAAATGACAATTGTTTTAAGTCCATTTTTTTTCTAACTTACCTGTGGAAATGTATTGGGTTTTCAATGAAAAGAAAAAAAATCAGATTTTTGTTAAAGGAAACTGAATGTTTTCAGTAAAATGTTTGTTTCCTTGGAAAAACTTTTTAGACCCAGCACTCTGGGGCACGGACTGCTTGCCTCTGTGTTTGAAAGTGTGAGGCCTTGTGTATTTGGCACTTCCACAACAACAACAAGAATAAGAATAAACGGCAATAGTAATACTAATCATGGTGATAATAATAATAAATAATTAATAAATAACAACAGTGAAGAGAAGCAAGGAGTTACTCTGACTTCCCCAAGGTCACACAGTGAGTAACAGGCAGGGCTCAGGATAGTTCCTGGGAGCCCAGTCTCCCTATTATACTAACCACTAGACCATATTAAACATAGTGATCATAGAAATCATAGAAATGTGGAACTGTAAGGGACCTTGATAGGTCATCTAGTCTAGTCCCCTGCACTAAGGCAGACTAAGTATTATCTAAACCAGCCCTGGCAGGTGTCTGTCTAACCTGTTCATGAAAACCTCTAGGGACGGGGATTTCACAACCTCCCTAGGCAATTTGTTCCAGTGTTTAACCACCCTGACAATTAGGAAGTTTTTTCCTAATATCCAAACTAACCTCCCTTTCTGCAATTTAAGCCCATTGCTTCTTGTCCTGTTCTTAGTGGTTAAGGAGAACAATTTGTCACCCTTCTCTTTATAACAACTTTTATGCACTTGAAGACTGTTATCATGTCCCCCATCATCTTCTTTCTTCCAGCAGAAACAAACCCATTTTTTTCAATCTTTCCTTATAGGTCATGTTTTCTAGACTTTTAATCATTTTTGTTGCTCTCCTCAAGACTTTCTCCAGTTTGTCCACATCTTTCCTGAAATGTGGCACCCAGAACTAGACACAATACTCCAGCTGAGGCCTAATCAGTGTGGATTGGAGTGGAAGGATTACTTCTCGTGTCTTGCTTACAGCACTGCTGCTAATACATCACAGTATGATGTTTGCTTTTTTCCCCCAAAAAAAGTATTACATTGTTGACTCATATTTAGTTTGTGATCCACTATTGCAAGGGTTCTCAACCTTTTTCTTTCTGAGTCCTCCCCTCCCCAACATGCTATAAAAACTCCATTGCTCACCCGTGCCACAATAACTGCTTTTCTGCATGTAAAATCCAGGGCTGGCACTAGGGGGTAGCTAGCAGGGCAATTGCCTGGGGCCCCACGCCACAAGGGGCGTTGCGAAACTAAGTTGCTCAGGTTTTGGCTTCATCCCCAGATGGCCGGGCTCAGGGCCCCAGACTTCAGCTCCATGGAGTGGGGCTTCAGCTTTCTGCCCTGGGTCCCTGTGAGTCTGATGCTGGTTCTGCTTAGCAGCCCCCCTAAAACCTGCTCATGGCCCTCCAGGGGACCTTGGACCCCTGGTTGAGAACCACTGCACTATAGCTCCCAGATCCTTTTCTGCAGTACTCCTTCCTAGGCAGTCATTTCCCATTTTTTATGTGTACAATTAATTATTCCTTCCTAAGTGTAGAACTTTGCATTTGTCCTTACTGAATTTCATCTCATTTATTTCAGACCATTTCTCCAGTTTGTCAAGATCATTTGAATTCTAATCCTGTCCTCGAAAGTGCTTGCAACCCTTCCCAGCTTGATATCATCCACAACCTCTATACGTGTACTCTCTAAGGCTGTTATCTAAATCATTTGTGAAGATATTGAATAAAACCGGATCCAGAACAGACCCCTGCATGACCATACTCGATATACCCTTTCAGCTTGACTGTGAACCATTGATAACTCACTTTCTGAGTATGGTTTTCCAACAGTAGGCTCATCTAGTCTATATTTATGTTACAGAATGTGGCCTGCATGAGCTGGGGACATGTAACAGAGGTCAAAAGCTGTCCAGTGCCTCATTAAACTCTTTTCTCCATGGTACCCTCTAAGGGCTTAGAAGAGCACGTATGGCCAGTAACGATCTTTGCTTGGCATGTACATTTGCATACAGATAAGTGGCCCTAAAGACTATCTTGTAAATGCCACATGTTGTCAGAATGACTCCCATTGACTTCGGCTGGCTTTGGATCAGGCTGTAAAGGAGAGATTTCCAAGGCATGAAGAGCAGTTAGGTGCCCGGTTCCCATCGAGGGAGTTGGGCACCAAAGTCTCATTTTTGCCTTTGAAAATTCTCCCCTGAAGTTCCCGAGCTGATCATTTATTTCAGCAGTAGAAGTTCTTCCAAAGTCTGCAGACATTACAGAAATAATGCTACACAATGATCAAAGGATGCTAAATAAAATGTGTATCACTTTTTGCTAGGACAAACTATACAACAGTCAAGTTATATAGCCCTGCTGCAACCAGATTTCTGTACTTACCAGTGAACTAGAAATCAATCCAAAGCCCATTGCCTGGCTTGTTTCCTTGTTTGCCAAGGGTCAGACAACTTTGATGTATGAAATAATGTAATAAAACACAAAGGATAAGCCAGAACAGTGATTTCTATTGAGATGATCATGCAGGTAGATCTGGAGGGAGAGGAAATTGGGAAGTCTGTTTTCATTGTTACGTACCTTCTGAATGTCTTCAGTGTCTGGTCTTCCAGGGTCTACAGGTTGCACCATTGTGGCAGATGGTAAATCCTAATAACGCTATGAGCCTTGTGGGAGCACCTCCCTCAGATTACACCATATGCACTCCCCCAGCACCAACAGAGGCATTGTGCCTTCAGCTCTTCTACAGGCAGGTGGCGTCCACTCCTGCTAGCCCAGCCTGCCTTCGCCCTGCCCCCATTCCTCACAATGAGTGCCTTTACACTGCAGCTGGGAGGGTGCTTCCCGCCAGGAGTAGACAGATACACACTAGCTCTTCAAATAGCAGTGTAGCGGAGGGCAGCCTGGGCAGCAGCTCAGGCCAGCCTGAGTACAGACCCAGGGGGGACCAGTCAGGTTTGTATTCAGACAGTGAGCCCAAGCTGCTGCCAGTGCTGCCTCTGTCCACACTGCTATTTTTAGTGCACAAGCTTGAGCAGAGCTAGAGTGTGTCTGTCTACCCGCAATGGGAAGCACTCTCCCTGCCCTAGTGTAAACATGCCTAACGTGACAGCTACAATCTTGTCACAGGTCCAGATTTTCAAAAGAACTCAAGGCCAAACTCTCAAGCACTCAGCAGCCAGCAGCTCCCAGTGTGACACCTATGACAGTCTTCCAAAGAACATTAGGAAGGGCTACCCACTTTGAAGATTTCTTAACTGGGAGCTTCACTCTTCTAAAACTCTGGTGCTTGCGGTCGTGTTGCTGAGCATATCGTCTATTTGACCCTTCCTGTATATAAATACCCGCGGCAGTCCCACCAGCAGAGAATACAGGCCAGCCGGACACAGAGAGACTGTTAGAGACAGTGCAGCTCGGTGTCCAGCTCCTGAATGCAAACAACAAAGATTCCAGTCCAGATTTACTAGGGGACTTTGAGAGCAGAGCCTGTGCTTTGTACTGTATGTAGATGCCATTGCTGCACTGAAGTGCAGTGAGACAGAGCCGTTTGTCCAATGCGGAGCTCTGCCTGTGTGCTATGCATGTGGAACAAATAGTCTCCTCTGTCATTGGACGTAAAAGATTTATCTAAGAGGGAAAATGGCCCTAAAACACCATCACTGTGTTTAATGTGGAGTGATTAATTGGCTAGTGCTGTGAAGGACAGTGGCAACATTTTGAGAGACATTATCTGCTATCCTGTTTGAATTAAGTATTCATAATGACACAAATCATTCAGGGGGCTTGTTTTGCTTTAAGTTATACTGTACTCAGATTAACTGGCCAGAGAAGCTGATTAATGTGTTGGAAGCAGAGATCACAGCAGATAATACATCTCCCTCTCCATCGAATCTATCGTACCTTCCTACTTACCTGCATGCCTAAAGCATGGTCTGCCGGATCAGGCATCAGTGAGGCAGTCAGGCAATTGGATTCTATCACTGCCTCTGTCCTTGCTGTGCAAGCTTGTTCTGTGCCTATGTTTCTCAGTCTATCACACAGGGAAATAATATTTACCCCCCTCTGTAAAATGCTTTGAGATTGAAGAATGAAAAGCCCGGGTATTATTATCCCTGGCACATCTAATGTGCCCATTACCATAGTATTGAGTCACCCTAACCAATGTCAGTGTCGAGGACTCTGCTCTGTGGTTTCCTGGCAATGTAACTAGCTTGTTCTTACCCTGCAGACCATTAGAAATTTGATTCCTTCTCTTTGAAACCACATGTGGAAGGTCCACTTTCTCCACATGGGATGGGATTAGTGCCAGTTATTTGTTGGAGTGGGTGCAGAATTGACGTGTGACATTCCCAGGTATGCATTCCTTCAGGAGGGAGCTGTCTGCAAGTGTTTCTGGGGCCAGACCTGTCTACACAGGCTTATCAAAAAGACTGAGATGCACCATATGTTATATTTTCATAAAATCTTCATTGCCCACCTAGAGCGAGCACCATATAACACTGATGCGGCGCTGTACCGTGAACCACAGCTTGGCATCTGAGCACCAGCCGCTGAAGTGGGGGTGAGCAAGCTGGGACTGAGGAATTGGACAGGGCAGAATGTGATGCTGGGCTTCCCAGAAGGAACAAAGACAGTGGGCCTAATTCTGACCTAAGACTGATGTAACGCAACCTCAGCAGAGTGATTCCTGATTTACACCAGAGTAAATGAGGTTAGAATCAAGTTTGAAGAGAGCTGGTAAGTGAGAAGAGGAAAGCTTATTGCTAACCAGCCTGAAGCGCCACTTGTACCTAACGCCTATCTAATTCTAACCAAGGCATTCGCCTGCTCCATGCTGGAGAAGGAGAGACTCCAGTCTGGAGCAGCAGTGGAAATTCAAACATATGAGCCTGGTGGGAAGGTTAGTGTCACAATCACTGACCCCTTGGAGCTTTAATGACCACAAATGGTTTTGTTGTTCAGGTTCCAGTGTAGAGAAATCCTCAGTCTATCGTTCCACCTCCTGAATTAACACCAGTTGCTGTAGCAACTAAGTGAACCTTGATGACCTCATAGGCCATGTTCTGACCCAGTCTGACTCTGCGTGGCTTGTGAGCTTCGTCAGGATCACACAGCACCACATGCTATGGCCTCTAGCTATGGTGCATCAACTCAAGTCAAATTAGGTTAACAAAGTCGGAGCATAGCTTCCTGATTGGAACGTTGAGGAGCTGCAGGGCTTGAAATGAGACCAGACCAAAAGTGCCAAGGGAAGAATCAGGCCGAGCATTTTGAGACCTTGCAAAGCTTAAAATGAAAACTCAGTGGGTCTCCTCCCTCAAAGGCCATCAGGTCCTGAGATGGAGCCTCTGATATAAGAACGTTACGAACTGCCTTACTGGGTTAGATCAAAGGTCTACCTAGCCCAGTATCCTGTCTTCTGACAGTGGCCTATGCCTGGTGCTTCCGAGGGAATAAACAGAACAGGTCTTATCAAGTGATCCGTCCCCTGTCGCCCATTCCCAGCTTCTGGCAAACAGAGGCTAGGGACACCATCCCTGCCCATCTTGGCTAATAGCCATTGATGAACCTATCCTCGATGAATGTATCTACTATTTTGAACTCTGTTATAGTCTTGGTCTTTGCAACATCCTCTGGCAAAGAGTTCCACAGGTTAACTGTGTATTGTGTGAAGAAAAGCTTCTTTTTGTTTTAAACCTGCTGCCTATTAATTTCATCTGGTGACTCCTAGATCTTTTGTTATGAGAAGGAGTACATAACATGTTATTATTTACTTTCTCCACCCGAGTCATGATTTTATAATCTTCAATCATATCCTCCCTTAGTCATCTCTTTTCCAAGCTGAAAAGTCCCAGGCTTATTAATCTGTCCACATACGGAAGATGTTCCATACCCCTAGTCATTTTGTTTCCCTTTTCTGAACCTTTTACAATTCCAATACATCATTTTTTGAAATGGGGTGACCACATCTGCGCGCAGTACTCAAGATGTGGGTGTACCATGGATTTATATAGAGGCAACATGATATTTTCTGTTTTATTATTTATCGCTTTCTTAATGATTTCCAACATGCTGTTTGCTCTTTTGACTGCCGCTGCACATTGAGTGGATGTTTTCAGAGAATTATCCACAACTCCAAGATTTTTTTTTTTTTGAGTGGTAACAGCTAATTTAGACCCCATCATTTTATATTTATAGTTGGGATTGTGTTTTCCATGTGCATTACTTTGCATTTATCAACATTGAATTTCATCTGCCATTTTGTTGCCCAGTCACCCAGTTTTAAGATCCTTTTGTAGCTCTTCACAGCCTGCCTGGGATTTAACAATCTTGAGTAGTTTCATATAATCTGCAAAATTTTGCCACCTCACTGCTTACCCCTTTTTCCAGATCATTTTGAATATGTTGAATAGGACTGGTCCCAGTACAGACCCCAGAGGGACATCACTATTTACCTCCCTCCATTCTGAAAACTGACCATTTATTCCTATTCTTTGTTTCCTATCTTTTAACCAGTTACTGACCCATGAGAAGACCTTCCTTTTTATCCCAAGAGAGCTTACTTTGCTTAAGATCCATTGTCAAAGGCTTTCTGAAAATTTAAGTACACTGTATCCATGGGATCCCCCTTGTCTACATGCTTGTTGACCCCCGTCAAAGAATTCTAGTAGATTGGTGAAGCATGATTTCCCTTTACAAAAACCATGTTGACTCTTCCCCAACAAATTATGTTCATCTATTTGTCTGACAATTTTGTTCTCTATTATAGTTTCAACCAGTTTTCCTGGTATTGAATTCAGGCTTACCAGCCTGTAATTGCTGAGATCACCTCTGGAGCCCTTTCTAAAAATTGGCATCAGATTAGCTATCCTCCAGTCATCTGGTACAGAAGCTGATTTAAATGATAGATTACAGACTTAAGTTAGTAGTTCTGCAATTTCACATTTGAGTTCCTTCAGAATTCTTGGGTAAATTCCATCTGGTCTTGGTGACTTATTACTGTTTAATTTATCAATTTGTTCAAAAACCTCCTTTAATGACTCCTCAATCTGGGAAAGTTACTCAGATTTGTCACCTAAAAAGACTAGCTCAGGTTTAGGAATCTCCCGCACATCCTCAGCCATGAAGACCGATGAAAAGAATTCATTTAGGTTTTTTTTCAATGGCCTTATCGCCCTTGAGTGCTCCTTTAGCATCTTGGTTGTCCAGTGGCCCCACTGATTGTTTAGCAGGCTTCTTGCTTCTGATGAACTTTAAAAAAGTTTTGCTATTACTTTTCAGCTGTTCTTCACATTCTTCTTTGGCATTCCTAAATATATTCTTACACTTCATTTGCCAGAATTTATGCTCCTTTCTATTTTCCTCACTAGGATTTAACTTCCACATTTTGTGTCTCACTGCTTCTTTTACTTTGAAGTTTAGCCACAGTGACACTTTTTTGGTTCTCTATGTTTTTTTTGTTTTGTTTTTGTTTTTCTTTTAATTTGGGGTATACATTTAAGCTGAGCCTCTGTTATGATGTCTTAAAAAAGTTTCCATGCAGCTTGCAGGGATTTCACTTTGGGCGCTGTATCTTTTAATGTCTGTTTAACTAACCTCATTTTTGCGTAGGTCCCCTTTCTGAAATTAAATGCTATAGTGTTGGGCTGCTGTGATGCTTTCCTCTCCACAGGAATGTTAAATTTAATTATATTATAGTCACTAATACCAAGCAGTCCAGCTATATTCACGTCTTGGACAAGATCCTGTGCTCCACTTAACACTAAATCAAGAATTGCCTCTCCTCTTGTGGGTTCCAAACTAGCTGCTCCAAGAAGCAGTCATGTAAGATGTCAAGAAACTTTCTCTCTGCATTCCATCCTGAGGTGACATATACCCACTCAATATAGGGATAGTTGAAATCCCCCATTATTATTGTTTTTTCTTTTAATAGTTTCTCTAATCTCCCTGAGTATTTCACAGTCACTATCACCATCCTGGCCAGGTGGTAGGTAATACATCCTGTTGCTATATTCTTATTATTAGAGCAGGAATTACTGTCCATACAGATTCTATGGTACATTTTGGTTCCTTTAAGACTTTTACTTCATTTGATTTTACGCTTTCTTTCCCATATAGTGCCACTTCCCCACCAGCACCACCTGTTCTGTCCTTCCAATATATTTTGTACCCTGGTATTACTGTGTCCAATTGATTAGTCTCATTCCACCAAGTTTCTGTGATGCCTGTTGTATCAATATCCTCATTTAATACGGGGCACTCTAGTTTACCCATCTTCTGATTCAGACTTCTAGCATTGGTATCTAAGCACTTTAAAAAACTTTTTAGCTGTCTGCCATTATGTGATGTAATCAAATGGGACTTTTTTTTCATTTGACTGTTTCTCATCAGGTTATACCTGTATTTTATCATCTTACATCCTCTCCTCCTTTCTAGGACATAGGGAATCTCCATTAATAGATCCTCCCCAAGGGATGTCTCTGTCCGAACCACATGCTGTCAGCTCCACACCGGTCGGCTTTCCCCCAGCCCTCAATTTAAAAACTGCTCTGTGACCTTTTTAATGTTAAGTGCCAGCAAATCTGGTTCCATTTTGGTTTAGGTGGAGCCCATCCTTCCTGTATAGGCTCCCCCATTCCCAAAATGTCCCCAGTTCCTAATAAATCTAAACCTCTCCTCCCTACACCGTTGTCTCATCCACGTTCTGCCTGTCTTAACTGGCCCTGCGCATGGAGCTGGAGGCATTTCGGAGAATGCTATCATGGAGGTCCTGGACTTCAATCTCTTGCTTACCAGCCTAAATTTGGCCTTCAGGACCTCTCTTCTATCCTTCCTTATGTCATTGGTACCTACATGTAGTACGACCACCAGCTACTCCCCAGCACTGCACATAAGTCTATATAGATGTCTCAAGAGATCCGCAGCCTTCGCACCAGGCAGGCAAGTCACCATGCGGTTCTCCTGGTCATTGCCAACCCAGATATCTATGTTTCCAATGACCTAATCACTCATTGCTAATACCTGTCTCTTCCTAATAACTAGAGTTCCATCCCCCAGAGAGGTATCCTTAGTATGAGAGGATACCACATCATCATCTGGAAGGAGGGTCTCAACTATGGGATTGTTTCCCTCTGCTTCAGTTGGATGTTCTCCTTCCCTGAGACTTTCATCCTCCTCAACAGCACAGAGTCTTTCAGAGGCTGGGACTGTTCTACTGTGTCCCAGAAAGTCTCATCTATGTACCTCTCTGTCTCCCTTAGCTCCTCCAATCCAGCCACTCTGGTCTCCACAGCCCATACACTGTCTCTGAGTGTCAGGAGCACCTTGTACCAAATGCACCCACATGCCACCTGCTCACAGGAGCCAGCAGAATTTCCTACCACTAAAGACACTTGGCAAGAGCAGAGGTGGAAACATTGGTACAAGATAAGAAATTAACACAGTAAATCTGATAACAAATGAAATAGCAAGAACAAATGTCTATACCCAGGAAACAGTCAGTACAATAGGAGGTGATCACAGCAAAGACAGACACAATTCAATACCATGTGTCTGTATGCAGGATGCTTGACAGGCAGCATCAGAGGCAGTTCCCAGAGCAGAACTCTTGTAGGCTAATGGGAAAAGAAGGGTGATTTTCAAGTGAGGATGTGAATTTATTTCTCAGAGATAGCTGCAGAAAGATGGAGCTACCTGTGTGAGAATAGCATTCCCTTTCAATGCGGTGAGTCACCAAGAGGGGACAATGGGATCACATTGGGATGAAGAGAACATGCAGGGGCAAGGGAGTGGGAACAGATGCAGCAAAGACCATGGAGAGATCCAAAACCATGGAAGGCAAGTTTGCAATGGACTCTGGGATAGAAAGCCAATGAAGAGAGGAAGGGTGGATAGGAAGCTGGGAGGATGACTGAGGATGAGGGCAATGTGTTGCAGCTCATGCCAGTGAACTCTTATTCCCGCAACTATGCTGATGTCATGGATGTTGCCTGCAGGAACAACATAGTAGTAGCTTGATTGTCAGTGTGATAGATATGGCAGTTTCCTGGACAAACCTTATAGAATTAAGTTTTAGCATTGTAAGAGTGCATTGCATTACAAATTCAAATGTTTCAGTATTATTATGGGATTGTCTGTAACATCTCTAGGGGGAGACATGACTAATATAAACCCTGGGAAGACTTATGAGCTTCAGAGGAGTGTTTGAAACAATGGGCCAGACAAGAATGAACGATTCAAGTTAAAAGCATCAAAGAGTCCTGTGGCACCTTATAGACTAACAGAAGTATTGGAGCATGAGCTTTCATGGGGGAACACTTCATCAGACACATATGTCTGATGAAGTGGGTATCCACCCACAAAAGTTTATGCTCCAATACTTCTGTTAGTCTAAAAGGTGCCACAGGACTCTTTGTCGCTTTTTACAGATCCAGACTAACACGGCTACCCCTCTGATACTATTCAAGTTAAGTGGGTTCCTAGGAAATTTCTACAGAAAAGTGTATGCAAATGTCCCCCTTTCATTTATACAAACCTGTTGAAGCTTTGTCCTGAGGGTGGGACTTTTGATCACCTGTTACATGAGGACAGAATCAGAGATCCAAACTGTATGAAGGATGACTCACAGATTCATGGGGGGGGAGTGTTCTGAGCCAAGATGGTTATGAAATTTTAACCCCTGTGTGGTGTTTGAAGGACTGTTTGCTACCAGAGCCCGTACTGGAGTCAGATGATCTCTGGTAAGCTTATTAGCATGCATGTAGGTACCTTGTTGTTTTAATATGTTCTCACTGTAATGCTTTCACCTTAAGAATAAATGTACTTGCTTAGAAAGGGCTGTGTGATGCCTTATAATTTTGGGCAATTAAGCTGTTTATAGTCTCTGAGGAGAAAAGCAAAGTGGGCCTGCTTAGGCAGTCTGAATTGCTGGGGATCCACAGTGTAGGCAGAGAATTGTGCAGCCTGGGTGTCTGCCCAAGAGAGGTGATGGTTGGGGAGCTGGATGGCTGAGAGGGGGTCCCCTCAGTGGACTGTAGAGGTGTAGGTGCACTTTCCCTGAGCTGTGAAAGGCAGGTTAGCTTGAGTTAGGAAGAGAACCAGTGTCCTCATAAATGCAAAAGAGTTTGGAAAGAAACATGATCACTAAACTTCGACAAGCAAAAGCAGCCATAGAGAGCAAAACCCCAGTCAAACCCATTAAGGAGAACAACTGGCCAGTCCACTAGCTGATATGAATTTGTGTCACTCTGTTGACTCACACTTGGTGACAAGCTGATCCTTGATGTTAACAAACTGTCATTCTTTGCCTCTCCTCTTACATGGGAAAACACTATGCAGTGCCAGCTATGAAGTCAACTTTGAACTGGAGATGTGATTGATAGCTAGGGGAAAGTTTTCCCTGTGAGAGTAATGGATATTCACACAGATCTTTTTAATGTTTGTTGCAGAAAAACTCCTTCACTTTTGTCATGAACATACAGCTAAGGGTCGCATAAAATCCCTCCTTTACCTGTAAAGGGTTAAGAAGCTCAAATAACCTGGTTGGCACCTGACCAAAAGGACCAATAAGGGGAGAAGATACTTTCAAATCTGTGGGGGAAGGTTTTTTCTTTTCTCTCTCTCTGTGTATTCTCTCCGGGCCAGCGAGGAATCAGGGCAGGGAAAATATACCTCCCAAAGCCATACCTGAACTAAGCATCTAAGATTACAAATTGTAAGTGATAGAAAGGAAATGCGTTGGATTATCTTTTGTTTTAGCTTGTGAATTGTCCCTCTGCTAAGAGGGATGTTTATTCCTCGTTTTTTTGTAACTTTAACGTTATGCCCAGAGGGGAATCCTCTGTGTTTTGAATCTTATTACCCTGTAAAATTATTTTCCATCCTGATTTTATAGAGGTGCTGCTTTTACTTTTTTCTTTATAATAAAGTTCTGTGTTTTTAAGAATCTAATTGGGGTTTTAGTGTCCTAAAAACCCAAGGGCCTGCTCTGTGCTCACCTTTGTTAACTATTCGGTTGATATATTATTCTCAAGCCTCCCCAGAAAAAGGGGTGAAGGGGCTTTGGGGGATATTTTGGGGAAACAGGAACTCCAAGTGGTCCTTTTCCTGAATCTTTGTCTAACTCACTTGGTGATGGCAGCATAGCGTCCAAGGGCAAGGAAGAATTTGTGCCTTGGGGGAGTTTTTAACCTAAGCTGGTGGAATATAAGCTTAGGGGGTCTTTCATGTGGGTCCCCACATCTGTACCCCAGAGTTCAGAGTGGGAAGGGAACCCTGACAATGTTACAGTCACTGATGATCATATAATGATGGGAGGCAATTTGTTACTGCATATTAATTCAAGACGATGTTGCATCAATCCAGGAAGTAGAGAAAGTGTTTATTGTCTATCTACTCTCGAAGTCCTTGCAGTGACCTCAAAATTCCCAGATAGTTCATTAGGCTTTTTGGAATATAATTTTTTTCCAGGAAACTGCAGTCTCTCTGATCTAAGTTGGGAGAGCACAGTGGGCATCTGTCCTATGGAGGCAGCTGAAATAGTTAGTCCAATAAATAGGAACTGTGAGTTATCCCTGGTTGGTGACTGAAAGTTAGAATAAAACACCATGTGGGAAGTTGAAATCAGATATTACTTCTTCAATTGAAAATTAAAACAATTGATCAATGAACCCTGCTATAATTAATAAGAAAACAAATGGGTTTGCAATCTAACACTGAAATTTAGTGTCTAGACCTGGCCAGATTAAAATGTCAGGGGTCTCTTAGGACTCTGGCAGATATTTATTGTGTAGTGTGAATTGTATTTCTACTACATAAAATGGGGATGTTGGGCAAGTGAAAACCAAGAAGTATTCCAAAGGCAGGATTTTTCAATGTTTGGTTTAGGTGGCTGTCAGACCTGGTCAAAATATTTGCAGCAAATAGTTTCTTCAGTGAATGTAAAGGAGTGAGGGGAATTGTCAGTGAAAAAGAGTAGATTTTCTGAATTTTAACTTAGCTGCTGCTTTTAACTCCCAGGTCCCTTGTTATATGTGGTTAGAGATGATCGAGCTCCTGGGTGTGATGAACATGGAACTCCTGTGGTCTGGAGTTTGAACTACTGCATTTTTTATTTTTTGGTTCGTTTTCCCCTGAAATGGCACAGGCTTTTAAAAATGAAGGTAACTGGAATTCCTGCTTTTTTGTCATGTCCAATAAATGGGGCATTCTGGCTCCAGAGCTGGGAGCTGACAGGCCCTGATTAACTCTTCTGGATTTGAAACTGTGGTACCAATGGACATAGTCCTGTGAGATTCGACTTCTAGGGCCTGACCCTGGTAATGTTTCTCTGAGGAGCAGTCCCACCGGCCCTTGCTCTGTTATTTTTTCCAAATGTAAATAAACTACTAAGAATCTGATCAAATCCAAGCTACCTGCTACTGGTGCTCGCCTGAGATGCCTGCAGCTCCGAGAACAGAAAGGAAACTGCAGTGTAAGGTTTGGGTGCAGTAAAACATGAGCAGCAGTGTGTGTCTGCAAAGCTTTCCAGTGAAGCTAGAGAAAAAGGAATTAATGATCCAGAACCCAGTCATATTCCATTGTCCCACCTTATTTATTGCTCAGTACAATTTCACAGTTGTGTTAATCTCTTCTCGGACATGGCTCCATTCTCAAAGGCTGAGACTGTGAACAGGGTATGTGTTAACGGTTCCACTGTAGCTGTCCGAGATGCAGATGCTGCTTGTCAGTTAGCATCTTCTTGGGCTCCCTTCAGGAAAAATGTTTCTGAGCCTTTAGAATATTAATGCAAGTGCCCCTCACTTCTGCCATTACAGCTCCTCCCCTTTCTGGGCCTTGCCAGGCTTCCACATCAAACAGAGGAGCTCAGTGCAAAGTCATTTTAGCCAGCAGGACTTTGTGCAGCCATAAAGGTCCATGCTGGCAGATTCCACTGCTCCCAGGAGCTGTTCTGTGATTCAGGAAACTGATCCTGCAATCGAACCCAGGGTCACCTTTTCAAATCCCCTGCACATTGCACCTTTATCCTCAGAAACCTTCAGAGCCCTTATTAAAGCCCAGAAGGTTTTCCCCCTCCCCATTTGCTGCTGTTAACCCCCTTCTTCTTTGAGTGATGGGTCCTCTGGCTATTCCAGTGGATGCATGTGTGCTCTGTGTGACCGAGGCTGGAAGATTCTTCACTAGCAGTATCCATCAGTCCGTGCTTGCACCCTGCATCTTCCTGTGCTCCAGACTGAGGGCGTAAGGGATGGCATGGACCGATCATCTCCAGTTCCTTTCTGCCACTCATGGTCGGAGACAGAATTCCGACAGTGCCCTCAGCTTTGTAGCATTCCTGACCATCTGCTCAGGTTTCTTGCACATAGTTTTAGTCTGTATAGTTAATTAGCCAGTTTAATAGTATTAGTTCAATTAGTGTTTGGGGTTCTTCCCCCACCCCCTGTCATCCCCTCTCTCTGAGGCATCTCTTATGCCCAAGATTCCTGGCTTCAAGCCCTGTGTGGCCTGCCTCTGGGTAGTCCTGGTTAGTAATCCCCAAGCCTCCTGTCTCGGTGAGTCTCCTATCCCGACCAATGTGAGATTTGCCACTCTTTCCTACCTCACACTGGACAATCCTGTGTACTGCATCTCAGTAGGCAGCTGACGGAGCTCCCCCTCCTTCCCATTTGCTGATGGTAAACCCTTATTTCCACACTCCTTTCCATGCATCTCTGCCAAGCCACTTTTTCATGACTCTTTATGGTCACATCAACCTGTTTTTTCAGATCTTCAGTTGCTCCCGTCCTGTCAGCAGACATATGAGACACTTGGACTCCCTCAAATCATTGCAGCTGTCTCAAATGAGTGACCTGCACCGTTAGAAGGGTCATTCTTGCAGCAGTGTAAATGAGGAGTAATGCCATAGAAATCAATGTGTTACACTGGTGGTGTAAAACCTCTGGAAGTAAGAGTACACCTGGCCTCGATGAGTGGTTTTTAAAGGGATACTAGTCATCAGCATTGTGTGATCTCCTGTGAAATGGAGGAAGGCAAGAATAGTGCTGAATAATGTTAAGAATAAAGCATGCTTAAGAGCGTTCTGCTCTTGTCATAACATTTCTTCCCAGATCTGGACCTTAGCATCCAAAATATAGGTGTTAGCATGAAAACCTCCAAGCTTAGGTACCAGGTTGGACCTGGTATCACTGCCACCAGCTAAGAATTATACAGTACCTAGCTCACTGTGGTCTCCCCAAAACCTTCCCTGGGGGACCCCAAGACTCAGATTCCTTGAGTCTCACAACAAAGGGGAATAAACCATTTCCCTTCCCCCTCCTCCCCTCCAGGTGTTCCCTCCCTGGGTTCCTGGAGAGATATACAGAAGCAAGCTCTGTGAATCTAAACAGAGGGATTCCACCCTCCCTGTTTCAAGTCCTTGAAACACAAGCACCGAGAGAGCTAACCTCTCTCCCCCCTCACCCAGAGGGTATGCAAAGTCAGGCTTAGTAAATCTAACACAAAGAGATTTTCTCCCTGACTTCTTCCTCCCACCAATTCCCTGGTGAGCTGTAGACTCAATTCCCTGGAGTCCCCACTAAAGAAAAACTCCAACAGGTCTTAAAAAGAAAGCTTTATATAAAAAGAGTGAAAAAGGACATAATATATAGTCTCTGTATCTAGGTGACAATATACAGGGTCAATTACTTAAAGGGAAAAAATGAATAAACAGCCTTATCCAAAAAGAATACAATTCAAAACACTCCAGCAACTACACACATGTAAATACAAAAGAAAACAATATAAACCTATTGCCTTACTATCCTTGTACTTACAACTTGGAAACAGAAGATTAGAAAGCCAGGAGATAGAAAAATCACTCTCAGAGCCAAGAGGGTCAGACCCAAGACAAAGAACTCACACCCAAAACTTCCCTCCACCCAGATTTGAAAAAGTCTTGTTTCCTGATTGGTCCTCTGGTCAGGTATTTCAGGTTCCCTGTGTTAACCCTTTACAGGTAAAAGAACATTAACCGTTAGCTATCTGTTTATGACTGCTCTTTCAGGGTAAAATCTACTACTGTGTTCCATTGTGCCTCCTCCTATCCCTGGGGAAAAGGGCTTCATCCAAATGGGCAGGTTATAGGACCCAATGAGACATACTATGTTGCAGCATCTTTGAGATCCATGGCTTCTCTGAGACAGAAATGCCCAGGCAGCCACTTTGAGATGCTGGGGTGAATTTTCTTTTCATAGCAGTGCAAATCAGGGCTAGCTCAATGGAGTGGATTGAGATACTCTAGCATAAATTTGTGAGAGAGGAGAATCCATGTTACTTTTAAAGCCCACTCCCAGTGTTCAGGTGGAGCAGGTAAAAAATAAATCAGATATTTTGAAGCTACACAAGCTCCTCCCAGACATGAGGCTCTAGTCAGAATCGGCAGACCCATCATCCCAGGTAGAACATGTGGATCAGATTTTCAAGGTGCTGAGTATTTGCATTAACGTCAAGTGAAGTTGTGGCTGGCCAGCATCTGAACACCTGTGATGATGCATAGTTTTTGTGGTCAGTAGAGCCCATTATGCTCTTCTACTCTGAGCTCTTGCATAACACAGGCCCAAGAATCAGATCCATCAGTTCCTACCTCCAGTTCATAATCTCTGTTTGAGCTAAAAGACACCCAGAGTTGACTTAAAGAGTTCAAATAATGAAGGCTCCCCAATCTCCCTAGGTAAGTTGTTCCAGTGGTTGATTACCTCACTGTTAAAGATTTCCACCTTATTTCTAGTCTGAATGTGTCTAGCTTCACCTTCCAACCACAGGCTCTCATTATCCCTTTTCCTGCTAAGTTAAAGAGCTGTCTGTTATCAGAGATCTCTTCTCCATGTAGGTACTTTTAGACTATGATCAAGTCACCACTTAATTCTCTTTTCCATAAACAGAGTGATGATCAAGTTTCTTAAGTCTCTCCCTATAAAGCATGAATTCCAACACCTTGAATCACTGTGGTGCTCTCAGAGCAGGGGTCCTGTCATATGAGCTGCAATGCCCTGACCCTTTGAGCTTCAGATAGAATGGAGCAGAAGCCCATAAGATAACTTTTCTTTTTCTCTAGTCAGTATGTGTCTCAGCCTTCCCGGTATTTTAGCAGTTTGTTCTGTGTCTCTCAGCATGTATCTCTTCTGCCATCAAGGACACTCCCTGGAGACAGTTAAAGGATCATTTGATTCTTGTAACTTCTTGGGCTAGTAAATGGGAATTATGAGGGGGTATGAAATACCAAGGGAATGGAATGATGCAAACCCATCACAACTTGCTGTAGCTTGTATATATTATGCAGCATCTTTCAAAGTCCAGGTGTCTCACAGCACCTCACAGAGCAAGATGTTCATTACTAGTGATGTTCTGTATGAGGCAACTGTAGCAGTCTTTTTGAACATGGCAAAATAGCATATTTTCCTCTAATCCCATTTTTGGAAACATCTAAATTTTGGCTGAATTAAAAAAAAAAAAGAATCAGCCTGAGATAGACACCAGGTATGGAAAATGTTATTAGCATAGAGGGTCTGATAATGGGACGTGTTGGGCAACCATACCAAAAGGGTGCTGCCTGTCCTGCCTATAATAACGTAGTGCCAGTGGTCAGAACATTTCTGGCCATTCAATTTTCCTGAAGACATTTGAAAACTATTAGTTTTGTTCCAAGAAGGAATCTTTGAGCAAACTTTTAAACCTCAACAATTGGTGCAAAATGGAAATTGTTTCTCTTCCAGCACCTCCGCTGCTTTGTACCCATTGAACAAGTACAGTATCAGACTTATCTCAGTGGGAGAGGGCATGTTTGCCAAGAAGCTGTGGAATTAGGCCCTATTCTTTACAAAATAGAATGAAATTGTAATAAATTCCACCAGCAAAAGTGAAGTCAAATCCCCCTCACCAGCCTCCCCCATCTCCCAGCTCCTTACTGGCCTTGCAACATGTACTGAAGGTAACCAGCTTGGGCTGTTACAGCCCATGGTGATAAATGAGTTCCCAGTGTGTGGGCCCTAATGGAGGATGCCCTGCCAGCAGCCCATTTGAGATAACCCTTTTCCAAGAGGTGTTGACAATCTGTACCAGAAATAGATCTGTTTTTTTTTCCCCTGTGAACCTTCACTAGTCAGACAGGATGTGGGTCTCCTTTGATTTCAGATTAGGGCTCCCCTCTTCTATCGGGCATGGGGCTTGTTGTTGGTCTATCCTGGGAGAGTGATGAAAGCAGAGAGTTTTCAGCGGTCTCTGAGGGAAATTACTGTTTCTTGAAATCATTCCCTTTTTGGCCCCCAGCAAGGGAATAATTTCAAGATTCCCCTCCTCAGCTCTCGTCCCAAGCACTGCATGAGTCAAGCTGGCAGTCTCCTGGGATAGCCCCATAGCTGTCATGGTAGCCATGAAATCCTGGGCTGCTTCAGAAGACTTGTGATCCATGTGGACTTTGAAATCACTGAGCCCATCTACTTCAGTGACTGCAACACTACTATGATGATGAATCTCCACAGCTCCTGGAGGAATTTTGCTGGCCAACAGGTGGGAAGCATTTCTCAAGGACTAGCCCTAGCTTAAGCTTGTTCCAGGACTCACATACCCAGTGCAGTGGAGGGAGAGCATCTAGGCTTTAGGCTGCACCACATGTGACTACATTTACATGGAAAGGCCATACAGTGTGTCACCTTTGTGTGCGACTTCATCACGGAGCCTTGCTGTGCAGCCAGACCTCACAACTTTCCAGGCGGCAGATGGCCATGCTGCCTGTGGCTGGCATAGTTTGCCTTGTTCTACAGGGCTGTGTTTTGCTGCTTTCATAAGCCAGTAAGTGCATGTATTTCCTTGTATTTCAGTGAAGACTTGTGGGAATTATTTGGCATTCACTTGATGTGCTTCTATCTTGCTCTCCTTTGGGACACCTACTGTAAATAAAATGTTGCTTTGCCATTTGCAGGGAGTGGAAGTTAAATAATAAAAACAGCAGCCTAGATCTCTAGATGAGAAGGTTTTGCAAAGGCATAATTGCAATGAATTGAAACACTGCGGGGGTTGTAGAACAACCTGAGAATCTGGCAGAGAGCTGGATTTACAGCTGTATATTAAATTCCTGAGCCTCAGGTAACATCTCTGTGAATAACTTGTATTGGTGAGTTTAGGGCAGCTGTGTACAAAGGTTTTCCCAGTGAACATACCCAGATGCACGTAACCAAAGGATGCTGTGCATGATCTTTATGTCTGGTGATTACATGCAACTGTGGAAAGGGTCAGAGATTCATAGGCCAGAAAGAACCATCATGATCATTTGCTCTGATGTCCTGTATAAAACAGGCCATAGAACTTCTGCAAAGAATTCCTAGAGCAGATCTTCCAGAATAACATCCAGTCTTGATTTAGAAATTGCCAGTGATGGAGACTCCACCACGACCCTTAGTAAATTGGTCCAGTGGTTAATTACTCTCATTGTTAACAATGCACACCTTATGTCCATTCTAAATTTGTCTAGGTTCAACCTTTTGATGCTGAATTGAGAGCCCATTATGAAGTATTTGTCCCTCATTTACATAATTCAAGACTATGATCAAGTCACCCCCTAACCTTCTGTTTGATAAGCTAAATAGATTGAGCTCCTTCAGTCTATCACTGTAAGACAAGTTTCCTTTAATCTTTTTCATGGCTTTTCTTTGAACCAGCATATTGCCATAGACCTGCTAGGAAATGGTGCAGCAGCCCCCAGTGGGTTTGGGAAGATGACATAATTGATAGCTGGACTCCTTGGATACAAGGGGTGTGTGTGCATGGGGCTGGGGGGAAGTTGGGCAGTAAGACCCACCCTGGATGAGAGAGACTTCTGGGTCTACTCACACACACCTATCTGGGACCCAGAGATGTGACAGATGGATCAGCAGGACAAGAACAATAACTCTCTAATACATTAGAGTTTCATCTTACAGAACCAATATTGTCTGTAGTTGAGTGTAAAGCCAAGCCGGCTCTGCTTTCACCAGGGGTTACTCTAGCTGTGCTTATGGTCTATTGAACATGTATTTTGAGATATGATGCCAACTAAGCTGTGTTGTGATGTAAGACACCTGGACTGGCTCCTGTGGGTTGTGAAAGGGGCACTTGCAGGTAGATAGGCCAAAGAGACTGAAGGTGTCTGAACAGGAGGCACAAGCAGGAGTAGAGGAAGGCAGTGGTGGCACCTCAGTCCCTCCTGTTCCCTGCCTGAGGTACACAGTAGTTTGGTCTCCTCAGGGCTGTAGTGCATTTTTCAGCTCTGGGGTTGTTGGGCCTGCTGTGAAGGTGGCTGTGAAATGTTTAATTGCCTGTGACATACAAAAGGTCCTATTACATGATCTAATTGTCTGAGACCTTTTGGCCTTAAACTCTGTGACTTGAGTTTTCAGTTAAAGGGAGTGAGTTGCAATTGCCCTCCCCTAATAGTGCTGAAAAGAGACTGTTATGGGCCAACGTGGGCTTGGGGAGACCTGAGCAAACTGATGGGTGCAAAGCTCATCTCAGTATGGTTACTTCCTGGCAGGGTGTAGAAGTTGCCATCTATGATAATTAAATGACCTCCCAAAACCTCTATGACTCAAGCCCCATTTTTCAATGCTGTCTCTCACTGTCTCACACACACACATACACAACCCTCCCAGCTCCCATGTGCTGGTGTTTGCTGTACCAGATCACAGAGTGAGGGAATGAGCTCTGATACTAACTGAGCTGACAGTGTGTCACGAGAGAGGGAAACACAGAGGAGGTTTGAAAGACTAGGCTTGTGTTTAACTGGCTAAGAAGTTTTTGGTGACTCTGGATTCCCCAGACACTTAGCAAGGACTTTTCTTCTTAGGAGCTAGGCAGCCTTATATCTTGTTGGTCATGCCACAGCAGTTCATGTGGCTTGCAAGCTCCCTGGGTCTGCTGGATGTACTGCTGGCTCTGCCTGAATTCCAGGCAGTGAGGAAAGAACTTATCACAGGAGGAATGGGAGTATGGGGGTGGGAATAGTGAAGGGCCACCAGCATCACCATCCCAGCGAACAGACAGGACAGAGAGACAAGAAACATCCCCTCTTTCTGAAGAAACAGTAATTGGAGGAAATAGGAAGGGAGACAGGAGCTGCTGAATCACATGGAGGTGGAGAGAGACACACTGATGCTGATGTTCTGTTGTTAGCCTCAGTACAACTCATAGTGGCAAAAGTGCAAGGATTGTGCATGGACAAAGTAAGGATCTGTTATTCCAGGTGGGATGCAAGGATCACCTCTTGTTTAGGGCATTCATGCACTATCTCTGCATCCTTGCATTTTTTTTCTGAGAATGGTGTGAGGACACTGAGTTGTGATGCATCAAAGCATGTAGACTTGACAGCATGATGAAAACATAGTAGGGCAACCTCTGTGCACTGTGCTGTGACTATTGTCGGGCTCTCTGACACCATGAAATGGTGAAGGGGCTCCAGCTTGTTAGGGTGAGGTACTACTGACCTACGAGGATCTTTTTTATCTCCAATGGCTATGTACCTTTCCCTGTGGAGGCTGGGCTCCAAATAGGGGACCATTCCCAACACTGGCTGTCACCCACCTTGGAAGTGTGGCTTGTTACTCCCACTGTCCCTCAAGACTGCCCTCTTGCCATGAGTGTGACATTGCCCCTGGCCATTTGATTATTCTGGATGCCTCTGATATTGTAATTCCATTTTAAACACTAGGGAGCCATGCACTGTACAAGGGCCACCTCTTTACCTTCTCTGCAATGAAACCCAGGGCTGCCCAGAGGATTCAGGGCCCCCCGCCACCGAATTACCACTGAAGACCCGGCACTTCTGTGGCAGGTCCGGGAGCGGAAGGACCTCCCACCGTGGGTCTTCGGTGCACTTCAACGTCGGGTCTTGGGGCGGAAGGACCCCCCACCGTGGGTCTTCTGGGCACTTCGGCGGTGGGTTCTGGGGTGGAAGGACCCCCGCTGCCGAATTGCTGCCGAAGACCCGGAGTGGAAGACGCTCCGGGGGTCTGGGCCCCGCGAGAGTTTTCCGGGGCCCCCGGAGCGAGTGAAGGACCGTGCTCCAGGGGCCCCAAAAAACTCTCATGGGGGCCCCTGCGGGGCCCAGATCCTGGGCCAAATTGCCCCACTTGCCCCCCACTCTGGGCGGCCCTGATGAAACCACACAATCTGAAAGAAGTTCTTCAGAGTCAGTGTCATAAACAGATAGCTAAGGGTTAATGTCTCTTTCACCTGAAAAAAAGTAACCTGAAGCACCTGACCAGAGGACCAATCAGGAAACCAGACTTTTTCAGGTCTGGGTGGAGGGAAGTTTGTGTCTGAGTTCTTTGTCTTGTGCCTATCTTCCTCTTGGCTATGGGAAGGATTTCTCTATTTCCTGCTTTTCTAATCTTCTGTTTCCAAGTTGTGAGTACAGAGATCATAAAAACAATAGGGGTTATTGTTTTTTTTCTTTTGTATTTACATGGTGTAGTTGCTGGAGTGTTTTGAATTGTATTCTTTTTGAATAAGGCTGTTTATTCATATTTCTTTTAAGCAATTAACCCTGTATTTGTCACCTTAATACAGAAAGACCATTTTTATGTATTTTTCTTTCTTTTTACATAAAGCTTTCTTTTTAAGACCTGTTGGAGTTTTTCTTTAGTTGCGAACTCCAGGGAATTGAGTCTGTGCTCACCAGGGAATTGGTGAGAGGAAGAAGTCAGGGGGAAATCTGTGTGTGTTAGATTTACTAGCCTAACTTTGCATTCCCTCTGGGTAAGGGGGGAAGAGAGATCAGCTCTCGGTACTTCTGTTTTCCAAGGCTGGAAACGGGGAGGATGGAATCCCTCTGTTTAGATTCACGGAGTTTGCTTCTGTTTATCTCTCCAGGAACCCAGGGAGGGAATACCTGGAAGGGAGAAGGGAAGGGAAATGGTTTATTCCCCTTTGTTGTGAGACTCAAGGAATTTGGGTCTTGGGGTCCCCAGGGAAGGTTTTTGGGGGGACCAGAGTGCCCCAAAACACTCTAATTTTTTGGGTGGTGGCAGCTTTACCAGGTCCAAGCTGGTAACTAAGCTTGGAGGTTTTCATGCTAACCCCCATATTTTGGACGCTAAGGTCCAAATCTGGGACTAGGTTATGGCAGTCAGATCACCAGGGTCTGCCTTGCAGTCATGGGACAAACTGTCTGTCTGGTCACAAGCTTGGTGGAGACAAATTTAAAATCTGATTGATTGCCCATGTCAGAGAGAACTGTCAGTCTAGCAAGTTTGAGTGAGTGTATTTAGGTTAATTCAGGGGTTTGGCCAATAAGTGAATGCAGTACAGAGATGGTAAATATTTGCTACTCTGTTTGGTGCATGACTAATGAAATTGGTTTGGATTCCTTCACATCCTCCAGCTTCATCCATATACATTTCATACTGTTCAATGTGCAAGAAATAGAGGCATTTTGTCTTCGTCATGCTGAAGGGCGAGAAGTAGGGGAGGACTGTTCCTGAAGAATATTGAGCCCAATTTTGCAGATCCTGGAGGCTCGAATAATTTAGGTTAGATTCTGAGACACATCTGTTAGATAGAGCTCTTGCCTGGGTTGAAACTCCTAAGTATGTGAGGTTTGCTCTTAAGGCATCATAGGAATGCCCTGTTTGCTTACACCCACATTTACCCCCAGGCCCACAAATCAATCAGTCTGGCTGCTGTGGTTTTGCTGTGGCTTCTCACACCATGGAATCTACACAAAACCAAGGAGCCCAACAGCCCAACACTCCAGGTGTTTGTCCGGCTCCATTCCCATGGGCCAGGAAAGTGGGACTTTGTGCATTCCTTTGGACATGGTGTTATCTCACCATTGGTGTTGTGAATTACTCAGATCAGAAATGCTGTGTTGTGACAGGTGAGAAACAAGGGGACTGATCATAAGTAAAAAAAAATCCAAGTTTTTTGCCAGTCGGGTTTGGGCAGATTGGGAGGTAAGATGGGGCTAGGAAAAGGGGTCTTCAGTTGCCCAGAATCAAGTCTTATTAAATGTCAACATATTCCATTGTGACATATAAGTATCTGGTTGCAGCATCGTATGAGCCTGATTCTACTCTTCCACTGCTCTAGCCCAACGATGGCAGTGGGCTTACTCATGACGCACACACCATTGAGAGAGGAGAATCAGGCCCCATATGTAGAAAGTACAAAGGACAAGTCAATTTCATGGTGTAGTGTTTATTTGCTCTTTAGTGGCCATTTTTCTATTGCCTGATCTAACTTATTTCTGAATCTCTGTGGCTCCATCGCCTCTCCTCGGCATCTCTTCCACTGCCCAGTGATTCGATGTCTCCCACCTCCTCTGATGCAGCTTGGGGTGGGTAAGATACACAGGTACATTGGCATGGGATAGCCCAACCCACTACTGCTGCCTACAGCCAGGCAAAATTCTTTGGCTAAATTTCTTCAGCAAAATATGCACAATTCAGCAACACCAAAACATCTTGTGAATTCTTGTAAGTTTTGCCAAATTGTTTTAATTTAAAAAAAATCTGAAAAAAACCAAACATTTCATATCTACATCTTCAAACTGAAATTTTATTTTTGTTGTTTGAAACATCTTTTTATTTAAAAATTTCTTTTACCTTTATTAAAGACCAATGAACAAGGTTCAGAATGGTCAAAATTGAAACAAAATGTTTTGATTTTATCAAAACAAAGTGTTTTGTTCAACCTAAAACTTTTTTTTTTTTTTTTTTGCTTTTCAATTCACATATAAGAAAGAAAGAGAGAAAGAAAGAAAATTTCATTTATGGTTTGACTGATTTTTTTTATTATTCTTTTTGAATTGCCAGTGAACCAAAAAAATCCAAAAACATTATGTGCCCAGATTTAGTGCTAATGCTTCAAGGGAGGTTTTCTTTACCATCTCATCTTTGTACTCAGCGCTGAGATGTGGCCATTAGAAATGTCGATGGAGAACTGCAGTTTATGTGGATGCATGGCTCATTTTATCCATGCAAGTTGCTGGAATCAATTCTCATTTTCATACTGATTTAAGGAAATCTAAATATATAATGGACTTTGAGACACACCATCACGTTAATGCATGTTCTGTCACTGATGAGCATCTTGCCATTGGTTCCTAAATTGGCAGGTTATTGGAAATGATGGCCTTCCAATGACGAGAACAGTAAATCTTGACAAACATGAAAAACTCATTAAAATATGCGCTTCTCACTAACCAGGGCAGGCAAAGCCATCTTAACCTGCTCTCATTTTTTAGGAGGCCATCCTGATTTTCCCTAATTACCTGACTCATGTTTTTATAACCATCCATTCAAGGCCTGCTTCAACACTCAAATTGCCAAGCACTTCGAGGGCTCTTTTTCGTATCCACGTATAATCGTTTCCTTCTGTGATTGACTTTCCAATCTGGAGACATTCATTAATGGGACCTTTCATTAGAATGTGTAGCTATTTCATCATTGTCGTTACCAAAAGAGCACTATATGAACTGATTTATACAGCACTAATAACAAGTGGATTGACAGGATCTTGTGTATTGCTTTTGTGACCGATTGATTAGCTGGTTATCAGTCAGTCACAAAAGCTATTTATTGTGAGGCTCTTACAGAGTGACAGAGATCATTCCTATCATACAATGAGCCATCATGTGGAAAAGCTACCTGACTATATCATTTTCCTTCATCTTGCCCTTGGTATGTTGGTCTGAACAGCCCTGTTTTGGGGAACTTGGCTGGGAGGAACAGCAGGGTTCTGCACTGACACAATGATGGTTTCAGAAATGTGGATGAGCATTTGGGAGAAGTCCAAGATTTGTTGGGGGAAGAAAAAGGAGAGATGAGACTGGATGGTGTCATCAAGGTTTTCAGTATTATTTGTTAAAGGATAATGTTCAGCTTCTCTGAGATGTGATTGCCTAAAATACTTGTGCTATCATATTGGCTAGCCGCAGTTGTTCTTTGTAAGTCCAATAGGGATAATTTAGTGACCTTAGTGGATTGATAACACCATTAATTTCAGTTCATTTTTGATGGGACTGTTTTGTCTCTGTGCTAGTGCTGCTCTCTATGGTAGTAGCACTCTGTGAGATACAGCCTGGTAGCCAGATGGTGCTAGAATTTCTTCTGGTTAGCTCTAGTTAGCTACTGCTTTCCGACTCCACACATAATACATCAGCACAGGCACATGTGAAGATTTCAGATCTGTGAGTTCTACACAGAAACTGTCCCTATCAGCACAGCCCACCCATTGACATCAGCTTTCCTCAATGACACAGGAAGCATCTCAGAGCCAACTTTGCAATCTGACCCCACACCCCACTTCTTGACCCGTACCAGTACTAACCCAGGTCTAGAACTGCTTACTCCGGGAAACCTCGCCATCCAAACGCATGACCCAATAAACATGGTTGGAGGTGATGGGTTGTGCTGAGGATGAAGCTGGAGATCTGTGGGTGGTGGGTGGTGGAGGGGAGTTAGCTGGGGTTGAGAAAGGGAACAGCTGAGTAGAGTATAGCTGAGCTGTAGAATGACTGGCATGCTCGGTTCCTTTCTGTGCAGCCTGGCAGCCTTAGCTCTAAGTCCAGTGCTTTGCACTGGAGTAAGCCCATCGGAATGACTATGCCCTGATCTCCAGGAGCTCAGGGACCTTTCTGGCATGTCTGGACAGAAAGGGCTCTACGAGACTTTGGCAATGGACAAGACCTTTATCTTAGGTTGATAAAGAGCCCCCACCATGACCTATTTGCCTAACAGTCCAGTGGCAGCATACATCCTTGTTGAAAGAGATGCTGAGCACTCCTGGAGGTGCTGTGGTTTCAGTGGGAATTGAGGATGTTCAGCGCCATACAAGATCAGGGCCATAACATGCTGCCATCTGAGATATGAGACCAGGCCTCTTATTCCATGGGCTAGCAGTGCTCTAGCCTCCTGGGAGTGCCTCCCATGGATCCTGAGTAACCCCTCCTGGTCAGATGAAGCATTGGCATTACCTAGGTGCATTATTCAGCTCCCTTTGAAGTTGGTGGATGGGTCTGGTGCTGGATCAGTCCCTAGCCCTGGAGGAAGCTGCTCAGAGCTGCAGGGACGGTGACTGAGATGTGGGTCTGTCATAACATTTCTTCCAGATCTGGACCTTACCGTCCAAAATATGGGTGTTAGCATGAAAACCTCCAAGCTTAGTTACCAGCTTGGACCTGGTATCGCTGCCACCAGCTAGGAATTATACAGTGCCTAGTTCACTGTGGTCTCCCCAAAACCTTCCCTGGGGGACCCCCAGACTCAGATGCCTTGAGTCTTACAACAAAGGGAAATAACCCCCTCCCCTTGTTTCCTTGTTACTTCCTCCCAGGCTCCCCTCCCTGGACGACCCTAGGAGATTCCCTGCTTCCAGTCCTTGAAACACAAGTACCGAGAGAGCTAATCTCTCTTCCCCCTCACCCAGAGGGTATGCAAAGTCAGGCTTAGTAAATCTAACACAAAGAGATTTTCCCCCTGACTTCTTCCTCCACCAGTTCCCTGGTGAGCTGCAGACTCAATTCCCTGGAGTCCCCACTAAAGAAAAACTCCAACAGGTCTTAAAAAGAAAGCTTTATATAAGAAGAAAGAAAAAGGACATAAAATGATCTCTGTATTAAGGTGACAATATACAGGGTCAATTGCTTAAGAAAAAAAAGTGAATAAACAGCCTTATTCCAAAAGAATACAATTTAACACATTCCAGCAACTACACACATGTAAATACAAAAAAAACAATATAAACTAGCTTACTATCCTTGTATTTACAACTTGGAAACAGAAGATTAGAAAGCCTGGAGATAGAAAAATCACTCTCAGAGAGGAGAAAAAGGAACAGACCAAGAACAAAGGACTCACACCCAAAACTTCCCTCCACCCAGATTTGAAAAAGTCTTGTTTCCTGATTGGTCCTCTGGTCAGGTGTTTCAGGTTACTGTTGTTACCCCTTTACAGGTAAAAGAACATTAACCCTTAGCTATCTGTTTATGACAGGGTCTCTGAAGGTAGCAGCAGAATATAAAGTAGGAAGAATGCTGGGGGATCACAAGGGATTCCCAGGGAAACTTTCTCCTTTTGAGATGTCTCCACTGCTGGAGTCACACCCTCACATATAGATGTCTCAGGGAATGAGCAGGGCCAGAATCATTCTCCATCTGCCCCTCTGCCCATTGTGGTGGGTTGGGTCACAGAGACCTCCTTGGGACTACCACCTAATGTGCTGAGACTGCCTCTGAGCCCGTTTTCCCTGGCATGTTAGGAGTTCAGTACCCTGCCTTGTTGAGCCAAACATGCTAGCTGGCTACAAAAGCAGACTGAGATCTGAACCACGTCCCCCACAAGCTGCAGACTTAACTGAAAACAGCTTAAGAAGCGCTCCTGTCTCTAGCACCCAGACACCCAGTTCCCAATGGGATCCAAACCCCAAATAAATCCGTTTTATTCTGTATATAGCTTATACAATGTAAATTCATAAATTGTTTGCCCTCTATAACACTGATAGAGAGATATGCACAGTTGTTTGCTCCCCCAGGTATTAATACTTGCTCTGGGTTAATTTACAAGCAAAAAATGATTTTATTAAATATAAAAAGTAGGATTTAAGTGGTTCCAAGTAATAACAGACAGAACAAAGTGAGTTACCAAGCAAAATAAAATAAAAACATGCAAGTCTAAGCCTAATACATTCAGAAACTGATTACAGATGAAATTTCACCCCCCAAGATGTTCCAATAAGCTTCTTTCACAGACTAGACTCCTTTCTAGTCTGGGCCCAATCCTTTCCATGGTACAGTCCTTGTTCCAGCTCAGATGGTAGCTAGGGAATTCCTCATGGTTGCAGCCCCCTTTGTTCTGTTCGACCCCCTTATATTGGTGGGACAAGGTGGGAATCTTTTGTCTCCCTGGGTCCTCACCCCTCCTTCTAAATGGAAAAGCCCCGCATTGAAGATGGATTCCAGTACCAGGTGACATGGTCACATGTCCTGGGAGACCCCAAGATTTCATTCTTCCTGGCCTCACTTACAGGAAGGCTTGCAAGTAAACAGAGCCATCTACAGTCAATTGCCCTGGTTAATGGGAGCCATCAAGATTCCAAACCACCATTAATGGCCCACACTTTGCATAATTACAGTAGGCCCTCAGAGTTACATTTCCTATTTCTAATTTCAGATACAAGAATGATACATTCATACAAATAGGATGACCACACTGAGTAGATTATAAGCTTTGTAATGATACCTTACAAGAGACCTTTTGCATGAGGCGTATTCCAGTTACATTATATTCACACTTATTAGCATATTTTCATAAAATCATATGGAGTGCAACATCACACCCATGACCTCAGTCAGACCTGTCATTTCATTATGGTCTAACACACTGTGGACATCCACAGCAGAACTCTTGCTCAACCCTCTGGTCATCCCTTCCAAGGGTGCCCGTGTTACTCAAGTAATACTACATAGCACAGCCCAGGCTGACTTTGATGCCTCTCTTTGTATCTCAATCTGCAAAACAACTGCATTAATCAGAATTCCAGGATTGTGCTGTTCAGGAGAATATGGTTCCAAGTGCAATTCAGGTGAAACACGCTGAGAACAGCAAAGCCCCCAGCTGTCCATTGTGCACAAACGCACCCTTTAGTGGTCGGGGAGGGGGGAAATCAGATCTACTCTCCTTTTCAGAATCCCCCCAGCCTCTCTGAACACAATCCCCAAGCTCATCGGTACCTTGGCATCATGCCAGGCAAGGCAGCATCTCCGGCAGGTGCAGCCAGCTCCAGGGAACAGTGTCTGCTCGCACATGAGCAGCATTCGAGCATTTCCAAAAGCACAGGCAATGGAAAATGTTTTCTCTTTGGGGAGCAGGAAGCACAGCGTGTGTGTCAGCCGGCGCCTGTGGCTCTCTAGCATGGACATTCCTCGATAGAAGCCATACTCTCTTAGAGGGCTGAGTAACTCTGGCTCTGGGAATGAAAGCAGTTTAGAGAGCTGCACACCTCCGAGCAGGCCGACTGAGTCTATCGAGGGATTTGTTTGGTCCCCGAGGTTCTGAAATGGCAGGGGGTGGGGGGAAGCCATATAACAGAGAAGGAGCAGATGCAGCTGTGGGCTGACATATTGCGCCCACAATACAGATGTCATGGGAACTAAATGGCATGGCCAGCGATGCTCCTTTAAGCAAGTCCTGCTCAGCACATGCTGGCAGGAAATCCCAGAGCCAGCCCACAGCCGTAGGAGCTGGCCTGGACCCTGATCATTTCCACAGAGTAAGGAGCAATGCAAGGGAGGAGCCTGCCTTTGCTGAGGTGTCATGAGAAGCTAAGGGGAAAGGAGAAGTTGTTCTTCTCCATGTGTTGCTGTTCACCGAGACCGCAGAGCCACTGACTCCAGTGGAGCAGGATCTGACTCTCTGTCGGTAACCTATGTTATAGCTCCCCAGTGGAATGAGGCAGGACAGCATTCACATTGCTGTGCCTGGCCTGCTTCTGCTTTATGTTCACTGTTACCATCCTGAGCTGCCATTGTTCTAGATAATCAAGAACTAAGGACTTGCTTGAAATGAGCTTGGGGAGGGTGCTATTTTGCCTTTTGCAGTGTTCCTGCGCTCTCTCCTCCCCATCTTTTCTCTGCACCCAGTTCTCCCTCCCTTAAACTCACCCACTTTCCATCACCCTATAGGCTGGGGTTGGGGAACTGAAAAGTCGTCCTGGCTCCTTGTCCTCTGAGTGGAAGATCTCATTTGCCACCTAGCCTGCTCAGCAAGGGCAGTAAGTCCTGTAGATAATAGCACAATTCAGCAGTGAATGGCTTGTTCTTGGCTTTCTAAATACACTCCCTTACATACTACCCTCACCTTGTGACTCTAAAATGCTGGGGCTATACTAGGAGATTCAGAAAATTGTACATGAGGAGCCTACAAAATGTTTAATTAATTCCCTGAGATATTGCAACGGAGTCCCTAGAATCACACAAAGAGATAACACCCTACTTTATAACAGAGAAAGTGGGATCTGATCTATTCAGTCATGTCTTTATCCTTCTTTAAATTGCTGCTTTTGTTTTTAAACAAAAAAATAAGCATGAAAGGAAGCAGAGAACGCTATATATTTACATAAAAGTAATTCAGATATCTGAATGAAAGCAAACAAACCAATTGAACAGGCAGGAGAGGTTAAAGAAGATTAAATGCCCTGTAATCTATGCAATCTCTTTGGAATGCTGCTTCCTCCATTCAGTGGTTACTGTAACATAAATAGTCCCATATTTCACATTCCTTTGAAGTTGCTTAAAAGGTTCTTTTTATGCATTAGGGAGGGATTGATGCATTTAAAGAAGCGGTTTGGCACTTAGGAATGACACACATGGGGCTGTGCAGTTTTCCTGGCTGGGAGATGGCCAGAGTCCCTTAGGAGGGGCTAACCCTTCTGTGGTGAGCTCAGGCCGAAGAGAATGCACTGTGTGGAATGCAGATCCTGGCTGACCAAAGGAGGTGCCCTGTTGGCTTTCTGCACAACCTCTGAGAGAGGAAAATCCTTCCAGAATCAAAATGCCAAATGGGGGTGTATTGAGACTGTGAGAAATCCCATGCAGGCCTCCTCCAAATGCACTGGGCCAGGCGAGCCAGGTTGAAGCTGGGTAATGGTAGAAATCAATATTGCAGTAGCATCCAGGGGCCCAAGCAGTGATTGGGACCCCATTGAGCTAGGTGCTGCTCATACACATGGGAGAGACCCTTCCTGCCCAGAAGAGCTTAGAATCTAACGAGATAAAACAGAGGCACAGAGAGAGCTGCAGTGACTTGCTCCAGATAATACAGAAGAGAGCTCAGTTCTCCTGATTGCCAGGCCATTGCCCCACTCACTAGAGTACTCTGTGTCCCAGCCCCCTCTGCCCCTCTCTGCCCCCCAGCCTACACTTTCCCACGCCTCCCTCCTCATCGCTCAGTTTGTTTTCTCCCACTGGGACCTTAAGTGTTCTTTCATGCTGCCCTTCATGGCTCCCTTGTCCCATGTGCCAAGCGACCTCCCATTCCTCCTGCAGCCCTGTCCTAGAGGCCATTTCCTCTGGGAGTTCTCCTGCCCATGTGTACTTAACCTTTCCTCTAATGTCTGGTACTCAGAGCTTGCCAGAGTTGGGAGTGGTTTGTGCAGTCCTTGCTCACAGGAGCAATCCCAGTAGAGTTAATGGGCCAGACTCAGGCACTTGGAGGGACTGAACTGTTTTGAAAAGCTGGCTCTTGCTGCTCTCCATAAACCAGAATTATATTTGCAGAGAAACTGAGGTTTCCTTTTGCGAAAGGTTCTTGAGAGACTCTGTGTTACTGGGAGTTTCTGTCCTGTCATGCAGCACCTCCTGAGTTAGGACAGGTAACAGCAGCTGGGATGGATGGATGCATTATGTGTAATAAGTACCATTATTCACGACCATTGGTGCTTCTCAGAACCATCATGAGAAATGGATTGTCTTCAGAGATGTCTATGTCCAAAGTCTGCATTGTGCTCGGCCCTGCTGCCTGCACACTTAGAACTCAGCTCATGGCTGGGGGCCAAAGGGAGCAACCTGAGCATGGGAAATATAGAATTGTGAGTTGGAATTTCCTTCCCCTGAACTGTTGGAGAGATATATGTAGCCCTTCTGCCAGGTGGAGCTGGCAGCAACAAGGGCTAGGTTCAATATCCAGGGGTTCCTCTTCAACAATACCATACAGAACTGGCTCGAGCCCCCACCTAGTAACCTGGGACAATTTACACACAACCCCTGGACACCTCTGAGAGGCAATACTTCCCCACTCACAAGAACAGAGTCTGAGTGTAGAAAAGAAACTTTTAATGAAAGGAGGGAAGTCACCTGACATTAATTAGAGGAAATGCCACAAGCATAATCAGAAAACTGTGAGCAGGACACCCACCCCAGAATCTGTGGGGCAGAGCCTTCCGCCTCATGTTCTTGAGTTCTACAACCAAAAGTTCCTTTTCTGTGTCCCTCTCAGCTCCCTCACCATACCTCAGTCACAGAGGTTGCCCTTGGTCACTGAGGAGCCAGGGTTCAAAGGTGCATCTGTGTGAGTTCACCTCCCACCCAGGGAAAAAGGTATCTTGCTTGCTCTGCTGTCTGAGCACTTGGTCTGGCTGGCTGCATCTCCAGCCACAGTTCCTCTCTGCTGGCCGCCCTGCCAACCACCGTTTCTCTCCAGTGGCCACCCTGCCCTCCACTTGCCTCACCAGCTGCTCATTCTACTCACTGGTCATTTTCTGCCTCCTGATCCTCTGCTGGTCAGTTTTTTGAGGTTCTACCCAACTCTAGGTTGGGAAGATTGCTGCCCCACCACAAGTGATTGTCAAATCTTTCGAGCACTTAAAATAACAAAAGGCTCCTAATGGAGCCTATTTAGCTCTATCTTTGAACAGTGGGGAGGAACAGGTTAAACCAGACTAGGGGCCTTTAGGGAGAGTCCACACCTCCTGGCTGAGATACCTGTCCCCACCCCTCTTACTTTTCCAGGGGTCTGGCATTTGAGCCCCTGGAAAAGTAAGCCCCCTCAGCTGAGGGTCACCCCCTCATTTGAGACACAATAAGCACAGTTCTGCTCCCCTTTATTCATGCAATAAAGACAACTACATTGGTAACAGCATTTCACTACTCCTGAATTCAGTAAGAAAGTGATTTGTAACCCAACACCTGCCAAAGTTGATCACTTTTTTTAAGCAGTACTGCTGAGGACCAGCCCACAACATTTTGGCACCTGAGGCGGGGAGCTCAAATGCCCCCTCGCTTGAACCAAAACTGTGAAAGGTCTCAATTCTGCCTTCTTCCTGTTTTACTCCTCTCATGGTACTGCTCTGCTACCTACCCCAGTAAAGGAGAACTAACAACTTAAAATGCCTTGCTTAAAAATTTTAACACTTAACTTTCAAACGCCTGAACAGCAAATGTAACTTTTCTTGTCAGTAAGTAGACACTGGCATTTTTATCTGTTTGAATAATCAAAGTGGTGCTTCCGTGTCATCTTGGTTGTAAAGATTTGAACTGCTTCCTGAAGGTCCACAGTCTGGGCCAGCTAATGCTTTGCTGAGATCATTGCAAAGCCAACCAGCCCCTCCTGTGTCTTTGTGGAGCATAGATGTGTTTTTATTAACTTTAGCTTCGAGAAGCTGCATTCTCCACTGGCAACTGTTACAGGAAATGTTAGAAGTATGCGCAGAAGAACAAAAGCATTTGGAAAGAGGTTGAACATCTTATTTGTGTCCATATGTTCCAAAACAGTCTTTGGAGCTGATCCTGCTGAAATATATTTTGAAAGGGCTTTCAGTTTACCACCTGTCTCTAGTGCTCTATTGCTAGTGTAGATCTAATTCAGGTATAGTGAGGAATTTTGGAATATCATACAATATCCCAAATATAGTGCTATGTTCCTTGAGCTGCATGAAACGTTCTTCAACTGACTGTATTGCACAATCTAGCACCTGGTTAAAGAATTCAATTTAGAATTGTTGTTTGTGGTCTCTTATGGGATTATCCTGTACCTTGTAATCAAAATGTCTTCTTCTTCAGTATCAGAGGGTAGTCGTGTTAGTCTGGATCTGTAAAAGCAGCAAGGAATCCTGTGGCACCTTATAGACTAACAGACGTTTTGGAGCATGAGCTTTCGTGGGTGAATACCCACTTCCTCAGATGCATCATGCTCCAAAACGTCTGTTAGTCTATAAGGTGCCACAGGATTCTTTGCTGCTTCTTCTTCAGTGACTCTTGTATTCTTGAATGGATGTGAAAATAGCTTCAGTGTGAAGTTCATCTGCCAACTTCTATGCACTCTTCAAAATGTTTTGAAATCCCTAATCCGACCGGTAAGACTGTAGGTATGACTTTGTTTTGTCCAGTTGTTCCATTGCTCCAGATATATCAAGGTCAACACCTTGGAGTCTCTTGCTTACAACATTTATTTCAAACAATATGTCATGCCACAACACATAAATTTGAAGTTATGTATGTTTCTGTTGATTCTATTTCCCTCTGCCACTGTCCTCCCACGAACAATTCCTGTCATAGCATTATCCTCCATAATGGCAACTTTGGCATCATCTATCTTCCCAGCTTGGCGTTTGATAGGCTTTATTGCCTCCACTCAACTTTCCCATCATGTGGCATTCAGTGGTTTCAGTGTCAGAAAGGATGTTCCCAGATATTGCTTAAAAATTTGCCATTGATGGGCTGATACAGGGAAAAATACATAGATGCTTTGAATTGCATTAAAAAATTCAGCAGCCTGACTAGAAGCTGATGCTGCATCACTAACCACCAAGTTCAATGAATGAGAACTGCATGGGACAGAAAAAGCTCGTGAGTTTAACTCTCGGATCCATGTCTGCACTCTTCTGTTCTTTCCTCTCATGTTGGCACCATTATTATAGCCCTCACCTCTCATGTCAACTATCACAATTCCTGTATCTTCCAGCTTTTTAAGAAGCACATTTGCAATACCAGCTCCTGTAGTATCGTTAATGTCAATACATTCTAGAAAATGCTCTCTAACAGTCACCACTGAAGGGACATTTTCACTAGGTTTTGTTGTTGTTACTGTCTCGGACTCGCAGATCGTGCCCACTCTTGGCCCCATGCGGTCCGTGGGGAGTGCCCCTTTCAGTGAGACAGCCCTTCTCAGGGGTCCACTCTCTCTCGAGGTCATGCCCCTCCACCTCCTGGAGCCGCACCTCTCTGAGCCTTAGCACGCCTGTCTCTCGCCATGGGCTCCCTCAGGGAGTCCATGCATGCTGGACTCCCCGGGCCTCCTCACCCTCGAAGGGGTTGATGCAACCTTGTTCTCCAGACCAGAGCAACTCTCAGCCAGCATAAAACAGGAGGGTTTATTGAGAGTTGAACACAGCACAAGGAACTCTCAGGGCCTCAGGCCTGGCCTCCATCAGCACAGCATGTCCCAGTCCCCCAGCAGCCAGGTGGGCTCTGCCTGCTCCCCCTCTCCAGCACAGAGCCCCCCTGCTTCCCAGCTCGGCCTCCGGTATCCCCAGCCCCAAGCCCTGCCTCTGTCCATTGTCTCCTCTCCAAGTAAACAGGGTCGTAAACAGAAAGACCTGGGTCTCCTCTCCTCTCAGCTCTCCTCTGGCTGGAATCGGCTGGTCAGGTCACCGGGGTCTTCTCTTCACAGCCCATTGTCCTCCCACTGGCCAGAACTGGCTGTGTCTCCTGAGCCGGGTCTCCAAGTCACCAGGTCACCATTCTCTGGGGTCTCCATCCTCCAGGCCATCAGCTGGGGGCCCGAGTTCCCTCTCCGGTCCTCTGTAATAACAAACTCCCTCTGCCCTCACCTCGTTAAACCAGTAACACCCAGGGACACTGAGTCCCACCCCCTGTGCATGCAAACCACTGGAAAACACAGAAGACCCCAAGAAACCCCCCACTTCAACACGGTTACAAAACACACCATTAAAGTTGTTTGTTCTGTATGGCTGATGTCAGGTGTGCAGTCCCGAATAACAGAGTAATATCTTGCTGACTTCAGATCTGCTACAATCTTCTGTTTGACTTTTGTTGCCAGTAACTGTATGATCTCATTTTGAATTGTTTTTTCAAGGTAGTGGTGTGTTACATTTCTTGGCTGGTGATTCTTCTTAGGTGCTCATGGAGTACAGCATCAAACCCAGCCATCAGCTCCACAATTTTAAGGAAGTTTCCATTGTTCCATACGGCTGATCTGAAGTGCCACTCAGTGCTAGGTTTTGGGTAGCAAGCATTCTCACAAAGTCATCAAGCTCTTTCAGAACATTTTGCCAATAAAGAGACTCTGATGCAATCTTTTCTTGATGCTGATAATCTATGGTGGCCTTTAACCTTAGTCTCATCTCAAGCTCTTTCCATCTATGGAATGCTGTCTGGTGATTTGCTGCCTTCTCATGGCATGCCAGATTTCTAGCCAGATTTTTCCAGTCCTTTGTTCCTGTAGAACCCAATGTGGCTGGAACATTAGACTGGAAGAGTTTGCAACAAAAACAGTATGCAGCATTCTGGGTTTTTGAGTACATAATCCATGGCTTCTCCACTTTGTCACCATTGGGGATTTCACACCAGTAATATGTTGGATGGAAACTTCTATTTTCATTGTCTTTGGGGAACATTAAGTTTTTCACTTGCTGTGGCCCATGCAGTACAAGGAAGTTCCACAGGCTACTGCTCAAGTGAGTCCACAGTCCTGGACCATCTAGACTTAAGGAACTAAACTCAGCAGCAGCTGTTTCTTGCGCCTCTGTTGCACTGTTCTCTGATGTACACTTTTCTTCAGGAATATGCATTGTTACATCCATTTGAGATGGAGATATGGATGCTGCAGTAGCTGCCAGGTCACCTGCACTCTGAATAACTGGAAGATCAGGTATCTCCTCACCACATCCTCACTGGGGCTGGAAGGCTCACCGTGAACATTTGTGTCTATGTATCTCAGGAGATCTCTTTCCTGCTTAGATAGAAATGCTTCCTTTGCTTTCTTTCTTTTTCTGAATGCTGCCCCAGAGGGGCATTTTCTTCTTTCACTCATGACTGTTGTTCTGTGCAAGCTATGGTGGCTCTCAACACTCAGCTGAAGGGGACAAATAAGCAGGCTGGTAGTAGGCCTGAGTGAGGGAAGATATCAGCGTCTTGAGGGCCTAACTGGCTCCTACTACTTCAGTTGACTGCCTGTTCTCCTCAAGCGGGTTCAGGGAAGCAGCAGGAAACAGGAAGCTCCCTGAGAAGCTGGTGTTAATCAGTCCAAGCTTCTGGAGGTGCTAGGGAGGTACATAAGAGGCTCCTCCTCCTCTCTCTCCCTGCAGCTCCTGCTGCTTTCTGTTATTCCCTCTCACCTTTTCTCCTGCCTGCCTGTTATATCTCTTGTGCCCTCCTTCCTCCAGCGCAGCTCTCCACCATCTCTGTGTATCTAGAGCAGAGAGGATACATATGCACTAGCAGCAGACACAATTTTCTATGCTCTGGGTCTCAGTGGCGCCCCCTCCAGAGTCGGGCACTTGGAGCAGCCGCCTCAGTTCGCCTCATGGTAAGGCCAGCCCTGGCACTGCTCTATTTGCTGGATATCTAGGCAGGGTAAGTGTGTTCATGTAAATACAGGTTGCCCCTGAAGTCTTCTCCCCCTCTCCAACTAGCTGTCAGGGGAGAGTTCATTCAGATCCTGCTTACATATAAACTGTTCCCTCTTGTCTCCAGGGAAGTCAGCAGTGCTGGGAAGGAAATTCAGAAACCTTGGCACCAGACAGTCGGAAATTTCATTTGGAGTTAATGAAATTTCTTCTGTTTTGTGAAAAGCCCATGATATTTCTTGTGTTTTTCTCCCCAAAACTAGGACCAAAGGAACCAGCTGGGTTCTTGAGTGTTTTGAAATGCAAAATCTCATTCTAGCAATGATCAATTTTCAGATTTCAGTGAGAAATTTCAGAACTGTGCATGTTTCAGTGGGGGGGAGGAGGAGAAGCTCGTTTACAGAAAATGAAGGAAAAATGACATTTTGTGGCTTGAAAATGGCCTGGAATAATATTTTTAGTTGAGGGTTCTTTTTTGTTTTTTGGTGGGAATAAATAAACCTAGTTATACACATTCCTAGGCATACCCCTGTAGTTGTGATGTCAGAACAGATCGCATTTTCAAAACATGGCCTCTTGTTTTGTCTGTGTAGAATTACTCCTGTCAATCAGCATTATTCACTCAAATGGGCACTGAGGCAGGCTATTCCTTTTTGTACATGTTCCACCAGTCCAGGGCCAGGTACTGACAGATCCCCAAGGTACTGGGGGGAGAGAAACTGGGAACCTGGCACCAAAAGCACCAGCCTCTACTACATGCCCTAATGAGCTCCTTTCGCCATTAGTAAATGGGAGGTTTTATCCATGGTAAAGGCCAGCTGCTAGAAGGAGACACAATCATAGTCATAGCTAGTGTATTACTCATGCACAACGCGGGAAGTACAGTGATGTCACAGCAGGATAGACTTGTCTACTGTCATGTGTACAAGAACTGTGATCACCAGAAATGCGGTGAGGGAACAAGACCAGGCGGCAGAAGGAGAGTCACTTGTAAAACAAGTAGAAGGCAAATGGACCTGAGTTTGTATGTCCCATTTGAACCAATCTTTCTATGAAGACTGCTTCCAGGACCTTTACCTCTTCTAATGCCATGAAACTCATTAGCAAACTGCTCCGCTCTGTTAGTTTACAAGACACCAGTTCAATCAACAGGAATTAAGAATGTCATTAACTGATACCACCTAGTCCAGAAAAGTGCCCAGACTGCAGCAGAGTCCTTTAACTAGAGAGAAGGTGAGAACAGCAGAGTGAACCTACAAGTAGCTATATGACAGGGCAGTCTGAAGCCCCAATTAATCTATGTAGGAGCCTCCAGTAGCTATGAAACAAACACAGAAACAAATACCTCCTCCCCTGGGCTTTATCTCCAACAGCTCAAAAGTGTCTGTTTGGGCTGCTGTGAAATGGAAGGGTGGTTGATATGCAGCTGGCACAATGGAAGAGTTAGAAATCTACTCAGAGCACCTTCATAATACTGCAGGCTTACTTTGGAAAAGCTGCGCCATGTCTGGAGCCGGGTTCTCAGACTCCTCGTTTTCACTGAGGTGGCATTGGCGCTGCATGCTGGCCCAAACGCTGTAGCTCCGAATTATTAAAGCATCAGTGACTTCAGTGGGAAGGTGGAGTGAGGGATGCCATCCTCCAAGGCAGCTCTATTTGGTAATCCTGCTACTTGCTGTCACCAGGGACACATTCAATAGCTTAGTGAAAAGAGACATTTTAATACTTAGAGGAATAAATAGATGACATTCTCATTGCCTGAGTCCTGCTGCCTCTGTGCTGGTCAGAGCCTTCCTGAGCAGGCAGCTCTCAGAGACCTCCCCTCAGCGCTGCCCAGAGTGTTTCTCTGCTACGTATTACACTTTAAACCACAAATGAGGACAGGAATCCTGGCATGTCTGTCCCCAGCCTGCTGTCTCCAGCACTCCACTTCGCACATCCGCCAGCTGGTGGGCAAACACAAGAGAGGATAGCACCAATTAGGACATCTCCAGAAAATTTATTCCAGAAGAGAAATCTCTCTTTGACCATTAATGCTGAATGACACTGAAATCTCATTGTAAATACATGTATCATCTAAATGATCATCTGGAAAGTCTCATCGCAATAAAACTCTTGATGCCAAATGAATAAAAAGCTGCTGATGTGAGAGCACAGACCTGCATGTTATGACATTTTCATAAGTACCGGGTCTGACTTTCCTGATGAGTCAGACCTGAGAGGAAAAACACAGTGAACCCACTCTTTATTTCCCAGTCACGCACATACCGTGATCCCAGCAAATGCCAGACAGATTGATGTCTACATGCCACCTCTTGCTGAGCGTCACCAAAAAGTGCATGTGTGGGGAGAGAGGAATGAGTTTTGGAGCCAGTGTTGAACTGAGGTAATGCAGGTTTGACAAATGCCTCCTCCTCGAGTTCCTGAGAAGCTCTGACACCCTTTTTTCTCCCATTTGTGAATATCTTTTTTCTCCTCTCTGCTGTTTTTATGTACATCCTTTATAATTTTGCTGATGATGAAGAAGAAGAGGCAGAAATAGTAATAATACCTAGCTATCTATCTATCACTTTTCATCAGTAGATCTCAACACACTTTACAAAGAAAGTCAGTATCCTTGTCCCTGTTTTACAGAGGGGGAAACTGAGGCAAAGAGAGTCGCAACCTGCCCGAGGGCACCCAACAGGCCAATGGTAGAGCTGGGAATACAACTCCGGTCTCCTTAGTCCCAGTCTGTGCTCTGTCTGCAAAACACCCTCTGCACATGCAGACACCTTGCTCCAAATCATCGCCCGGGGTATTGTAATCAGAGATGGGCAGAATACCAACTGGGGCTGAGCTCCCACGGTATCTGTGTCCATCTTGCCATGTTCAGCCTCTGCGACAGGGCTACACAGTCCATCACTCTTCTGTTGCCACCTCATTTTTTTGCCTATGGAAGCAAGTTCTCTGCAGGTTCATTGCCCTCCTATCCATGCTCCATTCCTCCAGGCTGTTCTCGTTGCCTCCTCAGGCTCCAGATGCTAGTGCTGAAAGTACAGCTTACATTTATGGAATAAGTCATTTTTTAATTTGATCTTGTTAATTATTACCTTTATTACAGCTCAGTCCTGGGGGAGCGCCTGAGGTTCGGAGAACCTTCTAATCAGCTTGTTCCCAATCTCGTTGTGAGATTCATTAAAGCATGCAAGGATCTTTCATCTTTATTGATTTTTTTTCAAATCTTTAACGCTCTTAAATACAAGAAAAGCCTAATGTGACAATGCGGCATGGTACCAAATGCGCTCGGTGGGCTTTCCAAGAAAGAGATGAAGAGGGTGCTAATTTAGAGGTTTTTATTAAGAAAGAGAATAATACCTCAGCCACTTAGGGGAGTGAACTGAATGAGGCAGTATGGGTTTAGCGGAGAGCAGATTTTGGTTCCTTGACTACGTTTTGGTCTGAGGCCCCTTAGAACTAATTTGACTGAGTGACCATAAAATCCTAAGGACTCTTGTGCATGTTATAGCTTAGCAGATTCACTGATATTTGCCTTGAGTAGCCCCCGGCGCAGAGAGATCTTTTATCCCTGCTCCTATGGGATCCAAGGAGGAGCACATTCAATTAGTGGAGGGGAAATGTCATGAAAGGAGAATGCTGTCTGCTTGTCAGTTTGCATGTCCTTCAGAAAAATGCCATGTCCCCTGTGTGTGCCAGGTGGGATGGGGTGAAATGGCTTTGTTTTCTCCACATGGATTCCACATCTCCAAGTGTCTTACTAGATTGCGCTTCTACAGCCATTATGGAAAGGTGACCATATGTTCTCTCCTAATTTACGAGCTTGTTTCCATGCTAGTGTGCTGGATGGTTCTGGGGTGGGAGGTAATAAAGTCAAATATCAGCCCTTTGTCCTGAGAGAAGTAGAGGGAATCTCTGTGACTCAGCTCCTCTCTGCTCAGCTGTTCTGGTAGCAGGCTTTGTGCAGGGCAGGCAGCAGAGACAGTGGAGTGGCTATGACACAGGCAGGCTAGAATGCCCTTCCATAGCTGCAGTCCCTCTACACCTCCTCCACAGTGTTAGAGCCACTGGAGCCACAGATGCAGATCCCACAGCTCTTCTTCTGGCCGGTCCCAAATGTCTCATAGGTACCTGCACGTTTGGGAGCGGCACACAGACCCCCTAGGATGCAAGGTGCAGAGCCCTCTGTGGCCAGTCTGCCTATTGCTCCTAGGCAGCCCCCGGTTGGCTGCAGTGGTGCAGAAGGAAGATGCAAGTGTGGGCTCTGTACTGAATCACTCGATTCTCCCGCTGTCAGGAAAACCTCAGTCTCAGGGTGCAGGATACTTCACACCTGGGACCTTGAAACAAAGGTGTTCTGGAGCAATTGGGCTGGGATCCCCTCAGGGAAGGGCAGGGGGGACTCGTGACTGGGAGCCTCACTGACACGCAGGCGCTGGCTAGGAGACCGTGCGTTGGGTGAGTTCTCGAGGAAAGCTGAGTTTACGACGCTAGCGTGAAGTGTAGGATTAAATGTGACAATATGTGGGGGGGGCTCTGTGTTCCTTTACAACCTTTTATTTCTCTACTGCTTTGTTCTAACTGCTACATAAAAACATTGTGTTTCCAGATGGCTGCTGGGCCCAGGTTCCCCCAGGAGAACATATGGGAGCCTGACCTCAGTCAGACCTGCAGGATGCTAAGCATTGGGCTCCACAGCACAGTGCTCCCCCTGTCCCACTGTCAGAGTGGGAGAATTGTGATTCCAGGTAAGAGGAAGGGGCTCTAGGCCCAGCTGGGCGCAGTCAGGGACCAGGGAGGGAACCGAGGGCCGCTAGCCCTGTGAGCATGACAAGCAGCCTTCCCTGACGGCAGTGGGGTGTGCTGTGTTTGTCGCCACATCCCGCTCTGCATAGCAACCTGCTAGCAATTTCTCAGCCAGTGCCAACAGATTCAGCACAAGGCTTGGACAAGCCTCCCACACCCTCTCAGCAGGAAAAGGGACAGTGAAATCAGGACAGGGCCACAGCACAGCTTGGTCCAGACGGGCTAAGAGCTCTATTCACATGGCCTCCACCCTTGCAGCATGTGAGTGCCTCACCGCCACCAGTGTATTTATCCCCACCATACCCCTGCCAGGGGTGCAAGTCTCATTCCCAGTTAATGGATGGCGAAGGGAGGCACATACAGAGTCCATGGCAGAGCCAGGAATTGAATCCAGGTCTCCCAAGTCCCAGCCCCTTGTCTCAGCCACAAGGAGCTGTGTTGTGTGACTGTCTGGAGTCAGCTCTGGAGTGCTGGGAGCCGTTGTAGACTGGTGCCAGGAGGCCCTTTCAGGGACATCGGTGGGCTTTAGTTCAGCCCTTGACCAACTGGCATGACTACTCATGCTGTGGGAGGAGCTACAGGCTGCTGCATATTTACTTGGACTATTGTGGTTTGATTTTTCATTGCTCTCTGGGGGGATGCAGTTCGTGCTAATTGATAAAACACTTTCATTTACTTAGCGGCAGGATTATTAGATGCTGGTAATTGATGGAATGAGATCACATGGCCTTTGCCAATTTTCCTATTACTTACACGCCCCCATCACTTGGTGCATTATTTCTGTTTGTATTAACTGGATTGTGCATTTCATTAGAAAACAATAAAGTATAACTATATAAAAAAGAAAATGTTTGGCCATGATTAATGGCCTGAGCGTCAGCGTTTGACACAAGGAAGGAAATCATTTTTCAAAATATGTTCTGGAGGAGTGGGTGTCAGGGCCTGAGTTAGTGGGACTATTTCCATTGACTTCAACATGTTTTGGATGAGGCCCTAAATTAGGCCCATCATATTTTCAGTAGGTGGCACTGTTACATACAGTCTTCCAAGTTCTTTTCTAAGTGTTGTGAACAAGTGTTCGATCTTGAGGGGGAAATGCTGTGACATTGTTAGTTTTTGGATTATGCACTGTTTTGCATAGAAGAAGTGGTCCTAGGAGAGAAAGTTCTGTGAGCAGCTGGTGAGTTTGTTCAGGGTTTTGATTAGACTTACTTCTTGGGGCAGAGTTACTCCCTGGGAACCAGACACTGATTCTGGGCTAAGATTTCCTGCATGCCATTTGTGACCACCTCTGTTCCAGGCCTGGTGTACTTGTATTAATAAAACAAGTTATAGTAATAGTGAATCCAGACTCCATGTCATTAATTCCTCCTCCACTGGGAAGCTAGCCTGCAAGGCCCCAGAGATCTGCTGCCACTCAGCAGAAGGGACACTGTTGTCAGACAGAGAGGGAACAGCATTCATGCCTATGTCATCGACACTAAGGGATATAGACTTTTGTGTCCCTCTAGTGACTAGTCCTCATAAAAGGTTTATGAGTTGCTGTAGCTCCCAGCTGATATTACTAATTCTTTAGCCCAAATAGTAGTAGCTTGTGCTTGTAGCATGAAGATCCCACATTCAAACTGCACTGTTGCCCCTTGGGAGGCAGATATCCACCGCTGTTATATATTTCCTATACTCTGAATGTTGGATGGAAGTCTGGTAACGTCACACTCTGTTTTCACTGGGTGGGGCACACTAGAAAAGTCTGTATCTGAGCCAGCCAGACTGGTGCAAGGCTGCTAGTATCGATTCGGTTGAGGCACCTTCCATGATACTCCGTTAAACACTTGAGCCCTGCTTATGCTAGCATGGATGACTACTCTTTGCCAGTGTGGCTGTTGTGCTGTTGCCACCGGTTGATGTCCAATGGGGACCCTTTTTCCTCTGTAGCCCAGTGTGTATGTTAAGGGTTTAGGTGTGCATGCCCCCCTTGTGTTAACTGCAGAGTCGAGCCCCTCACATATCCATGGAGCAGGCAGAGCTCTGCAGGGAAATTCCTCCTCACCAAGCAAGATCCCCAACTGCAGCTGCTGCTTGCTGTCTCTGAGGGGGTTGCCCCAACCCCATGTCATTGCCCCATAATGAAGACAGGCTCCATCATTTTCATTCCAGAGCCAGCTCTGCCAGTCCCAGACGTTCCCTCTCCACAGCCCAGTCACCTTCCACTCCAGATGTGGAGAACAAAACAAGCTCTCAGGGAGAGGCACAATGTAGAGGAACTTTGGTTTCTGCAGACAGAAACCGCAGGACAATTCTGAACTGCCATGCAGAACATGTGCACAGCAACCTACGGGGATGAACCTCTCAACAGAGCCGTGTTCAAAGTGCCATGGAGAGTGGGACTGGAGTTAGAAATCCAGGTTTGGTGTTTCCCTTGCAGAACGTACTGTGGGGCTCTCTGGAAGGTCAGCTTCTATAGCAAAATGAGCAAAGACTAGAGTGCCGGAGGCGTTCTTGCTTTGGCCGGGGGAGGGGTTGTAAAATGGCTCTCTGGGCCTCTCCCAGGCTTCTTGTGCATCAGGCTCTGATTTGACAGTGACACGTATTGAACTGTGAACCATGTGTACTATGCTCTGGAGTGCTGTGCCAAAAGAGAATAATAGAAACCAATCAGAGTGCAGGAATGTGCTTCAGTTAGTGACATGTGAGGGCACAAGTGCACAAGTCCCTGAATGTGTCTAATTTACATATTCATAATATTGTTATTTTATAATAACTTCTCTGCAAATATGCAAATCCCTCTACTGCGATTGGCTTCTCTGCGCAGATTAGCCAGTAAAGGAAACACCCCTTCATCTTCCCACTCCCTCCAGCTGGAACAGAAACCCCCCTTCCCAAATGCATCGAGAGGGGAGAAAATGGAGCTACAGGAAGGGAAAAGTGCTTCAGACCCTCCTGCAGAGCTCCGCCCCTGCAGTCCGGAGGCTGCTCGCATTGATGTCAACTTCAGTTATGCAAGCTCTTGTGATTTTAGTGCAAGTCGGTTGATATTTGGTGATTTCCTCAGAGCCCCAGCTCCTGGAGTGCTGTGATGACAGCTTTCACCTCTTACCTCCTGAATGCTTGGGGCTGGCACCACTCTCAGTGGGAAGTTTGCTGTTGACCTCAGTGGTAGCCAGGTCAGGCCCCTCCTCTTCTCACAAGCCCCCCCTTGCCTAGGGGCTGCAGCCCCCCCATGCCCTCTGCCCTACTTTGTTACTGCCTGATGTGTTAAAGTGGCCTCAGCCCCTTGCTTGTGGCTCAGGCTGACAAGTGGGGTGAAAGAGCCACCTCTGCCATGTGGAGAAGGTCACCTGGCGAGGCAGGGAAGGTGCTTGGCAGGGGAGAGGGAAGAGTGTAAGATAGCGGGAAGAGGGAAGTGCGGTGGAAGTGGGAGATAATGGGCGAGGCCGGGCTCTGGCTACTAGTGAGCTTTTCCAGCTGGTGGGCTCATAGCCTATTTGGGTTTTATTGTCATTTCAATGTGAAAATGTCATTAAAAATCCCTGCTTGGTAGTATGGCCCTGTGGGACCTAACTCCACAACGGCCCCCTCCCACCATAATGCACCCCTGGAGGGCTGCCTGCAAACCTTGTAAACTGGGAGCCCCCTTGGTCAGCACACATTCTCTTTGAACAGCTTGATAGTCAATGGCTTTGAAGGGGTGAATCCCTGCCCTTCCCCAGCCCACCACCCCCTGCAGCCTTGGCACTGCATTGCCTCCCCAGGCCTTGCCTCTCTGACTGGTGCCATGATGGGCAAGGAGTGTGTCACAATCCAATGTTACGCTCAGAAAGATGCCCGACTGCCATTGCACTGGGGGTCTTTGAGCCACTTTCACAGAATTTAAGGCCAGATGGACCCTTCTGCTCATCTAGCCTGAGCTCCTCTGATACACTGACCAAGGATAACTCCCATTCGCTAAGAAGAGGAGCATAGACTAAGCATAAGGATCTGCAGGACTAGAACCTGGGCCTGTAGTGCCTGATGCTCCCACAGCACCACCAGGAGGCTACGCAGGGCTCTATCCCAGGAGCACTGTGGAGATTAGGTGTCACAGGATGTACCATCTGAAGAACTGGGAGTAACGGCACCCTGTGGCCTTCTGGCTGACCCATGCTCCCCATTCAACCCTGGAGGGAGCCCCCGGAAGTTGTCTGGTCTGCCATGCAGACTTCTGGCCTGCTGTGACTCCAGAACTCACCTCAGTTGCTGATTGCCAGACTCTGACCCTGACTCTTGCTTATCGATTCTGGCTCTAGCGATTGCTCAGATCCCTGCTTGCTGACTGCTGCCTTATGACCCCTTGACACCACCCCAGTCGTGACCACTAGGCCAAACCGCCTGTGCCCTTAAAGCTTTCCCAAACTCTTTCAAGCCCTTCCATGGAAGCCCCTAAGCAGGCATATAGAAGGAGCAGGTCTGTCACCATCCACTGGATGCTATGGGATACTAGATCTGCAGAAGCACGTCACTCAACTCCAAACTGAGAAACATTTCATAGACTTATAGACTTTAAGGTCAGAAGGGACCATCGTGATCATCTAGTCTGACCTCCTGCACATTGCAGGCCACAAAACCTCACCCACCCACTCCATATCTGGCTGAGTTACTTTGAAATCCTCCATTCGTGATGTAAAGACTTCAAGGTACAGAGAATCTTCCATTTTCTCTAGTTCAAACCAGCAAGTGACCCATGCTGCAGAGAAAGGCAAAATCCCCCATATGGTCTCTTCCAATCTAACCTGGGGGAAGATTCCTTCCCAGCCTGAAATATGGTGATCAATTAGACTCTGAGCATGTGGGTGAGACCCAGCAGCCGGATAGCTGTGAAGGAATTCTCTGTAGCAACTCAGAGCCCTCCCCATCTAGTGTCCTATCTTTGGCCTTTAGAGATATTTGCTAAAAGCAGTAGGAGATGCCATTGTAGGCAACCTCATCATACCGGCCCCTCCATACATTTATCTCTTAATCTAACTTTCCCTGGCAAAGACAGGCCCAGGCCTTTGCTTTAGGAGCCTCCTTGCTGCTGACTTCTGAGACTCACCTTCAAATCCTTGCTGTGCAAGGTGGAACGTTTCCCTGTATTTATGTATCTGAAAGCTGCGTCATTTGCTGGGTTTGATAGGCATGCTCACAAATGATTCTAGCATCACTAATTCATTTAGTGCTTGCTGCTGCACGAAGACTAATGCTTCATTAGAGGCAAGAAGCAAAACAAGAAGCCTAATAGAAAGTCCCTCCAAACAGTACTGATTTTGCACACTGTACCATATTATGTGTGCCATGCTGCTGACTTGATTTAGCATAAATAAAAACGTTGGATGAGGCATAAATTAAACCCAAGTTAAAGTAGCAAGTATTTGTCTTTTCAGCTGTGTAGTATCCACATCCTTTTTGAACACACTTGGCCATTCTGCAACTTCTTCACCTTGGCTGCTTTTCATACCCACTGGTTTTCTTTTGGCGGGCTAGCATCCTGCAGTTTGGCAGAAATGTTGGATTTTTGTGTTTCAAAACTAATGAGACAAGTTCAGCTGCTACAGTGGAGATGAAGAAAGACCATGCTGTGCCTTTAAACTACAGAGCAACACTGCTGAGTTAGCACTGTCTTCATACAGGGATCGCAGACATGTAATACATCAAGTAGAGATGCTGCCAGCTCCTGGCGGGACCAACTAGCAAGCATTTACTAGTGGGGTTACTTTGGGGGGTGAAGAAAGTGGGGCATCTGTAAAGTAAAAGGCAAACACGGTACTGTATGCATGGCATCCCAGACACTGTGATGGGAGAGTAGCTGACTCACTGGAGTGGGACTGGGGACATTGGGATTCAATTTTCTCCTGTGCCACAGCCTCATTGTGGGTAAGTCACTTAGTCTATCTGTGCCCCAGTTCCCACCTCTGTAAAACAGGGGCACTAACTCTTCATTCTCTCACCTTCTGACTGTTTAGAAGCTAAGTTCTTTGAGGCAGCGGCTTCCACTAGGTGTATGTGCAACCCTAGCACCACGAAGCCTCAAGGGGCTACAGTAACAATAATAAAATGGTTCCAATGTGGTTCTTAGTTCCCAAGTCAGATGATGACTTTTCTGTCAGCTGTGGCAGTCATTTCAACAGGTGGCTGAGTTGTCAACTGTGCGCTTTCTCCCTGTGCCAGCACGAGCAATACAGATGTTTCTAGCTGCCCACAGCTGACAATGCAGTTGGTGAAGCATGAAGGAGGAGCAAACCCAGTTCTCTCTGCCCTGGCTGTATCAGCTCTGCAGGCCTAACAAAAGTGAGCTGCAGCATTCCCTGGCTGCGGTGGAGATGAGAACAATGGACTGGGGTATGATAGCCAGAAAGTCACTAGGTGTGTGAAGGAGAAGGAGGTGGTTGCATCAAGCTCTATTCAGGGATAAACACATAGAACATAAGAACAGCCATACTGGGTCGGACAAAAGATCCCAGTAGCCCAGTATCTGTCTTCTGACAGTAGCTAATGCCAGGTGCTTCAGAGGGAATGAACAGAACAGGTAACCATCAAGTGATCCATCCTCTGTTCCCAGCTTCTGACAAATAAAGATGTGGTGACTGAGCTGAAGCACAAGAACTTCTCCACTGGAAGAAGTGGTAAAAGAGTTACAGGGTCAGGTAGGGGTCTGGAGAACAGGAGTAAGAAGGCATTGCTTATACATTGGAGCATGTAGCCTTTTCCTGAGAGGCTGATTCCAAATCTGTTAACTGTCTCTCCTGTTTAGGAGAAATACTAGGACAGACCTGTTAGGAAAGTACGTTGATCTAAGGTACATTGACTTAAGTTACATTACTTACGTAACTTAGATTGATTTACAGTGTTAGCGTAGACCAGGCATAAGTGTGAGACAACAGGTAGAGACAGACAGCTAGAGGAGGGAAGGCCCATGAGTTGTAGAGAACTATTTGACTAAATCACACATGAGACAGAGATTCTGATATGACTTTTGGATGTGAGGATGAATCTAAAATGTAGGGCCATGACCTGGCTATCCTAGAAGATCTGACCTGTTATCTATATATGGTAGTCCACAAAGGCTGTGAGATAAGTGATAGGGTTTCTATCAGAAGATGAGACATCCTTACATCATCTTTAGTCTTTGAAAGATTGATTTATATTAGAATATTCTGATTTCCTTAACTATTACTATATTAGAGTATAAAGTGCTACACTAGCAGATTGGTAAAGGGAGGCAGCGTTACTTGGTGGTTAAAGCCCTGGACTTAGTCACAGGAGACAGGAGTTTTAGTCCCAGCTCTGCCACTGACCTACTGGGTGACCTTGGGCAAATCACTCTCTCTGTGTGCCTCAGTTTACCCATCTGTAAAATGTGGGTAATGATCCTGACCTCCTTTGTGAAGTTCTCCTTTGAGATCTGCCAGTGAAAGGGGCTTTATAAGATACATTGTATTGTAAATACCTATTATTACTATTAATTATTATTTTATTATATTAAAAATGGGAAACGTTTCTGTTTAGACTTGTGTTGTAATGGAATTTTGCTATTGATAATGTAAATCTCTTTCACCATTAACGGGTTTTGTCAAACTCAAAAAAGTAAGAAAATGAAAGTGAAATGCAAAAAATAAACAAAGAGCACGAACACTTTTCAATATTGCCAACCCAAGAAATCATGAGTCAGACTTCAAAAAATCATGAGATTAAAAAAAAATAAATCCTTTCTGCTTTCAGAGTTTTAGGGTTTATTTGGTTCCTATTTTAAAGCTTTTCCCTACCCATCAATGAATGAGATGGAATGTGCCAAGTTAGGGCTACCAAAGAGCAAAAAAATATTTAACAACTCAGTGCCCAGAACTGGCTGTACACAATTCTGTTGAAACTTTTGTCTTTGCAATAACAAGAGACATGAGAGAGTCATTTCATGAGGTAATTTTTAAGTGATTGCAAACTGGGACTTAAAATGAAAGTTTCTCCTTCCACTTAAATAGCACTAGTATTGCAATATTATCACATAATGTATATTCCTTTTTTGAAAAATCAATAAATAATTAAATATACAAAAGAAAATTGGTCCCATGCTGACGCCAAGTCCCAGAATTAAATGATATAGCTGTTAAAAAAATGGAGTTTATATGATGACATCTTAATTAGAAATTCACTTCCAACGCTGCTGTATATTGTTTCTGTTATGTGCCTGGAGGCTAGTTGGAATGGTCGTTCTGGACTCTCTACAGCCACTGTAAATAATTTCCCAGCAGGTTTGACTACCTCAGAAAAGATGGAGCAGGAAAGATATTGGGTAGAATTTACATACTGTTATCACCTGGTAAACTGCATTGAATACAATAAGAACAGGTTCAAAACTTTATACAGGATGCAAATCAATACTTTATAATTACTTGAAAACATTTTATGGAAAATTAAGTTCCATTTCCCATGAAAACTAGATTTTCTGGCTCTACTCCTCAGATAGGGACCCAGTCCCAGATCCTACTTTGCTAATTGGATTAGAAGAAAGAAAGAAAGAAAGAAAGAAAGAAAGAAAGAAAGAAAGAAAGAAAGAAAGAAAGAAAGAAAGAAAATCAATTCATGGAGATAGATGTCAGTACCAAGAGCAGTTTTCTTCTAGAGCTATTGGGAACAGCCATGAATCTAACAGGAGATTACCCTATTGTGGAGAACCCAAGAGGTCTGAATAGTTTAGAGAAGCATCCTTACTTCTGGGTTCTCTACCAACGTGGCCATTTTAACTCTCTCCTTCCTGCAGTCATTGAGCTAGGGATACTAACTTGGTTATTAGAGAGGAAGAAAGTTGGAGGGGACCCAGCAGTGGGGTCATTTTTATGAACAGGAATAATTTCTCCAGCTCTGCAGGCTTGGACAGTTACCAGGCAGATCAGACATGATGTTTCAAGGCATGCAGGTGTTGGGCTGGAAGATCTCCTCCAGTGGTGACTCTTTGAGTAGGCACACTGGTGTAGGGGTGCTTTCCTCTGAGAGCCTTCACTTGATGCAGGATGGACTGATGGTTTGGTCCAAAAAGATAATTCTGATGTTCCCTATCTATGAAAATAGTCCAGAAATGTCACTTGCCCATCATAATGTTTGGTTTTGGACTCTGCATATCCCAAAGATCAGGACTGTTTAGTGCACTTTATTAGAGTATAACATTCAGATTCCCAGAGTTTGGAGGTGTTCAGTGCATGGCTTTGGTTTGTTTGGGTTTCCACCCCTGCCCCTCCTTTTGCTTTTACATTCAAGGTCACATTGCATTCAAGGGGCAATGCATGCTGAGGGTAAGGCTGTGAATTTCCAATACAGTCATTGCTATGTTTCCTTTTCACCAAAGCCATTGGGCCCTGGGTGGCAGCTCTTCCACTTAGGGTATGCCTACACTGCAGTTAAAAACTCATGGCTGGCCCATGCCAGCTGACCCAGCCTTGCACTGTGGAGCTGCTTAATTGAAGCTTAGACTTCTGGGTTCAGGCTATAGCCTGAGCTCTGGGATCTTCTCACCTCACAGGGCCAGTTAGACAGGCAGAACTGCAGAGTCTCAATGCATGGATGAGACCATGGTGTAGGGAGGAGCGGTTTAGATTTATTAGGAACTTGGGAACTTTTGGGGAAAGGAGGAATCTAAACAGGAAGGATGGGCTTCACCTAAACCAAAATAGAACCAGATTGCTGGCTCTTAAAATTAAAAAGGTCATAGAGGAATTTTTAAACTAAGAGCTGGGGAAAGCCGGGAGGTACAGAGTAGCACACAGTTTGGACGAGACGTCCCTTATAGGAGGCTCTATTAATGGGTATACATTATATACTAGTAAGGAGGAGAGGATGGAAGGTAATAAAGTACAGGTAGGAACTTATGAGAAAAACTCAAATGAAGAAGACTCACATTCAATTACATCACATAATGGCAAACAGCTAAAAAGTGAGAAATGTCACATATACAAATGCTAGAAGTCTAAATACTGAAATGGGTGACCTTGAATACCTTGTATTAAATGAAGATATTGATATAATAGGGAACACAGAAACCTGGTAGAATGATGATAATCAATGGGACACAGCAATATATGGATACAAAATATATTGGAATGACAGAATAGGTTGTGCTGGTGGGGGAGTGGCACTATATATGAGAGAAAGCATAGAGTCAAATTTAGTAAAAAATCATCTTGAATGTATCAAACAGTTCTATAGAATCTCTGTGGATAGAAATTCCATGCTTGAATAATAACAATATAGCAGCAGGGATATAGTACTGACCACCTGACCAGGATGATGATAGTGATGGTGATGGTGACTGTGAAATGCTCAGGGAGAATAGAGAGGCCATAAAATGGAAAACTCAGTAATAATGGGGAATTTCAGCTATCCCAATACTGATTGGGTACATGTCACCTCACAACGTGATGCAGAGAGAAAGTTTCTTGACACCATTCATGACTGCTTCCTGGAGCACCTAGTCCTGGAACCCACAAGAGGAAAGGCAATTCTTGATTTAGTGTTAAGTGGAGCACAGGATCTGGTCCAAGAGGTGAATATAGCTGAACTGCTTGGTAATAGCGAACATAATATAATTCAATTTAGCATCCCTGTTGGGGGGAACACCAAAAAAGCCCACCACAGAAACATTTAATATCTGAAAGTGGAAATGCACAAAAAAAATTAGGAAGCTAGTTAACCAGAAATTAAAAGGTGCAGTCCCTAAAGTAAAATACCTGCAAGCTGCATGGAAACTTTTTAAAAAACACCATAATAGAAGCACAAATTAAATATATACCCCCCCCAAAAGTGCCACCATGACTCAACAACAAAGTAAAAGAAGCAGCTGAAACTATAGTAAAGAACAGAATTATTAGACACATAGATGAACACGATTTGTTGGGGGAGAGTCAATATGGCTTTTGTAAAGGGAAATCATGCCTCACCCATCTATTAGAATTCTTTAAAGGGTCAACAAGTGTGTGGACAATGGGGATCCAGTGGACATAGAGTACTTAAATTTTCAGAAAGCCTTTGACAAGGTCCCTCACCAAAGGCTCTCAAGCAATTAAGCAGTCAAGGGTAAGATGGATCAGTAACTGATTAAAAGATAGGAAACAAAGGGTAGGAGGAAATGGTCATTTTTCAGAATGGAGAGAGGTAAATAGTGGTGTACCTCAGGGGTCTATACGGGGACCAGTGCTTTTCAACATACTCATAAATGATCTGGAAAAAGGGGTAAACAGTGAGGGGCAAAATTTGCAGATGATGCACAGTTTTACTCAAGATAGTTAAGTCCAAAGCTGACTATGAAGAGTTACAAAGGAATCTCACAAAACTGGATGATTGGGCAACAAAATGGCAAGTGAAATTCAATGTTGATAAAAGCAAAGTAATGCACATTGGAAAACATAATTCCAATTGTACTTACAAAATGATGGGGTCTATACTAGCTGTTACCACTCAAGAAGGATCTTGGAATCATTGTGGATAATTCTCTGAAAACGTGCTCAGTATGCAGTGGCAGTCAGAAAAGCTCACAGAATGTCAGGGACCATTAGGAAAGGGATAGATAATAAGACAGAAAATATCATAATGTCTCTATATAAATCCATGGTACGCCCCCCATCTAGAATACTGTGTGCAGATATGGTTGCCCTATCTCAAAAAAGTTATATTGGAATTGGAAAAGGTTCAGAAAAGGGCAACAAAAATTATTAGGAGTATAGAACTGCTTCTATATGAGGAGAGATTAAGAAGATTGGGACTTCTCAGCTTGGAAAAGAGATGACTAAAGGGGGATATGGTAGAGGTCTGTAAAATCTTGACTGTATGATGAAAGTGAATAAGGAAGTGTTATTTACTACGCATAACACAAGGGTCACCCAGTGAAATTAATAGGCAGCAGGTTTAAAAACAAACAAAAGGAGGTACCTCTTCACACAACACACAATTGTGGAGTTCGTTGCCGGAGGATGTTGTGAAGGACAAGACTATAGTGGGGTTCAAAAAGAACTAGATAAGTTCATGGACATAGATAAGTTCAATGGCTATTAGCCAGAATGGGCAGGGAATGACAGAACAAGGAGCAATGGTCTCAAGTTGCAGTGGAGGAGGTTTAGGTTGGATATTAGGAAATTCTTTTTCACTAGGAAGATGGTGAAGCAGGTGGGATATTAGGAAATTCTTTTTCACTAGGAAGATGGTGAAGCACTGCAATGGGGTACCTAGGGTACCTCCTTCCTTAGAGGTTTTTAAGATCAGGCTTGACAAAGTCCTGGCTGGGATGATTTAGTTGGGGTTGGTCCTGCTTTGAGCAGGGGGTTGGACTAGATGACCTCCTGAGGTTCCTTCCAACCCTAATCATCTATGATTCTATAATTCTATGTGTCCCTCGCCTCTGCTTGCCAGAAGCTGAGAGTGGACAACAGGGGAAGGATCACTTAATGATTACCTGTTCGGTTCATTCCCTGTGAAGTACCTGGGATTGGCTACTGTTGGAAGACAGGATACTGGGCAAGGTGGACCATTGGTCTGACCCTGTATGGCCATTATGTGCTTGAACCCAGTGACTCTGGGGATGTGGCTGGGTTTGGAGCATCCCTATGCTGGGGACAGTGTTGACACTGCTGATCAGGTGTAAATGCTGTTGTCTCCTCCTGCCTGCTGACAGGAACTAGGGAGGGCAAAGGGAACAGCAGCAGTGGCTGGCCAGGGTTCAGATTTTCCCCTGACAAATGCCTCCTTGTGACTTGTGATGGATCTGTCTGTCAGCAAACTGCAACAGCCAGTGGAGCTGAAGGAACATCCCCTGAGCACGTGGGTCTAAATCCTGAGATCCACTGGGCACCTGCAACTCCCATTGGCTTCTGTGGGTGTTGGATATGTCCAGCACCTGTCAGGATTGGGCCTGTCCATTCCCACAATCTGTGTGGCAAGAGTTCTCCCAATGGGATTCTGTGGTATCCTTTACTGAATTGTGGTTTGCACTAAACAGCCCTAAATAGCCTTCACATCTGCCAAATCCATCTCCCTGAGTCTTACAATAAAATTTTTCATTAGACCATTTGCATGGCAGTCAGAGCACAGCTCTAAATGTATAAATTGGCAAAGCAGGAATCTCACAATATTTGATTAATCTGAATTATTTGCTTATGTAAACATCAGTTTTGAAGATCTCTGCAGGACTGCAAATGATGTTGGCAATTATCTCAGGGAGATAATTAGACATTTCAAAGGAGGCTGCTCTAAAGCAAGGTGACCTAATGCAGTAATCCACCATGGAAAGCAGAGAGGGACACATCAAAGAGAGGAGGTTGGTTTATTGATATGATTTCTATTAACAGGATTAGCAGTGAAAGTGGAAGAGAAGTGCCCAAGATAAGAGACTCAATGTACAGTTATAACACTGATTCTAGTCACATTCCTAGGACTGATTTAAGGATCCATTCTGACCCTTCACACCCTTTCCTCTACCAAAAAAGTGTCCACATTGTGAGTGGAATGTTGTGGGCAGCTCTGGGCTCCTTAGTACCAGAAAGTTGTCAGGAAATGTGCAGTTTGCAATGGTGGTGTAGCCGTGATGATCCCAGCGTACTAGAGAGACAAGGTGAGTGAGGTAATATCTTTTATTGGCTCAACCTCTGCTGGTGAGAAAGACATGCTTTCGAGCTACAGGGAAGTGGAGAACATTCAGAGAAAGATGGTTTGTTACTAAAACACTGAACTAATAGAAGAGTGGCATGAAGGATTAGGAAGAAGGAAGGAATGCCATATAAGGGCAGAGGGGCCAGGCCAGGGCTGATTTGCTTTTTCTTTTGCGACATCTAAACTCTCATGGTTTAGTTTTGTAAGGGCAAACCCACTCCTTGGTTCTGGGTTTCAAATAATGGGCTGAGGAGTTTGGAGTATTTGACGCTTCTCAGGTTTCCACTTGTGACTATCAACTAGAATAACAAAGTCCTTTTCCCCTCTACCTCTTGCTTGCTTCGAGAGTAATATAATCATAACCATGCCATCCGCAGGCGCAGAATTGAAAGAGCGAGCTGGTAATGCCAGATAAATTGGCAGATGTCAATGTTCTGTCCTCACAATAGCAGAGAAATGCAGGGTGGCTGCTCGGATACATACCCAGGGTCCCAGGCTGGTACTGGAGTGACCATGTCCTCACTATCACTGTAGCCTGCACCTGCTAGAGTAAAGCTAGTGCAGTATGCCTACCCACACTCCCACTCCCACCTTCCTTTGCTGTGTGGATGTACCCTCAGGGTGTGCCTTCACTGCAGGGTTAGCCTAGGTGATCAGCACCTGGTTAGCCTAGCCCGGCTGTGAGTATCTCTCGCGACCCGAAAAGCTTACCTGCAATGATCCTCACTGACACTGCACTCCCTCATGTGTGTCGTTAAGATTTCTGGGGGCATCTCCCATGGTTCTTAGTGCTGCAGTGAGCTCAGCTGCTCTGCTTTCCCACTGAATCGTGGGAGAATTTGTCCATCCTTCTGCACAGGGGGGATGGTGGGAAGGCTCTGGAGGACTGTCAGCACTGAGTGATTTAGCCTGTGTCCTTACTGCAAAGTGAGTGGGTTACCATCCTGAGTGAAGGCAGCACCAAGGCTCTCCCCACCCCAGCCAGACCAGCTAACTCAGGTTAACACATCACTAATCTTGGACTGAAGGGTTTCCTGTGTGGACAGGAGCCAAGTTAGGGGCAACACTCAGGTAGGGTGACCAAGTGTCCCGATTTTATAGGGACAGTCCCAATATTTGGGTCTTTGTCTTATATAGGCTCCTATTATCCCCCACCACCGTCCCGATTTTTCATACTTGCTGTCTGGTCACCCTATACTCAGGTAAGATGCGGGGCTGATTTCCAGGAAAACATGCCCTCTGAGCCCTGCTGCAGTGGTGGCTGACTGCATTCATGCCTGGTTCCCACTAACCCAGACACCTTCGCATGGGCTTTTGCAACTGATGCTCTGCCTTCCTCTCAGATTCATACAGCTTGGCTGTCAGGAAAGCATCTGAAAGGTGCTCCTGCCCTCCCCTTACATCTCTCTTTCCCCTCTTCTGGACACATGGTTCTCCTCCCTCCCCTACCCCAGAAGGATTGATGTCACCTGAATTCCAGGATCAAGAGTCCAGCTGCTGCGTAAGGGAGCCATTATATCCTGCTACCTCTTTAGCTTTATTTACATAGAAATATGCAATTAGCCAGCCCTAAATGAGATCAGGCAAGTGCCCGAGCTTGTTAATAATATGTTTGCTGCGGCAACTTTGACTCTTCTGCATACATAAGTTATCTTCATTTTAATACCAAGCTGTTTTTTAAAAAAGGCAGCGGTTCCCATTAGAACTCTGGCTGTGCAATTTATGAACTGTCACATGCTGAACTATGCACAGTGAAGTTTCTGCTAAGCCTTGACTTTCTGATGCATATTTAATGCTAAAAACCCACACAAGCACTGATTGGACCTGTCACTTCTTCAGTCTAGGGTGGGTAAACTTTTACCACCTAATTAAAATTCTGTTCCTGCTGGAATATTTGCCACCACTTGAGATAACAGGCAAAACACACTCAGTTTTGGGGTGTATTTACAAAGATGCTAATATTTGGGGGTAGGGGTTAAAATATTGAAGGCAACATTCACTGGAAACCTAACATGAAAATTACAGGTCACAGGCTCAGAGTTCGATCTGAAATATGAATTCTGATCAAGTCACAAAGATCATGTACATAAATTCTGAGGGACAAGGGTGACAGGGAAAAAGAGGTTGAAGTTAGGGTTGTACAAAAATTGTTCATCTATACTTTTGTCTCATGACAGTTGATGTTCTTGACTAAACGAAAATGTTTATAGAAAATGTCCACTTTCCTCCAAAAAATAGTGTTTTGTTTCTTACTGGAAAATTGCAAATGGGCTTGGTTGGTTTGTGGGTCAGTTTTGTCTGAAATTTTAAAGTTTTTGCTTTTGATGGAAAATTCTAATTTTCTACAATGAAAATCCCCTTTCTCCAGGCAGCTGAAGGGTAATACACCAGGGGTGCAGGTGGCTATCTCCCTTTAGTGGCTGGCTTCAGTTTGCCAAGAGGCTGCTGCTCATTCACAGCTCACTCATTAAATACTAAACATTTTTTGGCAAAAGCTTCAAACATTTGGAAGTAACTTCCCCCATTCCGCAGGTTGCAGAAAATCCCTGATTTTTGCTGCTTTATACCATATGTTCTAGAGCAAGACCTTGATGGTTCTGGCCTTCAACACAAAGCCATTACAGTCCAGCAGAGACTCAGAGCCCCAGCCTTCCTCATCTCCTTTTGTAGCCTCTCCATGGCTGCCATAATCCAGGCCCTGGACCATTGGTAGGCTCAGGGAACATCAACAGGACCATTCAGGAGCTACCCTGCTTGACTGCACCCAAATGACCCTGTCTTCCTGTGACAATGCGGTTCTGGCAGGACCCAACTGAGAGTGCCTATTCAGGACTAATTGCTTAAATAGGGCAGGGGTTTTTCCACCTCTAAGGCAAACCAAACCAAACCAACCAGACAAAAAAGACTTCAGTTTCACCCCACTGGCTAACCACAAGTCACACACGCAATTTTCTTAGACAGTCCAGTCTCCCAGTATCACCACCAGTGCCACTCGTCCTGGGGATGAATAGTTATGAAAACCAACACTCCGATAAAAGAAAACGGTACTATCGATTCCAAAGAATCAAGCCCCAGACCCAGGTCAATATACACATCAGATCTTACCCACAAATCACGCTGTTGCCAATCCTTTAGAATCTAAAAACTAAGTGTTTATTCATAAAGGGAAAAAGGTAGAGATGAGAGCTAGAATTGGTTAAATGGAATCAATTACATACAGTAATGGCAAAGTTCTTAGTTCAGGCTTGTAGCAATGATGGAGTAAGCTGCAGGTTTAAATCAAGTCTCTGGAGAACGTCCCCCGCTGGAATGGGTCATCAGTCCTTTGTGCAGAGCTTCAGTTTGTAGCAAAGTTCCTCCACAGGTAAGAAGCAGGATTGAAGACAAGATGGAGATGAGGCATCAGCCTTTTCTAAGCTTTACAGCAAAATGGAGTTTGGAGTCACCTGGGCAAGTCCCTGCATACTTTGCTGAGTTACAAGGAGTATCTACCTTCTCTCCATGGGTCAATTGTGTAGCTGATGGTCCTTAATGGGCCATCAAGCAGGCTAGGCAGAGCTTACACCACCAGAAACACAGCACAAATTTGAAATACAGATAGTACAGAGCCAATACTTATAACTTCATCTACAAAATGATACATACATATAGACACCATAATCATAACCAGCAGTCCATAACCTGGTCTTAGACACTTTATATGACCCCCTTTACATAAGATTTGGTGCCACGACAGGACCTTGGTTGCAACCATGTTCTATATGGTCCCAGATTATATCAGTAACGTCACACTTCCTGAATTCTGGGGCCAGTATTCAGCACAGCTAAAGTCTGTTCCTATTCCAGTATTTCCAGAGGAGAATTCCTCCTCTTGCCTTTCACTGTAGCCAAATCTGGGGAGCACAAATGGCAAAATCAGTTGGAAGCCAAATATCCATCAAAGGCTCTGACAGCTGCAGGCTTTCATTGTAATTGGCTGCAATGTGTTTGTGCTCTTACCCCGGCCTGGCTCTGCAGAACGCCTAATCGAAATCAATAGCAAATGTGCCTGTCAGTGGCCCTGCTTCACTTGCCACGCAGAAGGAGGGAGCTAGTGCCTTCTGAGGGTTAACACTGCCTCAGACATGAATTCTGGGGACATACAGGGATTGTAAGGGAGGCAGAACTAAGACATTGCAGTGCAGGTAGTCATGGGAGGTATGCTGGTGGGTGCAGCAGCCTGCCCCAGCCTTCCCTCCCTCGTTAATTGTCTAAAGAGGGAAATTAATTATACTCCCTCAGTAATAATTCATGGGAATCTTTCCTTTCTTCAAGGTCATGGAAGCCCAAGAAAGCCTTAGAAGCGAACAACAGAGGCAGTTCCACAGAGACTCAGCTGCTGCACACTGGCCCCTCTCCCTCTTCGGAGAGTTAGTGACTGAGAATTACAGATGAGACAGACTGCTCTGGCATTGCACAGGGGGCTGTGCCCACAGAGAGGCAGGTTGCTCTCCCTGACCCTGCTGCGCTTTGTGCCAGCACCGCTGGGCTCAGAGGGTTTGGTAGGGTTCTTGCTCATGGTCAGAAAAGGCAGCGGGTTCAAGATCTGGTTACTGGCTTCCTGTGCCCTGCCAAGGAGGAGTGACAACCCAGGAAGGGGGCAGAAATGGGCCCTGGGAGAGAATAGATCAGAGCAGCCTACTGGGAGGGGGCTTTCCCTGAAGATCAGAGCATGTCACTGAGTAGATCCTTATGCCCTATTGTGGCTGTTTGGATGGGCAGGACAGGTCTTGGCCTCTCCATGAGCTCTTGCAGCAGGGCCCAACTCTGCCCCTCTCTCTCCTGGACGCCAAGGAGAGTCTGAAGCAGAGGGTGGGGATTCGGAGAGGCATTTGGCAGATTAGGCCGGGGTGACTGTGTGACTGGTTGGGGACGCAGCTGCTGATTTGTCTCTCCAGGCTACATCAGATGCTGCCCAGTGCTGGTGGCTCCATGGCTCTCAGGAGGGGTGGGCCATGGTGTTGGGCCTTGGGCACTTTATAAGCAGTGTCTAGCTGCCATAGCTGTGCTAACTAACCACAGAGAATGGGTAACAGCTGTAATGATGATGAGGGGGATGGTCTGTGCCGATGCTCTTGAGTTAATGGTGTGATCCCTTGCTGCCCAGACCCCGGTCCAAGTTCCTAAGGACTCCATTGCAAGAGCCGGGGAAGGGAACACCTGGTAGCAGTTGGGTGGGGCTGGGTGGCTTTCCTGAGGTATGGAGGAATAGGATAGTATCCCTTGAAATAGTTTGTGACGCTCACCTGGTGCTCGCTGTGTTCTGTGGTATAGAAGCCATCAGAAACAGCCAGAGCTGCAGCATACATACGGCTAGGCTGGCATGCTGTGCAAAGTGAGTCAGCAGCATTATTTGGGACCCCCACGTTGCCTGTGTAGCTCCTTCAGGTTGTTTTTGTTGTGTAAAGAGCAAGACGCACAACACCAGAGGGAGGGGGAAACTGCCCTTTCCCATTCAAAACAACCCAGAGCAGAGCAAGCTCCACCAGCCATCACCCAGGCCTCTCCTGCACGGTGGGGCACAGATCAGGGAGCATAAGGCCCACACAGCAGGTGCTGTCAGTGACTGTTCTCATGGCAAGCAACACATTAGCCTCCCCTAGGCCACTCTGCCAGCCTCGTGGGCTAGGGGGAGCATTCAGGCAGCACCTCCCCACGTCCCACTAACTACTTCCCTGCTGTTATGCTTACAAAAAGTACACAAGGTTTTTTTATAGGGGAAAAGGCAATATGCTGCATTTATTGAGAATACAGCAGTTAGCATATGCTTTTTAGTTATATATATTTATATCATTCACACAGTTTTGCTAGTTTATGTTTATAGTTATTAGTTTAGAGTTTGGATTAATTTAGTGGCTAGCCAGATTGGTTGCAGAGGGGATTGTTGGCTGGGATTTGATGCTTTTGGAGTTGTTGGCAAACCACACATTTTTTGACAGAAAACCAAAAGTTTTCATTTTTTTTCAATGAAAAGTCACAATTTCCTAAGGAGAGCAGACACTGCCTTAAAAAAAAAGAGTATAATAATAATAATTTGGTCAAAAAGTCACATTTTTCCACACAAAAAATTCCAGTTTCAACAGATGTTATTTTCTACTAGGCCTAGTGGGTGCATACAGCTCCAAAGGACCTTTCTGCCACCTTTCACCCAGGCTGGGCAATTTAAGGCATGAACCCAGGGTGCTGTTCTCCATCTGCAAGCAGGACACTTAGCAAAGAGCCAGAGGGCTGCATACAGCTGGAGCCTGCTTGACCCGCCTCCCTTCTGCAGAGCCAGCCTGAGGGCTTCTTGTTCACTTCAGGCTCTAATTTATCAGCTGTGAGGCAGGCTGTAAGTGCCTCTCCCTTCTGTCTCTCTGTAACATGAGTTCTCTATTCTCCAGCCCTCTATGAAAAGCATTCACGCTCCTTGCCTGTCAAGGGAGAAGCAATGCTCACCCTTGCTGTGAAGAAAACTATATGAAAACAAATCCTTTTGTCTCTGCTTTGTGGAGAGCTGTACAGGGACACCACAGAGTTTGTAATGGATTTATAATGCCTGCATATACTGTCATTATACCTGTGAGATGAACATTCTTTCTAAAAAGCTCCCCACACACTAGCATTCAGGCAAGTAAAACATCAGCTCCTTGTAAGACTCATGAGCTTCCACTGCAGGTTCAGAAGAAGTATGAACCATTAAATTTAAGCTGATAAAGAAATGAAAGCCAGTACAGGCAGAGAATGCCTTATATGCTCTGTTATTTAGGGTTAAATCCACAAAAAGGACTTCAGGCCGTGGCTCCTATGCAAGGCATGGGGAGAGTTGGGCAGAATGGGATTCACATAGCCAGCAAGCTGAGCCAGGAGCCACCAAAGTTAGCCCATAGGAAATGCGGAAGAGAGAGGCCTAGGCCCCAGCCATCAAAGGCACTTAGGTAGGTACCTTCCTTCTGCCTGCAGTTAGACACCTGTCTTCCCTTGGTTCCTGGCTGTGAGTCCCCTGGGCTGGATTGCTGCAGCAAAGCCAACCCAGTCCTCCCCTTGTCCCAGCGGTTAAAGCACTCCCACCCTGGTGTACGACAGCTGTGTTCAGCCTCACTCAGAGCAGAGCCTTGATGCCAGGTCTCCCAGGACAAGGCCCTAACCACTGGTTCAAGAGTAGCCTGGGATAGGGGCGGCTCTCTAAATCTCTCTTGTTGAAGCTTTGTATAAAATACTTAACTATGCTCTGGAGCAGAGGGTGGACCCTGGGTCTCCCAGGTGAGGATCCTAACTACTAGTCACAGAGTCAGCGTCTCTCTGTCTATGAAAACTGAAACAGTGTCACTGACAGGAATACCTGGAGTCAATGCCCTGCTCCATGTCAAGCAGTGGGGAGTTGAGCCGAGCACTGCCCCTGGGTGAGGGAATTAACCCCTGGGCTATTGGGATGTTTTGTAAGGGGCCTGATGTAGTGAGTGGCCTCTGAGAACACCCATGAGCTCAGTCACTGCAGGCTACAGAGGCGGGGAAATGCCTCATTTGAGGATCACAGCTCAGCAGCAGGATGTGCATGCAGGCATTGGCAGAAACTTAGGAACCACGGGGATTTTACTGAGGCGAGGTCTACACTACCGATTTAGGCTGGCATAACTATGTTGCTCAGGAGTGTGGATCCTCTGGCGTAGACAGCGCTATGTCAGTAGGACAGCTTCTCCCATCAACACAGCTGCCACTTCTCGGGGAGGTGGATTAACTACGCCACCGAGAGATGCTCTCCCATCAACATAGAGAGCATCTTCACTAAGCGCTACAATAGCGCAGCTGCACCACTTCAGTGCTGTAAGTGTAGACAAGCCCTGAAACTTAAGTGCCTGGGTACTTAGGCAGTCACAGGGTTGGGTGGCAGATGCGGTGCGGTCTGAGGAGCTACGTTTTGGACTTAGGAGCCAAAAGGGGCAGGTAGGTACATAAACCCCTTTGTGAATAGATTCCAGCGTTACTTGGGGTATTTCTACACTGTGTTTTAAAATCCACAGCTGCGAGTCTCCGAGCCTGGGTCTGCAGACTCGAGCACATGCTACAGCATTAAAGAGCTTTGTGGATATTCCAGCTTGGGCCGGAGCTCAGCCTTTGCAACCCATCCTCTTCCCCAGGCTTCACAGCCTGAGCTCCAGCATGAGGCTGAACCTCCGAGTCTGCAGGCCTGGGCTCTGAGACTCTGAGACTTGCTGCCACGGGTTTTAAAGTGCAGTGTAGACATACCCTGAGAGTGTGTCTACACTGCAGTTGTGCACCCACAGCTAGCCCTTGTCAGCTGATTCCAGTTCAGGGGCTGTAAATCTGGAGCATAGACATTTGGGCTCAGGAGAGCCTAGGTTCTGGGACCCCCTGCCTGTGAGCCCAAGCCTGAATGCCCACCCCACAGTTTACAGTCCTGCAGATCCAAGTGCTGCTAGACAAGTCACTGATGCAGGCCAGCTGTGGGTGTTTAATTGCAGAGTGGATGGATCCTTAGAGGTCCCAACTGAGCCAGGTGCAGTCCAAGCTTGCAGTGAAAGATTGCTCTGCCCCAAAGGGCTTTCAATCTAGATAGACCAAAGAGACACCAGGAGGGAGGGGAAACCGAGATCCTGGAGGGGACCTGATTTGCCCCCAGCATGTGAATGGCAGAACTGGTGATAGAAGCCTGCTATCCAAACTCCTCAGCCCTGTCCAGTAGAAACTCTGCCTCCATCCTCTGACCTGCAGTTATTACTGCAGGAATTCCTAAAGGAGGCTTCATTTGATCGGAGACATGACAGGTTCATATTGCACCAGAGTTCAGGGTTATTGGCCTCTACCAACACAGCAATAAGCTATAAGTATTGACTACACCTGAGGTGCACATCGAAGTTATTGACCCAGGTGCTGGGGATGTCAGTATTTACAGAGCTACAAGGAAAAACAAATCATAATGCTTTGCCAAAATAAGATATCAATATATATTTTATTACATACCTTCTGAGAGGCTTCATGTCTGGCACTTCATATTGTGCCTCTCAGTTTAATCTGTTGATAGTTCTTCCTCCTTCCAAGGAGGGAGGTAGTGAGGGGTCTAAAAGTCCCTATTATTCACTTCTGGGGAGCCAGTTGGGCCACTGCTGCACAGACATGATTTGACAGATTAGTGAAACAATCTGTGCACAGTGCAACATTGCTCGAGAAAATTCCTCTCTGAAGAACTTCAGAGGGGTCTGAGTAAGCCAGATGAATGGACAGCACGGGAGTCAGTATTGACATATGCAAGGTGATGCTCATTAGAGGAAGTGATGAACTACAACCGTGCAGGAAAAAGACCTGAGTGAACAGTTCAATTCTCAATTCTATCCATCTATCATGACATAAACCCTCATTTATTGGAGTATAAACCAGCCACTAACTGGTGAGATTAAGAGGAAACTGCTCTTCTGGGCAAGTGATTCAATATTATCTGCTATGGGGTTTCTCATCTGGTGCTTGCCACTATCAGAGGCAGGATACTGGGGTGGATGAGCTGCTGGCGTCATCCAGTCCAGTAATTCTGTTATCTTAGGGCCCATGGAGTAATGTTGCTCCAGTCTTCACTGTTCTGAGCAGACTACAAACAGATGTTCTCACTCGTCATGTGACTTTTTTTCAGTTAATCATGAGTCGGGATTTTCCTGTACCATGTAAGAGCAGGACTCACCTTACAATACACCTGAATGCCTGTAGCCTCTCTCCTTCACTCAGATATTCAGCTGGGTTTCCTGAGCCTCAAAACATCAGACTTTTGAATGATGGCTTCCTGTCTGATTATTCGTTTCTGTAGAGATGAGTGTGAACCAACAGCTCTTTGCTTCACTTTGTGCTGTGATATAGTAAACAATCCCTTTTATATTGCACAGCAGTTTTCCTCTGACATGCGGTACTGGATCTATCTAAATGCATGTGTAGCTAAGTGAGAGTCTAAAGCCAGGAAAGTATCACAATGTCAGTTATTTAGTTTCCACCCACAGGCTCTGATGATGGACTAGTCACCATGGAAACCCACCCATCTGCCTTCCTTCACTTTCTGTTGATTGTCCTTATCTGTTTGCCACCAGTGGCAGAGATCCTATGCAGAAAGTTTCAGGATGTAGTTCAGGAGCATGACAGCTGCTGAAATGGGAGTGCAGAGGATGTTTAAATAAATGCTGGGCTTCCTGAGGCTCCTCCATTGTCTCACTGTCACTTCTGTCTCTGTAGTGACACATTGTCGAGTTCCTAGAAAAAAACTCTTCTTGTTGAAACTTGGAGAGTTTCCAGAAGCATCATTGTCTATTTCTGCTGCTACTCAAACACCAGGGATGCAATAGGCTGTTTAGGGTGTTCTGAAAGGGACCAGGAATGAGGGGATGGATGGGAAATTTAAGACTGTATATAAGGAAATAATTCCTAATAATTAAAACAGGACTTAGTGAATTTAATAATAGAATTTAAGAATAGACACTTGTGGTTAGATGTTGATGTGTATGTGTATGTGTTCCCTCTGTGTGCTGCCCCAGCCCTGCTCAGACAGCTTGCATGGCAGACCTCGAGCCAACCATCCAATGACCACAAGATCCGTTAAGGGATGAAGGCACCCAGCCAGGTTTATTGTCAACATAGCAGAGTACTAGTATCCCACAGACTCTACTGGACTATTAATATATGTATGCCTGTAACAATGGACCAGCTCAGTGAACAGCGGGACTTTCCATTCTTCCCTAAGGGCAGACAAAGATACTCCCTCTGAAATACATCTTTATACCCCAATACAAATAAGTTGGTACTTCTCCTTTAATGTAATTAGTTATTGCCCCCTGACATTGCTAGTTATCACTCATCATTTTGTACATGCTGGTTTAATTAAAACATCTCTGTTATGTACTGTCATCCTGACCTTATCTTTTAGGAGGCGTCAGTTTGTTCCTGTTATCCTTGGGGAATGTTTTTGTACCATCGTTGATATTGGGATGTTCTGGTACCACCTGATATTGGGGTGTGTTTGTATGAGCATTCTGTGGCTAGCACTTTTTAGGAATGTGTATTTCTGCTATATGAGCCGTGCTTTTGCCAAATTCTATGAGCAGGTCCTGCCTCATACCATGCCTCTGATACAAGGGCTTACGTTTTAGGCATTCTTCCTACCACAACAATAATATTGCCTGGTCTGGAGAATGGTCAGGTGAGATCTACTGCATATTTGCCATCTCTGATTTCTGTGGGTCAAACACTGACTGAACTGTGTAATACCCCAGCAGAACCTGCAGTAGCCAAGAAAGTTGTTTGAATTTAAAATATATTTAACCCATTGTGCAGCAGGTGACACATGCTGTTTGACTGCTGGTAGCATCCACAGTTGGAGAGACATTGCCTTATTTAAGCAGAAATTCCCTCAGACTCTCTTTGTTATTGGTCCCCAGTATGCAACACTGCTTGGCCTGTTCACCTTCCATCGTCTGTGATTCATTTCTTTCTGGTATGATGCTGCAGATATAAATTTGACAAACAACCAGGTCTTTCCCTACAATCATCGACCTTTTTCCCAGCAGATCCTACTAACAGTGACTCAAGGCTTGCCCTAGGCCCCAGTTCAGCAAAGCACCAGCTGGGATTTGAGCCTGTGTTTTAAGCACCAAATAAGATTTAAGCTTGCATTTTAAGCACTTTGCTGAATTGGGGCCTTAAGTAAATGGAGTAGCAAAATCCTCATTGATATCAATGTGAACAAGCTTTCGCCCTTTGTGTTTCTTACTCCTCTGCACTGAGCAACAAGCAGTGCTCAGACAAAGAGGGGGTCTCAGTTCAGAAGATGAGAAGTTAATGTTGTTAGACCCTCCACCTATGAATAGCCTGTTGGACATTAAATGTATTTGGCACCTTGGTCCTAGTATGAAATCCCCTCCAGGGGATAAAATCTGCCTTAGAGTCTTGACTGAATGAAGTCTTTTATAGTCCTTCCTTCCCACAATGGATCACTATGTGTCTTTGTGAATGGAACAAACTCGACAGTGAGAGATTAGGTCAGCACATCACACTCCTCGGTTGTTGGCATTTTTCAATCAATGATGACAAATGTGTAGAAGGCAGACATTCTGCAGGGTAGTAGATGTGTCATTCACAATGGCATTGTTATGGCCTCCCAATAATGTTGCCATGATGTCAGCTGAGAACTCACTCACACTTGGAAGGCCTGCTTCAGTTGCTTTTAACTTTTGGAAAACATTTTATAGAGTGTAGTAGTAGCAGCTGTGTTGGTCCCAGGATATTAGAGAGACAAGGTGGATGATGTAATATCTCACCTCACCCACCTTGTGTCTCTGTTATAGAGAGAGAGGTTTGTCAGCCCAGAAGCCCAAGTTTATAGGATGCTATTCAGCCACTTCATTTTTTCAAGTATCTGAATAACTCATTTCGAATAAAGAATTTACAATGTTTCTCTGGTGTCTGGATGATTTAAAACTACAATAATGTCTTTTTAGAACTTCAGACTTGCCATGGAGCCAGCATTTGGGGTGAAATTGGCCCCTGTGCAGAGACTCCAGGCAACACCTCCTCACAAACAAGCCACCTTCACCAGTGCAGATTCAGGTAGGCTATTGCCCAGGTTAATCAGTGTTTGAATCGTAGAAATGAGAAGTGGCAAAAGAGGCATCAGGTCCCAGCTATCTGGTCCTATGCAGACCTGTTTCCTACAGCCTGCATGCCTGAGTTAAAGTGAAACCTAGGTAGTGCTGAGTCCCTTTGTAGGATTTCTGCACTGGGATGAATTTCACCCTCAGTGAGGACTAGTGCTGGGATAGGTTAAATCTGTGTAAATTCCACACTCCAACCTTCTTAAATGTAGCATGAGAAAGGGCCGGCCAGGTCTGGTAGGTTCCATGCTGATCTAGGGCTCAGATCCCCACAGGGGGGTTGCCTTCCTATGAGTATGTGATCAGCCAGACTGTGTGACACACCTGCACTTTTCTTGTCCTTTTTCCAGAAAGCAAGGAAATTAAATGCCAAAATGACCATCAGTGCAGTGGCCTGGCTGAGAATTTGCACTCATCTGAGCCAGGACATTCAGAATCAACCACATTGAATCATAAAATCGCAGGACTGGAAGGGACCTCGAGAGGTCATCTGGTCCATTCACCTGCACTCATGATAGGACTAAGTATTATCTAGACCATCTCTGACAGGTATTTGTCTAATATGGTCTTAAACACCTCCAATGATGGAAATTCCACAACCTCCCTTGACAATTTATTCCAGTGCTTAACCACCCGGACAGAAAGTTTTTTCCTAATGTCCAAACTAAAACTCCCTTGCTGCAATTTAAGGCCATTGCTTCATGTCCCATCCTCAGAGGTTAAGGAGAATAAATTTTCTCCCTCCTTGTAACAACCTTTTATGTACTTGAAAACTGTTACCATGTCCCCTCCCAGTTTTCTCTTTTCCAGACTAAACAAACCAAATTTTTTCAATCTTCCCTCATAGGTCGTGTTTTCTAGACCTTTAATAATTTTTGTTGCTTTTCTTTGGACGTTCTCCAATTTATCCACATCTTTCCTGAAATGTGGCACCCAGAACTAGACACACTTCTGCTAATACATTCTAGAATTATGTTCACTTTTTTTGCAAGTGTTACACTATTGACTCATACTTAGCGTGTGATCCACTATGACCTCAGATCCCTTTCCGCAGTACTCCTTCCTATGCAGTCATTTCCCATTTTGTATGTGTGCAATTAATTGTTCCTTTCCAGGTGGACTAGTTTGCATTTATTTTTATTGAATTTCATCCTATTTACTTCAGACCATTTCTCCAGTTTGTCAAGATCATTTTGAATTTTAATCCCATCCCTCAAAACACTTGCAACCCCTCCCAGCTTTGTATTGTCCACAATCTTTATAAGTGTACTCTCTATGCAATTTTCTAAACCATTGATGAAGATATTGAAGAGAACCGGACCCAGAACTGATCCCTGCAGGACCCCACTTGTTATGCCCTTCCAGCTTGACTGTGAACCACTGATAACTATTCTCTGGGAACAGTTTTCCAACCAGTTATGTATCCACCTTATAGTAGCTCCACAAGGGCTGTATTTCCATAGTTTGATTATGAGAAGGTCATATGCAGGCCCAGTGCAACCATTTAGGCCACCTAAGTGGTCGCCTAGGGTGCTAGGATTTGGGGGACGGCATTTTCTTCGGCAGCAACAGTGGCAGCCAGATCTTCGGCTGCTCCAGTCGCCGCTGGCATTTAGGCAGAGGGAGCTCGGGCAAGGGAGCGCGGGAAAGGCCGCCTGCAGCAAGTAAGGGGCAGGGGAGCAGCACACAGGGGAACTCCCTGCCTCAGCTCACCCCTGTCCCACCTTCTCCCCGAGCACACCGTGGCTGCTTCACTTCTCCCGCCTCCCAGACTTGCGGTGCCTAAGCTGATTGGTGTCGCAAGCCTGGGAGGCAGGAGAAGTGAAGCAGCGACTGCGTGCTTGGGGAGCTCATGCGCGGAGCAGGGGTGTGCTGGGGGTGCCTCAGGGTGGAGGATGGGGGATGGGGAGCTGCCGCAGGGGGGGCACCTCAGGGGGGAGGGGGGCCACCTCAGGGCGGGGGCTCAGGGATGGGGGAGGGCGCAAGATGGAAGTTTCTCCTAGGACACTAAACATCCTTGCACCGGCCCTGGTCATGTGAGACAGTAACAAAAGCTTTACTAAAGTTGCGATATAGCACATCTACTGCTTCCCCCATCCACAAAACTTGTACCCTGTCAAAGAAAGCTATAAAGTTCGTTTGACATGATTTGTTCCTGACAAATCCATGCTGATTATTACTTATCACCTTATTATCTTCTAGGTGTCTGCACATTGATTGCTTAATTATTTGCTCCATTATCTTTCCTGGTACTTGAAGTTAAACTGACTGGTCTATCATTCCCCAAGTTTTCCTTATTTCTCTTTTTATAGATGGACACTATATTTGCCCTTTTCCAGCCCTCTGGAATCTCTCCCATCTTCCATTACTTTTTGAAGATAACCGCTAATGGCTCATATATCTCCTCAGTCAGCTCCTTGAGTATTCTAGGATGCATTTCATCAGCTCCTGGTGACTTGAAGACATCTAACTTGTCTAAGTAATTTTTAACTTGTTCTTTCCCTATTTTAGCCTCTAATCCTACCTCGTTTTCATTTGCATTCACTACGTTAGATCTCTAATCACTACTAAACTTTTTGGTGAAAACTGAAACAAAAAAGTCATTTAGCACTTCTGCCATTTGCACATTTTCTATTGTTATTCTCCCCACACACACCCCCTCCCACCCACCCCACTGTGTAATGGACCTACCCTGTCCTTGGACTTCCTCTTGCTTTTAATGTATCTGTAGAATATTTTCTTGTTACCCTGTCTCCAGCTAGTTTAATCTAGTTTTGTGCCTTGGCCTTTCTTATTTTGTCCCTACATACTTGTGTTATTTGTTTATATTCATACTTTGTAATTTGATCTAGTTTCCCTTTTGTGGGGACTCTACCAAAGTGGCATGTTCTGTACCATTACTGTGGAGGGTTTGCTTTCTGTCGCTTTGCAGCTTGTGGAGTTATTTACATCCACCGGTGCAAAATGGGCATAAAATGCTGTCAAAGCTGAATGACCAACCGTAGCCAGCTAACACATTGTTAAAGGTGTTAAACCCTGTCTACATTAGTGTCTTAACTAAAGCCGGTGGGAAATTTTTCATCTTGTTTTTTTGGACAGAAAATGTCATTTTTGTTGAAACTGACCCATCTTGAAAACCACATCAATTTCAACAAATTTTGTTCCGAAAATAAATAAAGCATTTCAATAATGTCAAAACATCTAATTTTAACATTTTTGGAATAGAACATTTAGATTTTTCATTTTGCCATGATTTTTGGGAAATGAAATTATATATTAAGAACATCTTTAAAAGTTAAAGCATGAAATTGGAATGAAATGTTTTTAATTTTTATCAAAATGGAAAGTTTCAAGTGACCTAAATGGTGGGATTTTTTAAAAAAAATAATTTTGCAGGAAATTTCAAATTTTTATTTGCATTTTTTTGCTCCTCAGTATGCAAAACCATTTGAAATTGCAGAATTTCCTGTAAACTGGAAAATTCAGGTCCCACCTTGCTCTAGTTTTAGCATGTTAGTTAAAAGGGATTGACACTAGATCTTACTGCACAAAAATGTTTCTGTTAGAGAATATGGTTTAATCAAAATCAAACCGTGTTCTGTGTAATAATGCTAATTTCAACTAAAGTTCCAATTTTCCAACTGGGAGAATCAGAATGAAAATTCTTATGACATATAATTTGCTTTGAATCTAAAGCATCATTTTTTTCCATTTTGACATTTCCTTTGAAAGTGCTTGGAATTCTCCATTTCATGAAAATGTTGGTTGTTTTGACTTATCATCCTGATTTGGAACAGAGAGCCCTTGTGAAATGTTTAATTCCTGTGAGAGACAATCCTGGTTTTCAAAGTGATATGTTTAACCTATTTTTAAACACAACACATTTCCCTAGTCTGGACCTGTGTTTGCATTGCCTGGCCCAGTTCCCTGGAACCCCATTTCTACCATGTAGAGCTGTCCTGTTGCATATGGAAGGAGCTGGCCGTACATTCACACAGAGTTGTTTTGTGCTCTCCGATCACAGCGGCCTCTCCCAATGCTTCTGCTCCACCTTTTCTCTGGAGCCATGACTGCCACCTATATCTGCCTTAGATGTATTTCAGCGCTGTCCCCCTGATGGTCCCACCCCATGAGTTTACCTGACATGGCTCTTCCCTGCTTTAGTGTCACTCATTCTGTGGAATGAGCCCAACCTCTTAAAGCACTTTCATTAAAAACAAATACCCTTCCTTATCAAATTGCTCTGCCTGGTGAAGGCATTGCAGCTGTGCCTCACTAATTTGTGTAGCACTTCAGAAGATGGTTTGGATCACAGAAACCCCCTTGGGGCTGCCAACTGAAGTGCCAAGACTACTTCTGCCCCTGCTTTCCCTGCCAGCTTGGGACTCCAGCACCCTGTCTTGCTGAGTCAGACACATCAGTCTGCTCCAACACAGACCCAGGGTCTGAACCATGTGCCCCAAACCTGCAGACTTAACTGAAAGCAACTTAAGAAGTGTTCCTGTCTTTAACACTCAGATGCCCAACTCCTAATGGGGTCTAAACCCCAAATAAATCAATTTTAAATTGTTTGCCCTCTATAACACTGATAGAGAGGTATGGATAGCTGTTTGCCCCCCTCCCCTATGCCAGGTATTAATGCATTCTCTGTGTTAATTAATAAGAAAAAGGTAATTTTATGAAATACAGAAAGTAGGATTTAAATGGGTCCAAGTAGTAACAGACAGAACAAAATGAATTACCAAGCAAAATAAAATAAAACACACAAGTCTAAGCCTAGTACAGTAATCAAACTGAATACAGATAAAATCTCATCTTCAGAGATGTTTCAATAAGTTTCTTTCCCAGACTGGATGCTTTCCTAGTCTGGGCACAATCCTTTCCCCTGGTACAGCTCTTGTTCCAACTCAGGTGGTAGCTAGGGGATTTCTTATGATAGCCACTCCATTTGTTCTGTTCCACCCACTTATATAGCTTTTGCATAAGGCGGGAATCCTTTTTCCCTCTCTGGGTTACTATCCCTCCTTCTCAATGGAAAAGCACCAAGTTAAAGATGGATTCCAGTTCAGGTGACATGATCACATGTCACTGTAAGACTTCATCACCCCCTTGCCAGCACACAGGTATACAGGAAGACTTACAGGTAAAACAGAGCCATCTACAGACAATTGTCCTGATTAATGGGAGCCATCATGATTCCAAACTACCATTAATGGCTCACTCTTTGCATAATTACAATAGGCCCTCAGACTTATATTTCATATTTCTAGTTTCAGATACAAGAATGATACATTCATATAAATAGGATGACCACATTCAGTAGATTATAAGCTCTGTAATGATACCTTACAAGACACCTTTTGCATGAAGCATATTTTAGTTAGATTATTTTCACACTCATCGGCATACTTTCATAAAATCATGTAGAGTGCAACATCACAGCCCCTCAGCTCAAATTAAACAAAGCTCTGTCTGTAGGTGCTCCAGTTCAGACTAATCAAATCACATCTTACCAAGCAATTTCTGCAGGGAGAACAGCTTCTTCTGTCACAGCTTGCTAAAAGATACATGTCCAGCCCTAGAATTAGCCTGCTGCAACTCCCACTCAGACTGAGAAAATGAGGCATCATGGTAGCTTCTTGAGTTGGCTGAGATCAAAGAAAGGCTCTTGCATAAATCATAATGCATCTAGGATGCTAAACTGGAATAAAACGAAGGGGATGTTGTAAATGCAGGGAAATGTAAATGAGAGGAGTCAAACAAGTTTCCCTAATGGAACTGACTTAAACTCACGGACCTCAGCCAGCAAAAGGTGATCAAATGCTGGTTCTCATAGAACAAATGACTGGTAAGGCAGAACCCATGTTGGGGATGAGCTCTTGTCTGCTGTGAGCACAGGTGGGGATTGAAGTCTGTTGATGGTACTGTCAAGGTCCTCTTCCTCTGTGTACATTACGAATGAGGAGTGTTATTGACCAACCAGACTTTTACTGAGTATAAGAGACTCGGTGGAGCTAATGTAGCACCTTCTTCCCTATCCATTGTGTTCAGATCCATTGTGTAATGCATTGGGTCTCCTGGGATTTGAGAAAACAAACCAACCAACGATTTTGTGGATCCTCGCTCAGGACGTCATTTCAGAATCAAAGCCAAGACAAATGTATTTGGCTCTTGATTCCAGCCAGAGATAAAACCCAGCCAGTGAAATGCAAGTGCAGCTGCCTGGCTGTGGAGCAGCAGTGCTGGCTCCAGCAGGCAGTGGTGGTAATATTAAGCACATGTGTAACATGATAACCCACAGTTCCACCAGCCTTTGTGGTCTGGAAAGCTGTGAGGACAGATTAATCCTGGGATCTGCCCTGCTCTCTGGCTCCAGCTGAGTTGGAAATAGACAAGAAAAACATTTCTCAACAACGTCATTTAGATTGGCTGCTTGCTGCAGTAGTGTCTATCTCTTGGTTCTGTGGTTGTGCAGCGCCTGGCGCAATGGGGTTTTCTGGTCCACGAGGGGTCTAGGTGCTACAACATTATAAATCAAAATTTATTGCAGCATTTTGATGCTTCCATTTCTCAAGCAAGACAGAAACAGGAAGGAGATGGGAAGAATAAAAATTCATTTTAAAAAGAATGTTAACCAACCCAAAATGGTTCTATATCAACTGGCTCCTTGGCCAGCTGTTTGGGACACTTATTATTTTTATTGAAGCTCAACTAACCCAGACGTCCTTATGCATACATTACAACATGGGCTCTTTGGTTTTGTAAATTACTTTATAATAATAATGTAAGTATATGCATTAATATTTGTACGATTGGGACCTAAATTATTATTATTATTATTATTATTATTATTATTATTATTATTATTATAAACAATAATAATAGCCTTTTTACATAACTGCAGATTTATACTAGAAACAATTCTTCAGAGCTAGTTATTTATCCCTCCAATATTCTCTTTTTCCACAAAGGTAACCCCACAAACACAGCTGTTTCTTCTCAGATTTGCTCCTTATATACACCACATCAAACCCTAGCAGCATCCAAGGCCAGATCATAGAGGCACATTTAGAAAAAAACAAAACTCAGACAATTAAACATTCTGCTTCAGGGCTGTACTTGCCTCATCACATTGATTAATCAATTCACTGATAAGGTATGAGGCTAGAAAGGACCACTGGGATCATCGTGTTTCACCTCCTGAGCACTGGGTTACAGTGTCAGTGAGCATCAGGGACTGTCCTTGCTAATTTAGGTCCCAAGCCTGCAAATACTAATTCACACACTTAACTTTACTTGGCCCCACTGACATCAATGGGAATTTTGCCATTGACTTCACTGAGGCCAGGATTTCATCTGTTAAGTATCCCCACTGACATCAATGGGACTTGTTGGATGCCTAAAGTTAAGCATAGGTGTAAATCTTTGCAGGCTGAGGCCCCTAATCTGTCATCTACAATCCCCAATCAAACTAAGGCTCAGTCCTGCACGATGCTGAGCTCTATCTGGGTAAAATTCCCTGCTGTGCCAGGACCAGCAAAAGGCCTATGTTGCACTCAGCTGTATCTTGAGTGCATAGGCCATCTGCTGGTGCTGTGCATGGTAGGAACTTCATCCTTTGCAAGGTTTGGGCACCCTCAGTTCTCACTGCAATTAAGGGGACTTGAGGATGTCCAGCACCTTGGTAGAGCAACTGATCCAACACTTCATCCTCCATTATCTTACCAGTAACTACATCCAGCCAAAGATTCCTTTTCAAGCCTACATATGATCTGTAAGGAAATGAGGCCAGAATTGCTCCCTGCTTGGTGCATCTGGATATGGCATTAGATAATTTTACTGTTTATTTAAATTCGTGCTGGAGACATGTATGTGTCTGCAGAAATGCAGATAATGTATATTCATTTTTTCCGCAGTGATGACTTTGCAAACTGAAAGCATCCAAGAGCATATATTAATACTGTGACAATTAGACAGCAAGGCAGAGCTATTTGAATGGAACAGTGATTTTCCAAAAAGTGAAATACACCTTCCTTTTTGGTTAGAAGGGCAGAGAATAGTTAAAAACAGCCAGACTTTCAAAAAAACACAACCCAGATCTGTAGAGCGAAATTGTCCATTGAGATACAGCATCTTGTTTGTGCCTTAAGGGACTCTCTCTGGCAAGGGCTCTGCAGATTCACTGAACACATTAACGATTTACACATTACTGCATTTCTAAATGACTCTGTAATTAAGGCAAAACAGACTAAAAATTCCACTGAACTAGAAGATGCAAGGAGGAAGCAGCAGCAGCCTGGCTACTTAAGGAAAGGTTGAAACGTTCAAGGCTCTTTAGAACAGTAATAACAAAGCATGAGAGTTAACATCTAAGTAGGATGGGTAAGTTCTCACTTCTGTGAGGGGCTCATTCTCTACATGACTTGAGAGGGGGGTGTAATGGGTTACCATCATCCCTGGCATTCAGTGATTCCATTGATTGACACAGGTGATGTCAGTGTTGATTTTGGTCCGTGTGTCCAGGAAGGATAAAAGAGGTGGCAGGTACTAAAGGAATTTATACAAGCATTGAGCTTTTGAGCAGTGGTTTTCAACCTGTGGTCCATGAACCCTTGGGGGTCCACAGATAGTATCTAAGATTTCCAAATGGGTCTGCACCTACGTTTGAAAATTTTTAGGTGTCCATAAATGAAAAGGGTTGAAAATCGCTGCTATAGAGGAATGGGTGAATGAAAACGTTTTGTTCACCTTGACTACAGCTATGGCAGGACTTGCCCAGTTGACAACTCTTGCAATTTTAGCATGAGTTATGATAATTGGTGTTTTTCTTAAAGCCCCAGCTCCTAGAGACCTGTGAATTCACAGGAATCTCAGCTTTCATTTTTTAAAAAATAAGCTTCTAGGTTTCATGGTTGTGTAGAAAAGCTTGAGCATGTGACTTCCAGTATGATCTTAAGCAAATAAAAAGAACAGAAAATATATTATTTTTAAGAATCTTATGATGGGTGGGGGCTAGTTTCATGATTTTTAGTGTTATTCTCAATACTGAAGCACTGCAGTGTGGCGCTGTGCAAGTCTTTTCCCATCAATGCTCCAGCTATTCCCCCTTCCATTTCCTCTGCATCTGCCCAGTAGCAGGCTCCTCCATGGCAATGGGAGACATGTTACAGAAGCCAGAGGCTGAAAAGTGGATGGATGTTCTCCAACTCAGTCAGGTCAATGTTCCTCAGTGGGAGACGTAGGGAGGAAAACATTCCCATCACTCTCATCCTCTAGCTCTGCTGAAGTGGGAGAGACCAGGCAGTTGGCCTTTCTATGTAGAGGAATGTGCAGCCCCTGCCGTATGTGAAATACCAGTCATGAACCTGGACAGAACTGAATCATAGTAATTGAATCACTAAAGAGAGGGCTGGGCAGGAGTCACTTACGCACCAGTGCCAAGCCGAGGGAGGGCTGTGTCATATCATATGCAGCAATGGCTGCAAGAACAAACTCCCCACTGGGATCTAGCTGGACTGCATGACATCTCAGCTCTTCTGCTTTGCAGTCATTCCAAGGAGTTGTTTACAGGCTTTAATGGATGCAAGGCTAGTGAGTGGGCCATTTCAAGCTATACAATTAATTATTGTGTGGAGAAGTTCCAAAAATAGCAGTATCCATTTATCAGGCTTTTCTCATGACAGCACAATTTGCATGAATTAGCTTTTTAGTAGCCAAGGCCAAAGTCTGAATTACAGGCTTGACCATGCTCTGGACCCAAAAGTCATTCTTTTCATCAAAGACGCAACATTAGATTGGGCAGTCATTCCCCATGGTCCCCAAGAGGATTTTCCTCTGCAGGACATTTCCCAGGAGTCTGACTAGCTTGTGATGGTCCTTTGGGTAAGGCACTAGCCCAGGGCTTGGAAGTCTCTGCTCTGCTGCCGGCTTCTCACGTGACCTTGAAGAAGTTACACTTTATCGTCGTTCCCCATCTGTGCCATGGGCAAAGGGCCTTGCCCAATCTCACAGGGGTGTATGTTAGAGGATTAGCTGCTCAGATACGATGGCCACATAAATACCCTTGCTGCGTAGCATTTTGTTCAACCTAGTTTTGACTATTGCAACAAATTATTCATCTTAACTTCCTATGGTATAGTTATCTCAGCACAAACACATGGTCAGTATGGATGGGACCTGTGCTTGTTATCCTCGCCAAGAAATTAACTTTGCTTGGCATTGATTTATTTTTGACAGAACCATGTCACCCACATTGTTTATCAAGTTATTTTCTTCTAGGTACTTACAGTGGATTGATTCTGTGCTTCTCCTCACAATTAATGAGGCACTGAAGTCAGATTTACTGGTCTGTAATATCTTGGGATCTCATTTTTGTCTTTCATAATAATATTGCAGATACTGGTGCTCCGCTGCTGTCTTCCAGATGAGACGCTGGGATAAGGGCCAACAATCCCAATATTGCTCCGGCATTTAGTGTTGTGATTTGTCAGGGTTTCATTTTCTACCTCTCTTGGCTTCAGGGTCCCCCATTTCTCACTTCATTCTGAAACAGGATATTTAAAGTGAGCATCAGAGCTGTTTGAAAAATGTTCCTAATGCAGGAAATTTGGACATTTCAAGATTAGTGTCCTTTCCGACTCGGAACAAAAAGTTGAGCTATCAAAATATTTTTGTGACATGAGGGATTCCTAAAAGTTCTCATCGGAGATGCCAGAACAGGAAACTTTGATAGTTTCATTCAAAACTAAATGATTCAACATGTCAAACAGATGATTTTTGTTTTGAAATGATGCCTCTAAATCAAAAATATTCTTTTTAGTCTCCTGATCAGAACATTTAAAAAACATAATCAAAATCCCCATGTTTTCCTGGGGAGAATTTCCATTTTGATGGAGCTATATTTTCCAACGAGATTTTTTTTATGCAAAAAGTTTTCATTGTCTCTTGAGAAGATAGCCTTTTCCCTTCCTCCAGCCCCAGGTCTGGCCAGCGACTCGCATTCCGACCATCACTGAGCATTTATGTGGACATTTCCTATCTTCTTCTAATAGCACCTTATTTTTCCAGACCCCATTTGCCGCTGCCGTTCCTCAAGACACTTCAGGGGAAACCCCAGGCATTTCTCACTGCTGTTTTGGTCCTTCTACTGCTCCCGTTAAAGTCAGTGGACTTTGACTTCGATAATAACTGCATGTCCTTAGCACCAACTATCACCTCCAGTGGGCACCAGGGGGATGGAATGGCCGGTTGCGCTGGGCTGGAGTTCAGAGAAGAACAATGACAATGGTCAGGAAGAGGAAGGGGTGAATCATGGGGGAAGAGTTAAATATGGAGAGCTGGGGCAAACAGCAGCAAAGGCCAGACTAAGGGGCCCATTTTTGGGTGGGGAGGGCACCATACATGGAGCATCGCCCAGTGCTTTTGCCACATGCATGAGGACCTGTGGGCGGGTGGCCAGCTGAGGCAGGAGCAGATGCAGGCTGTGGGGCAGGGGGCTGGGGTGGAAACAGACTCAGCACAGGCTGGAGCAGGCCCAGGAGCAAGGGCAGTCTGCTGAGACCACTGGCAAAGAGGGTGGTCCCACTAGGCAGTGTCGAGAAGACTGGAGAGTCTGCTTCTCTTAGGAGACTATATACCTGCCTCAGGATCACCTGGGTGGCACCAAGCCTGTGGATTGGCTGAACTCGGCAGGTAACTGATAACTCATGCTCCAGCAGGCTCAGGTTCAGAGGTAACCCAGGAATGAGACATCACAATCTGTCTGCTCTGCAGTCCCTGTGGGCACTGCTCCCTGGGGCACTGTACTATAAATGGAGCAAGGAGGGGTAGGACAGGAACTCACCTGTCTGCTCCGACACCTGCCCTCAGAGCTGGCTAGTGCATCAGCAGGCCAGAAAGGGATTGGGCCTTCCTGAGCTAAGAACTCTCCTCGAGCTCCCCATAGCACAGGGATGCTTCATACCCCTTACTCACACCAGGGGCTAAATGCCACAGTTTGACCCTAATGGGGGGCGTGGCTGCCATGGAGAAACCTGTGTAGATGTAAATGGCAATGATGGAGAGCAGGGTCTGATGTGTGGGACATAAACAGTGAAAGAAGCAAAGAGAGGGCAATCCAGGCTGACTACCAGGGACATTCCGTAGTGGTGAGATAGATAGATATTGTCAGACACATTGTAGCTGGAATCTCCCAGGAGAAACGGGGGACCCCATATCTCTTCAGGCTTTTGCTGTCAATCTGGTTTTGCAGAAGCACTGGGGAGTATAGTGCAGACATCAGCTCTTCTCCAGGACTGAATGTGATCTTTTCCATCTCCAGGCTCTGATTCAAAGGGGCGGGGCCTGACAGGAAAAGGAGATGCCCCCTGTCTTGAGGCACCTGCTGGCTGAGTTTGGAGCCCTACTCCAACAACCCACACCCCTCTCTGATTAGCATGTAGCAGAGCTGCTAATGACATCAGACATGCCTGCTTCCCAGAGGGGCCAGGGCAGGCTTTAATCGGAAGGTTTTTAATATGGAAATTGGCAGAGACTGGTGTCGTAGTTCATTTAGCAGCGTGGGCCACACCAGGTTTCGAGAGGAAAATATTTGTATTTTGTGCCCTTGACAGGCCATGCCAGTGGGAAGAGGAATTGCAAACGAGGGAGTGATGGATGCAGAGGGGACACCATGTTCCCTGCCTTTTATGGGAAGGGAAAAACAATTGCAGGAAATCATTTCCCAGCAATGCTGGCCTGGGCTTGCCTGCAATTTTCTAAATGTCCTTAAAAATAGGTCCCTTTCTTCTAATTACTGTTCTCAGTTAATGTGCTTAACTCCACGGATGTGAGCCATTTAGCATTGAGTTACAAGTATTGGAAAGGCTGCTGGGTCCTTCTCTGGGTGCTTTACCAGTGATTCATTTTCAGTACAGAAACCCATGGCCTCCCTCGGTGAAAACCTCTTCTCAAAGGAAACCCACCAAGTCCTCCCCGAGAAATCAGGGCTCTCACACAGTGTTTCCATGGAATCTATCGGTTTACACCACTCCTGCCCTTTTAGCCCTGGGAGCTGCTATCTCTGCTGATAACGAGGAGGGATCTTTATTTAGCAAATGTCACTTTCTCCATGGGTTTGTACCTGTTGTCAGTCTTCTCAGTCAAATTCTGGGTGTTACAGTTGGGCGGCCCAAAAGGCTGATGATAGGATTCAGTGTATTTTACCTACACTTTCAAATCTGGCTCAGATTGGTAGATCCTGGGCATCAGTAGTAAGAGACTGGACTTTTTAAAAACGATCTGCTCTAGTTCAAACAGGAGTTATTTTTGGAGTTATTTTATTTTCCTATGTTATCCTGTAGTCAGATTAGATTAGCACAATGGTCCCTTCTCGTCTTGAAATCTATTAATAGATCCATGCTGGAATAAGGTACCTTTATATTTTTATAACTGAATCACACTAGAAGGATGGGTGGGAGGCTCTGTGTGTGGAAGGAGAAGATGCTGTGCTCTAACTATCCCAGTCTAGTTAAAGTGATAAAGCTTTTGTGTGTAGACAAGGTCTAAAGGACTTTCTGGGGGGCCAGACTGGATGCTTTTAATATGTTATTTTATAAACCATGCTCATTTCTTTCTCCAGTCATAGTCTTCATCCCCTGTGACCGAGGGGATTTGGTGCTATATTGAGAAATTTCTTGGTAACAATTCTGATTTTTTTCAGCTACATCCTATGGTAGAATCAGAATCCTGTATTTGTAGCACTGATTTGCTGGTTCTCGGATTCTGCCCATAACCAAAGCGTTGGAACTGCAGTGGTGTCCTCAAACTAAACATTGCTCCCAGCCCAGAAGAGAAAGTTTTGGGCTTGTTTTGAATCTTGATTCTTTTCAGCACTTTACTACAACACCACTTATGGAGGGTGGAGATTCTGGCTGGTATTTCTCCCTTTATGGTCTGCATTCCCATAGACAGATGTGATATACTGCCTCAGTTTCCCAAACTGCTCCTATGTTTAACTACAATTGTGAATGCCAAAACTTGCTGTGTAGTGACTAGGAGCATGTTTCTTATTTCAGAACCCCACAATAGTGCCTGAGATCCCCTGCCATTTGCTCTCTCTTGTGAAACATTCCCCAGCTGGGACAGCAAGATGCCAGAGTTTGTGTGCTAAGGTGCAGTTCTGAGAGGAGAGTTTTGCCCAGGATCTGCAATTCACTCTCATATTAGAAGCTCAGCAGATACCTTTGCAGTGTCCCAGCTGCTTAGAATTTGTGAGGGGAGGTTAATCTTTTAATGCGATTTTAGAAGACTTTATTGCTGGTTTTATGTAAGAAGCCTAGAATCCCAATGTCAGGCACTTAATAAGTATGGCTGGTTATTAGTATGATCTGGGGAATTCCAGAGATTTGGAGCAAAAGTGCAGGAGAATTCATTAGTATATGTTGCAGGCTTCTGTAGCCCTGCAGTTATGACATGATTTCATACAATCATAAGCTGTGAACGCCACGCAGGCAGACATTCTGTGCTCAGGCCTCGTTGCTGTATCAGGGGGTTATACACACACGTATTATATGTATACATTAACATGAAAAGCTGATGCAACCCTTTCTATGGAGCTTCCTGTGCATGCACAGTAACTAGTAAATATGTTTTAAAAGTTACGAGAGCATGGGAATTACTTTGTAATCTTAACTATGGAACAAACTACCAGCAGAAATTGTGTGATAGTATAAGACAGAGATGTCAGAAGGAAAAACAATATGTGAGTTTCTTGAAAAATGAGTTCCATACAGTAATATGAGTTGTGCTGGTCAAAAACTATTAATTTAATAACATGTTCCATAGCTGGTAAATAATATCTGTGGAATGATGAGTTACCCTTTGATGTCGCATTGGTTGGATGTATTTATTATTTGCCAAGCAATATGACAAGCTCTATATAGGAGATAACTCCTTGAGGTGTCATCAGTTCAGAATTCTTCATCATTCACCTGAAATCTTTGCATTGCCCAGATTGTTTTGCTGCAGTTTTATATTTGTAGGGTCAAATGGGAATTGTGTGAAAAGGCAATGGATTCCTGTTCCAGTGGGAGAGATTTAAGAGTTTGTTGTGCAGGCAAAACTACACAGGATCTTTTCAGGGGGCAAGACAAAGATGCCACATTTATTATGATAACAATTTGATTTATGACCAATAACTAATATCTTAATCCTTTTACACACATTATACCTAATACCTATACACACACACATACATTCACACACACACACATCCATCAAATGTTCTGCAGCTGCTGCATAATTACCAGTCCTGGACATAGCTTGAGTTCATGGCTTGATTTTGCAGCTTGAGTTCATAGCTTGTGGTGGCTAACTGGCCAGGAAAGCCGGGCACAAGGACGAGCTGGGTCTCTGTTGGGCCTGCACCGATGTCCTTCCATGTTGGCAGCAGAATGTTACCCTCCAAAATTTTCCATCTCACCCATCCTTTTTGTAGGTTTTAGTTTGAATCCAGAGTCTATAGGTCTTGCTGTGTCACGCTGCCTCTGGGTTTGGTGATTGATCACCCATCAATTGTAGGTGTGACTTTCCGCCTCGGACCTGGCTTTGATCTTCCTTCTATGGTACCTTTTCTTTTTAGAGTGGACTTTTCTTACTTTGTTAGGGCTCTTGTCTGCATCTTCAGCCGGTGGGGTTTGAACTTTCTTTCATCAGGACAGGCTGGGGCTAGAGGTTGATTCCATCATCCATCCATACCTCAGTCACACATCTAAACTCAACTAATAAGATTACAGTAGGGTTTGCAAAAATGAAGGTTGAAGGAAGCTTTTACAAAATGGAGTGAGCATTTAAAATGGGGTTTGAATTATAATATGGCAAACAGTGAACAGAAGTTACAATATAGACAAGTGTAATAAATGGTGAACAGAAGTTACATTAATAAAGTGAACAATTAAAAACAATTTCATTTATCAGTTCTACAGGTTGTCAGCAATGGAAAACCCTCTTTTACAGGAGAGAAGGCATTTCTCTTTCAGGAGCGCAGGTGAGAGGGAGCCACATTGAGATTTTAAGCATTCTTGTAATTTTTTACAGTAAATTATGTATTGAAACCAGGCCTAGAATGGCTCCTGCATAGCATGCAGACTCACAGCTATTAACTCTCAGGAGCAGTTGAGTAACATGCAGTGTTTCCATGTTTCTTGAGGATGGCTTCATTGGGAAGACAGGACTGAATTGTGAGGGCAGAGACATTTGCCTCGCTCAGCAGGGTTCCAACCTGCTCAGTCGGGAACAGGCTGTTCTCACCTCCCTACACGCCAACTCTATAGTCTGCTCTTGTACTTATTGAACGTTCTAGGGATCCCTTCTCAAAGGAGTGATTGACTCCATCAGTAGCACTGGTTTTCAGTGCACCTGCAAATGAAAATAATAGGGGCGTGCAGCATGTTCTATGTGCATAATACAGTGAGCTTTCCACATCCGCAGTCCTTGCTGGACTTCAGCTTCTGTAGTTCTGCGATTTCCGTTCTTGGTGTATGGCATTACTAACCTTCCTTTTTAGGCTTCAGTTCAGCAATGTATTCCAGCATGTGCCAAATTTTAAGCACCTGAGCAGTCCCATTGACTTATTTGCCATAGTACTGCACAGTGTGCATGGAGTGTAAGATATTCATGGAGTAAGCTGCCCATTGCTGTTCCCAGTGGAACCTCAAACGAGCAGTTTATATGAGCTGACTGAAGAGCAGCCTTTGGAGAGACTGTTTGGAGACTGTTCTCTGCCCATTATTTCTAAACTCTCTAGATCCTTTGTTTGTTTTTCTACCTTCCCTGGTGTTTGTATCACTTTGCAATTTGGTATAATCTGTGGATATAATGAACTGGTTGTTGTGATAAAGAAAATACTAGATACAATCTGACCTATCACACACCTCCCACTCCACCATGCACACACATACACATAGACAATACATTACTTTTTCTCGTTACCTTTTGTTTACAGCCCTCGATCTGGTATTCAGTCCATGCAACGCTGGTGATGAAGTTTTCTAGTAAGATGTAGCATTCTGCACTGAAAGCTCCAATTAAGTCAGCGGCTAGTTTATTACCTCTGCCTCCTTCCCTTCAGTCGGTACACTGGGAATTTGGTCTTTAGTCTGACGTGATGTTTATTGCGCTTGTTTCCACTTCTCCAGCTAACTACAGGTTTTCTCTCTTGATCTTTGTTCGACTATTGTAGAGTATTGGTGACTGACATTAGACTTACTGCCAGGACTGCCACTCCCTCCCCCTACCCTCATTAAAGACTGGTATGATATTTGTTGTTCTCTGATATAGTCCAAGTTCTGTGTGGCTTTTCAAAGATAACTGACAGCATCTCAGTAATTGCACTGGCTAATTCTCTCTTCCCCTTGGGAGGCACAGCATCCCAGGCAGGCCTCTAAGTAGCATATGTTTGCAATGCATTCATGTTTCCCTCCACTGGGTTTCTGTCAATATTGACAAGGGGTGACATTTACAAAGGCACCTAAATCCTATTTTTAAAAGTGATTCAGGGCCAGATTTTCAAAGGCGTTTAGGCACCTAATGATGCAGATAGGTGCCTAGTGGGATTTTCAATAGTGCCTAGGTACCTAAATTCCATGGGAGTTATGCAAGGTGCTTTTGACCTTTCCCCCTAGTTGTTAACCTTCAAATGTGAAATTCCCTATTGTGCCACAGTCTCTTAGGGCTTAGATGGGACTTAGACAGTGTCTAGGCCTTGCTCTGGCCTTCAGCACAGGGCTAAATTTCACCCCACAAGGATATATGCTCAGTGCAGAAGAGCAGGCAGAAGAGTCAGGCTCAGAGCCACTCCCCACAACCATCACCAACCATCTCCTTAGTCAGCAAGTCCTGACATGGGTCATGTTTGTTCTCTGGCTGAGCAACGGATCAGACATGCAGGAAAGCAGGCGCCACCTCATCCACAAGAAGCAGCAGCTTTTCCTGTTTCTTGCTGTTTCATGGCATCCATTCACAAATGCACATCGCCCTCCCTCAAAGCTCATTTAGTGTTGGCTCTTCAGCCAGGTTCAGGCTGTAACTGAGTGAAAATGACTGTGGAGGGCCTGCCGGCTAGTCTCATCTAACTGTCTGTATTTTAGGGCAGATTTTCAAAAGGGCTGAGCACCCAGCAGCTCCCAGCTAAGCACCTCTGTAAATTCTGGGTGCTGAGGTGGGAAGAAGGTGATCGTCATGTTAAATATTCTTTTTGGAGACGAGTGTGTAAATGCCTTAAAACAAATCCTCATAGCGTGGCTTCCTGGAGGGCTTTTCTGGAGATTATTGCAGAGGTTGAGAAAGTGCTAATTTTGCTGGGGATTACGCACATGGAATCTCTATTGATTTCCTTTTTGCTTTTGCAGAAATAATAGAAGTCTGCATTGCAGGCTTTCAGGAGCTGGTGGGTGTGATAAGGAACTCACCACAAACATGAACTTTAAGGTTTTGCATGCATAAAATATTAATTTATTCAAGAATATCTAAATAACGTTCTTACTACAGAGCACCCTGTGTTTATATAACCTCAAAGCCTGGATAGAAGATTCATTAGCTGGGAAATGATAATATGGGGAGAGGAGGAATGGTAAAATAGATGATGATGATGTGTTTGTAGGTGTTTGCAGTTCTGTATAAATTTACGGTGAAATCCTAAAAATACTTACTATCTGGTGGGGCACTTTACTACTGGAGCCATTTGGGCCAGATTCTGATCTCCTTTTTCCCAGCATCAGTCCAAAGTCCACAGAAGTCAGTGATGTTTCTCCAGGCTTATACCATTTTGGGAGGAGAATTTGAACCCATGGGACTATTAACTGGGTAGGAACAATGTTCCTGCTCAGAAAGGTTTGCAGGCCTGGAACCCTGGGTAAAACAGCTTCTCTGCCCTGAGAAACTAGCTAGTGTTAGGTTGAGCTACAGCCTCCATCTCTCATCTTGCACTGTTGAATTACTTGTGGTTCTGTCATCCTGACTCATTTAAAGGAAGAAATGAAAACCTACTGCTTAGTCAAACTCCTGGGACACCAGCTTTGCCAAACTGAGCCAGACGGTTGGTCCATCTGTTCTCACAGCCAGATCAAGGAAGTAGCTCACATGTGATGCATTGGCAAGGTGTGAAAATGTGTACAGTGCCCAGCCCCAGCCTAATGCCATTCTTGAGGTGAGTATATTCCTTCCTAACTCTCTTTCCCTTTCCTCTATGACCCTCACCTGCCTTGCGCAGTCACTTACACCTATGTAAAGTAAGGGCAAAATACTACTGGCAGCATTTTTGGACCTACTGTCTTCCTTTTCCTGGGTGTGGGAGGTACAAGACAGTAGCACACCCCGAGGTCAGGAAAGAAATTCAGAGAAAATGTTGAAAGTTCAAAGTTGTTCCATCTCTGCATTTGTCACCATTGGAGAATCAGCTTTTTCCAGTGGGTAACCACCCACAAGCAATGAGGTGGCAGTTTCTGAATGGGTGTGTCCTGGAGTTCGGGGTGCAATCCAGGCCCAGGAGAGGTTGTCACCCCTTGCCCTGGGTGCCATACAATGCTTTGCTGCTGCAGTTCCCAGCCTGGGATGCTCGCAGCCAGCCTACCAGCATGCAGGTCAAACCTGAGTGACTCTGCACTGACTAGACCACTAGACTGTGCACTGACTAGACTGGTTCATCAACTCTGACCCCAGCAGCCTGTCCACAGCTGCACTCTGGTTTCTACCAGCCTGGGTTACAACCAGCAAGGGGACCCCAACACGCTCCCAGGCCCATTTTTACCCCAAAATCATGTGTTCTGCAATGTCCAATCCTCTTCTGGACAGGTCAGAGAAACATTGGGGTTTGTTTGTTCCTCTGAAGACACAAAAACACATCACAGTATATTAACTTCACTGGGATAAATACACCCTTTTGTGCAAACACAGTACGGAGTTGGGGTAAAATGATACCCAGTAAAAGAAATAAAGTTAGAAAAGGTTAGAGGCAAATCAACATGGAAACACACATCTAAGAGTCTAAAACTCAATCTGGCAAGGTACAGGCTTTGATCAAGATGTTTTTTTCTCATGAATAATCAGTTCCCAGAGACTTCAACCCCCCTTTGGTTGAAGGATCCATCTTAGCTTGTGAGAGCTCTGTTCCATTGTGTGTATCCAACTGTGCCAAAGATGGTTTCTGTCTTTGCTTATACCTTCCAGGGTTCAGTGACTTTGTTTCAAGAGGCAGGATGACCTCATGCTGTTCTCTTCCTGTGAACTTCCCATCCCCTGCTGACTTCTATGTAAATAGGGCTTCCATTGTTTTTGATCACACCTTATTTAATCTCCTAGGAGACTGGTAGATCTATGCCTTCTCTCCTGTCTGGGGGTTACCTCTGTCTTTGGCTAAACAGGGAGACTTTAAACGATAATATCAAGTATACACATTTCCTCACATAGCTTTAATATATACATCTCACAAGGAATTAATCACAAGTGTGTCATTAGCTTTGAGACAAGACCTCACTGTATACACTTCTATCATACAGTAATATCAGTTAATTCAGTTGCTTATAGACTAGTAAACCTTTGCAGTGGATTCTCTGGAAAGCAAAAGCCAGACCAGGCTTCTCTCTCCTTCTGGGTGTAGAAGCCAGGCTGGCTCATCCCCCACTGGTTATTTGTGTTTACCTCATATGTAAATGTACATTCACTCTCTCTGCCTGCTGATTAGAGAAGCAAACATATTCCTTTGTCAGAGAAGACTTGTTTAGCAGCTCTCCCCCTCCTCCCCCGCACCTGGTTTGAACACACTTTAGTCATAATTCTAGAGTATACCCATAACTCTTCATACCCATCGTGTACATATATCACAGTAGAATATTAATGATCAGTGAGTTGTTCTTTTTCAAATGATGCCTCGGGAGGCGCATTTTGTACAAAGGTTGTTACAATAGTGTGTACAGTGTGAATACAGGGATGATTGGATCACAGTGCGATTGTGGTAACTGTGCTCACATCAGTGATGACCATGACGGTATCAGACGTTCATGTTGTGTTTGGGGTGGGATCTCCCTTCTCCTACACTAGGCTGAGTGGTATTGGGTGAAAGGCTCCGAAGCAAGAGAGTGAGGTGCCATTTACCATCTAGGTCTCCCAAACAGTTCCTGCTGCACATGATGTAATGATACAGTTCCTGCTGACAGCATGAAGAGCAGCAGTGGGTGGCCAGGAGTGAAGGATTCATTAGTTATCCAGCCACAAAAAGGGGAGGGTCACAAAGAGCTCAGTAAGGTCACGGGAGGGCCATGTGCTCCTCGACCCCTCCTGTTCCCCCCCCCGCCCCGCACACACACATAGTGGCCACGTAATGGGACAAACACAGAAGAACCCATTGTACAATCCCATGCTGTGGGTAGGTGAGGAGAGGGGTTGGGTGAGATGGGCCTTCATGGCCCTTTTTCATCTCTCACTTGCTTTTCTTCACTTCTCTTTGCTTGTGGCAATTACTCAGCAGGTCCCTGGGAAGGAGGGATGGCAGGGGTTGAGGAGGACAGACTGGGAAAGCTGTGGCCCCCATCCAGCCAAGCCCATCTGCAGGTGCTGACCTTTACACATGTATGTCGTGCCAGCTGATTTCAGTGGGTTGCTGAGAAGCTTGAAGTGAAGCATGTGCTTGCGTGCTCTGCTGGCTGAGCCCCTAAGGAGTAACAGCCTCTTACGGACGATACACCTGGGGTCCCATCTTCTCTCGGTGCCTGGCATCTGCTTGCATGGGAGCAGGGGGACTCATGAGCTGATGGCACTGCAGACACCCTGGGTGCCATTTGGGGAGAGGACAGAAAGGTATTGGTGGAAGCCATGTGACTTACACATGCTACTGCATGTCACCCATTGCCTTCCCCAGGGCGGCACAGGTACCAGTGGAAACAGAGTTGGGTGTGTCAGTACAGTAAGATTCCAGGAGTGTCCCTCTGTCTGGGGTCACTGAATCTAGAATGCCTGTAGAGTCAGCATCAGTGCTGAAGCAGTAGATTCAGCAACAAGCAGGCTGAGATCTCTTTTTGTTCAGAATAGCACCCAGTTCAATCCTCTCTGGGTTTCACGGTCTGTTACTGTGCATTTGTTAAGTTCTCAGCCTTTTTGGGCCTTTTTAAACATGTGGTTTTATCAGGACCGGCGCTAGGGTTTCTCACGCCCTAGGCACACGGCCATTTCGCCGCCCCCCGCGCTGATCCCACGGGTCCGGTGGAGCTGCCGCAGTCATTCCAGCGGAGGGTCCATTGGTCCGCGGCTCCAGTGGAGCTGCCGCAGGCATGCCTGCAGAGGGTCCGCTGGTCCGCGGCTCCAATGGAGCTGCCACAGTCATTCCTGCGGAGGGTCCGTTGGTCCGCGGCTCTGGTGGAGCTGCCGCAGGCATGCCTGCGGGAGGTCCACCGGAGCAGCGCGAGCAGCCGACCGTCCGCAGGCATGACTGCGGCAGCTCCACCGGAGCCGCGGACCAGCGGACCCTCAGCAGGCATGCCTGCGGCAGGTCAACCGGAGCCACCTGCCGCCCCCCTGGCAAAATGCCACCCCCCGAATAATCCTGGCACCCTAGGCAATTGCCTAGGCTGCCTAAATGGTAGCGCCGGCCCTGGGTTTTATGAATTACACGCATGCACCAGCAGGGGCTTTCAGCTGCTAGTTTAGCAATAACTTCCCCAGCAGAGCCCAAGGCCGCTGGGCCACCACCTAGCTCCTGGTGTTGTCCCTGTCAGGGGATCATTGAAAGTAAAGAGCAAAGGCTGCAAATATTGCTTCCCGCTCTGTGAATTCATCCATCCAGATGGCATTGGGGTCCGTAGTCAGTGCCTGTTATTGATTTATTTAGATTTATACAGAATAACAAGCGCCCTGCATTTGCTGCAGGTGCCCTTGACGTCTTCTAAAATACCAATGGCTGGTTCAGCTGCCCCTCAAACAGGCCCCCTGCCTCAACCACCTACCTCCCTCACGACTTGCCTCCCACCTCAGCAGCTGGGGTGGCTTGCCAGAGTGCCCGCTGGGCTATTTGTGACTCAAGAGGGCCCTTCATGGAGAAATGCCCAGTTGCCAGTTCCCCCTCGTCTCTAGCAGGGCAGCTGCAGCTGGAGTGTCTCTGCTGAGCACCATAGCTCTCCTCTTCCCACTCCGGCTTCACTGTCAGGGAAGGACCAAGAGAGTGCTCGGGCTGTACCTAGCCATGATGGTGGCCCTCTGCCCTTCTGATCACACTTCCCAAGCCCCCGGGAGGCGGGTGAGTGTTGCTGCACGTGGGAAGTCTGGCACAAGGAGGTCAGGTAGACACAACGCACACCCACTCAAGGAGCAGGGGAGGAGACCCACCTAGGGCTGGGTGAATGACGAAACAACTTATTGGTGAGTGATAGTCATTACATGGAAGGACCAGAGCTCTCACCTCTAGGCCGCACTGATTTTACAGGAAGGGCTCTAGATTTAGGCTCTGACTCGCTCACTGCCCCGCACAAGCGAGTCCCTTGTTTCTTTTGGGATCCAGGAAGTGGGCAGGCAGAGCCCACCCACTGCTAATGGACCCTCCCCCAGGCCTAAGGGGAGGAGTCACAGGACCTGGAAGCCCAAGTTATTCCAGGGGACAACTAATGATATAACAGAGACAGGAGTGCGGTCAAAGGGTCAAACAAGGGAGCCTGATGGGGACACTGAGCAGAGAACTCCGGACAGTGCCCACTGCTCTTCGAAGGCATCAAGGGAGCCAGTGGATGCCGCCCAGAGGGACTCTGTCCAGATGCGTGAATGGACGGAGGATCATAAATAGGCTCCACAGTCACAGGAGACCCTGTTGGCCAATCTTGTCTCCCTGATTTTATAGATGGGCATTTTAGCCAGGGCCAGGAAGAGGTTGACTAGAAGGTTCCGTGAGTTTGTGGGGCCACGGATAGGGAGTGCGTAGATAAGAAGGTGAGGGGAAAAGTGCAACCAGAAACTTAACAGGACATCTAAGAGGAGCCAGAATAGGAGCTGCAACCTAGCACTCTCCAGGTAAACATGTGCCAGAGTCTCCCTCACACTGCAGAAGTGGCAGGTGTCTGGGATGGGGGTGAACCATGCCAAATACATGCCCGTGCTCACGGCCCCGTGAAGGAGCTGCCAACTGATATCCACAGCGGGCCTCGGGACTAGGGTGGAATATAGGCTGGCCCACCGGGGCACCTCACCCTCTAGAAGTGGCAGGAGGTCCCACCCTTTTGTGCCGGGGTGGGACGCGAGGGTGAGGAAGTGAAGGGTGTGGAGCACTAGCATGTATAGATGTTTCCTCGGAGCAGTCTGGAAATGAACCAGCTGCAAATCATCACCCAGTCATGCGAGTCTCTTGTTATCAGGCTGTGAGTCTAGACCTCACCTGAGGGAGATTTTCACAGGTGGATGGGGAGGAGGCAGTGAGCTGACAGAAGAGTTTTGTGGAGGTTTGTGGCTGTAGCTCTTCAGGAAGCTGCGTGCAGCATCTTAAATGATAGTAAAGCCCTGTCATAGTATCATTCCCAAATCTGGACCTTAGCGTCCAAAATATGGGTACTAGCATGAATTCCCCTAAGCTTAATTACCAGCTTAGATCCTGTACTGCTGCCACCAATCAGGACTTAGAGTAGAGCACCTGATAGACTCTGGTCTCCCCCAAAACCTTCCCTGGGGTCCCCAAGACCTAAATTCCTTGAGTCTCACAACAAAGGGGAATAAACCATTTCCCTTCCCCGTCCATTTTTCCTCCCAGCTCTTTCCCACCCTGGGTACACTAGGAGATCACTGTGATTCAACTCCTTGAATCACCACAGAGAGAGGAATGATACCTTCCCCTAGAGGCAATCCAGATTCAAGCTCCGTGATTCTAAAACAAAGGGATTCCACCCTTCCCCTCCCTTCTCCTTCCCTGTTAAGTACAGACTCAATTCCCTTGAGCCTCAACAAGGGGAAAAAAATCAGACCGGTCTTAAAAGCAAAACTTTTAATAAAAAGAAAGAAAAAATAAAAGGTCTATCTCTGCAATTTAGATGGTAAAAAGTTACAGGGTCTTACAGCTTATAGACAATAGAAAGAAAGCGTTCTCCAGCAGAAATACAATTTAAAATACTTTCACCCAAATAAACATTAAAACTCTACCAGCCAGATACACAGTTGCAAATACAGAAAAACAATTAAAAAGACTAAACTGTCTTTCTACTTTTGTACTTACAAAATTGGAACAGAAGATTAGAGAGCCTGTAGGTTTGTGTGGTTACTCTCAGAGCCTAAAGAGAACAAAGCAAAACCCAAAAACTACAAACGAAGGCTTCTCTCCACCGAGATTTGAAAGTATCTTGTTTCCTGATAGGTCCTCTGGTCAGGTGTTTTTTTGGTTCCCTGTTTGTTAACCCTTTACAGGTAAAAGAGACATTAACCATTAACTATCTGTTTATGACAAGCCCCCTGTCATCTCCAGAAGGCCTCCTTTGGGAGCTGCTCAGGTGTGTTTAGAGAGAGGAGAGTTACATGGATCGTGGAAGGGTAGTGCCAGGCTGGGGACTTGGCCTGGCTGTCCTCTGTAAAGGGTGCTCTTTCCAGGGACAGCCGTCCTTGGCTCCAGGGCACCAGGCCACACTATACTCCTCTCTGAGAGTTTTGCTGTTCATCGCTCTCCATCAGCACTCAGCCTCTCTGTTTCTTTGCTTCTACTCCCTCTGCCTGCTCTAGTCCCCAGCTGGATCTTTTGTAAATCACCACAAGTTCATTGTATGAGCAGCCCCATGCTGAGGGGTGAGAATCAGCCTCTGGGCAACCTCACATGGCGCTCAGGTGCTCTAGACATGAACACCAAAAGTTCACCCTCTGGGGCTCAAAATGCTTTGGTGGGGCCATCTGGCTGGAAATTCCAGACCAGGTCTGCCATGGAGATCTCCTGGGTTCTGGTTGGGTCTGAAAGACAAGAGGAGCAGGATTTCCTGTGATCCTCAGGCGCCCAGAGCTGGCATACAGAGAAAAAGGAAACAGCAAAAGGTTTTGTAACCCTGCGCACCAGTGTAGGGCTCATTTCCAATTTCAGACAAAGCTGTAGGTCCGTTCTTATTTTAGCACAGCAGACCCACCCATTCCTAATGGTAGTTTAATCTGGACAGCAACTCATGAGTGAGTCACAAAAATGGGTTCAGAGCCAGTCTGCAGCAGGGTGCAGCCGCTGGTCAGACAATACACTATAAATGGGGTTCCCAGTTCTGCCTCTAGTTACCTCCTGGAAACCCCACTGAAGCACAGCAAAGTTGCCCAGGGTATGTGAGGGCAGAATTGGCCCCCTCGCCACTCCTGCTCCCCTGAACTCACTGGAGTCTCCAAGTATGTAACACTGCATTTAATGTTCTGGTTTCATGGCAGAGCGATCTGAAGTTACGCCTTATATAAGTGCAAAGTGATTACATATTTATTAAACTGGGGAAATAACTTCGCTGGGGAGTTTTGAAATATCCATGTCATAAGAGTTATTTTAAAGTGAGGTTCCAACCTGAAAAGTGACTATGTAAAATGGCACCTTCTTCCTCAAGAGTTCTGCTTCCCATGTGTATCAGAGTCATTGTGCCGTGGAAATCTGCTCCTGTGCAATGGCCAGTGAAAGGTCCAGCCCGCTCAAACCGTCAGACTGGATCTTTTTCACAGCCACATCACACTGATGGCTCATAGTAATCCTGTGATTGTCCCACATGCCCAAGTCTCTCTCCTCTGTCGCTTCCAGCAATGAGCCCCCAGCTTGAAGCAAGTGTCAGGAGGTAGCCGTGTTAGTCTGTAAACACAAAAACAAGGAGTTTGGTGGCACCTTAAAGACTAACAGATTTATCTGGGCATAAGCTTTTGTGGGTAAAAAACCTCACTTCTTCAGATGCATGGAAGCATGACAGCTTGAAGCAGACATTTTTATTATTAAAAGCAGCAAAGAGTCTTGTGGCATGCATCTGATGAAGTGGGTATTCACCCACGAAAGCTCATCTCCAAAACGTCTGTTAGTCTATAAGGTACCACAAGACTCTTTGCTGCTTTTACAGATCCAGACTAACACGGCTACACCTCTGATACTATTCTTATTATTAGTCACTCTGTGCATGACCTTGCACTTTGTACTATTGCATTTCATCCTATTCTGTCACTCCAGTCATCAAGGTCATCCAGATTTCTCTGTATAATATTCTGGTCCTTCTCTGTAGTGATGATACCTCCCAAATTGGTATCATCAGCAAATTTCATTTGCATGCTCCTATTATTTGTGCCAAGGTCATTAATAAAAACAGTGACTAGGGTTGGTCCTAAGACTGATCTTTGAAGAATTCCACTAGTAACCTCCCTCCAGTCCAATAATTCACCTTTCAGCACCGCATGTTTCATTCTCCCCTTTAGCCCATTCCTTCTCCACCTTACAATTTCAATTCTAATCTCTATCATTTCTAATGTAGTAATTTCCCAAGTGGTGCCATGTTTCAAATGCTTTACTGAATTCCAAGTATATCAGATCTACTGCTTTTCCCTTGTCTAAATATCATTATTTTCTCAAAGAAGGAAATCAGGTTAGTCTGGGGTGATCTGCCTTGGGCAAGCCCATGTTGCATTCCATCCCCTTTACTATTTAACTCCGTTAATGTAATTATTCTTTCTTTCACGGTTTATTGTAAAGCCTTGCATGCTACCTGGGTCAGACTAATATATCATGTTCCCCCCCCCCCTTTCTTAAACATAGCTATGGTATTAGCTATTCTCCAGTCATATGGTGCTACCCCCAAATAGACAGATTTATTAAAAATCCTTGCTATCAGACTAGCAATCTCATGTACCAGTTGCTTCCGTATTCTATGATGGAAATTATCCAGTCCCCCCTATTTGAATGCATTAAGCTCTTTAAAGTTCTTCTTCCAACTCAGATGTGGTAATTTCCATTTCTACACATTAATTTCCACCAGCCGTCCTACCTTCATGCACGTGTGCCACATTATCATCCCTACTGAAAACCGAGGCAGACTATTCATTTAGTTTTTGGGCAATACCTGAATTATCTTTATTCTCCTTCCCATCCACACCAAATAACAGCCCAACCTCAGCCTTCCATTGCCTGTTTATAGTTATATAACTAAAAACCTCTTATTGATTTTAATTTCTTTGGCAGGAGCTAAATCAACATAACTTTACCAGTTCTCACTTTAGTCGAACATTTTCTAACCTCCACGATGTAGCTTTCCTTGCTGACCATGCACTTCTTTCATTCCTTGTATGCTCTCTTCTTACTCCTAATAACCTTTTTTAGGTAGTTTTTCATCCAGCTGGGTCTGGAACCTTTCCCCACAGTTTTTTTCCCTTGCCTGGGATCAGGGGCGGCTCCAGGCCCCAGCACGCCAAGCACGTGTTTGGGGCGGCAAGCCGCGGGGGGTGCTCTGCCGGCGCCTCTAAGGCGACAGGCAGGCTGCCTTCGGCAGCTTGCCTGCTGAGGGTCCACTGCTCCCGTGGCTTCGGAGGACCTCCCGCAGGTGTACCTGTGGAGGCAGCTTGCCTGCCGTGCTTGGGGCGGCAAAATGACTAGAGCTGCCCCTGCTTGGGATGCATATCTCAGATAGTTTTTGTCTAGTTTTGAATGTTAAGAAGGGTGTTCCTGGAACTGAGTATAGTTTCAAGAGACTTTCCCAATGGGTGTAGCAGAAAAAGAGCTGATGGGAGTGATTATTCTCAGCTGTTGGGGGAATCAGCAGCCCCATATTTACTGCTGGAATTTCATGTTGCTTTCAGGACTAATAAATAATTCTGATAACTAACAGTACATGTATGATGCAATTGTAATGTTAAGCCCCACAGAACTGTCCATCAAAATTATTTTGTAACAATCAGACAAGAGATTGCCAAATTCTATGAGGACAGAGGCACTTTTGGGAGATTAATAACAGCATCTCCTTCCACATCTAAATGTGAATTTTTCTTTAAACTGAGACTCAGTGTTAGCAATTTCTAATTTAAATAAACAGATATGAGCCATTTCCTGAAATTCAGTGGATTCAGATACATTTCAAGCACAATAAGTTAATAAAAGGCACAAATATACTGATGGGGGTTCAAGAGATACATTCCTGGTCTCGTTCTTTGCAGATAGGAACTTTGTCACGAATCCAAGAGGTACATGTATCCATTGTCTCCGTTATTTTGGAAACCCTACAGATCTTTTCCCTGATGAAATGGCCTTCCATTCTTTGCTGCATTGCATGTAACCCAGGAGATCATGGCCCAGAAATATATTATACTTACAGCTGCAGGTAGATATCGTCTTGAAGCCAATGGTGCTCCACCCACCTACACCCACTGAGAACCTGTCCCTTTGGTCTATAACAAACTTCCCAATGTGTGTTTGCTTTCCACATAGGAGAACTGAGTTGCTGACGTGGATCAGTGCTATCGGAAAATCATAGGTATGTTATTAGCTATTCTGATGATTTTGATCATTCCTCACACTTGCCACAAACTCAGACTCAAAATCATTTTAGTTACTCCATGTTTTCCCAATGCACATTTTTGCTACAAGAGATGAAAGTGAATCTAAGTATAAAATATTCATCATCTGCTTTAGGGAAGGAGATGAAATGAAGTTACAGCTTCACATTAGAGTTTACTTTTGAAATAAATTTCATTTATTGGAGCAAATGACATAATGGGTGTTATATATCAATTAAACACAGAGAAAACCCAGAGACTGTAGATAATGTACACACTGCCCTTTTAACCTGTTATTAAGGCCCAGCTTGTTCAATCCATGCTCATATTTTTGAGCACTTCTTTCCATTGATGTCAATAGGACAATTTCTGTAGTCAGTACTCACCAACATGTATAAGAGTGAAAGACAGACTTTGGGCTGGCTCTGTTTTACTTGGGACCTAGTCTACGTTCTTGCATGACAATGAAGTTCTGAAGCCCTATGAAGATGACAGTATTCTGAAGGCAAATCTTAGAAAAGGAAGGGGGGATAGAACTGTATCACATAAACCTTTCTCACCTTTTCAGGTTCTACGTTGTTAGTCTATCTATAGATAGATCAAGAAGAAAAAAATAGACAGCAACAGATTCCTTGGCTTTATTAGCTTAGGGTGGATTTGGCACAAATCCACCAATAAACGGAATTTTTTAAAAGTAAACTCTACAGATGGTTACATAACGTTACTGACATTTAAGGAGATTTGGTGTTTGCTGTTCTCTAATAATGTTAGGGAACCCATTCTCACATTTAATTTCCTCTAACAGACGGCATAAACTGATTTACTTTTCTAATGAATGCTATTAGCAAACATCAACACATCAGCATTTTTTCCCAAGTCAATCAATACGTTGGAAGAGAAAGCTTTCCAGATAATTGATGGCATTCCATAAAAGCTATTATGCAGAAGAAGACAGAGTGCAGACACACTGGGACAGACTAAAAGTATTTATTCTGGACCCATTTCTAGCGAGTACTGGGCAATGTATCCAAAAGGGACTCCTCAGCTTGTACCTGCCAGATGTTTCCTTACTAAACCTTGCTTCCCTATCATTTCATCTCCAATTTGATGCCATCTGTTTGAAAGTACAGGAGTACCCCCTTAACCTGCACATCCTGTAACTCACCAGCAGGACCAGCTGTCAGTCTTCATTTCTCCACAAAGATTTAACAGCAGATATATGCATGACACACCAATCTCTATGCACACTCATCCCCTTCGGCCAGAGTTCTGTGGCTTTTATTCACTGTGTGGTGTATAATTCTGTTGGGAGCATGTTCAATAGCTTTACTCATGAAGGATGTTAGAGGAGCCATTATCTTTGATTGTTGGAGAGCTAAACAAATCGCACTTCTAGCAGTAGTCGGCGAGCCGCTATCAACAGCTGGTAGACGTTGTTCACTGGAGACTAACAAACCAGGAAAGGAAAAGGAGGATGTTGGCAAAGGGACGGGGTGCAGAAAGAGAGCGGCGAGAGTGGGAAAGGCTTGGAACGGGGGATGAGTGACAATGGGAGGATGGGGAAGGCAGAGAAGAACAGAGAACACTGGTTCATGTCTGCTGTAGCTGCTCAGAGCAAATTCACTGGCTCAGGACTAAACTACATGGCAGATGAAGGCACTCAGCTTTCGCATGATCATGCGCTTAAGGATGGGTTTCCATTCTACAGTGTGAGGTCGGGGCATTAGAGAAAGTTATGTGACCTCGCTGCCCAGGATGGGAGCAAAAGTGGCCACTGAGTCTGCTCTATTATTTATCCTTTGCATTGTGGTAGCACTAGAGGCCTCACATAGGCTGGGACACCATTGTGCTAGATGCTGTACATTTCAAGGCCAGAAGGGACCACTATGATCACCTAAACTGACCTCCTGTCTAGCACAGGCCAGAGAATTCCACCCAGAGATTCCTACATCCAGCTCATAACATAAGAACATAAGAACAGCCTTACTGGGCCAGACCAATGGTCCATCTAGCCCAGTGTCCTGTCTTCCGACAGTGGCCAATGCCAGGTGCTCCAGAGGGAGTGAACAGAACAGGTAATCAAGTGCTCCATCCCTTGTCACCCATTCCCAGCTTCTGGCAAGCAGAGGCTAGGGACACCATCCCTGTATCCTCCAGGAACTTATCTAGTTCTTTTTTGAACCCTGTTATAGTCTTGGCCTTCACAACAACCTCTGGCAAAGAGTTCCCCAGGTTGACTGTGCATTGTGTAAAGAAATACTTCCTTTTGTTTGTTTTAAACCTGCTGTCTATTAATTTCATTTGGTGACCCTTAGCTCTTGTGTTATGAGAGGGAGTAAATAACACTTCCTTGTTTACTTGCTCCACACTAGTCATGATTTTATAGACCTCTATCATATCCCCCCTTAGTCATCTCTTTTCCAAGCTAAAAAGTCAGTCTTATTAAACTCTCCTCATATGAAAGCTGTTCCATACCCTTAATCATTTTTGTTGCCTTTTTCTGAACCTTTTACAATTCTAATATATCTTTTTTGAGAGGGGGGACCACATCTGCACGCAGTATTCAAGATGTGGTCTTACCATGGATTTATGTAGAGAAAATATGATATTTTCTGTCTTATTATCTATCCCTTAATGATTTCCAAAATTCTGGTAGCTTTTTTGACTGCTGCTGCACATTGAGTGGATGTTTTCAGAAAACTATCCACAATGACTCCAAGATCTCTTTCTTGACTGGTGACAGTTAATTTATACCCCATCATTTTATATGTATAGTTGGGATTATGTTTTCTAATGTGCATTACTTCTCATTTGTTGACATTGAATTTCATCTGCCATTTTGTTGCCCAGTCACCCAGTATTGTGAGATCCCTTTGTAGCTCTTTGAAGTCTGCTTTGGACTTAATTGTCTTGAGTACTTTTGTATCATCTGCAAATTTTGCCACCTCAATGTTAACCCCTTTTTCCAGATCATTTAGAATATGTTGAAAAGACTGGGCTCAGTACAGACCCCTGGGGGACACCACTATTTACTTCCCTCCATTCTGAAAACTGACCATTTATTCCTACCCCTTGTTTCCGAACTTTTAACCAATTACTGATCCATGAGAGGACCTTCCCTCTTATCCCATGACAGCTTACTTTACTTAAGTTTACTTATGGTTGTACTAGAGTGTATTTTTTTAGAAATTTTGGTGTTAAATCTTCAAATGATAGCAACTCCACCATGCCCCTTGGCACATTGTTCTGTTGGTTAATTACCCTCACTTTTAAAAAAAAATTGCATCTTAACTGGGAGCTATTAAGTAGAGAGTACGTCTGTTTGCTTTAGTTTTCACTTCCATCATCCCAGGGTGTGGGATAGTTCTCAAGTCAAGAACAAGGGGGTGAGTGTAGCGATTCAGAGCGACATGCCTCATGAGGACTGGCTATGTAGTATATTAAGGGAAGCATATCATTCTAATGAGTCTGAGCACGGAGATATGCCTTTGGGCCTCAGTAATAATAAAGTAATTTTACAAAGTGCCATTTCCTCACTCTTGAGCTGTTACAATTAGAGAGGGGCTGGAGCTGTGAATTTCAGATGCAGATTCCATTTTCCTCCATGGCTGCAGCAGTGGCTCCAGTTCAGATGTTTCTTCAGGCTGGGCAAATTCCAGTCGCGGTGTACTTGTCCCCCTGGGCAGGGGCCCCATTCAAATTCCTGGTTGTATTCCTTCCCCCTCCCCCAGGAACCCCAGGTCTCTCTCAGCTGGGGATTCTTTTACAGACACAATGCATGAGCCAGTTCCTCCCAGAGTCGAGTCCTCAGAGGGCTCCTCTGTGCCCCACATAGAGGAACAGACTCCCCAGGCGCAGCACCATTTGGCCCAACCACACTTCTGAGTCAGATTTCAGTGGGATTGCAACCAGATAGCTGGAACAACTCTCTGCATCACTCCAGCAGCAGCCGGACTGATTTTGTACAAAACCACTGCTTAAAACCAGTTGAGCCATTCCCCCTTCTACCTCCCTTTGAGCAAGTGCCAGAAACTTGTCCTTCCAACCCCTCCGCAGTTGGTGCCACTGAGCTGCAGGTGTCTAGAGTTGAGGCTCTGATACGAGCCCATTAGCGAGAGGGGCCTGGCTGTGAAGTGCTGGATCAGAATTTTCCCAAAGGCGGAGGGAGTTTGGATACAGCGGTTCAGTTCAACCCCATCTCTAGCTACGTGATGTTGATCTAGGACGGGCTGGGGTCTGTTCCGGGAAGGACTGAGTTGAGAAATAAGTGACTCCACTTTTGGATTTCTTTACAGTGATGCTAAGTGACAACAACAATATCAGCTGATAAAGCTAGTGATTGCAAGGCCAGACAGAACCTGCATGTGGATACCTTTAGTGTGATGAGGAGCAACCCTACCCTGTTGTGGCTGGTCCTCTCACCATCAAGGACTCTGGCTATGCCTGGCTGTTTATTGACACTTTCAGGTTTCCTGGGCATGGTTGGCTTGTTCCATGGAAAGGGTTTCAGACTCTGAGAGGAAACATGTTTCCTTCTTTATGGAAAACTTTGTATCCCACTAATTCTGGTACTAACCCAATAGCTTGGGAATATTTGGGGCAACTAAGAAATCCTTTTGTGATGGAAATGTTGCCTCTGTTAACAGAGCGACAGTTTGATGCTTCCAGAAATCACTGCAGACCAAGCGGCATAGGTCAGTTGTCTTCAAATGAAAGGTGTTTGGTGCCGCTCTGTCCTAGCCAGTTTCCCTGTGGTTCTCATTACAGGATCTCATACAAAGGTCACATTTAACATCTAAAAATAAATCCATAGCTCCCAAAAAGTTCTATCCTCAGCAAACAGCTTGAGAAAATATAGGCTACTACTGTATGTGAAGTACAGATCCAGGGCACAGCTCTGACCTACTTAGGGAATATTTTAGGGCTTCCCAAAAGATTTCATGTCCTCCAAATATCAGTCTGTTTTCAGTTCATGCATCAGCATAAGTCTGCTTACTTTAGAGGAGATTGTTATTTAGATGTAGGTTTTATCAAAGTTTAACCAGCTTAAAATTTGTCATGAGAGACTCACAAAAAGTTGGAGTGAATTTCACTCCAGTGAACAGCAGGAAGAGGGGGATGTAATACTTTGCATTTTGTCCTAAATAGCCTGGCTCTGCTTCTGCTGTCTGCTCCGCCAGAGTAAATGAGGAGAAACTTTCCCAAAGCCAGTGGAGTATCAGAGGGTAGCCGTGTTAGTCTGGATCTGTAAAAGCAGCAAAGAAACCTGTGGCACCTTATAGACTAACAGACGTTTTGGAGCATGAGCTTTCGTGGGTGAATACCCACTTCCTCAGATGCCTGTAATGGAAATATCCAGGAGCAGGTATATATATGTGTGCTAGCAAGCAAGCTAGAGGTAACGAGGTCAGTTCAATCAGGGAGGATGAGGCCTCTCTTGGTTTTCACACCTCAACTGCTAGAACAGGGCCTCATCCTCCCTGATTGAACTGACCTCGTTATCTCTAGCTTGCTTGCTAGCACACATATATATACCTGCTCCTGGATATTTCCATTACAGGCATCTGAGGAAGTGGGTATTCACCCACGAAAGCTCATGCTCCAAAACGTCTGTTAGTCTATAAGGTGCCACAGGATTCTTTGCTGCAAAGCCAGTGGAGTTACTGCACCAGTGTGAGAGCAGAATCTAAATACAATGTAAGTGATGTAAGATGGGAGGGCTTCTCTGCATTTAGGAAAGGGTCATGCCTGAGGGAGCAATCTGATTGGCCGGCAGAGGTTCTAGTCCATAGTAGGATGCAGTGGCATTCACAGGCCCTGCTTAGCCTTTACTTTTCATTCAAATAGGCAGCCTGGCATGTTCTACCAGGAATGAATTAGGGAAGAGCAGCCTGCTGCTTGAGATAAACGTGTTATGGCAAATTCAGACTTGATATAAATGGGGCAACTTTGGTCCCCTTTTTGGCTGATAGAGTCATTTGGCCTTCAGCCACATATTTAGGTACTTCACTATTGATCCCGGTTCTGTGTGCACTCATGTGTGTAAATGTTGGCCCAGTTATTAAAGGTTTCTCTGCTGTGCTTTAGCAGTCAGATGACAGATTATTTGTAAACACATCCCTCTCTGTGCCTCACTTTCCATTTCTTTAAATGGAGATAATAATCCTTCATGCCATGCAGGGGAGTCAGGCTGATTCATTAATGATTTTTTCCAACGTGCTTTCAGATTCCTGGATAAAAGCTGTGGTAGCAAAGAGCCAAAGTACTCTTAGGTAGAATGAGGGGAAGGATGGTCCTGTGGTCAGAGTACTTCCGTGGGACTTGGTTTCAAGTCCCTGCTTTGTCACAGAGTTCCTATGTGACCCTGGGCAAGTCACTGAGGGTGACATTTTTAAAGATGCTTACGTGACGAGGAGCCTCATCCCATTTGTAAAAGTGAATATGAAAGTCAATGGGACTGAGGCAGCTAAGGGCCTAAATCCCTTTTTAAAATGGGACTTTGGCACCTTTGAAAGGTTCACCCTTAGCTCTCTGAAAAAGGCTTGTTAGGTGTTTAGGTGCCTGAAGACGTAGCTTGGTGCTTTTGAAAATCCCATTAACTCCCATTTGAAATTGACTTCTCTCTTCTGAAATCCCACTAGGCATCAATCTGCATCTTTGCGAAGCTGGTCTCTTTGCGCCTCAGTTTTCCCATCTGCATGATGGAGAACACTGCTCAACTTCTCCCAAGGGGTTGGGAGGATAAATCCATTGCAGATAGGGAGATGCACAGATGCTCTGGTGATGGGAGCCATAGAAGAATCATAGATAGGAATAATTATAACTAGAGTCAAGAATCAAGTTAGAAAAATTACTACAACACCTGAGGGTACATCTATACTGAAATTAAAGACCCACGGCATGGCCACAACTGGCCCAGGCCAGCTGACTCACGTTTGGGCTGCGGGGCTACAAACTGCTGTGTAGACGTTCAGGTTCAAGATGGAGCCCGGGCTCTGAGACCCTGCAGTGGGGGTCTCAGAGTCCAGCTCCAGCCCAAGCCTGAACATCAACACTGCTATTTAGGCGGCTCTGAGACTTGATGCCGTGAGTGTTTTATCTTAGTGTAGGCAAGGCCAGATTTCCCGTTAGGCACAGTAGACATGTGCCTAGGGGTGCCGGCGTTCTAGGGGCACCTTGCCTCTCTAAAACTGTGCAACATGAGGGTCAGCTGTAGGCAGGGTGGGTGCTGAAGATGCTGTGCCTAGGGCTCATAAAGTGTAAATCTGGTCCCAAGTGTAGACAGACCCTGACTTTACTAAGACTCCAGGGTAAATGTAACTGAGAGGCAATTCTCCTTAGTGTATGTGCAGTGTGCCACAGTTGGCATGTGACCAGGCTGAGTAGTGATGGGGAGCACGACGTGAACATTGATTCATGCCCCCCTGAGAGGAACTGAAACTGCACGAGCAGGTGAGGTCCTGCAGCACTTCGCCCACTCAGTCTCTCCTGGCAGGATCACCTAGGGTTGACAACTTTCTACTTGCACAAAATCCTTGCCCTCCCCCTGCCCTGCCCTCCCTGGAGGCCCCACCGCTGTCCCACCCTTTCTCTGAGGCCCTGCCCCTGTTCACTCCATCCCTCCTTCCTCTGCCATTTGCTCTCTCCACCCTCACATACTCGCTCATTTTCACTGGGCTGGCTCGGGGAACTGGGGTGTGGGAGGAAGAGAGAGTTCCGCCTGGGGGTGCAGGTTCCAGGATGGGACCAGAAATGAGGAGCTCAGGGTACGAGAGGGGGCTCCAGGCTGAGGCAGTGGGTTGGGATGTGAGAAGGAGTGAGGGCTCTGGCTGAGGATGTGCATTCTGGGGTGGGGCCAGGGATGAGGGGTTTGGGGTGCAGGAAGGGGATCCAGGCTGGGGGGTGGAGCTGAGGGGTTCAGAATATTGGAGGGGGCTCTACGCTGAAGCAGGGGGTCGGGGTGTTGGAGAGGGTACAGGCTCTGGACTGGGGGGTGCACATTCCAGGGTAAGGCCAAATATGAGGAGTTCAGGCTGCAGGAGGGGGCTCCAAGCTGGGGCAGGGGGGTTGGGTGTGGGGTTTGCGGGTTCCAGCTGGTGGGGTGGGCTCTGGGGTGGAGCTGGGGATGAGGGGTTTAGGGTGCAGGAGGGTGCTCCAGGCTGGGGCAGAGAGTTGGAGTGTGTGGGGGAGGTGAGGGTTTCAGCTGGGGGAGCAGACTCAGGGGTGGGGCTGGGGATGAAGGGTTTGGTGCGCAGGAGGGTGCTCTGAGCTGGGATCAAGGGCTGGGACAGGGGGTTGGGGCATGGGAGGTGGTTAGGGATGCAGGCTCTGGGTGGAGCTTACCTCAAGCAGCTCCTGGAAGCAGTGGAAAGTCCCTCCTCTGGCTTCTACGGGGTGGCGCTGTGTCCACAGGCACCACCCCCGCAGCTCCCATTAGGGTGACCGGATGTCCCGGTTTTCTAGGGACAGTCCCAATATTTGGGTCGTTATCTTATATAGGCGCCTACTGCACCCCCCCCCTTCCAATTTTTCACTCTTGCTGTCTGGTCACTCTAGCTCCCATTGGCTGCAGTTCCTGGCCAATGGGAGTTGTGGAGCCGGTACTTGAGGCGGGGGCAGCGTGAGGAGCCCCCTGGCTGCCACTGCACCTAGGAGCCAGAGAGGGGACATGCTGCTGCTTCTGGGAGCCACGTGGAGTCATGGCAGGCTGCGCCATCAATGGAGTTTTAGCAGCATGGTCAGTGGTCCCTTTTCAACCGTGCATTCCAGTTGAAAACCAGACACCTGACAACCCTAGGATCACTAGGTACCGGCCTTTGCTGCTTAGAACTCTGCCCTTTTGCTGATCAGGCCTGGAGGCCACAATGCTGTTTGTATTTGCCTCACAATGTGATCAATTCAAAGGCACCCTACTCCACATTCTCCCTGCTAACCCACCTTTTCTTTTTGTCAGTGGGCAAAGCCATTTTCCACTCAAGTGTTTGAGAGCAGAACAAACAATGGAGAGTCAAAAATCTAAACTGAAAACTCAATGTATGATGTGACCAGGCCTTTTAGGAGACAATAAGCCTGAGCTGAAATCCTTATTGGAAGAGAGCAATATTTCCAGCACAGCGCTCCAAATGTGAGTACAATCAGCAGTGTAAAGCGTGACAGAAAAGTCACTGGTGTGCAGATTGCTTCAAAGTTAGTTTAATAGCAGGCTCCCTTAAACAGTCTGTTGGTCTGAAGAGAGGCACAGCACAGCAGTGATATCACAAGGCATCCTAATCAGCTAGTGACATTGCTATAGCAAGACCATTAAAATCAGCTTTGTGTGTTTGAATATAATCACATCTTCAGCTAGAATAATACTTTAATAAGCCCTTAGCTGGAATTGATTTTTTTTTCATATACCAGAAATTAGAATCAAAGCAAAGTTGGCTGGAAATTATTTAGCAGTTACTACAGCTAAGAAGAATCCTGTATTGTTAATCAGAGTGGATTATCCCTCTTTTAATATTCAAGAGCTATAGGACATTTTATCTATTTTATTAACCAAGCACAATTCAAAATCAATCGAGCTAGATTGCTTGTCTTCTGGACTGACTGTTTTCCATTGTCTGATTGTCCTTGGCCCTCTTGTATATCTAGGCAGCCTGTTTTGTAAAAATCGCCTTCCAGTGCTTTCAATTTCTATAACAGCATGGTGCAACTATGTGCCATTAACACTGAACAAACAAAATAGAGAGGAGCTGACTGGAAAATAACTCCCCAGCAGGGTTTCACAATGAGCCCTCAGGATGTCCTCCCAAGCTGCAGGTTCATTCACCCCCTGGGGTTAGGTCAGAGAGCCACTCCCTCAATAGTAGTTCCATAAGCAATAGCCTTTATTCCTGGAGAGTGGCTTTTGGAAAGCAGGGCCTCTGTGAATGGCTAGTGCAGACCATGGAGGCTCCCCTGCAGCAGTCTATCTGTCCATTTATGTTTTATCCATGGCAGAAGAGCCAAGCACTGCGATATTGTCCAGATACCCTGTAGCCTGCTCACTGCACTCTGCCAGGCTGGGCCACCTGTCAGATCAGAGGAAAGAGAGATGGAAGAATCCTCCTGGAGTCTGTTCAGCCTATCTCTAGTCAATGCAGGATTGTTCCTGCAGTCTGTTTTCCAGCCCCCTGTCCAGTCTAGTTCTAACTATTCCATGTGATGGGGCTTCTTCCCTGTCCCTCGGGAATCTGTTCCACAGCCCAGTACACCACATCATCAGGACCTGCAGCATTCAGCCCAATGGCTCCTTTTTTCATTTCAACCCTAGATTCCTAGTGACATCCCCTTTGGCCTCCCTTTCTGATGTTTTTCTTTAACTGTCCTGGGTGTGTGTTGATGTAGCTGGCCCCACAATCTCTTTCTCATAAAGCATTGCTCCAGCCCTCTGATTTTCTTCAATAACCAATTTCCAATTTTTTGCCCCCTAGCTGGTTGCAAGTGGCGCAGTTATCCAGGTGTGGGCTTTCCAAGGGCAGGCTCACCCTTTCATTCATGCTACCCAGCTCCATCCACAACATGGCCAGAACTATTTTGTTCTTTCCTGTCTGGCTCCATGACTATTGCCTTAAAATCTCCATTTCATCCCTAGTCCAGGATCGCCTGTTTCCACAAGTGGTAGTGCGTATTTAAAAGGCCTTGTATCACTGTCAGGCAGTGAAATATGGACCTGTCCAAAGTTGACTGAGCATTTGCCTCATCGATGCCATAAAAAACTTGACTTCTTTCCTGGATTGGTAGTATTGGCCCATTCTTCCTGAGAGGAGGATTTGTTGTGGATTCACATGTCTGGTCTGTGCCACATCATTCTGTACACAATACTGCATACAGCAATAATCGTTTAACCCTTCAACCTATTTGATGTTGTGCCCTATCATGGGATTTGTGTGATTGATGTTCCCTGGTGGTAAATGGGTGTGAGTGGGGCAAACGGCATCTGTAATGGTGCCACTTACATGCAGGCACCGTGCGCTGTCACCATGGCCTTCTCTGCTGAGAGTCATGTGGGACAACTGGCACTGGTGAGACTGTAATTGTAATCAGCTAGAAATGATAAAGCTCCCCTCCTGCTGTCACACCAGTCTGGTAATTCATCTCCATTAGCAATTAGTGCTGAGGAGATTTCAGACGTGCAAAGACAATGTTCACTGTCACTTTAACAATGGGGGATTCCAAAGCATCTAACAACCTGGCTTCCCCTAGTTGGTCTGGGACTCACCACAGATCCTGTTGGCATGAAAAACAGACTCATGAGAGGGCTGATGTGCCCAGATTGGCTCTGGCTCTGGGGCCAGACTCCTTGGAATACTCACATCTGCTGATGTTTGGTTTGGGTTCATCTCTGGTGAGTGACTTTTTGTAGTCATATTATTCATTTGACATCCTTGGGAGCCCTGTAACCTTGTGGTTTGTGGTACCATGGGGCTGTGGAAACCAAATAATTGCAAAATGCATCTTTCATCCCCAAGGCATCCTTTGCCAAGGGCTCTCTGACAACCCCCTGAGTCTGAGAAGGACTCTGATACCATTGAAGCTGTTATTTAGAGTTCAGGTATTATCATTTGTATGGGGATCTCTCATCTCATCATCCCAGTTCTCATGGTGGTCCAGTCATTAATCATAAATAACAATACTTTGCAGGTATATGGTGCTTTTCAACAGCACATCAGTGGCAATACTATGAGGGGGAAAATGAAGAAAAATAATTGAATTTGAGTAAAATTTTCAAAAGCACATGAGTCCCATTTTCAAAAGGGACTTACAGCCAGACTATTTCAAGGTATTTAGGAGCTTAATGATGCAGTGAGGGGACTAGGCTGAGAATCTCAAAGGTATGTAGGCACCTAAAATAACTGGGAGTTAGATGCCTAAATACCTTGGAGGATCTGTACTCTAGGGGTATTTTCAAAAGCACCTAACTCCTATTGAAAACAATGGTTTTGAAAATCCCACTAGGTGACTTCCTGCATCTTTAGGCACCTACATACCTGTAGCAGGGTGGTCACCCACTCCTGCCCTGAAGGGATTGAAATCAGCCTTGGGATGTGGCCACGCCCCAATCAGGCCACAGCTGGCCTGTATAAAAAGGCCAGTGGACCAGAAGCAGACAGTCTCTCTCTGCCTTCAGAGAGAGAGAGAGGGGCCTGGCTGCTGGGAAGCTCAGGGTGCCTAGAGTGAGGCAGGGCTGGGGAAAGGTCAGAGGGGCTGGTGAGCTCCAGGCTGGCAACTTCCCAGGCTGCAGGGCCTTGTCCAAGGCCCCACAGAGGCACTGGGTTGCAGAGAGAGGCAGCAGGTCCAGACCCTACCTTGCCTATGATGAGTGGCTTATACTGCAGTCTGTCCCAGGGTGCAGGAGCTAGTTGGTGACTGGCAGTAGCCTATGACTGAGGCAAGGTGGGGATGGGGGTGAGGGTTCCCTGGGGAGGGGAGACCCTGAGACTGAGGGATGTACGTCCAGGAGCAGCACCCAGACAACGAGGCACTGGGTCTGGGAGGGACATGGGGGCCAAGTGAAAGTGGGACACTGGCCTGCAGAGGGTGCTCTGATGGCTGGAGAAGAGCTAATTCCCAACGACGAGCAGGAGGCATCGCAGGGTTGAGACCTACATCTCTACAATACCCTTGAAAATCTGGCTCGTAGAAGTAGACTTTAAGTCATTTAGGTGCTTTTGAAAATATTACCCAGTGCCTTTAAACATCATAGAATCATGGAAATGTAGGGCTGAAAGGGACCTTGAGAAGTCATCTTAGACCAGCCCTGACAGGGGGTTTTCTGACCTGTCCTTAAAAACCTCCAATGATTAGGATTCCACAACCTTCCTCAGTGACCTCTTCCAGAGCTTAACCATACTTATAGGCAGGAAGGGTTTCCTAATATCTAACTTAACTCTCCCTTGGTGCACATTAAGCCCATTACTTCTTGTCCTGCACTTAGAGGGCATGGAAAACAATTGATCACCCTCTTTTTTTATAACAGTCCTTCACATATTTGAAGGCTGGTCTCAGATCCCCCCTCAGTCTCCTTTTCTCAAGACTAAACATGCCCAGTTTTTTAACTTTTCCTCATAGGTCAGATTTTCTGAACCATTTATCATTTTTGCTGCTCTCCTCTGGACTTGCCCTGTTTCATCTAATCTGAAATTACAAGCATTATCATGCATTAATCATAATTCTATGGCTAATTCGTCATCATCAAGGCTGGATGTTCAGTCTGTGTCTGTCTTTGGCGATCTTCTCACACCACTGAAGTTTTGGCAACCAGGTGATCACCAACTGTGCAGTAGCATTCTTTAGTAAACCTTGCTTATTGCATGGTATCATTTCAAGGCAGGGTTGAGGTTGTCTAGATGCTTTAAACTATGCATTTCCATATCTTAACAGGTTTGGATTTATTTTAAGTTTAAACTTAACTCTGAATTTCCTGGGTTTATAACACCTGCTTGTGGGGTAATGTGTTTCACTGTAATTTATGATGTTAATTTACTCTCAGCTTTAACTCCATCTTCACGTAGTTCTTGTCTGGGAATAATAATTAACATCTTAGAATATTATGATGTTCTATTAGCCTGTTAGCCACTTAGCAAGTTACATGGGATATAATTACTGTTGTTCATTCAGTGTTTTCCCCATGATTCAGTCCCTCCAGCACCCTGATCATAGTTGCTTTTGTTCTCTTAATTCCCTCCAGTTTGTCTTTATCCCAAGAATAAATACAGTATTCCAGGGAGTTTCTCACAAGAGCCATTGAAAGGTATTAGCCTGTATGATGATGTCTCTGTATATGTTGCTAAAAAACACGTTTCTCTCTTTCAATTGTCACATTGCAAATTTTACTGCAAACTTCATCAAACACTTAGCAAAAGCCCAGAGCGGTGTAAATAGAGTATGGCTGAAAAATAGAGCAGCTAGAAAAATAATATTTTAGACTTTGTGACAATGCCAGCCTTGCAAGGTGGAGAATTCTGCCAAGACAGAGCGACAGGGGCAAATAACCCATATTTAGAACTAGCTGCTGTGGAACATTAATAGTAGAAAGAGAAACCAGGATGTGAGTGCAAAATCCAAGCGGCTGTATAGACCAAACCCAGGGGACGCAGACAGAATGGGATAAAATCTGCCCAGTAAAGGATTTTATGACCTGTTCAATGTGCTGCTTGACTTAAATGAAGAAAAAGAATACAAATGTGTTGAGTGCACACTGGCCTAGTTTTATGGCTGCCATAAGGTGTCTTTCAGCATTACCGCTGCTCAGGTTTATCTCATCCTGTTATATCTGGGAGCCCAATAAAGCAAGTCAGCTTCACTATGGCTTAGAGTGTGACCCACGTGGAGACAGGACAGAGTTGGCAGTAGAATTGTTCCTGAGAGTGTCATCACACAGAGCCTCACACTAGCCTAATGGCAGCACACTGCCTGTCCTACAGCAGGTGGGGGATAAGCCTGAACACCCTGGTGCAGCTGGAGCACTTCGAGGGACAGTGTGCCGAGCTCCTGCGGGAGGAGAGAGAGAGAGGGAGCGCCCCTCCCCTTCTTGTTCTCATGGGACCTTCCATCTCCTGGCCAGCACTCAGTGGTACTGGCGACTTCCATCAGTGGCTAATCAGTCCCTTGGAGGTTAAGAGAAGCTTGTCATGAAATGATGCTCCCCGGAAGGTGGGAAGGGAAAGGAAATGTGGAGACTCTGAGGGATCCTCTTTTTTTCCTCTTACACCTCCTTCATTAGGAACCTAATTAACATCAGTTAGCTAAATCGATAATTCTGAGTGAAGGTAATTGAGCCCACCCACAACATGTGAGTTTTCTCTCTCTTCTGAGGAGTCGTGACAAAGTGGAGGCACTGAAAGGACCAGACCGGGGTGGAAACAGGACCTTCTCTCCAGCATGGAGTTTTCTGCATAGATTTGAATCGTGACTCAGGCAAGAGCAGCTGGGCCAGGACACAGGAGAGAAACCTCCTGTGACAGTTCTTGGGGGACCTAGGACTGTCCTTGTTACCGCCCCCACCAGTGAGAGGCACACGTGCTGGTGCTTAGCTGGGTATCACCACTGGCCTGTCAGCTACCCCAACAATCACCCTTGGGCTGTGCCAGCCCACCTTTTGCCAGGCAGGTGCTCCCCTTCCCTGAGCTCCTTGAAGCCTTCCCCCTGCAGAGGACAATGTTGCTGGTCCCACAGCTCCTATGGAAATCAATGGGAACTGTGGGTGTTGTGAACATCTCAGCATCAGGACCGGTGTTTCTGAGGTTTCAGAAGATGAACAACTCTCAAGACTCAAAACTCTCTGATGTGAATTCCTGGGATTCCGAAGGACTTCCCTTTAGCTACCTGTGGAGATGGCAATATTTATTGGGGATTAAACTTCCTTATATTGAACCCGAGAAAAACCTTCGCTGGTGGCATCAGCACTCAGGTCTCTAACCTCTGTGTCTCTCAGGACACATAGGATCTGGATGGGCTAATGGAGTGTGAGCCAACCAGTGGTCTGCCCAGGATAGAACAATTGTTTAATCTACGGTATCTACCCGGGGCTTTGGAATTTACCTGAAGTCACAACATCCTGCCCTTTAAATGAAACTTTCTGTTCATAAATATTTTATTACATTTCCACATCACATCCACACATCTATAGCCAATTAAAGAAACATTTCTTTCTTGAAAGACGCTAGAAGTTCAGTGAAAATTAATCCAGCACACTGTGCTAGATCCCTTCATGTTTTGTGCTGTAGTTTTTCAGTGTCAGTTGAATTCCAGCCTCTTAGTTGAAAAAGGAGCGAGCAGTAGTTGAGTGTTTCTAACTGTCCACCTTATTGTATGTAGCTCTTCCAGGGCAGCTGGGAAGTTTTACCCTCCACTCAGTGGTGTTTGGCTGCACAGAGGATACTTCAGGTCCTCCTCTCCTGGCACTGGGTATCTGAGAGTGTCAGAGACAAGTGAAGAATGCAGTAGGCTGCACACTGACTGCCAATAGGATAAAGGAAGGAATTCATGCATGAACACCAAAAGATAACTGGGTTCTGATGCGTGACATTGAGCAGATTGCCAAGGATCTGAAGGCTGAGCAAATCTTCATCCCTCCCTAGTACTGTGAGGAATCTGTGAGCCCTTTCCTGTCCACCATGTGCCTTGAGGAGTTCATGTCATAGGGCTGGAGCACGTGGTGGTGGCTCTCAATGAGACAGGTGTCATTGTTAGCAAATCTCTGGGATGGTTCCTCTCTCATTCTGAGTCACAGAGACAAAATTGGGTCTGGTTCCCTTCCTGAAGTTCCCTTCCTTCCCATGGAGCGTTTCCAGCAGAGGGCCAGCAACCTCTATCAGGGGAAAACTAAGCTGCTCTAAAAGTGAATCTGTGTCATTACATAGTGCAGCTATTGGGGATCAGCAAGGAATAGGGCAAGCCTTCTTGTCATGTCAGGACTGAGTGCTCTGTGGTCCCTCACTGGTCCAAGGAGCCAGAGTTTGGATCGGACAGACTGATGCGAGGTCGCTCTCAAGGCCCCAGCCACTAGCCGCTCTGGGAGACCTGCACCGATACACTGTAGAAAACCAGAGGGAGCCCTGGATTTATAAGGGGAGTGCTGCCACTACAGTTACCCAGTTTTTCTCTCTTCCCTAAAGCACCTGCGTCATTCTGGCAGTTTGTAGAGACCTTGGCAATGGAGGAGTGGCAGAGCTCAAGTATAGCAAGGACCAAGGTGTTATTTACAAGGGAGCTGGACACACTTGAAAGCTGTAGCTGCCTGGTTTTCCAGCTCACAGACTGGAAGATAGGCTGGAGTCAGTGGAAGCCTTGTTCTTGACTTCGGGTGAAGATCAGGCCTGAGTACAGCACCATGTCCTGGAGCAGCCGATGCAATTCTCCCTGCTGGCGCCTTTGCCTCCTAGGCACTCGGATACTGAGCGGGATAGACAGACAGCTGGATGGAGAGCTGTTCATTCCTGTTTAGCTAAGAGTGTGATGAGTGATCACAAATGTGTACTAGCCCAGGGCTGAACTCAGACATTGCCACCAGCAAACCCAGCTTAATGGCAGCAGACCTGGGGACCCATCTGCACCATGGGCAAAGCACTGAATTCTCCCTTAGCAGGAATTTACCATTTCCCCAGATGTTTCCACTGTCTTAGCAACAAAACTTCTCTGCAGTCAAATTATCAATAACCTCCCCACTTTTCTAAATCCCCACCACAGCCCCACCTTCCCAGCTAACTCAATGGTATGGCCCAGTTCCCCACTCAGTGCTGGCTCCATGGCATCCCAGCTCTGCCTTGCAGGGAAGTCTGTGTGTGTCCATTGTGTGTTAGGAAAGAGCAGCCACCGTATCAGAGCAATAATGCCAGTCCCAGCCCCTGCCCTGTGCCCTGCTGCAGAACTCCTGGACTTGTATAAGGATTCTCCTGCTTAAAGAACAGAAATTCAGGTGCGGGCACAGCCTGAGGGGCATGGGTGTTGGGAACAAAGGAGAGATAGAAGTGCCTACAGTTACAAGTTGGGAGGGGACCCCCCAGGGGACCGAGAGTGAGAGCCCTGACCCTGCTGGCTCCTTCCCCATGCCCCAGGAACAGGAAGAGAGTGTCCTCAGATGCTATTGTGGAGACAGTGATCTTCTTCCCCCAGTCCCTTACTCCCCACCTCTATGATATTCTTGCCCCTCCCTCCCACACTCCCTGCCCTCCCAGTCTATCCTGTTCACACTTTTGGTGACACAGAGCTGTGAGTCTGTCCTTGGCAGGATGCACTTACTTGTACAGTCACCAAGGCCAGGGAACCCTCTGCTTGACTTAACTCAGCAGCACCAAGTCCTCATTAACACTTCGCTCTTATCAGGCTGACATTTGAGAAGCACATTGATTGTCTGGTAAGATGGAGATGGAAACCAGTTCCACATCAATGCCTGGCAGGAGTTATCTGGGTCCAATCTGACAGCTGCAGATAGAGCCTGGCTTGACTGCATTTCTTTATTTAACACACTACCCTAAACCTTTCCCCTCCACACAGATCTGTAGAGCCCTGCAAATCTGAGGATATCCACTTTAATCTGTGGACCAGGTTTGTGGATTGCATATGGATGCGGATCCAAACTTTGTATCTGTGCAGGGCTCTACAGATCTGAGCAGGAGTTCACAGAGCTGGCAGCTCTAACAAAACCACAGAGACTGCATCGTCTCCCCCACAAAAGCCCCTGGGGTGGGGAACAGTCAAGGGAGTGCTAGAGTCAAAAGGAAGCAGAGAGCAGGGATCCTCAGGCAAGAGAGACCCCAAACCTGACCATGATGCTGTTGTGCCCCTGAGCTGGCAGCAGAAACTAAAGATGATTCAAGTGTAAGCAGAGTCAGGATAAGCTCTACACTGACATCTGGTGGAAAGAAGTTCAGAGAGTGTATCTGCAGAGGTCTCCCCGCCCCAGCCTGGTAGAAGGGGGCACCTTACGTGGTCCGGGGCCAACTGCCCTGCCTCTCCGTGGGTTCTGCTCCCGCCTTCTCCACGAACTGCTGCGCTTTACCAGCCGCTCCACTCTGCTCCTCCAGCCATTCTCAGAAACTGCTCCGCTCCGCCAGCTGCTCTGCTCCACCAGCTGCCCTGTGAGCTGCTCCAGTTGTCCCTGCAAACTGCTCAGCTCTGCTCGTTCTGTGGGCCGCTCCACCCGTCTCACAGCTACTCCGCTCTGCCAGCCGCTCCGCTGCCACCAGCTGTCCCGTGATCCGCTCCAGCCATCCCCAGAGCTTATCCTGACTCTGCTTACACAAGCTTGGAGGTGAAGGAATATGCCTGGTACCCTACTCTGCCTCAACTCCTGCTCCCACATGAGGGGCCTTACGGGATTATGTGGAGGAAGGAACTAGCCAACAGGGCACCAGCTGGCATCACTGCTTTTCCCTTCCACAACCCCAGGCTTCCTCGGTGTCGTGTTCCCTTCTCCCCATCAGATGGGGCCCCAGGGATCCGTCATGCTAGCTCATCTCCTGCTTGGACTGCATGAGTCTGTGTTGCTGTCCCACGTGTGGGACATCCTGGGACCTTCGTATTAAGCGAAGCTGCAGCACAAGTTATGCTGTGTAACACAAAGCACCTGCTCGGGTCTCTTCTGCCCAATGACAGCAATGCCAGGAACACTGTGCTGTTCCTCTGCCCTTAATGCACGATGTTATCTGTGTCCTGGGGGAAATTGGACTCCGCCGTTCTGCTGCCATCACTATTGATTGCTGGGGACACGGGCTGGGATGTCGCCAGTTTCTTAGGGGGGTTGTATGGGTTATTGTCCTGGCTAGATACAAGCTGCTGTTCTCTCCAAAGCCAGCTACATCCCAGCGCGGGCTTGTGGTATATCAAAAGCCGTGTTAAAATTACAAAGCACCACTTTAATTTGCAAGGGGTTGCTTGGTCCTACATGCAGGCGAGGGGGCTCTATAAGGCAATGTGTGTGGGGGGTCATGTAGGGTCATGTGCCCCCCCAGATTTCTGCTTTGCCTGCCAGTGGGGAGAAGAGAGACTCTGTCCTTCTCCTGCTGTGCCTGCCCCTGGGCCCTGGCACACTTGGCCTCTGTCCCTGGCAGCTACTCCTGGGTGGGGAGCGAAATGGGCAGGATCAGTCACTTTTCATGCCGGCCACTCCAGTTCACTGCTCTGTGCCGTGCGGTGGCTGCCTGAGAGAGATCTTGGCTGGGGCGGCAGCAGCTCACCCCCTATGCTCCCTGCCTGGGTCTACCTGCCAGGGACAAGGGGTTGAGTGAGCCAGAAACGTCCTGGGGAGAAGAGGGGGCTCCAGCTCTCTCAGTTCCTGTTCCCAGCAGCTGGGCCTGGGTGGGGAGCAGAGAGGGCTGGGTGCGCTGCCACCTAAGCCAAGTTCTCTCTCAGACAACTGTCGTGCTTCACAGAGCAGTGACCGGAGCAGCCAGCTTCAGCTGGCGTGAGAAGTGGCTCCCTCCCACTCCCCGCCCAGGCCTGGCTGCCACGGAAAACAGCCAAACTTGCCAGGGGCAGGTGCAGTGGGGGAAGAACAGAGCCCCCTCCACTAGGTAACTCTGATGAGGCAGGGAGGGCACGGCGACTCCGGGCTGGGCTCAGGGTGGGGGAGGTCGCTGGTGAGAGGAGATACTTGGGGCAGTCATGTGTCCTCCCCTTTATATGGTGCCCCCCACAGTATGGGGAGGCACGAGTCGTCCATGGAAGCATACGACCAGAGTCAGTCTGGAGACAGCTAGCCTGGAACAAGGTGGGGCGAGTTGTGCCTTTCTGCCTCAGCTTTCTTTGTCTCCCTTTGCTTTGGGGTTCTGGTGGGTTAATTCTGAGAAGGAAAGTTGTGTTATATTGTTAGAGTATTTTATGTTTTTAACTAACTTCTCTGTGTGTTTGCTCTGACCAGAACAGGGCTCTGTTACGCCAATGTCTGACTAAGGGAACGAACTGCAGGGTTGATTTTTTTCCCTCTTCAGTAATACTTCTTATTGACGCATTTTAATAAACTGTGATATGGAGACAGAAAACACTGTGCCAGGCCTGTGACTCGCTGTAATAGAGCACCAGGATAAAGGATGTTATTGACCATTGAGCACTGAGCCCAAATTAATAGTTAAATTATCCACTTTGAAAGCAGACTAATAGCACTAGACCGTGTCCCGGGGCCCCTCTTTATCTCAGTGGCTTTCCAAGAAAGGATTATGTAATAATCTGACAAGGTGAATGGCACTCCAATGGCATCTCCAGATGGTAAGAAAACGGGACTCACCACAGTGGGCTACTCAAGCTGCTCTGTCACTGGCGAATGAGGAGATTCTGCTTTGCTAACTAAAATAGCACAAGGAGGAAAACGTGATATCGGAGGTGTCACATTGTCCCTGAGCAACACTCACTATGGGCTGCCACATCTCTGTCCACGTCCCTGGCCTTGGTTGGCTCACAGCTTTGGTTGCTGGCAGAGCTGGCTTTAGGCTGATTTACCCAATTCCTCAGAATTGGGCCCATGCCTAAGGGGGCCCTGCACCAGCGCCTTTTTAATTTTTACTCACCTGGTGGTGCTCTGGGTCTTCGGCAGCACTTCGGCGGTGAGTCCTTCACTCGCTCTGGGTCTTCGGTGGCAGGTCCTTGAGTGCCACCAAAGACCTGTAGCAAAGGAAGGATCTGCTGCCGAAGTGCCACCGAAGGCCCAGAGCGCCGCTGAGTGAGTATGAATCGGGCCTCGCGCTTGCTAAAGCCGGCTCTGGTTGCTGCTACCAATGGATGAGCCTCAGGTGCTTTGACTATTGTACTTGGAGATGCCCCACAAAAGTTCAATGTGCTTATCTGACGCTTACCCTTCTCCGCCTCTTTCTGGCTCAACCCCCTCGAGCTCAGCCTTCAGGACGCAGCTACATGGGAAGGTTCTCTCGGCATAATCTAAGGTGTGAATTTAAACCGCTATAGTTACACTGGTAGAAGCACCCCAGCATGTAGTCCCCCTGGTTTGCTTTAGCTTCTGTTACTTGGGAAGGGGTTGAACTAAACCGAGATAAGACACTCTTCTACCAGAACAAGACTCTCCCCAGGAAGCAGGGGAAGTTATCCCTATATAAGTGTCCCAGTATCCCTCTATGGAGATAGTGGGTAAAAGGGTCCCATGTAGACAAGGCTTTACTGAGCCTGGAGTCTATATCTGGAGGGGTTCAGGAGCGACTCCAGCACTCCAGGCTTTGTCTCACTGGGGGTGACACACAACCCTCTGCTTCTCCCGAGCCAGCTGTGCTCTCTTCTAGTTCCTCAAAGGTGCTGCAATCTGGAGAAAGAGTTTTCAAAGCTTTTTAAGACATAACGGTCTTTCCCCTCTCCCCCATGGCTTTAAAATGAAATATTTTAATCCATTTCTACCCCCAGGGATACAGTGTCTGTAACAAAACATGCAGCTTTCAGACTAACATTAGATTGGAGCACTTTGCCATTAAACTGTTTATAATTGTAGCCAGTAATTTGTTTGAAGGAGGATAAATTGGCTCATCAGTGGTTTCCACAGTCCTTCTTACATTTTGCTTCCTGTGTGTTTTATTTCAAAGTACATCCAAGCACAGCTCCCAAACAGATACCCTTCTCAGGGAGGAAACAGGGCAGACACTTCTCTCTTGTAGGAAACAGGGCAGACCATCCCTCTCAGGGAGGAAACAGTCCTCCAAACAGAACAGGTGAAATTTTTTGATCATATATTTTCTAAATGGGTCAGGGAGTTGTCAAAAATGAAATTTTTCACTGAAAATTTTTGTTTTTGGCAAAATTTTCCTGCATTTGGACAGGCATTCGGAACTTTTCATTTGAAACTGTCATGTCGAAAATGTCGCCTTGTCAAAACTAAATGTTTAATTTTAATCAAAAAATTTGACATTTTTTGTTTCAACATTTCTGACTCAAAACTGTTCTGAACTTTTCCTTCCATTAACATTTTTGATATTTTGACTTTTTTTTTCCTGTTTGGAGGTCAAGACAAATGTCAAAATATTAGAATTTCCCACGGATGGAGATTCTATTTTTCAAGTATTTTTACCACCAAAGAATGGGACAGTTTTTTCTGTATAATGGGTTTTTTTGGAAGGAGCAGCAATGCACACCCAACTGTACCTCCTCCAAAGATGGGTAAACTGGTTTAGATGGAATAACGGTTCACCCAACATTTCATCATCTCTCAAAACAAAACCTGAACCTTCTCAGATGACTTTGAAACTTTAGATTCCCGCCCCCCGCACACACACATATATCTGTGCACTTCCTGACTCCAAAGTCCTTGAACAAAGCTCTTCTCAAAACACGGAGCAACAAAAATCTTTCCAGAATGGCTGATCCCAAGCAATTGCTCTCCTGATTTCTTGAATAAAGGAAGGATGGAAAGTTTCAGCTAAGTATCCACATTGCGGGGTATTTCTATGAACTGCTGATCATCAGCCCATCAGTAACTCTGTCATAACATTTTTCCCAGATCTGGACCTTAGCGTCCAAAATATGGGTGTTAGCATGAAAACCTCCAAGCTTAGTTACCAGCTTGGACCTGGTAAAGCTGCCACCAGCCAGGAATCTATACAGTGCCTGGCGCACTGTGGTCTCCCCAAAACCTTCCCTGGGGGACCCCAGACTCAGATTCCTTGAGTCTCACAACAAAGAGGAATAAACCATTTCCCTTCCCCCTCCTCCCCTCCAGGTGTTCCCTCCCTGGGTTCCTGGAGAGATATACAAAAGCAAGCTCTGTGAATCTAAACAGAGGGACTCCACCCTCCCTGTTTCCAGTCCTGGAAAACACAAGTACCGAGATAGCTAATCTCCCTTCCCCCTTACCCAGAGGGTATGCAAAGTCAGGCTTAGTAAATCTAACACAGAGAGATTTTCCCCCTGACTTCTTCCTCCCACCAATTCCCTGGTGAGCTGCAGACTCAATTTCCTGGAGTCCCCACTAAAGAAAAACTCCAACAGGTCTTAAAAAGAAAGCTTGATAAAAGAAAGAAAAATACATTAAAATGGTCTCTCTGTATTAAAGTGACAAATACAGGGTCATTTGCTTAAAGGAAAAAAATGAATAAACAGCCTTATCCAAAAAAGAATACAATTTAAACATTACAGCAACTACACACATGTAAATACAAAAGAAAACAATATAAACCTATTATTGTCTTACTATTCTTGTACTTACAACTTGGAAACAGAGATTAGAAAGCCAGGAGACAGAAAGATCACTCTCAGAGCCGAGAGGGTCAGACACAAGACAAAGAACAAAAGACTCACACCCAAACTTCCCTCCACCCAGATTTGAAAAAGTCTTGTTTCCTGATTGGTCCTCTGGTCAGGTGTTTCAGGTTACTCCTTTCCAGGTGAAAGAGACATTAACCCTTAGCTATCTGTTTATGACAAACTCATATTAACACCCCATTGAAATTTACCCTGCTGCTTTCTTCTGCTGCCTTATTTCTTCAGTCTCCATCCCTATGTCGCTCATATAGGCCCTGATTGAAGTCAGTGTCCAAAGACGCATTGACGAAAGGGCTGCAGAATTGGGAAGCTCATAGTGTCATGACTTCATCCTCCTTGATGGGGTTAGAAAGAACAAGCGACTCAGTAAGGAAGCTGCACAGCTCCATTGGAACCTCACCCTACGTCTTTTCAGACAGAATAAACACAAAAAAGCCAGAAGCTCAGGGTAGAGCCCTAAAGACATTTGGACACGTGCAGCTCCCATTCAGGAGCACAATCTGGATTCTTCAGGCCAGGATGGGAAATAGAAACTGCCTTAATGGCACTAATGGATGATCTCCTGATAATGGAGAGAGGACACATCTATTCTCATCCTTCTGGTCTTCTCTGCAGCATTCAACACTGTTGACCATGAGATTCTGCTGTCTCACCTGAGAGAGCTGGCAGGAGCCAGGGGACTACACTAAAATGGTTTGATCCTTCCTGAAGGGATGCTCAGTGAGTAGAGAGAGGGAAAGTGCACCTCCACTGAAAGACTCCTCACCTGTGGATCAATTCTCTCTTCAGTCCTTTTCAACATCTACATGCAGCCACTAGATGAACCAGTCAGACATGGAGTCAAGTGCGAGCAATATGCAGATGACACACAGTTCTAGCTCTCCTTAACCACATATGACCACATCACTGCCCACAGAGCTTGGACAAGGCCATCTTGTGCATAAGGAATACTTGGCCCAAACCCAAGAAAGCTACAGGTGATGCAGATGGTCAGAGGAAAGCATTTCCAAGAGTTCACAGCCAAAGTGCAGTTATTGTTATTATGTGTTGTTTTGCCTTTGGCTGCAGGTTGGTCATAGTTGGTCAACTCAGTCTGGAGTTTAACTGCACCCTTGGAGTCCTCACAGATGTTGAACTTTCACATAGCAATCTCTCTGAATAATACTTTCTAATTGGCTAGGAAACTCCATCCCATCCTGGCAGATGATGACATCCATTATTCAGGCCTTTGTCACCTCACGGCTGTCCTACAGCCATGTGATATACCTGGGCAGGAAACCTTCAGCACTTAGAAATTCCAACAATACAAAATGCTGCCACTCATCTGCTCCACAGCACAGGCTACTGAGAGCACATCACACTTCTCCTCTGCTCCCTGCACTGGCTTCCAGCTGCATATTTGTCCTGTACTTGGGATGGAAGAATCTCAGGCACTACTACAGAATAGGGACCAAGTGGCTAGGCACTAGTTATGCAGAAAAGGAAAGGGGGGTTACAGTGGACAAGAAGCTGGATATGAGTCAACAGTGTGCCCTTGTTGCCAAGAAGGTTAACGGCATTTTAGGTTGTATAAGTAGGAGCATTGCCAGCAGATCGAGGGATGTGATCATTCCCCTCGATTTGGCATTGGTGAGGTCTTATCTGGAGTACTGTGTCCAGTTTTGGGCCCCACACTACAAGAAGGATGTGGAAAAATTGGAAAGGGTCCAGTGAAGGGCAACAAAAATGATGAGAGGGCTGGACTACATAGACTCATAGACTCTAGGACTGGAAGGGACCTCGAGAGGTCATCGAGTCCAGTCCCCTGCCATCATGGCAGGACCAAATACTGTCTAGACCATCCCTGATAGACATTTATCTAACCTACTCTTAAATATCTCCAGCGATGGAGATTCCACAACTTCCCTAGGCAACCTATTCCAGTGTTTAACTACCCTGACAGTTAGGAACTTTTTCCTAATGTCCAACCTAAATCTCCCTTGCTGCAGTTTAAGTCCATTGCTTCTTGTTCTACCATTGGAGGCCAAGGTGAACAAGTTTTCTCCCTCCTCCTGATGACACCCTTTTAGATACCTGAAAACTGCTATCAGGTCCCCTCTCAGTCTTCTCTTTTCCAAACTAAACAAACCCAATTCCTTCAGCCTTCCTTCATAGGTCATGTTCTCAAGACCTTTAATCATTCTTGTTGCTCTTCTCTGGACCCTCTCCAATTTCTCCACATCTTTCTTGAAATGCGGTGCCCAGAACTGGACACAATACTCCAGTTGAGGCCTAACCAGCGCAGAGTAAAGCGGAAGAATGACTTCTTGTGTCTTGTTTACAACACACCTGTTAATGCATCCCAGAATCATGTTTGCTTTTTTTGCAACAGTATCACACTGTTCACTCATATTAAGCTTGTGGTCCACTATGACCCCTAGATCTCTTTCTGCCATACTCCTTCCTAGACAGTCTCTTCCCATTCTGTATGTGTGAAACTGATTGTTCCTTCCTAGGTGGAGCACTTTGCATTTATCTTTATTGAACTTCATCCTGTTTACCTCAGACCATTTCTCCAATTTGTCCAGATCATTTTGAATTTTGACCCTGTCCTCCAAAGCAGTTGCAATCCCTCCCAGTTTGGTATCGTCCGCAAACTTAATAAGCGTACTTTCTATGCCAACATCTAAATCGTTGATGAAGATATTGAACAGAACCGGTCCCAAAACAGACCCCTGCGGAACCCCACTTGTTATACCTTTCCAGCAGGATTGGGAGCCATTAACAACTACTCTCTGAGTACGGTTATCCAGCCAGTTATGCACCCACCTTATAGTAGCCCCATCTAAATTGTACTTTCCTAGCTTATCTATAAGAATATCATGCGAAACTGTATCAAATGCCTTACTAAAGTCTAGGTATATCACATCCACCGCTTCTCCCTTATCCACAAGGCTCGTTATCCTATCAAAGAACGCTATCAGATTAGTTTGACATGATTTGTTCTTTACAAATACATGCTGGCTATTCCCTATCACCTTACCACCTTCCAAGTGATTGCAGATGATTTCTTTGATTACCTGCTCCATTATCTTCCCTGGCACAGAAGTTAAACTAACTGGTCTGTAGTTTCCTGGGTTGTTTTTATTTCCCTTTTTATAGATGGGCACTATATTTGCCCCCTTCCAGTCTTCTGGAATCTCCCCCGTCTCCCATGATTTCCCAAAGATAATAGCTAGAGGCTCAGATACCTCCTCTATTAACTCCTTGAGTATTCTAGGATGCATTCCATCAGGCCCTGGTGACTTGCAGGCATCTAACTTTTCTAAGTGATTTTTTACTTGCTCTTTCCTTATTTTCTCTTCTAAACCTACCCTCTTCCCGTAAGCATTCACTATACTAGACATTCCTTCAGACTTCTCAGTGAAGACCGAAACAAAGAAGTCATTAAGCATCTCTGCCATTTCCAAGTCTCCCGTTACTGTTACCCCCTCCTCATTGAGCAGTGGGCCTACCCTGTCCTTGGTCTTCCTCTTGCTTCTAATGTATTGATAAAAAGTCTTCTTGTTTCCCTTTATTCCCATAGCTAGTTTGAGTTCATTTTGTGCCTTTGCTTTTCTAATCTTGCCTCTGCATTCCTGTGTTATTTGCCTATATTCATCCTTCGTGATCTGACCTAGTTTCCATTTTTTATATGACGCCTTTTTATTTTGTAGGTCACGCAAGATCTCAAGGGTAAGCCAAGGTGGTCTTTTGCCACATTTTCTATCTTTCCTAACCATCGGAATAACTTGCTTTTGGGCCCTTAATAGCGTCCCTTTGAAAAACTGCCAACTTTCCTCAGTTGTTTTTCCCCTCAGTCTTAATTCCCATGGGACCTTGCCTATCAGCTCTCTGAGCTTACCAAAATCTGCCTTCCTGAAATCCATTGTCTCTATTCTGCTGTACTCCTTTCTACCCTTCCTTAGAATTGCAAATTCTATGATTTCATGATCACTTTCACCCAAGCTTCCTTCTACTTTTAAATTCTCAACAAGTTCCTCCCTATTGGTTAAAATCAAGTCTAGAACAGCTTCCCCCCTAGTAGCTTTTTCAACTTTCTGAAATAAAAAGTTGTCTGCAATGCAGTCCAGGAACTTATTGGATAGTCTGTGCCCCGCGGTGTTATTTTCCCAACATATATCTGGATAGTTGAAGTCCCCCATCACCACCAAATCTTGGGCTTTGGATGATTTATGAGTAAAAGCAGCAAAGACTCCTGTGGCACCTTATAGACTAACAGATGTTTTGGAGCTTGAGCTTTCGTGGGTGAATACCCACTTCATCGGATGCATGTGATATGCATCCGACAAAGTGGGTATTCACCCACGAAAGCTCAAGCTCCAAAACGTCTGTTAGTCTATAAGGTGCCACAGGATTCTTTGCTGCTTTTACAGATCCAGACTAACACGGCTACCCCTCTGATACATGATTTGTGAGGAGAGGCTGAGGGAACTGGGATTATTTAGTCTGCAGAAGAGAAGAATGAGGGGGGATTTGATAGCTGCTTTCAACTACGTGAAAGGGAGTTCCAAAGAGGATGGATCTAGACTGTTCTCAGTGGTACCTGATGACAGAACAAGGAGTAATGGTCTCAAATTGCAGTGGGGGAGGTTTAGGTTGGATATTAGGAAAAACTTTTTCACTGGGAGAGTGGTGAAGCACTGGAATGGGTTACCTAGGGAGGTTGTGGAATCTCCTTCCTTAGAGGTTTTTTAAGGTCAGGCTTGACAGAGCCCTCGCTGGAATGATTAGTCCTGCTTTGAGCATGAGGTTGGACTCTTAAGGTCCCTTTCAACCCTAATATTTTATGATTCTATGATTGCAGCAAGTTCAAGGTCTTGGTTCTTATCTTCAAGGCATCCGTGGCTTTGGCCCAGGGTTCCTAAAATAGCCAAAAGCTCTGGGCTGAAGACCATGATCAACAATTTCTAGAGCAATGGAACTCTCAACAATAAAGATAAATTTTGTCTGTGCTTCAAACAGAGCCTTCTGATCTAAGACTGGGATGAATGCCCCCAGGAGCTAGCAACCATCCCAAACCTCCCGCCCCTCCCCTCCTCTAGGAGCTAATAGAGGAGGTATCTGAGCCTCTAGCTATTATCTCTGTAAAATCATGGGAGACAAGAGAGATTCCAGAAGACTGGAAAAGGGCAAATATAGTGCCCATATATAAAAAGGAAAATAAAAACAACCCAGGAAACTACAGACCAGTTAGTTTAACTTCTGTGCCGGGGAATAGAATGGAGAAAGTAATTAAGGAAATCATCTGCAAACACTTGGAAGGTGGAAAGGTGATAGGAAATATCCAGCATGGATTTGTAAAGAACAAATCATGTCAAACCAATCTGATAGCTTTCTTTGATAGGATAACAAGTCTTGTGGATAAGGGAGAAGTGGTGGATGTGGTAGACTTTAGTAGGGCATTTTATGCGGTCTTGTATGATATTCTTATCCATAAACTAGGCAAATACAACTTAGATGGGGCTACTATAAGGTGGGTGCATAACTGGCTGGATAACCATACTAAGAGAGTAGTTATTAATGGTTCCCAATCCTGCTGGAAAGGTATAAGTGGGGTTCCACAGGGTCTGTTTGGGGATCGGCTCTGTTCAATATCTTCATCAATGACTTAGATATTGGCATAGAAAGTGTGCTTATTAAGTTTGCAAATGATACCAAACTGAGAGGGATTGCAACTGCTTTGGAGGATAGGGTCATAATTCAAAATGATCTGGACAAACTGGAGAAATCGTCTGAGGTAAACAGGATGAAGTTTAATAAAGACAAATGCAAAGTGCTCCACTTAGGAAGGAACAATCAGTTTCACACATACAGAATGGGAAGAGACTGTCTAGGAAGGAGTATGGCAGAAAGGGATCTAGGGGTTATAGTGGACCACAAGCTAAATATGAGTCAACAGTGTGCTGCTGTTGCAAAAAAAGCAAACGCGATTCTGGGATGCATTAACAGGTGTATTGTGAGCAAGACACGAGAAGTCATTCTTCTGCTTTACTCTGAGCTGCTCAGGCCTCAACTGGAATATTGTGTCCAGTTCTGGGCACCGCATTTCAAGAAAGATGTGGAGAAATTGGAGAGGATCCAGAGAAGAGCAATGAGAATGATTAAAGGTCTAGAGAACATGACCTGTGAAGGAAGGCTGAAAGAATTGGGTTTGTTTAGTTTGGAAAAGAGAAGACAGAGTTTTCAGGTGTCTGAAAGGGTGTCATAAGGAGGAGCGAGAAAACTTGTTCAGCTTAGCCTCTAAGGATGGAACAAGAAGCAATGGCCTTAAACTGCAGCAAGGGAAGTTTAGGTTAGACATTAGGAAAAAGTTCCTAACTGTCAGGGTGGTTAAATGCTGGAATAAATTGCCTAGGGAAGTGGTGGAAACTCCATCTCTGGAGATATTTAAGAGTAGGTTAGATAAATGTCTATCAGGAATGGTCTAGACAGTATTTGGTCCTGCCATGAGGGCAGAGGACTGGACTCGATGACCTCTCGAGGTCCCTTCCAATCCTAGAATCTATGAATCTATGAAAACTTTCCACTCCACCTGCTAGAGGTGCTTCTCTGGCCTTCCTTCCCTGACATAAATACAGAGTAGCATTGTATATGAGAAAGAAAATCCTAGACTGCACAGACTTCTCCCTTTGGGGAGAGGATATGAGAACAAACACGTGGCAGCTGTTTAGTCATGTTGTTAATGCACAGCTGAAAGGTGCTCAGCTGCTATGGAAAGGGGCTACATGAGTACCTAACACAGCATAACAGAGTGGAGCACCAGGCTCATTGTTAAAAAGGAAAGAAAGGGGCACTGTGGAACGTCACTCGTTCAGTGAGCCGCAGGAAAGGGGAGAGGGATCATGGTTAGCACAGAAATGTACAGTTCAGCTCAGCATCTCACACGTTTCACCCAGCTGCACTGGCAAGCGAAATAGTAAGTGGTGAAAACAATGGATTTCAATTCACAATTGCAACGTCTACTGAGGGGCTTTTAGAGGGTTTTTTTTTATTATTGTTATTTGGAATTTTGCAAAATGGCTTGGGTGGAGAAAAAAAGGTTTTACACAAAAGCATCAAATCTGCACAAAGGCCAAGTGGACGTGTCTGATTGCTGGGGATCGTGTCCAAACAGCTCCAGCAATATCCAAGTTTAGCAAGAAAGAAAGAAATAACAAAGCAGGCTCTATGCTTCCTTCTTCTCCCCTTGCCAATGACAGGCGGGCTTGGGAAGGAGCTTGCTACTTGATCTGTGCTTAGTGCAGTGGGAGTGCCCTCGGCAGTGAACATCTGGCCTGCGTTCGGCGTGGGACGGTGCAGCTGGTTTGATTCTGTTAACACACAGCCTGGGCTGAAGGTGACCTGCACATGCAGCCTATTAAATGTTTCTAGTCCGCAGGGCTTTGTTCCTGTATGAGGCAGCTCAGATAGGTTCATGAGTTGGTGGCTTCAGAGGCAGCCTGCCTTGGAAATTAACTCTTTCTTTCTAGATGTGCTTCCTCCGAGGTAGTGAAGGGGCTTACTTCAATTACCTGCTATGCTTTTATGAGCCATAGCAAGCAAGGACGCCCCTTTAGCTAGGCTACAAGCCACAGACCTGGTCTCTGCTCTGCCACAGATGCCCTATGTGATCATGGACAAGTGCAGACTGCAGGGGATATCCAGACTGCAGTTATTGGGGGTGCTCACACCTTGAGCTGACAGACCAGAGTTCGCTTGGCTCCAGGAGCCGCAAAGCCGTGGCAGTGTGGGCTGTACACCCTGGGTAATTTCTCCTGGGGCTAGTCCATATTGGTGTGGCTTCACTGCTCTGAGACCTGAGCTGGTGAGAGTAAAGCTAGCTCAGGTGTGTCTACTCAAATTGCCATCGTGCCCTGTGATTGCAGTCTAGACTCACCCTCTCCCACTGTGCCTCACTGCCCCATCTGTGCAGTGGGACTAACATCCTTGCCCTACATCCCACAGTGGTTGTGAGGGTGAACACTTTAAAGATCCTGAGGTGCTCAGACACAGTGGTGCTGGGAGCCAGCTAAGTACCTTAGACAGATCGATGGACTGATGCACACTCAGCAAGCTCTGTTGGTTACACACCTAGAAAATAAAAGTCCCTTTGGAACATATAACATCAGCGAGTGGAAAGTGTTATCTTGTGTCTGCAAAGATGAAGAAAGAAGGGGACACGCGTCAGGGCTGTAGTTGTGCCCTGGGTGATCACTACTTCCCATGACTCAACACAGATGTAATGAGGTTGAGTAGTGCCCATATAAGAGAAATTTAAATTACTAATTATTCCTTTTAAAAGATTTTTAATGATTTTTGACTATAAAGGCAACATAGATGAAATAAGAAAAGCAAGATTAAAGACCAGCACTGAATAAGGATTAATATAAAAGGCAAGTTATACTGAAGACAAGCACAAGTGCATGTAAAGTTATTATTCATTAGCTATTTACTACTCTTCTTAACACTATAGAGTACATGTAAAGTTATTATTCATCAGCTATTTACTATTATTCTTAACACTATAGTATCGATACAACTTGAGATCAATTCAGCTCGAGCATCCAGACTTCTTTACTCCATAACCTTACCCTGCATTCGTCCAAGAATACGTTACCCTTCAGTCGGCCGTTTTCCGCACTGGCCAGGTACAGACAATCGAGAAGTGCATGTCCCTTCAGTTCAGGGGGTGTGTATCAGATTTCCTTTATGACCGAAACTCCCACACAGTCTCGTGCCTTCATACTTTTTATCTTATCTGTCGGCCGTGTTTTAAAACAGACCAGCCAGTTAGGGTAGGCCAAATCTTTAATGTGGTTAGATTGTATCATTTAGGTTTACTTATCTCCTTGTAGCCAGTTATTTTATAGATTATTTTACCACATAGGAGTTGGTATAGATTGTTATCTGGTTGCAGCACATTTTGACCACAAGCTTTAGCTTGCTTCAGCAAAGCTTCCCCTTTTTATCTCTGCAAAGCAGAATTTTGAGGCCTAACACTGACAATACCTTTGTTCATTTCAAGCTTGGCAATACTTTTGTTCGGAGATTAATCACAATGTCCACAGTTTCCATTTCCCTGCAAACCTGTGTGCGGTAACATGGACTCCAGGCATAGATTTATTAGTGTCAATTAGTTAAAGTGGTTAGAATGCATGTGTTAAAAAAGCACCATCAGCATATCTCCTAGAGATGCGTTTCCCAGGGGCGGCTCCGAATAAGACCAGAGATGTGGCCCTGCTGAGGCTGCAAAGAGATCTGTATTATTCTAATGCTAATCAGGGACACGAAGAACATTTTACATTCATATGGATTCATTATTCTCAAAGGATCGCCAAATGCCTCACAGTCATCTCAATTTCTGCAATACAACTGCAAAGATCAGGGACTGATACTGGATGATGCCTACCACAGTGAAAAAGACCCAGAATCGGGGTGATGCAGCCCAAATAACTTTGCAGCCAACCTGCAACAGCCTGGGTAGTCTCAGCCATGGTGGGACTGACAGCAGAGGATTGCACACTCCAGTTCTGTTCATTTGTTGCCTGTGTCCTTCCCCCAGCCCACCGAGGATCCTACTGGGCTAAGAACATTTACCCCCATTTGGTAGCATTTTCCTGAAACTTCAGCAGAATGGGGTTCTTTGGACATCTGTACACAATTTTGTCAAATTCTGCCTGATTTTTTACCCAGATTCTGCTTCAGGTTTGGGAAAATCCATGGGTTTTTTACCAAGCAGGTTGACTCCAAACACAGGTGAACACACTAGCAGGATGGCTGATACATGATTTTTGCATTTATTGAGTAATTTGAGTCAAATCTTTTGAGAAGAATGATTCTCCCCATTTGATTGAAATCCTTCATTCCCTCCTTGAGACTCACTCTTGAGCTCTCACTTTCTCCAGTTGCACACTGCTATCTGTCGGGGAGTGAAACAAGCAAGACAAATGTTTGGGAGGGGGAGGTTGATTGTGTGGTTGAGTCACTGAGCTCGGGCTCAGGAGATCTGCCTCACTTTCTGACTCTCCCCAGATTTCTGGCATGACCTTGGACAAGTCATTTGATGTCTCTGGGCCTCAGTTTCCCACCTGTAAAATGGGGCTAGTAGCACTTCCCTTTCTGAGCTTTTTCAGATGCAGCCAGCCCCTTTGCACAAAGCATGTCTAACCAGTATCCCTCCTAACATGATCAGCAGCCGTACTGTCAGCGATGAGGGAGACATCTTACACTGCCATCATTTCAGAGTTAGTGCTCTATTCCTTGAGCAATGTCCTCTTGTTCACAGGCACCAACTCCATGGGTGCTCCAGGGGTCAAGCACCCAGGGAAAAAAATACTGGGTGCTCAGCACCCTCCAGACAAAGCTGTTCAGAGATGCCGCCGATCATCACAGGCACTTGGGGGAGGACAGAGAGCAGTGAGTGAGTGGGCAGGGACATTGGGAGAGGGGTTGAGTGGGGATGGGAAAAGGCAAAGCGAGAGTAGGGCCTTGTGGGATTGGGCAGAGCACAGGCAGGAAGAGGCGGAACAGGTGTGGGGCCTTGGGGAAGGGGCAGAGTGGGGGCGTGGCCTCAGATGGAGTGGGGATGGAGCACCCCCAGGGAAAACTAAAATTGAGCGCCTGTGTCTTGTTCCCTACAGTCTATTGTCCAGAACTTAGTCACATCCCTCTTTAAAGGTAGGGGTCCCACCAATGCCCTTTGGTGGGAGGCTGATTGTTCCACAGTCTATGTGCAGTGCACATTTTCTGCTGTCAGGAAGATCTGGTTGTCCCACCTTGGAGCACTCTAAACAATTCCACTCCTTGGCTGGTAGTTAATCACTCTTTGGCTAAGCCAGGCATAATTGAATTGTTTCAATCCTTCCTATTAAGCTTGTCCCTTAATCATTTCTTCTTGCTCCATTCTGAATGCCCTCCAACCCATCTGTGCCCCTCTGATGCCCACTCTCCCTGGAGCTGTGTGGAGGGAGGCTAATGTTTCCCTGCTCTGTGCTGTGACGTCCCTGTGTGTGCTGCCTGACATCCCATATGTAGGCTTCTCCTGCATGTCACACTGCAAGTCTTATGTCTAATTTGTTGTCCATGCGCACTTTGAGGTCCCCTTTAGCATAGTGCTGTCACGTTTCCTCCTGCCATTGAGTACAGCATGCATCCGATCATCCAAATAGCAATGGGGACAGACTGTATTCGGATAATCCAGAGTAGGGATAATTGAGAGGACAGGAGCTGTCCAGCCATTCAGCAGTGTGATGGCCTCCCCCACTGTCAGGGGCTTGTCATCATCCTCACAGTTTTGGCTGAGGGCGGTCTCTGTTGAGCCCAAGTCGCTCACTTCCATGATGATGGGGCTACAGAGTCTTCCTGCACTGCCACGGGGCTGGTGACACTGATCCCTGCAGGTGAAGGGTACGGAGCAGAGCAGAGACCCCCGGGCGGGACTCTGCTCTGCCCTCTCAGGACTGCAGCCTTCCCCGCACCTCGTGCCTGCAGGGATCAGGTGTCACTAGCCCTGGAGCAGCCCAGGGAGCCCTCTGCAGGCCTGCTCTCACTGCCCCGCTCACTCACTCTCATGACAGTGGAGCCGCTGAGAAGGACAGAAGCCATTCAGCAGCAGGGTGGCCTCCCCACGGCAGGGGGCTTGTCCTGCTCCTCACGGTTCTGGCCAAGGGTCTCTGTTCTACTATCCGAAGTGCAGCTTTATCCGAATCCCTTCCTTGGCTCCCAGCATGGGACCCCTGGGGACAGGGGAGAGATCTGCCTGCTGTAGTGGTTCAGATCAGCAGGAGTGTGCTGTGTCTGTGTTCCGGGTTATTTTCTCCTAGGGGTGTTTGCTGCATTTCCCTAAACGGAGGTGCCCGGTATTGTATTTAACCTCTCTAGGCCCCTTTGCTTTATTTCTCTGCCCTCCCAGGGCCGTAGCACCTCTCAGGTTAGTCACTGGTGTGCTGCTCAGGCTTTTCTCACAGTGAGCTCCACTAGAGGGGAAATAGGGCAGTGGGTGACTGGGGGCGCTCAGCAGCTGTCTGTGATTTGAGGGGAAGGATGGGCCCTAGCCTGGAATTTGGGAGACCTGGGTTCAAAATCCTGCTCTATGACAACCTTCCTGAGTGGCTTGCCCATCAGTTGTCTCTCTATGCATCAGTCTCCCATCTGTCAAATGGGGGAAGTACACCTGTCCTACCTCCCCGGGGTGTCATCAATGACTCTGAGGCATTCTGAACTGGGGTGGTGGGGCCAGGTAATGTATCTAGGGTAGAGAGACTGGAGGCAGAACGGTGCCCATCAATGCAGATGCAGGCATTGGGGTGACTGAGCTATGGGAGGCAACAGGATACTGGGCATCAGAGCAGTGCTGAGAGAGGCAGGCATTGCCCGGGCAGGGGGAGTGAGCACCTCTGGCTGGCGAGAGGGTGCATAGCCGTAGGAAAGGTGGGTCAGAGGGGAGGGTTTTCCTGACATTCATTGCAAGGGTAGAAAGAGCTCTCCACAGCAGGAGGGTCTGCTTGGGCATGGCTGCTCATTGTGCTAAAATCATTTGCCGGGGGGTGGGATGCTGTGTGGAAAAGGCCGAGAACCACTCTTCTGATCATGCAGGGGGGAGGAAAGGGTTCCCAGCTGGGCCTTCCACCCAACCCTCCCCCCCCCACAGACACACACACTCTGACTCTGAGAGAGCCCTTAGCTAGAACAACCCCAGAACCGAGGCCTTGGTTCTGCAGGGGATGGAGCAGGAGACCGATCAGCTCCCTGGACAGATCAGTAGACAAAGCTCATGGTCCCTCAGGCTGTCTCTGTGCTGGAGCAGCCCGTGCCTCAACCATGCACAGCAGTCCCACACCCTTACAGCACCGACCTGGCCTCTGAGCTCACTGATTGCTAGGTGATTTGTACGTGCAGATTCCCATCAACCTCAGGGGATGCCCCCTTGGCACGCAGATTTTCAGCTGGGAGCCGGTCTCAGATGTGACCTTAATTGCTTCCTTGACATGGGTCACGACTGGGCATGGCTTCATCAGGGCAAGTGAGACCTGCCACGAGATTGTCTCCTCTGAGAGCACGGCGGGGCCTCAGAACTGCAGGGAGCGCGCCAGCCGGACAACAGCCACGAGAGTGCTCGGACTAAGGGCTGTGTTGCACTTGCTCATGCTGGCCATGTGGGGGCAGGTGTGGGGGAGATTGGGGTAGGGGCAATTGTTAAGCTTGAAGCCAAAAGGAACAGACTCTTTGAGACAGGGACTGGCTGTGTGCAGGGGCAGCACCAAGCACTATGGAGCCTTGCTCTCAGTTGGGGCTACCAGGTTACTGGACTCTTCCTACCACCGCTGCTATGCAAATAACTCTTAGTAAAACCCTACAGCCCCGTGGAAGAGGAGGGAAGAGCCCAGAACATTCAGCCCCTTTCCAGTCGGGTTCTGTCTCTCCTCCCATCAGTACACAGAGGTAACTCCCCTTGGCCTGAGCTTGGAACTGAAGCAATATAATGCCCACAGCACAAGCCTTTAACCCACCATGAGCCTCCCCACAAATGGTATCAATCCTTTGCCCCATGAAGGCTCCTGAGCCAGATAAAGACCTCACACATCTCCCTGGCAGAGCACACCCAGCCCTCTCAGCAAGCCCTCCAATCTCACCCCCATGGCCTACTCTGAAAGCATGAAAACAGCTTCTCAGTAAATACTAACATTTAATGGCACTTAATTACCATCTGCTGTGTTCCAAGGCGACACATCCAAATGATCAGTTGGGAAATGACTGCAGCTGGCAGTTCCCCAGTGCAAGGGGCTCAGCTTCCCTTCCAGACTTCATTACTCCCCAAGGTCTTCACTAACCAACGAGTTCAGGTACAGGAGCAGATGGCCGTTGCACCTTCATTATCTTTAATTACATGCATGAAACAACAAGGGGTGTTCCTTAGAACCAGTCAGTGACCAAATCCTTGCTCTTCAGGCTTAGTTAATGATTGCTGTTCATGCCAGGGACTTCTCCATCTTCTCAAAGAAGTTCACATGTAGACATTGCTGCTCTACCACCAGGGTTCAAATAGGTCAGCAGTCTTCAGCCTGTGAGGTGGGCCATGGGGAACGGCAGCGTCTTGCAAATCTGGCTCATCCTATTCTCTGTCTTCAGCTTTCTCCTGAGGTGATTTGCTTAGTCACTGCAGGATCTTCCATGGACCTGAGGGTATCTCACAAATCACAGATTCCCAAGACAGTGAGCCCCAGTGCAATCAGGGTACGTGTGAGAGTGACTGGCTGCCAGTGGCTGAATGTGGGGCACTAGGCTGAGAACCACCTATGTAATGAACATGCATTTGTGTAAAAATGACTCCTTGAATTTTGCCTTCTCTGTGACTTAAACTTTTTTTGTCCTGGCAGCAAGCCCTGCTAGCTCCCTGCCAGCCAGTGCAATAGCATTATATGCACAGGGGCATTCATCTTTCTCACTGGCTTCATGGAATCAGAGTCATTTGAGTCAGAAAGGAACTCTCATGGGGCCATTAGCACCTCCCACAGCAATGCGGCAGAATCAATTTCATGATGCTGGAGCCATCCCTAATAGCTGGCTGTATACCAAAGGGAGGTGGAGGGAGCAGTCTGTGATCTGCACCCTGATAGCAGAATGATTTGAGATCTGACTCGGAATTTCTCTCTTCCCTGGCTGCGAGCTTCACTAACCTGGAGATAAGGTTGTAAATCTCCCTCAGTTACTTGTAGTGTGAGGAAAAGATGGGTCACTTCAGTTTAAATGCTTCAGCAGTGCCTAATCAGTCCATTGCAGTGAGGGAGCCCAATTAAATTGCTTCTCTACATCCACAGTCAACCATATAGTGATAATGTGCTTTGCCTGAGGCAATGACATGGGGCAGAGTGAAGGGTATTTGCGTGATGTTAGCTACACATTTCCACTTCCATGGTTTCATCTGTAACATTAACTGATTGGCCGGCCCTTCTCCGTCACTTCTCAGGGCTTTGCTAAACACAAGTTTGCGTTTGAACAGCTACAACATTCTCTTGAGGGATTTTAGCCCAGGTGCTCTCTGTAGATATGTAGAGTCTTGGCGGCAGGTTTATTAGCTTTGTTGCCTAGAAGATTACTTAGAATTTTTAAAAGGTTTGCTAAGAATGATTGTGATTTTTTTTATGTCCATCTTGGCTTTCTAAAAGGCCTGGACATTTGTTCAGAACTGATGCGGTGGGAACAAGAAGAGTATGAGTCAGTGAGCAGCACACTGCAAAGTCTTGCACTAAATGGAGAACCCCTTGGGTGAGGACTTGCCAAAGTCCACGTGGCCCAGTGGCTCTGACTCAGCCCTTGGCTTAGGTGTCAGCTGCTCAGGAGCTCATCAGATATTATAATGTAGAAAGAGGATGGTAGGACAATGTGTGCATGGAGCCATGCGTGTGCCTGTTATGCCAGGTCTTGAAAACTTGCCTGATTTTCCTCCTGTTTCCCAGAAAGCCACTGGCAGAGGCTCTCGCAGGCCAGTTGTCAGGGGGATTGATTAATAGGTCATCAAGCTGGAGAAGTTAGAGCAAAATCAGCCTAACAGTGGAACAGGAGATTCAGCCTCTATGCTGTTATTGCTACTGCCTCAGCATAACAAGCATGTGACTGAGTGGCTCACTAATGAGAGAAACTATAAATGCTTTTAAGACATGTCAAAATGAACAGACTCTTCATTAACCAACCTGAAAGGCTTCTTGGCAAGTTTTCCCTTTGCCATCCCCAACCCATGGAGAAGTTTGTCTCCTCAGCATCTGGGTTTGATACAGCATGGGAGATGCAATTGTACTAAGGAATTACTAAGGTAAAAAACCTTCTGGGATTGTCTCTGCATTCCTTTCATTTACAGAAGGCAGCATGCTTGCAATCTGTGGGGACAGGCAAATAGCCCGGATGTAACTGCTAGTGCCGGAGGATCATTTGATCCATGTTACTATAGTGTGAGTCAATCCCTCTTAGTATTTTTGATCCCTGTTTACAATCATTTGATTGCTGTTACTGGAGTATTGTAAACACAAGTCCTCACCTCTAGGGCACCACTTCCTGCCTGGACACGCATTGCAAGGGACTTTGCCTCTCGCATCCCCTCTGGTGGCCACTTTCTCACAGTGACCACTTGCAGCTGGTCTTTTCTCCAGAGTCACCCACTGTGTCTTCTGTGACTCAGTTCAATCCCCTTCTGGGGTTCAGCTCTAAACAGAAAAGGTCCTTCACGCCTCCTGGGCTTGACTTCCATTCCCCCCATCAGGGTACTCAACTGACACACACCCTGGTTTTTTCCTGCTGAGAGTCCAAGGACCACTTAAACTAGCCTTTGGCCTCTCCTGGGCTTCTCTCTCATTCCGTGGTCCTCACAGGGCTTAGCTCAGGGCTCCTCTCCACTCTAGGGGCTCATAACCCAGCTCCTAGAGCTTTACTTGCTGGCATCAGCGTACCCCATCTATTGGCCCTTCCTCCAGCCCCTTCCCATCAATAGGGAACTCTCCCTAGCTCCTCTCTCCTGGGTGTCCCTCACCACTGTGCTTTCTCTGCCCTTTACACAGCCTAGCTCCTCCTCCTCTGGCCAGGAGGCAATCCATTACTCCCCTCCCAGGGGCAGAGCATAACTAGCTGGTCCTCTCCCTTGCCTGACAGGTGATGGGGATTAAATCACATCCCACATATCATTCAGTCCCTGGTATTTGTTCCCAGTTATTCGGGTGTTATTTGAATATTGAAAAAAAGAAACACATGGAGAAAAAAGAAACCAGCTGAAAGAAATTAACAATATGCACAACATGCCTATGTGAAATCGAATTGGAGACCTCAATTCCCCTTGCTCATCCTGTTTATTAGAGATTTGTCCAAGCGTCGAGATCAGATCCTGATCCCAGCTTTCGCAGACGTTGCAGGGCATGGATGCAGAGGGGTGGACCCAAGCTATCAGTGCACAGAACAGGCACAGCATTAGCAGCCCGACACTGCCCGCTTCCGATCGGCTTTGACTGGGACGTGGTGGGACCATCCCCAGGGTTGAGAGAGTAGCTGACTCTCCACAGTCCATTCAGCTCTTGCCCTCTGCTTTGAGATTCCTGATGCTGGTGCTGCTTTCAAAGATGGGGACTTACGTACTAGGAGCTGGGTTGAGAGCCCACTGATGGTAGGGCCTCATCCCAAGCTCGCTGTAGTGAAGGGAAAGACTCCCGTTAACTAGACCACAATTTGATTCAGACCCGTAGGGCATTAAGCACCATTCACATAGTAATGAATAGAGCTGACAAACATTTTAAATGAAACATTTTTTTCCCGTACAACAATGGGGATTCATCAAAATTATTTTTTTCTGTGGGAAAAGATCAATTTCTGCAAAATGTCCTGCCACGAAAATTGAAAAGGAACATTTTATTCACAGTGCCTTATGCGAGTTGTAGTTCTATGTCTCTCATGCCCCCATTTTCGCCTATGTGCCCTATGCCCTGGCCAGACTACATCTCCCATGATGCACCGCAGCCTCTACCTGTGGCTGAGCTGCTGCAGTTCATTTTGGGCATCCCAAAACATCAAAATGTTTCAATTCCTAAAAATGTTTTGATATTTTGAATTTTCATCCCAATTTCAGGATGAAAACAGAGGTTGAATTTTAGGATTTTCCCATGGCATGGGAATTCTGTGTTTCTATCATCTCGAGTAATGGCTTTCATTCACTCCTGGCTTTGACCACGTGCAGACCAGTGACCTAGAGGTGAAAGGCTTTATAGGACATTCTCAAACCTCTGAGTTTCGCAGTCCCAAAACCCCGGATATCGCAGCCCAAACTAGGGGAGTGTGAATTGCAGTGTGTGCAAGTGTGCTGCACTATAACTCCCCTGTGTGGATGCTTCTGGTGCAAACTAAAAGGTACCTAACTTGTGTTAACATAAAAGCAGCAAAGAGTCCTGTGGCACCTTACAGATTAGCAGATGTTAGTGCTCTTTAAACAGGACTAAGTTAATGTGAAGTAGGTACCTTTCAGTTCATGCTTGCAGTGTCCACACAGGTGAATTACAGTGCAGCACACTAGCATGCTGCAATTCCAAACTGTGGAGCTGTGTAGACAAACCCTTAGAATAGACTCGCCTCTGGTGGGTTTCTGCTGTTATACTCTGAAATATTTGCTCTTCGCAAGGAAGAAAAAGAGCCTGGTTCCCTCTCTTCCTGTTTTCCCTGGCCTTTCATTATCCTTTCATAGCTATTTAATATCATCTATTTGAAAAGCTTTTATTCCGGCATGTTTAGCACTGAAATGGATGAAGTGCTTTACTCCCCTCTGACTGTGACCCCCGTGATAGTTGTGAATAAAAACTAATGACAATAAATTATAGAGGTATTGCTGGATATTACCAGAGGAGTGATGAAAATGTGACAGCAATTAATAGAGCATGGTTAAGAGACACAAGGCAGCTGTTGTCTGCTCAGAGACACTGGGAACTCATTTGTAAATAGAGAAAACTGGCATTATGGGGCTTTGGGGCAATGTCATTAAAAATGCCCCAGTGGCCATTGGCGCTAACCTCTTCAGTGCTGGGTCCTTTTTGGCATCTGCTGCAGAGCACTCATTCTGCTATCCTTATCCTGAATTCAACCAACCACGAGGGTGGAACTGTGCAGACAGGAAGCTGCACAGCAGGTGCATTGTACCTGAGCCCACCTGCACTGGGCTTTCCCAGGCATTGTTATATATCATACATCTTATGTACAAGGTATTACACCCATTTTAACAGAGCAGCAGCCAAAGCAGGGGGGGGTTGTTCTGCGAAAAATATTTCCACTGGTTTTGATTATTTTTCTGTAGTAAGAAAAAACAGAATAAGCCCTCTGCAGACAGGCAGTCTATCTGACAAAGTGCAGCCCCACAGCTAACCTGCTTCAAACACTATGGACCAGGGGTTAGCATCACCATGCTGATCAATTTCTAACCTGCTGCATGGTGTAATCTTCATGTGCTGAGCTGCTTAAAGGCCCCATTATTATAATGAGAATATAACTATCAGAGGTGTATCGTGACTGCTGCCTCTCTAATGCTATTAACTCTATGCCATGAAAACTCAACTAGGTATATTCTGGCTAACTTACCACCATCATAACCTGATCAGCACACACCAGTATCATCACTAGCCCCTTCCTCGATAACAGGCATGTGCCTGGCCCCTGTGGTCCAGCGACTGTGCTGCGTGATTCCCCAGCAGTCCTCTGCCTCCATACCCTCTGTTTCGACAAATCAGCATTTTAAAGAAAAAATTCCCAGCAAGAGCTACCCACAGTTCCATACCCCAGCAAACTGTGCCCTCCTCCCTACCGACCAACTGGCTCTGTACCCATAAAGAACCCTACCCCAACTAACCTGCTGCCCCCATGCCCTGCCTCACCCACTGCCTGATACTCCAGATGACTCGCAGGCTCCTTAGCCATTCTCCAACTCTGTGTTTCCAGATTCAAGCTAACCCACCATTTCAATAGCGCTGGGTAACCTGCTGCCCCCATCCTTCAGTCAACCCATTGCCCTAGTTTCCCCTGTGACCTGCTCTCACCAACCATACCCCCCTATCCACTGCTTCCTTACCACATCCTCCTACCCATATACCCTGGTTAAACAGCTGTCCCCAGGCTTCAGATGACTAAAATCCTGAATATTGTGGCTAGCCTGCTACCTCTATTCCCCAGCTAACCAGCTGTATACCAAGATTCTTGCTAACTTATGTCTTGATAACTCATTTCATCTCCTCCCTCTCTATCCTGGCTGAATGGCTGCATCCTTTACATGTTAACCCCTGCACTCATTCTGTGTAAGCTAACTGCCTCCATCAACACCCAAGTCACTAACACAGCTGCCACTCACTGAAAAACAGAGCTAACTGCATAACTGCATAACCAAGCTAACTCTGTGCCTCCATAACCCAGCTAACCCAGTTCCTCCATGATCCAGCTATCTCAGTGCTTCCATAACTAAGCACCGCCATAACCCAGATAACCCAGTTCCTCCATAACCCAGTGCCTCCAAAACCCCAGATAACTCAGTTCCTCCATAACCCAGTGCCACCATAACCCAGCTAACCCAGTTCTTCCATGATCCAGCTATCCCAGTGCTTCCATAACAAAATGCCTCCATAACCCAGCTAACCAGATGGAAGGATAAACGAAAATAGATCTGGGACTAGGATTTTTGACTTCTCAAGGGCTAACTTTAAAGAATTAAGGAAATTAGTCAGGGAAGTGGATTGGACTGGAGAACTTGTGGATCTAAATGCAGAGGAGGCCTGGAATTATTTTAAGTCGCAGCTGCAGAAACTATCAGAAGCCTGCATCCCAAGAAAGGGGGAAAAAAACATAGGCACGAGTTGTAGACCAAGCTGGATGAGCAAGCATCTCAGAGGGGTGATTAAGAAAAAGCAGAAAGCCTACAAGGAGTGGAAGAAGGGTGGGATTAGCAAGGAAAGCTACCTTAGTGAGGTCAGAACATGTAGGGATAAAGTGAGAAAGGCTAAAAGCCAAGTAAAGTTGGACCTTGCAAAGGGAATTAAAACCAATAGTAAAAGGTTCTATAGCCATATAAATAAGAAGAAAACAAAGAAAGAAGTGGGACCGCTAAACACTGAGGATGGAATGGGGGTTAAGGATAACCTAGGCATGGCCCAATATCTAAATAAGTACTTTGCCTCAGTCTTTAATAAGGCTAATGAGGAGCTTAGGGGTAATGGAAGGATGACAAACAGGAATGAGGATATGGAGGTGGATATTACCACATCTGAGGTAGAAGCCAAACTTGAACAGCTTAATGGGACAAAATCGGAGGGCCCAGACAATCTTCATCCAAGAATATTAAACGAACTGGCACATGAAATTGCCAGCCCATTAGCGAGAATTTTTAATGAATCAGTAAACTCAGGGGTTGTACCGTACGACTGGAGAATTGCTAACATAGTTCCTATCTTTAAGAAAGGGAAAAAAATTGCTCCGAGTGACTATAGGCCTGTTAGTATGACATCTGTAGTATGTAAGGTCTTGGAAAAAATTTTGAAGGAGAAAGTAGTTAAGGACATTGAGGTCAATGGTAATTGGGACAAATTACAACATGGTTTTACTAAAGGTAGATCATGCCAAACCAACTTGATCTCCTTCTTTGAGAAGGTGACAGATTATTTAGACAAAGGAAATGCAGTAGACCTAATTTACCTCGATTTCAGTAAGGCATTTGACACGGTTCCACATGGGGAATTATTAGTTAAATTGGAAAAGATGGGGATCAATATGAAAATTGAAAGGTGGATAAGGAACTGGTTAAAGGGGAGAATACAACAGGTCATACTGAAGGGTGAACTGTCAGGCTGGAGTTCGTCAAGGATCAGTTTTGGGACCAATCTTATTTAACCTTTTTATTACTGACCTTGGCACAAAAAGCGGGAATGTACTAATAAAGTTTGCGGATGACACAAAGCTGGGGGGTATTGCTAACACGGAGAAGGACCGGGATATCATACAGGAAGATCTGGATGACCTTGTAAACTGGAGTAAGAGTAATAGGATGAAATTTAATAGTGAAAAGTGCAAGGTCATGCACTTAGGGATTAATAATAAGAATTTTAGATATATATTGGGGACACATCAGTTGGAAGCAAGAGAGGAGGAGAAGGACCTTGGAGTATTGGTTGATCACAGGATGACTATGAGCCGCCAATGAGATATGGCCGTTAAAAAAGCTAATGCAGTTTTAGGATGCGTCAGGCAAGGTATTTCCAGCAAAGATAAGGAGGTGTTAGTACCGTTATATAAGGCACTGGTGAGACCTCATCTGGAATACTGTGTGCAGTTCTGGTCTCCCATGTTTAAGAAGGATGAATTCAAACTGGAACAGGTTCAGAGAAAGGCTACTAGGATGATCCGAGGAATGGAAAACCTGTCTTATGAAAGGAGACTCAAAGAGCTTGGCTTGTTTAGTCTAGCCAAAAGAAGGCTGAGGGGGAATATGCTTGCTCTTTATAAATATATCAGAGGGATTAATATTAGGGAGGGAGAGGAATTATTTAAGCTTAGTACCAATGTAGACACAAGAACAAATGGGTATAAACTGGACACTAGGAATTTTAGACTTGAAATTAGACGAAGGTTTCTAACCATTAGAGGAGTGAAGTTCTGGAACAGCCTTCCAAGGGGAGTAGTGGGGGCAAAAGACATATCTGGCTTTAAGACTAAGCTTGATAAGTTTATGGAAGGGATGGTATGATGGGATAGCTTAATTTTGGCAATTGATCTTTGATTATCAGCAGGTAAGTATGCCCAGTGGTTTGTGATGGGATGTTGGATGGGATGGGATCTGAGTTACTGCAGAGAATTCTTCCCTGAGTGCTGGCTGGTGAGTCTTGCCCACATGCTCAGGGTTTATCTGATCGCCATATTTGGGGTCGGGAAGGAATTTTCCTCCGGGGCAGATTGGCAGAGGCCCTGCAGGTTTTTCGCCTTCCTCTGCAGCATGGGGCATGGGTCACTTGCTGGTGGATTCTCTGCAGCTTGAGGTCTTCAAACCACAATTTGAAGACTTCAATAACTCGAACATAGGATAGGGGTTTGTTATAGAAGTGGATGGGTAGGGTTCTGTGGCCTGCTTTGTGCAGGAGGTCAGACTAGATGATCATATTGGTCCCTTCTGACCCTAAAGTCTATGAATCTATGAGTCTAACCAAGTGCCTCCATAACCCAGCTAACCAAGCACCGCCATAACCCAGCTAACCCAGTGCTGCCATAACCCAGCTAACCCATTGCCTCCATAACCCAGCTAACCCAGTTCTTCCATACCTACTGCTAACTCAGTTCCTTCATAACTAAGTGCCTCCATAACCCAACTAACCTAGTTCCTCCATAACCACAGCTAACCCAGTGCCACCAAAACCCAGCAGAACCAGTGCTGCCATAAGCCAGCTGAACCAGCGCTGCCATAACCCAGCTAACATGGTCCTTCCATAACCCAGCTAACACAGTTCCTCCATACCTACAGCTAACTCAGTTCCTCCATAACCAAGTGCCTCCATAACCCAGTTCCTCCATAACCCCAGCTAACACAGTGCCTCCATAACCAATTGGCTCCATAAACTGAGCTAACTCACTGCCTCCAAAACCCCAGCTAACCTAGTATCACCATAATTCAGCAAAGCCAAGGCTCCCAGAACCTCAGGCAACCCAGTGCCTCGCTAAACTCAGCTATCCCATTGACATCATAAAGCAGCTAACCCAGCACATCCATAAATCGGCTAAACCAGTCTTCCATAGCTCAGCTAACACAATACCTGCATAACTCAGCTAACCCAGTGCCTCCATAGCCCAACTAACCTAGTGCTTCCATAACCTCATCTAACCCAGTGCCTCCATAATCCCAGCTCACCCAGTTTTTTTATAACCCCAGTTAACCCAGTGCCTCCATAATCCCAGGTAATACAGTGCCTCCATAACCCAGCTACCCCAGTCCTTCCATAACCCCAGATAACTCAGTGCCTCTAAAAAACAGATAACCCAGTGCCTTCATAACCCATCTAATCCAGTGGCTCCATAACCAAATGCCTGCATAACACAGCAAAACCATTGCCTCCATAACTCAGTGCCTCGTTAACCTAGTGCCTTCATAACCCAACTAACCCAGTGCTTCCATAACCTAGCTCATACAGTGCCCCCATAAACCAGCTAACTCAGTGCCTCCCTGTCAAGGTTTTTCTCCCACTTTGAACTTTAGAGTACAAAAGTGGGGACCTGCATGAACACTTCTAAGCTTAATTACTATCTTAGATCTGTTACACCGCCACCAGCCAGAAATTCAGTGTTTGGCACACTCCCTGTCCTCCCCGGACTTTCCCCTCCGTGGGTTGCCTTGAGAGGCTTCACCAATTCCCTGGTGAACACAGATTTTTAACTCCTTGGATTTTAAAACAAGGAGCATTAACCATCCCCCCTCCTTTCCCCCCACCAATCCCTGGTGAGTTCAGACCCAATCCCCCCAAATAAGGAAAATCAATCAGATTCTTAAAAAAGAAAGCTTCTAATTAAAGAAAGAAAAAAGTAAAAATTATCTCTGTAAAATCAGGATGGAAAATGCTTTACAGGGTACTCAGATTCATATAGACCAGAGAGACCATCCCCCCAGCCTTAGATTCAAAGTTACAGCAAACAGCGGTAAAAATCCTTCCAGCAAAAGAACCATTCACAAGCTGAGAAAACAAACATAAAACTAATCCACCTTGGCTGGCTATTACTTACAATTTTGACGCATGAAAGACTGATTCAAAAAGATTTGAAGAGCCTGGATGTACGTCTGGTCCCTCTTAGTCCCAAGAGCAAACAACGAACAAAACAAAAAGCACAAATAAAGACTTCCCTCCGCCAACATTTGAAAGTATCTTGTCCCCTTATTGGTCCTCTGATCAGGTGTCAGTCAGGTTTACTGAGCTTCTTAACCCCTTACAAGTAAAAGAGACATTAACCCTTAACCATCTGTTTATGACACTCCTGAACCCCAGCTAATGCTGTTCCTTAATAACTTCACCCAACCCACTGCCTCCATAACCCCAGCTAATCCAGTGCCTCCATAACCCACTGCCTCCATAACCCAGCTAACCCATTGCCGCCATACCCCATGGCCTTCATAACCCAGTGCCTCCATAATGCCAGCTATCCCAGTGCCTCCATAACCCCAGCTAACCTAATGACTCCATAACCCATCTAATTCAGTGCCTCCATAACTCCAGCTAACACAGTGCCTCCATAACCCAGTGCCTTCATAACTCCAGCTAATCCAGTGTCTCCATAACGCAGTACCTCCATAACTCAGCTAACCCATTGCCTCAATAACGCAGTGCCTCCATAACCCAGTTAACCCAGTGCCTCCATTACCCCAGCTAACCCAGTGCCTCCAAAACCCAGCTAACCCAGTGCCTCCATAACACCACATAACCCAATGCTTCCATTACCCTAGTTTAAGCAGGGCCTTCATAACCCAACTAACCCAGTGCCTCCATAACTCCAGCTAACCCAGTACCTCCATAAACCAGTGTCTCCATAACTCCAGCTAATCCAGTGCCTCCATAACCCAGCTAACCATTGCATCCATACCCCATGGCTGCCATAACCCAGATAACCCAGTGCCTTCATAATGCCAACTATCCCAGTGCCTCCATAACCCCAGCTAACCCAATGCCTTCATAACCCGAGCTAACAGTGTAACCCCAATTAACTCAATGCTTCCGTAAATCCAGCTATCCCATTGCCTCCATAACCCAGCTAACCCAGTGCCTCCATAACCCAGTGCCTGCATAACCCCAACTAACCCAGTGCTTCCATAACCCAGCTAACCCAGCTCCTCTATAACTAAGCACCTCCATAATCCAGCTAACCGAGTGCCTCATAACACAGCTAATCCAATGCCTCCATAACTCAGCTAACGCAGTGCCTCCAGAACCAAGTGCCTCCAGAACCCCAGCTAACCTAGTGCTTCCATAACTCCAGCTGAGTGCCTCCATAACCCAGTGCCTCCATAACACAGCTAAACCATTGCCTCCATAACCCAGTGCCTCGTTAACCTAATGCCTTCATAACCCAACTAACCCAGTGTCTCCATAACCCAGCTAACCCAGTGCTTCCATAACCTAGCTCAAACAGCACCTCCATAACCCAGTGCCTCCCTAACCCCAGCTCACACTGTTCTTTCATAACCTCACCTAACCCAGTGCCTCCATAACCTCAGCTAACACAGTTCCTCCATAACATCAAATTACCAAGTGCTTCCGTAACCCTAGCTAACACGCTGCCATAAGCCAGCTAACCCAATGCCTCCATAACTTCAGGTAGACCAGTGCCTCCATAAACCAGCTAACCCAGTGCCTCCATAACCCCAGCTAACCCAGTACCTCCATAACTCCAGCTATCCCAGTGCCTCCATAACCCCAGTTAACCCAGTGTCCCCAATACTCCAGGTATACCATGCCTAACAGATGACATCAAGAACACTTAAAGTGTTTAACACCCATTTTGCTTCAGTCTTCACTAAAGAGATTAATATCTTAGGGTCACACTGATCATATTATTACCACAATTAATATTAACAAGAAGGGGCAAGGACAGAAGCCAGATTAGGGCAAGAACAGGTTAAAGAATATTGAGTTAAATTAGAGGTATTTAGGTAAGCAGGGCTTCATGAAATTCATCCTAGCCAGGGCACTGAAGGAAGTAGCTGAAGCAATCTTGGAACCATTAGCGATTATCTTTGAGAATTCTTGGTGAACAGGTGAGGTCTCAGAGGACTGGGGAAGGGCAAGGATAGTGCCTATCTTTAAAAAGAGAAACAAAGGACCTGGGGAATTATAGGCCAGTCAGCCTAACTCTGATATCTGGAAAGATACTGGAGCAGATTATTAAACAATCAATTTGTAAGCACCTAGCTAATAACAGGGTGATAAGGAATAGCCAGCTTAGATTTATTAAGAATAAATTGTGCCAAACCAACCTAATTTCCTTCTTTGGCAGGGGTACTGGCCAAGTGGAGAGGGGTGAAGAAATAGATGTGATGTGTCTTGATTTTAGTAAGGTAAAGTCGCACATGACAGTCTCATAAGCAAACTAGGGGGCAGTGTGGTCTGGAGGAAGTAACCATAAGGTGAATGCACAGCTAGTTGAAAGACTGTACTAAAAAGTAGTCAGCAATGGTTTGCTGTCAAACTGGGAGGATGAATCTAACAGGGTCCCATGGGGGTCTGTCCTGGGTCTAGTTCTATTCAACATTTTCATTAATGACTTGGCTAATGGAGTGGAGAGTATGCTTATGCAATGTGTGGATGACACCAAGCTGGGAGGGTTTGCAAGCACTTTGCAGGGTAGGATTAGAATTCAAAACAACTTTGACAAATTGGAGAATTCATCTGAAATCAATAAGATGAAATTCAATAAAGACAAGTGCAAAGTACTACATTTAGAAGACTAAATCAAATGCACAACTACAGACTGGGAAATAACTGGCTAGGTGGTAGTACTGCTGAAAAGTGTCTGGGAGTAATAGTGGATCACAAATTGAATATGAGTCAACAATGTGGTGTAGTTACAAAAAAAGTTAGCATCATTCTGCGGTGTGTAACAGAAGTATTATATGTAAGGGATGGGAGGTCTAAGTTGCCACTGGAGAGGTCTCCGCTGGAGTACTCTGTCCAGTTTTGGGTGCCACACTTTAGGAAGGATGTGGAGAAATTTTAGTCCAGAGGAGAGCAACAAAAATGATAAAAGATCTAGAGAATCTGACCTATGAGGAAAGGTTAAAAAATTGGGTATGTTTACTCTTCAGAAAAGAAGATTGAGGAATGACCTGATACAAGTCTTCAAATATGTCAAGGGCTGTTATAAAGAGGAGAGTGATTAATAGTTCTCCATGTCCACTGAGGGTAAAACAACAAATAATTGGCTCCATCTGCAGCAAGAGTGAAAGTGTGATATTACCGTCTATATGATTTTATAAAAATATGCTAATGAGTGAATATAATGTAACTGGAATATGCTTCATACAAAAGCTCTCTTGTAAAGTATCATTACAAAGCTTATTATCTACTGAGTGTGATCATCCTATTTGTATAAATGTACCACTCTTGTATCTGAAACTAGAAATATGAAATATAACTCTGAGGGCCTACTGTAATTATGCAAAGTGTGGTCCATTAATGTTGGTTTGGAATCTTGATGACTCCCATTAACCAGGACAATTGTCTGTAGATGGCTCTGTTTTACCTGTAAATCTGCCTGTATATCTGTATGCTGGCAAGTGGGCAATGAAGTCTTGCAGTGACATGTGATCATGTCACCTGAACTGGAATCCATCTTTAACCTGGTGTCTTTCCATCGAGAAGGAGTGGGTGGAAACCCAGAGAGAGACAAAGGATTCCTGCCTTATGCAAAAGCTATATAAAGGGGTGAAACAGAACAAAGAGGGAGAGGAGCCCTCATGAAGAATCCCCTAGCTACCACCTAAGTTGGAACAAGAGCTGTACCAGGGAAAAGAATTGTGCCCAGGCCTGTAAGGTATCCAGTCTGAGGAAATAAACTTACTGAAACATCTCTAAGGGTGAGATTATCTGTATTCAGTTTGATTAGACATAGATTTGCACATTTTTTTTATTTTGCTTGGTGACTTACTTAGTTCTGTCTGTTACTACTTGGAACCCCTTAAATCCTACTTTCTGTATTTAATAAAATCACTTTTTACTTATTAATTAACTCAAAGTATGTATTAATACCTGGGGGAGCAAACAACTGTGCATATCTCTCTATCAGTGTTATAGAGGGTGAACAATTTATGAATTTAACCTGTATAAGCTTTATACAGGGTACAATGGATTTATTTGGGTTTAGACCCCATTGGGAGTTGAGCATCGGAGTGTTAAAGACAGGAACGCTTCTGTTAGCTGCTTTCAGGTAAACCTGCAGTTTTGGGGCAAGTAATTCAGACCCTGGCTCTTTGCTGGAGCACATCAAGTGGCACATCAGGTGGCAGCTCCCAAGGGGGTTTCTGTGATCCAACCTGTCACAGTTAGATTTTAGCAAGACTACAAGTTGGTCATGGATTTCATGATTTTATGTGACCTCCCCGACTTCAGCCCCAGGCAGAGGGGCTCCAGCTGTCAACCCCAGGTAGTGGCACTTCTGCTGTCAGCCCCGAGCAGCAGGACTCTGGCTGTGAGCCCTGGGTGGCAGGACTTGGGCTATCAGTCCTGGGGCAGCAGGGCTTTGGATTCCGTGTCCTGTCTGTGACTTTTACTAAAAGTACCTGTGACAAAATCTTAGATATTAGGAATAACTTTAACTATAGAGATGGGTAAGCTCTGGAACAGGCTTCCAAGGGAGGTTGTGGAATTCCATCAGTGGAGGTTTTTAAGAACAGGTTGGGCAAACAGCTGTCAGGGATGGTCTAGATAATAACTAGTTCAGGGTCATTGCAGGAGAGTGGACTAGATGACCTATCAAGGTCCCTTCAAGTCCTACATTTCTATGATTATATGATTCTATATAAACCCAGCTAACCTGTGTGATAAACTCAGGACAGATCACTGCAAGGGGGGGGGAGGTAGAAATCAGTCTCAGAGGGTTAAAAGGCCCTCCTCCCTATCAACTGACGGGTGGGGGTAACTACAGGTCAATCAGGTTCAGCTGAGAAGGGGTTACCAGAGTATCAATTGGAATCAGCTGAAAGGGAGCTCCCTGAGGTTAATTATGATCAGCTGATTCCAACTAAGGGCTGCCTGAGACCTTTTTAAACCCTCCCCTGGGGGAAGAAGGGGAAGAGAAGAGAGAAGGAGTCTCATTGCCAGCAGGTTAGGAGCAGCAAGGCAGCGAGCCTCACCAGGTGCATTCCCTCCAATAAGGGAGAAAAACAAGCTAAAAAGACTGGTGGAGGGAAGGAATGGACTTCCCCTGTGCCATCAAGAGGGACTATTTTACCCAAGCCTGTTTTGCCAGGGCTAAAAGCAGTGGAGGCTGGGGAGACCAAGAAGGTGCCTTGCTACATCTGCTACCTCTGCACCTTGGCTAATGTGCTGCTTCCATATTCTATTTTATTCTATTTTGTTCTGTACAGGATCTTATCCCACTATCAAAACCATAATCTCCATTAGCCTTCCCCCAGTATATAAACAACATGGCTACCTCTTTCCTGTGGAGGCCATTCGCTCTCTCATCTTCTCCACAGGGGAGAATTGTGTGCAGCAGAAGATTTGGTAAGGTTTGGTTTTTATGTCCCTGTTACTCTGTGCTGAGGTCAGAGAAGACCAACAGAAGTGCTCCTTGCACTTGGAGGGGGAGGTTTAGGATGGACCGTGGTTTCTGGGGAGTCCCTGAGAAAGCTCAGTCTGCTGCACAGATGAGCTGTAGCCCAATGGTGGAAGGTCCATTGTGCTATAGGAGCAGAGCTGTTGACCACAGTCCTCATGCTGGAGCTTTAGACTCTTTTAGATACATTGAGACAGGACACTTGAGTGCCTTGAAGGTAGGGACTGAGCCCTTGAGTGTGGCTTCCTTCATGGGGGCCAGCGAAGTCAACGTGAATACGTTGCCACGGGTTTTCAGGCCAGTCCCGTGGGTGTAGGGGTGCCCACTGGGGTGCACCTCACACCCTGACATGTCATACAAGCTTTTGCCTTCTCTTCAATAGCACTGTCCAATCCAGGCCACCAAAAATAGCTTCGTGCAATTTCCTTCATGCGCACTATTCCACAGTGACCAGAATGTAGCTGTTCTAACATCTGTGATCTCAGTGGTGGTGGAATAATGACACGTCTCCCCCACAACAAACAACCAGATTGGACTGATAACTCCGTCCTCCTGGACATGTAGGTAACAAGGTCGGGTGAGATTGGAGAGGTTTGTTGAGAGTTTCCGTGCATCACCAGGTCCATAACTTGGGACAATATTGGGTCAATGCTAGTTGCCTTCTTTATCTGAGTAGCAGTGATGGGTGTATTCTCTATCTGTTCAAAGTAGAAGATTTCCTTTTGGGCACTATCTTGATGTTTGACTGGCAAAGGCAACATTGAGAGGCCATCTGCATTGCCGTGTAGAGTGGATTTCTGATATTTGATTTATATGTGTGTGCTGAAAGTAACAATGCCCAATGTTGCATACAACTAGCAGCTAATGGGGAAATGCCTGTGTAGGGTCCAAAAATTGATGTCAAAGGTCGATGGTCTGTGAGCAGAGTAAACTTCCGCCCAAACAGGTACTGATGAAACTTCCGAATTCCAAAAACAATTCCTAATGCCTCACGTTCAATTTGGGCGTAGTTAGTTTCTGCTTTGCTTGAGTGCATGAAGCAAAAGCAATAGGTCTTTCTTCTCCCGAAGGCATAATGTGTGACACGACTGCTCCCACTCCATAAGGGAAGGCATCGCAGGCCAATTGTAGGGGTAAGGACAGATCAAAGTGTGTTAGAACTTCAGAATTTAGCAATGCATCCTTAGCTTTGTGAAATGCAACATCACAGGCTTCAGTCCACTTCCAGGCCTTGTTCTGCCCAAGGAGCTCGTGAAGTGGTTTTAGCAGTGTGGCTAACTGTGAGATGAACTATCCATAATAGTTCAGTAGTCCTAGAAACAAGCGCAGCTGGCTTATATTTCGAGGTGGGGGAGCCTCCACAATAGCCTTAACTTTTGCAGGGGCCTTATGAAGACCCGCAGCATCAATGACGTGTCCCAAATATTCAACCGAGGGCTGAAAGAATTCACACTTGTCTTTGCGAACTCGTAGGTCATACTCTTCCAGTCTTTGTAGGGTAGCCTCTAAATTCCTTAAGTGACCTCTTCATTCCTTCCAGTGACCAGGATATCATCCAGATAGCACTGAACTCCTGACAAGTCACACAAAATCTGGTCCATAGCCCTCTGGAACAGGGCAGGAGCAGACGTTATTCCGAAGGATAGGCGACAGTATCGATAAAGCCCTTTAAGAGTCACAATAGTCAACAGCTCTTGGGACTTTTCATCGATGTGCATCTGTAAATATGCTTGACTCAGATCAATCTTACTGAACTTTTGTCCCCCAGCCAGGCCTGCGAAGCCGTCATCGATGCGGGGAAGCGGGTATTGCTCTGCACATAACACTGGGTTGACAGTGACTTTAAAATCACCGCAGATCCGGAGGGAGCCATCTTTCTTCACTATTGGAATGATAGGAGTGGCCCATGGGCTATGGGTAACTGGTATTAGAACTCCATTGGTGACCAGGCGCTACAGGTCTGCTTCAACTTTTGGCCTGATGGTATATGGCACAGTTCGGGCTTTCAGATATTTTGGTGGACTGTCAGGTTTAATGTTCAATGTCACAGTGATTCCCTTCATACTTCCCAGATCCTCTCCAAAAATAGCAGCATGTTTCCTTAGTATAGCGGTTAGACTGGTTTCTTCTTTAGTCATCCGGTGCACTTCTGCCCAGTTCAGCTGTATCTTCCCAAGCTAAGACCTACCCATTAAGGCTGGGTAATTACCTCTCACCACAAACAGTAGCAATTTAGCAGCCTGTCCATTGAGCTCCACCTTAACATCAATAGTGCCCAACATGGGCACAGCTTCTACCGTATACGTCTTCAGAACAGTTTTTGTTGGCTTAAGCGGAAGATGCTGTAGCTTTTCTTTATACACAGTGTCGGAGACCAGCGAGACGGCTGCACCGGTTTCCAGTTTCATGTGTATAGGTTTGCCATCCAACAACGGGATTACCCAGTATTCATGTGAGCCCACTGCCAAAGACAAAACATGCAGTGGCACTTCCTCTTGCGATGAGGTGTCACCTTGACCATCCTGAGTCTGCTCTAGGGTATGCAGGTTCTTCTTTTTGTCAGCCTCTTTTTCTTTTGTTTACAGGCACACTCAATGTGTCCCTTTTTGCCACAGTGTCGACACACCAGGTCCTTACACCAGCATTCTGATGCCTGGTGACCTGGCTTACCACAGTGGTAAGACTCCTGACTCTGCACAGTTTTGTGGGTAGGTTCTTGTGACACTTTTTGCACCCTAGGGGATGCACCGATGTATTGCGCCTCCCTTGAAGTTAGTTCCATGGTGACAGCAATATCAACAGCCTTCTGTAATGTAAGCTGAGCAGTGTTCTGCTAGCTTTTTTTAAATTGCGACAAATTGTACAACTGTCTCATCTTCTTTTTGGTCTCTTTTGTGGAACCTGTATCGTTCAGCAATTACCAGTAGTTTGGGGGAAAAATGGGACCCCAGGATTTCCACAATGTCACTGCAAGATTTAGTCTCAGGCTTAACAGGGTGCAGTAAGCTGTGTAGCAGGGAATAGGTTTTAGCCCCTACAACACTTAAGAATATTGACTGTAATGTCATTTGCAATAACAAAAGCTCAAAACGCTCAGTATACACATGCCATTGCACTATATTCTCATCAAAAGGTTCCAGTGGCCCGGTCAGAGCAGCCATGATTTTTAGTTTCACTTTCACAGTCAGTGCAAACAAGCAATTTTGTTTGTTTGTTTTGTTCTTTACTTTGACTTCTACTTCCTTCTGTTGCTGGAGCAGCACTGGAATCCCATCTATCGTTGCCACTTGTTGTATCCTTGGGGGCAGCCGGTTTAGGAAGAAATCACTTGAGGCCAGACAGAAGACAGCTAACAAAACTACCATTTATTTACAGACACAGAGCTCACCTAACCGGCCAAAGCTGGCTGGGCTATCCCCTAATAATCTAACTCAGTTGCCATAGGAACAAAAACCATGACTATCAAATACACAAAAGGTGCACATCAGAGAAGCTTTGAAAACCAGTTTCATCACAGGCCAGGGTACAGTGTGACTGTTGTTTGTTTCTCCTTGATGAACCCCCTGTCCCCCCCCTTGATTGACTCATTCCCTGTAAGCCACCCACCCTTCCCCTTCGATTCCCACTTGCTTCCTAAGGAAATAAAGTCACTCTCGTTTAAAAATCATGTATTCTTTATTAATTAATTATAGAAAGAGGGAGAAAACTGACAAGATTTGGAAGGAGGATAGGAGGGAAGGAAAAGGCTACTAAAAAAATTTCAAAATAATGACAGCCTTTTGGTTGGGCTGTCCACTGGGGTGGAATGGGCAGGTGCACAGAGCCTCCCCCCATGCGTTCTTAGTCATCTGGTGGGTGAGGAGGCTAAGGAACATGGTGAAGGGAGGTTATACAGGGGCTGCAGCGGCACTCTGTGACCCTGCTGCTGTTCCTGAAGCTCCATCAGATGCTGGAGCATATCCGTTTGATCACACAGCAGCCCCAGAATTGCATCATGCCTCCTCTAATCTTCCTGCCGCCACCTTTCATCTGAAGCATCTCTCCTCTCCTCATGTCCACTGGCATCTTTCCTGTACTTTGATACCACGTCCTTCCACTCATTCAGATGAGCTCTTTCATTGCGGGTCACTTCCATGATTTCCGAGAACATTTCGTCTAGTGTCTTTTTTTTCCGCTGCCTTATCTGAGATAGCCTTCGGGATGGAAGAGGGAGACTTGAAAAATTTGTAGCTGCAGGAGGGAGGGAAAAAAGGGAGAGAAGTATTTAAAAAGATACATTTTACAGAACAACGGTTATACTCTTTCACGGTGAACAACACTATTCACCTTACATAGGACATGTGCTCTCATTACAAGGTCGCATTTTGCATCTTAATATTGAGTGCCTGCAGCTTTGGTGTTAGAGATCACAGATGGAGGTCCAGGCATCAAAATTCGGCTTGCATGCGGCCATGGTAAGCCATTGTCTTTCAGCTTCTGAAGCCGTCATATATCCAGCACCCTCCTTTCCCAAATAGCAAGCAAGGCCCGTTGAGTGCTGCTTCTTTCCTGTTAACATGCAGCACCAGAACCGCCCCCATCCAATTATCTGGGATGATCGCTTTACTCCTCCCCCCACCGCGTGGCTGGTATCATGGAAGATCGCTGCTAGCCACCCTCCCTATCACCGCGTGCCTGGTAGCAGGGAAGATCCCAGCTAGCCAAACGCAAAAAAGCTCAGTGCCAATCACCCCCCTCCTCCTCCCCCTGCTTGGCTAAATGCAGGGAAGGATTTCTTTTAAGCCACAGGCAAACATCCCAACCATCTCTGTCCCCTAAATTAAATTCCCGTATTTCCCAGGTTACCATGAACAATATCACTCTACTGAGGATAACACAGTGAAATAAAGAACGGATGTTGCTTGAATGCCAGCAAACACCGGGACCGTACGCAGCTAGGTTTTGTCATGCAATGAGACCAGATTACTTGCTACATGCATGGCATGGTCAAGTGTCCTACCATGGAGGACAGAATAAGGCTGCCCTGCCCAGAAACCTTCTGCAAAGGCTCTTGGAGTACCTCCAGGAGGACTTCATGGAGATGTCCCTGGAGGATTACCACTCCATCCCCAGACATGTTAACAGATTTTCCAGTAACTTTACTGGCTGCGAATGCATCTCAAGTCCTCAGGGCAAATTAATTATTAAAAACTGCTTGCTTTTAAACCATGTTTTATATTTACAAAGGTACACTCACCAGAGGTCTCTTCCATGGCTTCATTGTCTGGGATAGTGGCTTGGGAGGGCTGGGAGGGTACTTCTGTCAGGCTGAGAAAAAGCTCCTGGCTATTGGGGAGAACGGAGTATTGTGTGCTCTCTGCAAGCTCGTCCTCCTCTTCCTCCTCCTCATCTTCCCCGTCCGCAGAATCCTCAGGCAAGGCTAAGATTACTCCCACCTCGGAATCCATGGACAGGGGTGGGGTAGTGGTGACGGACCCCCCCTAGAATTGCATGCAGCTCCGCATAGAAGTGACATGTTTGCGGCCCTGCCCCAGACCTTCCGTTTGCTTCTTTGGTTTTCTGGTAGGCTTGTCTGAGCTCCTTAACTTTCACATGATACTGTACTGAGTCCCTGCTGTGGCCTCTCTCCATCATGGCCTTGGAAAGTTTTTCAAATGTTTTTTCATTTAGTCTTTTGGAACGGAGTTCTGTTAGCACTGAATCCTCTCCCCATATAGTGATCAGATCCAGTACCTCCCATGTGGTCCATGCTGGAGCTTTTTTTCGATTCTCAGACTGCATAGTTACCTGTGCTGATGAGCTCTGTGTGGTCACCTGTGCTGATCAGCTCTCCACGCTGGGCAAACAGGAAATGAAATTCAAAAGTTCGCGGGACTTTTCTTGTCTACCTGGCCAGTGCATCCAACTCTAGATTGCTGTCCAGAGCGGTCACAATGGTGCACTGTGGGATAGCGCCCGGAGGCCAATACCATCGAATTGCAGCCACACTAACTCTAATCTGACATAGCAATACCGATTTCAGCACTACTCCCCTTGTTGGGGAGGAGTACAGAAATCGGTTTTAAAAGCCCTTTATATCGATATAAAGGGCTTCGTTGTGTGGATGGATGCAGGGTTAAATTAGTTTAACGCTGCTAAATTCGGTATAAACACGTAGTGTAGACCAGGCCTCAGAATCACCCACATGGGTTCATCCAAATAGGTCACAGAACTCTGCTCGGCACACGACTGATAATGGATCTGTGGACAGTCGGCCCCCCACCCTGGACACTGCCAGCACGGAAGCTATGGAGTTATTGGAGCATTTCTGAGCTCTTGTGGGCCCTGGGAATGTGCCACCTGTGTGTATTTAAACAAGGGCATTTGTGAACAGAACAAGTGTGGCTGAGTGGGGCCTCTGACCTAGCAGCAGGTAGGAATCAAATTAGTCTGGGCCCAGGCTTTGCTGTGCTGGGAGCATAGGTGGCTTGATTGCACATCACAATGCACATGGCAGGCTTCCTAACTAGAAATCCTGGCTGCAGGCAGAAAGGCCTCTGCAAATCAGGTCAGCGCTTCAGCACTGAGACAGAACTAGAGCAGCTAGTGTGGTCTTCCTGACACCCAGTTCTGCTGATTCCTGCCTAATGGCTAACAGAGATTCTGGGACAGAGTCTTACAACTGGTGTTGGCATGTTCAGAAGCAGAAATGTTTGGACCCAGCAAGGGCCCTGCCCCTGAGCATGGAAAGGCAATCGTCAAGGGAAGAGAAGCACAGAGATGGGAACAAGCAGGCTAGTGCTCTTTGCTTTCACAGCGTTCTACCTGCTTTGAGTGTCCTGCTGTTCAGACCTGTGACTGTGGCACTGGTCCAGGATTGTGAACTGGGCTCAGGGCTCCCATTTGACCACAGCCGCACTTCCCTGCAGCCCCACTCCTCATGTATGAGATTCTGCCCTCCCCCCAAGGGCACTGTGAGTGTACATTTATTAATGGCTTTCAGCCACAGGCTGCATCCAGGTAGACAGACACATTCTACATATCTGTACGGAGCTCTGAGGCCTCTGCCTGCTGGCAGACTAGTGAGGAGTTACCCTAGGTGTAGCTGTCGCAGTAGCTGCTGTGTGGCAGTGTACGTCTCCTGCACTGAAATCTCTACACTTTCATCAGAGCAGCAAGTGCAGGAAACCCAGCTGACAGATTATCATTCTGGAGTTTGGTTTGTCAGAGCATATAATTCAAACCAGAAACCTGGCAGAACCTGGCTGGCTGCAGAGATGAAATAATCACAGGCTGCTTCTTTAGGTGCTGTGCGGGAGCTAAGTAGGCCAGAGGCTGTTGACAGATTTCAGGAAGCACCAAGCCTGCTGACCCCATCTGATATTGCACTGCTAAGCACCCATGACATTGTGATGTCCTTGTTCATGGCCATCTCACCCATAATAGCTGGCCTCCCAGCAATGTCCCTGCTATCACCTGAGCTGCGCTAGCATGTGACTGAAAGCTCCACCTTGCGACTCTCGGGAAAGGTGCTCTAGTGGTTAGAGCCCTGACCTAGGACCCAGGGGGACCATGCTCTGCCCCAGACTCCTGGGATCCCTTTGGCCCTGTCACTGTCTGTCTGGACCCCACTTCCTCTCTGTACTAATCATTCTCAGGAGGCTGTATTAGTACCTGGGAGGGAGTTGGACATGCCCTCAGAGTTAGGCAGGAGACCTGCCATGGGACCACAGAAAGGTGGATCCACCTCCACAGGTACTAGCTGGGGCCCACACCTTTAGGGGGAGGCTCAGACTGGTAAGGGCAAGGAAGGAGGGAAGGCTGGCAAAGGATTCACTCAGGTCTTGCTCCTCATGTAGCCCTCACCACTCAGAGTCATAGATAATATTCCTGAGTGCTGGGTTTGTGTAGTTAGAACCTAACAAGCTTTGTCTCCTTCCAAACACACCAGGCCTGTGTCCTGGGCTGGCTCACTGGGAGGGGAGCCTGTCAGCACCTGGGAAAACTGCTCTCATTCCTATAAGTGGCTAAAACATTCAGAGTGGGCCAGGATGGAGCAGGATTTGCACATAGCTCCAGGTTCTAGCTGAGCATGACCCTGAGGATCAGAGCTCCTCAGAGCCTCTTGAGTGTTTACTTGCGGGGGGAGGAGGTGACATTGCACTCCATATGTTTTATGGAAATATGTGTATAAGTGTGAATATGATGTAACTGGAATATGCTTTATGCAAAAGTTCTCTTGTAAGGTATCATTACAAATCTTATAATCTACTGTGTGTGTTCATCCTATTTGTTTGCATGTGTTATTTCTATGTCTGGAATTAGGAGAATAAGATATAAAAATACGATATAAACTTGTATTACTGATGTAAACATATTAAGTGGAAGCCATTAAGGATGCTTCAGAATCAATGACCTGTAAATGGCTCTGTTTACTTGTAAACCTTCCTGGGTACTATGGGCTCTGGAAGAATAGAGGCTGGGGTCTCACAGGACATGTGAACATGTCACCCAATACTGGAATTCATCTTAAACCAGGTGCTTTTCCATTTAGAAGGAGGGGTGGGGACCCAGAGAGACAAAGGATTCCCACCTTGTGCCAAAGCTATAAAAGGAGGTGGAGCAGGACAAAGAGGGTCCCAGCCATGAGAGAGCCCCTGCATTCCACCTAAGATGTCTTCTGGAACTAATGAGGACTGTACCAGGGGAAAGGATTGGGCCCAGACTAGGAGGGAGTCTAGTCTGTGAAAGAAACTTATTAGACCATCTCTGAGGGTGAGATATTACCGGTAATCAGTTTCTTAATGTATTAGGCTTAGACTTGAGTGGTTTTGCTTTATTTTGCTTGGTAGCTTACTTTGTTCTGTCTGTTATTACTTGAAACCACTTAATTACTACTTTTTATACTTAATAAAATCACTTTTGTTCATTAATAAACCCAAAGTAAGTTATTAATACCTGGGGGAGCAAACAGCTGTACATATCTCTGTGTTATAGAGGATGAACAATTTATGAATTTATCCTGTATAAGCTTTATACAGAGTAAAATGGATTTACTTGGGGTTTGGATCCCATTGGAAACTGGCTATCTGGGTGCTGAACATAGGCAACCTGCTGAGCTGTTTTCACTTAAAGCCTGCAGCTTTGGGGGCGTGGTGCAGACCCTGTGTCTGTGTTGCAGAGGCTAGCGTGTCTGGCTCAACAAGACAGGGTTCTGGAAGTCCCAAGCTGGCAGGGAAAATGGGCTCAGAGGTAATTTCAGCACATCAGGTGACAGTCCCAATCTGTGGGGAAAATCACCGGGGGAAAGTCTTTTTACCTTCTCATCTTGTCTTGTGCTCTCACTGGTGTGTCCTTAGAGTGGAAGCGATTGCACTAGTGCATGCAATAAGATGGTGGCTATAACTAAGACTATCCAAGAGCAGGAAAGAAAAGCCCAGGGAATGTTTGGCTATTCGTAAACCTAAGGCCTGTGAGGATCTAAACATAACAAAAATGTGCTAATGGAAGCCGCATTCTTCTTATGAACAGGGCAGAGAATGACAGGAGGTGCACTGCATGGGACGCACTAGAGGTGGGGGGGGGCGAAGTTGGCTGCTCCCTCAGCTCATAAAGGGATGCTCTCGTCATTCAGAGTTTTCCATTATATTCTGCTAACAACCTATTTTATTCCTTTTTCTGCTTCCCCTGATCTGGAATCTTAACTATTCAGCATCCAGTGTCACAAATCTGAAAGTGTCCAATCGCCTGAGGTGTTGTGTGACCCAGTGGGTAGGGCCCCACCCAGCACGGGACTCTGGGGACCTGGACTCTGTTACTGATGCTGCCACTCACCTGTGGTCCTGTCCCCTATTTCTCATTTCCCATCTCTGTAGTATCTGTTTAGACTCTAAGCTCAATGGGAAAGGGGCCATCCCTTCTGTGAGGTGTGGGGATACTGCCTGGCATGCTGGGGTCCCAGAGGCTGCTGCAATGGGAATGTAAGTGGCACTGAGGCAGAGGAAACCAGAGGAAGCTCATCGCTGGCAGCACCCAAGCAAGGATCCTGCTCTGCAATGTGCTCATGCCATGCTCAGCCTGCTACAGGGCTGGCCAGGACAGGGCATTGGCCAGGATGCCAGATGCTCCTGCCAGCTGGCAAATCTGAGCCTTCTGATTGGCTGCCCCACTTGCCTGCCTCCTGAGGCTGAGCAAACAGAACTGTTGTAGGCAGAGCTCTCTTCCCTCAGCAACCCAGATCTATTCTCTCAAGAAGGGAGGGGAGGGTAAAGAGCCCAGAAACTCTGGGCGGCCCCACCTCCCCTTCCCCTATGAGCAACAGGCATGGAACGATTCCTCTGCCACTCCCTCCACCTTGCAGCTCCTGCCTGGGCTGGGGGAGAGGGGCCCCAGGAGCCTCCCAGCCTGGAACAGGGCCAGGGGATGCTACTGCATCTCCCAGGCCTGGGAGGGGGAAGATCCCCAGGAGGAGCAGAGAGGGGCTGAGGGGGGCTGAACTGAAGGGGAGGCTAGGGGGACAGCATTCAGTGCTGGGCAGAGACTGGCAGTGTGGGGTGAGAGCTCTTGCAGCAGGGGCCAAAACCCTTTCCCCAGTGCAGCTGGGGGCACTAGCATCACTGATTGTCACCTCCCCCCCCCCGGGGAGGACAGGGGAGCACACAGCACACAACGGTGCTTTGACAAAGTTTCATGTTTTAGGGGGGTCTGTCTCATGAGGTTGGCAGTGGGGAAACCACTCAGCTCCCTGAAGAGCCTGCACTCAGGAGAACGAGCCTCCTCTCCCCAGCAGCAGGGCTCGGAGGGTACCTGGGCACAGCTCCAACAGGAGCTTTATAGATGCCATTCACAACTCTGGTAAAGAGAATTGCTGTCTGGTTTACAACACCAACCAGCCACACAAGGGAATCCCCAGATCCAGGGACTCTGGAAAACCAGGGGACAAGGGCCCAGAAAAATAAAGGCAAAATGAAGAAAGAAAGGGCAAGTCAACAGCAGAAGAGAAGGATGAGTCCAAAGGGCAAGACCAGGGCCAGGAGAAAAGGGCAGAGCGCACTAAGGCAGAGCCAACCAGGTCTGAGCAGAGGAATTCCCAGCTGTCTCAGAGATACAGGTCATCACTCCGGCATCCAGCTCAAGGCACATGGTAGACCTCCACAGGCTTTCACCCTGTGATTTTCAAAGGAGCCCAAGGAAGTTAGGCACCCAACTTCCAAGGGGTCCCTTCCACTGGCATTTCAGTGTCCCTGCCCCATAGGCTCCTTTGGGAATGCCCCTGCAATATTAACACACCTTAGAAACTGGAATTAGCAGAAAGTATCATAGAATCATAGATTAGGGTTGGGAAAGACCTCAGGAGGTCACCTAGTCCAACCCCCTGCTCAAAGCAGGACCAACCCCAACTAAATCATCCCAGACAGGGCTTTGTCAAGCTGGGCCTTAAAAACTCTAATGATGGAGATTCCGCCATGTTCCTAGGTAACCCATTCCAGTGCTTTACCATGCTCCTAGTGAAACAGTTTTTCCTAATATCCAGCCTAGACCTCCCCCATTGCAACTTGAGACCATTGCTCCTTGTTCTGTCATCTGCCACCACTAAGAACAGCCTAGCTCCATCCTCTTTGCTGTCCCTCTTCAGGGAGTTGAAGGCTGCTGTCAAATCCCCCCCTCATCCTTCTCTTCTGCAGACTAAATAAGCCCAGTTCCTTCAGCCTGGCCTCATAACTCTTGAGCCCCAACCCCCTAATCATTTTCATTGCCCTCTGCTGGATTATCTCCTGGGCCACATCCCTACTGTAGTGCGGGGCCCAAAACTGGATTCAGTATTCCAGATGTGGCCTCACCAGTGCCAAATAGAGGGGAATAATCACTTCCCTCAATCTGCTGGCAAAGCTCCTACTAATGCAGCCCAATATGCCATTAGCCTTCTTGGCAACAAGGGCACACTGTTGACTCGTATCCAGCTTCTCGTCCACTGTAATCCCCAGGTCCTTTTCTACAGAACTGCTGCTTAGCCAGTCCATCCCCAACCTGTAGCAGTGCATGGGATTCTTCCATCCTAAGTGCAGGACACTGCACTTGTTCTTGTTGAACGTCATCAGATTTCTTTTGGCCCAATCCTCCAATTTGTCTAGGTCACTCTGGACTCTATCCCTACCCTCCTACCTATCTACCTCTCCCCGCATCTTAGTGTCCTCTGCAAGCTTGCTAAGAGTCCAATCCATCCCATCATCCAGATCATTAATGAAGATGTTGAACAAAACCAGCCCCAGGACAGACCCATGAGGCACTCCACTTGATACCAGCTGACAATTAGACATAAGCTTTCTATCCACCTTATAGTGCATTCATCCAATCCATACTTCTTTAACTTGCTGGCACTAATACTGTGGGACACCGTATCAAAAGCTTTCCCCATATCCACAGAGCCAGTTATCTCATCATAGAAGGTAATCAGGTTGGTCAGGCATGACTTGCCCTTGGTTAATCCATGCTGACTGTTCCTGATCACCTTCCTCTCCTCCAGGTACTTCAAAATCGATTCCTTGAGGACTTGCTCCATGATTTTTCCAGGGACTAAGGTAAGGCTGACGCGTCTGTAGTTCCCCGAATTCTCCTTCTTCCCTTTTTTAAAGGTGGGCACTATATTTGCCTTTCTCTAGTCGTCTGGGACCTCTCCCGATCGTCATGAGTTTTCAAAGATAATGGCGAATGGCTCCACCATCACATCAGCCAATTCCCTCAGCACCCTCAGGTGCATTGCATCCAGTCCCATGGACTTGTGCATGTCTAGCTTTACTAAATAGTCCTTAACCTGTTCTTTCACCACTGACGGCTGCTCACCTCCTCCCCATACTGTGCTGCCCAGTGCAGCAGTGTGGGAGCTGACCTAGTCTGTGAAGACCGAGGCAAAAAAAAAACATTGAGTACTTCAGCTTTTTCCACATCATCTGTCACTAGGTTGCCTCCCCCATTCAGTAAGGATCCCACACTTTCCCTGACCTTCTTCTTGTTGCTAACTTACCTGTGGAAACCCTTCTTGTTACCCTTCACATCCCTTGCTAGCTGCAACTCCAATTGTGCTTTGGCCTTCCTGATTACACCCCTGCATGCTCTAGCAATATTTTTATACTCCTCCCTAGTCATCTGTCCAAGTTTCCACTTCTTGTAAGTTTCTTTTTTGTGTTTAAGCTCACCAAAGATTTCTCTGTTAAGCCAAGCTGGTCACCTGCCATAGTTGCTATTCTTCCTGCACATTGGGATGTTCTTTTTCCTGTGCCCTCAATAAGGCCTCTTTAAAATACAGCAAGCCCTCCTGGACTCCTTTTCCCTTCATATTAGGCTCCGAGGGGATCCTGCCCATCTGTTCCCTGAGGGAGTCAGGGTCTGCTTTTCTGATATCCAGGGTCCGTATTCTGCTGCTCTCCTTTCATCAGGATCCTGAACTCAATCATTTCATGGTCACTGCTGCCTGGGTTGCCACTCACTTCTACTTCCCCTACCAATTCTTCCCTGTTTGTGAGCAACAGGTCAAGAGGAGCACGGTCCCTAACTGGTTCACTCCAACACTTGTATAACACTCACACCTCCTGGATGTGGTGGTCTGTCCCATCTAGTGGCACTAACACCACTTTTAGAGAAAGCAATTAATCAGTCTGCTCTACAGCCTTAGCTAACAGTCATATGGCTTTTACCTCATGCAGTAGAGGCTCATGCATTTAGCTCCAAAGGTCCCAGGTTCAATCCTGGCATCTGGGCTCAAACCTGGGACCTTTGGAATTTAGTACATGAACCGCTACTGCATGAGCTAAATGCCACATTACCCTTAGCTAATGCTGTAGAGCAGACTCATTAATCTCCCTCTAAGTGGTCTCAGTGCCACTACATGGGACAGAGCCCTACACCCAGGAGGTTGTGTGGGTTACCCTTTCACCAGGAATTTGTCCTCAGTGCTCTCCAAAAACTTCCTGGATTGTCTGTGCACTGCTGTATTGCTCTCCCAGCAGATGTCAGGGTGATTGAAGTCTCCCCTGAGAACCAGGGCCTGTGATCTGGAAACTTCTGTTAGTTGTCCAAAGAAAGCCTCATCTATCTCATCCTCCTGGTCTGGTGGTCTATAGCAGATGCCCACCACGACATCACCCTTGTTGCTCTTGCTTCTAAACTTAACCCAAAGACACTCAACGAGCTTTTCTCCAGTTTTATACTGGAGCTCTGAGCAATCCTACTGCCCTCTTACATACAGTGGACATGATTAAGGAAGTGTTTCTGAAGCTAAAAGAGCTGGGGATGGGTGTGCTGGAAGGCACTTAAAGAGTTAACAGTTACTGCAGGTCGTGGGAGGCCTGGATGCAGTGCTAGCTGTCTAGCTCACACCGCTGTTGAGCTAATTTCTTGAGCAGCACTTAATTTTGTAGCCTACGTACATTTTTTACAAAGAACAGATCCCAAGGTGAGGGTATGTTGAAGCAGCTGCCACGATCCATGTGACTTGGAGTAACCGAGGCGGATCTTGGTGTGGGCTTCACACCAGCATGAGGACTATATGCAGCAGAATGACTGGGAGGGGCACATCCCGCCCAGCAGAACTCTCCTCCCATTCACAACAGAACAAGCCCCAATGCTGTGACTACTAATTAAACAACATCCCCCATGCAGCGCAGGCCAAGCGGGTGACATTTACCACTAGCTGTCTGTGAAGAGCCAGCCACAAGCCAGCATTCCTAATAAGTGATTACTGGGGAGATTATCTTCCCTTCCATTATAAATGATCGTTTGTTTGTTCAGAGTTAATTGGTAAAATCACCCTGGGGAATCTGGCAGAGGCTCCAGACCTAGTGATGAGTGGAACTGAGGGTGGCATTGAATCATAGAATATCAGGGTTGGAATGGACCTCAGGAGGTCATCTAGTCCAACCCTCTGCTCAAAGCAGGACCAATCTCCAGACAGATTTTTACCCCAGTTCCCTAAATGGCCCCTCATACGCATCATGCTGGAAATGCATCAACAGGCTAGCAAAGGTGACCCTGTCACATGCCGGGAGATGCAGGTTAGGCTCCATTTTGGACTCCACCCTCCCACATCTCAGAGTCCTGTCGGCCTAGGAGTAAAGCCCAGGTGGAATGGATGCAGAGAGCAATAGAGTGTATGTGATGAATGAGCCACTTGGTCTCAGAAGTGGCTGCAGAGGGAAAGCAGGAAGAGAGACTGAGTTAGTCTTTCTGCCGTGTGTTCCCCACAGCACCCATCATGCTCCACAATCCCTGGAATCGCTGCAATGGCAAGGGGCACCTAGGGTGCTCTGCCTTGACATAATGGAGGCGCTCAGTGGCCCAGCAGGGGCGATTTGCCTCGACATAGTGGAGGTGCTCGGGGGCCCAACGGAGGCACTTTGCCTGAACATAGTGGAGGCGCTCGGTAGCCCAGTAGGGGCGCTCTACCTGGACATAGTGGAGGTGCTCAGTGGCCCAACAGAGGCACTCTACCTGGATGTAGTGGAAGCACTCGGCCCAGCAGGGGCGCTCTGCCTGGACATAGTGGAGGCGCTTAGCAGCCCAGCAGAGGCGCTCTACCCGGATGTAGTGGGGGCGCTCGGCGGCCCAGCAGGGTAGCTCTGCTCGGCCATAGCCGGGGCACTCGGTGGCCCAGCAGGGACGCTCTGCCTGGACATAGTGGAAGCGCTTGGCAGCCCAGCGGAGGTACTCTACCTGGATGTAGTGGGGGCACTCGGCGGCCCAGCGGGGGCGCTCTGCTCAGACATAGCCGGGGCACTCGGTAGCCCAGCAGGGGCGCTCAGCCTGGATGTAACTGGAGCATTCGACAGCAGCAGGGACATCCAGCCTTACACCCTGTGAATTTCATCTTGGGGAGTGTCAGAGTGTGGCTGGGTGTGCTCCTCAGGCAGCTGCATAGTGACAGGTATCCAAAAGCCCCTGGAGGAATGCAGGGATGTCCCAAAAGTGTCCTGTGCCATAACTCCCTGGGACAGGTCCCTTCCTGCTCTTGGCAGCCAATATTAAACATGGGGAAGTAACTTCACAGTCAGAGCTGGGAGAGACAGGCACTGAGCAGAGGTAGGTTGGCTGCTCTGCAAACTGCCTATGTGCTTGTGTCACTGTGGTTTATTCAGTCAGCTTGTGCTGGGCAGGCTGGAGTCCTAGTGCCATAGGGACAAAGACAAACATTCTCATCTGGAGGCAGGAGAATGCAGCCAGCTTCTCCTGAGGCAGCAGCACAGGCCGACTGGAATGGCTGTTTTTCTAGCTCTCACTTCCTAACGCCTGCTGACTTCTCTCACTTAGGCTCCAGCCTAGCAACACCATGTGCCTAACTCGAAGGCCACAACCAGTCGCACTGAGGTCAGCGTGATAACTCATGAGCTGAAAGCTAAGCCATTCTTTGCCTGTCTCGTTTATTTAGGCCGTTCATGGCAGGGACGGCTGCTCCCTCTGTGTCTGTACAGCACCGAGTGCAATGGGGCCCTCATCTTGGCTAGGGTGCTACTGTCACACTGGTAAACCTTATAATGTGCTGAAGTGCCCTGTTGGATGGGCCCCTCAGGAGCAGAGGTAGGTAATACAGAAGTCTGCGGAGTTGTCTGCAAGCCACCAGTGACCCAGAAAATAAAGGGCGAGATTCTGATCTTACAGCCCCTGATGTAAATCCTGAGTAAAGCCACCGAGTTCAGCATTACACCAAAGTGAGATCAGAATTAGGCCTTAATTGTATGTGAGCCTTTGATACTATGAGTTAGATTCTTTGAGCATGACACAGCATCCCTATGCCAAACATGACTGCACAGTAGCACTGATGTTGGGCACTCCAGGCTGGTTGGCAAGCACCCAGAGATCACTCTGCAGCCTTTCACACCTGGGAGTGCCAGTTTTCAGTCCTCACCACAGCAACATGACTACGTGTATGGTCCCTGAGCCTCCCCATCATGTCAGAGCATGCAGCCATTGTGGGGCAGGGGAATCATCCATCGTTTCATTAACGCTGACAAACAGGATGTGTCTGCAGGCTCCTGGACAGTGCGTGAGCCAAGGTCCACCAAAAAGGCCTGGTTTCTGTTGTTGTTTTCAATTCTGGCCATCTCCGTCTACAAAGAACCTTAATTCTGGTATCAAACTCCTAACTCAAAGGAGAGGCTTAGAACTGGGATATGGTTATTCATCTCCAGACTATTGGTTTGCATTTAGCTGAAAACTCATTCCCTCAGAAGGCAGCTTAGTGGCCCATGTGGAATGAACCAGCAGCCTCATTTGAGCTTGGAGCAGACAAGTGTCCACCTGACAACCTACCATTACAGTGGCACTGACTGGCACAAGGACTGGTCACAACTGTTTTTGAACTGTTTGCACCGAACCTGTCTGCTTTCCATAGTAAATTTCAGTATTTCAGTTAAAAGCTGAATGTCCCCAAACTGAGCAGTTTTGAGGCACTGGGTGAAAACTGAAATATTCTGATTCCAAATAGTGCTGCAGCGCCTGAAGAAAGTTGTAGTTTAGACGCCTGAGGCTCCCATTCTGCTCTATGGGCCAATCTCTCTAGCTGGACTACATCTCCCAGAACACACCATAGCCAGGGACCTATGACACTCCATCCCTTTACCAACATGGGAGATGTAGTCCAGCCAGAAAGCCCAGCCATGGAGGAGAATGGGTGCACCAGACACCTGAACTAGAACTCCCATGAGGCAACACAGCACCATTTTGAATCAAAATATTTCAGTTTTCAGCCAAATATTCAGGTTTTCAGTATTTCACCAAAAAGTTGAAAATTTCCATGGGAAAACCCCTCTATTTTCAACCCACTCTAATTGACTCCCATGTTGGAGGGCTCAGCTGGGAAGGCAGGTGCTGACTGGGCATGAGGTACCATCCCATCCCCCAAGCTGGCACTCATGGCTATGGTTGTACACACATGTGAGGAAGGTTGCCCTGCTACTACACATGCCATATAGAAAAACAGAGGTCAGCCCAGCACCTTTGATCAGCACCAAATCCACGGTGTACCTTTACATGATACTTGGCCTGGTCCTTGTGCTTTCACTTTTCTCTCTTGGGTAGTTAAACAGATCATTCTATAAGCCAATCAAAACTTCATAACCCTCCCTTAGTTCAATAGTAGTGATTACTAATAACTATCCATACACAGATGCCATGGTGATGGGCAGGTTAGAGCTATCTGGACAGATTTGATTCAGTTAGATTAAGCATTATATCAGACACAAGTTAACAATTCAGTGTAAATCCATGATTTTCTTATAATCCCCTGTTCCAGACATGGAGTTAGTTCTTCTGGCCATTGTCATTTAGGATTGGGTCATCAGCCACATGCTTCCTTCTGTTGCTAAGCTATCCTCATCTGACATTCCTCTTCCAGGCTCTCTTATTCAGCCCCTGGGCAGTGCTGAGGGGCCATGCTCTGAGATGTGATTGCAGGATAATTGTGGGGTGGATCACATCTTTGTCTTTGCATATCCTGCAGTTTCCCATTAGTATTTAATAGCCCAGTTGTTCCTATTATTAATGATATTGAAATGGTAGCAGCAGGTAGGAACCTGCTCAAGGATCAGGGCCCCATTGCACTAAGCCTTGTCCAGAGATATTAACAAAGACAGTCCATTCTCCAGAGAGCTTGTTCTGAGCAAATACCCAGAAATCCTTGATGTTAGCACTCCTTTAAACAAAGTCCTCTGCCTGCCCATGGGAGGAAGGGAGCCCTAAACTGGGAAAAGGGCTGAGCTGCTCCAGGGGAACTAGGGGTTAAGAGATGCCTCTAAGCTAAAGCAAGTGAAATGTTCCCTAAGCTAACAGGTCTGATCCAAAGTCCATTAAATCAATGGGTGACTTTCCATTGAATTGAGTGGGCCCAGCTGGAGGTGCTGAGCACCTTCAACACCCACTGCTGCTGTTGGGAGCTTGGGATGATGTTCACACCTTCTAGGATCCATTGTTAAGAGGTGTTGTTGCATTGGCCCAGTCCTGCTTCCCTTGCTCGGGCAGCTAATGAGAGTTCTGCAGGATTTGGTCCTATTATGTTTCTGGCTGGAACCTCTATAGTGCAGTGTCCTGTTTGCTGTGATGATAGGAAACACTGGGATCACCATAGGAGCATCCTTTGCACTTGGCTAGCACCTCGACTCGGAGCATGTCAGACTCACAGATCAGGAGCTTTCTCCAAGGGGAGTTGTAAACGGGCTCCCCCTTCAGATCCCACAATCCTGGGCTGGTCCGTTCTTCTGATGCATTATACAGAACACACAGTCCACCGAGGAACCAGCACCAAGTGTTTCTTTCTTAAGCTCCAGGTGCAACACAGTATAGTAGCAGATGGATGGAGGCTCCTCCCAGCTCACTGGGTTAGCCTTTTATACGGTTTGCTTTCTTCTCCGGGTTCTCCAGCTGGGGAGCTAATCACCTCCTTTGCTTGTCAGGCTCCTTACAGGTGTCAGTGATCCCTCCAGCCCATTCACACCCAGTCAAGCCAGCTAACTATCCCCGATGCTAGCCACACAGTGTCCTGGGTGATCTCATTGGCCTGGCCTCCAAAGGGCTCCATTGGTGGCTGCTAGCAGCACCCTGTCACAGGAATCAGTTCCCAAAGGAGCTAACAACTGGGGGAGCTCACCCTTTGCCCCAGCAGCAGTGCTTGAACTGGAAGGCGTAAAGCTGTCCTGCAGCGGCTCAGGGGTGTTTGTATCTACCTCAGAGAAGACTGTTTGGAGGCAGGGCACCAACCCCAGATTGGCTGTGAGTTCTCTGCTTAGAATTCACCAACCAGTTATCAAGTGTAAACTCCCCAGGCTCTATAACAGCCTTAACATGGAGTCACAGACCCTCCCCTTGGGTAGTCCGATCTGTCTCGCCACCCAGGTGAGCTGCCTCTGGGATAGACGGTCCCTTATACCAAGGATCACGGCAATATTCAGGTTACTCCCAGTACCAAAAGACCAGGCACTTATCCAGGTCAATTGCACCTTAGACCTCACACCAGCAGCAACACTTGTAGCCAATCCTATAATAAGCTATCTAAAGATTTATTAGCTAGAAAAAGGAAGTCAAGGGAGTAATTTACAAGGTTAAACCAGGAAAACATATATACACCCAAATGAGTTCCAGCCTTCAGTTTAAAAAAATAATAGAAGCTTCTGTGATAAGCAAGCTCTGTATGTTCTTTAGGACTAATCCAGGCCAAGCACTGAGGATCTTTTGCTTATGCCTAGTAAGCCTTGCCCCTCAGAGCGCAAGTAGCATAAAAATACAATTCCTTCTTGTTACGGCTTTTTATTCCTTTCCCCCTTCTCCTTTCAGTGGCAATTCAGTTGTTGGGAGGAATTCACCTGGATGTCTCCTCTTCATAGGGTGAGGGGAATACTCAACAAAGTCTTTTGTCCCCTGATATTCCACAACAATTCATCTGGTGTTGATGGGCCTCCTTTGCTGGGTATTTCACATGGGTTAATGCTTCTCTCCTGTCTTGTGATTTACAGTCACAGAGCAAACACTTATATTATAATAGAGGATACAGATATTGTAAGTGAGGTTAATACAGGCAACAACTTACAAGCATTTTATTAAGTCTAAACATTAAACACATTCTTATAATTCTGATACCTATTTTAACACCAACATGCAGGTGAGCCAGACTGGTTCCAGCTCTGAGTTTGTCAGTGCTCAGTTTATACCTAGGGGCCTTGGCTTGAGCTGGCACCTGCTCTGCCAGCGTCACAGAGGGAAAGGGGAGAGAAGGATGGAAAAGACTAGTTTCCATCCTGTGCACCACCACTGGTGTTGGAGGAAGTGTGCACCAATATTTTTTCCACTCTTTGCCCTCTAGGGAAGTGGGGATTTGGCATTCCCACCTGCCTGCAGGGAGGGGAGGTGTCCCGGGGTCCCATAGGTACCTGTGCTGCATTGTCCTCGCTGGCTGGCTGCCACATCTACCCTGGGGGTGTGAAATTGCTCACAGGATCTGAAATAACTGTCACTTGTAAAAGCAGCAAAGAATCCTGGGGCACCTTATAGACTAACAGACGTTTTGGAGCATGAGCTTTCATGGGTGAATACCCACTTCGTCAGATGCATGTAGTGGAAATTTCCAAGGGCAGGTATATATATGCAGGCAAGCTAGAGATAATGAGGTAGTTCAATCAGGGAGGATGAGGCCCTGTTCTAGCAGTTGAGGTGTGAAAACCAAGGGAGGAGAAACTGGTTTTGTAATTGGCAAGCCATTCACAGTCTTTGTTTAATCCTGAGCTGATGGTGTCAAATTTGCAGATGAACTGAAGCTCAGCAGTTTCTCTTTGAAATCTGGTCCTGAAGTTTTTTTGCTGCAGGATGGCCACCTTAAGGTCTGCTATAGTGTGGCCAGGGAGGTTGAAGTGTTCTCCTACAGGTTTTTTTATATTGCCATTCCTAATATCTGATTTGTGTCCATTTATCCTTTTCCGTAGCGACTGTCCAGTTTTGCCAATGTACATAGCAGAGGGGCATTGCCGGCATATGATGGCATAGATTACATTGGTGGACGTGCAGGTGAATGAACCGGTGATGGTGTGGCTGATCTGGTTAGGTCCTGTGATGGTGTTGCTGGTGTAGATATGTGGGCAGAGTTGGCATCGAGGTTTGTTGCATGGATTGGTTTCTGAGCTAGAGTTACTATGGTGCTGTGTGCAGTTACTTGTGAGAATATGTTTCAGGTTGGTAGGTTGCCTGTGGGCGAGGACTGGCCTGCCACCCAAGGCCTGTGAAAGTGTGGGATCATTGTCCAGGATGGGTTGTAGATCCCTGATGATGCATTGGAGAGGTTTTAGCTGGGGACTGTATGTGATGGCTAGTGGAGTCCTGTTGGTTTCTTTCTTGGGTTTGTCTTGCAGTAGGAGGCTTCTGGGTACACGTCTGGCTCTGTTGATCTGTTTCCTTATTTCCTCGTGCGGGTATTGTAGTTTTGAGAATGCTTGGTGGAAGTTTTGTAGGTGTTGGTCTCTGTCTGAGGGGTTAGAGCAGATGCAGTTGTACCTCAGTGCTTAGCTGTAGACAATGGATAGTGTGATGTGCCCAGGATGGAAACTGGAGGCATGAAGGTAGGCATAGCAGTCGGTAGGTTTTTGGTATAGGGTGGTGGTAATGTGACCATCACTTATTTGCACCGTGGTGTCTAGGAAGTGGACCTCCCGTGTAAATTGGTCCAGGCTGAGGTTGATGGTGGGGTGGAAGCTGTTGAAATCGTGGTGGAATTTTTCCAGAGTCTCCTTCCCATGGGTCCAGATGATGAAGATGTCATCAATGTAGCCTAGGTAGAGAAGGGGCGTGAGTGGACGAGAGCTGAGGAAGCGTTGTTCCAGGTCAGGCATAAAAATATTGGCATATTGTGGGCCATGCGGGTGCCCATAGCGGTGCCACTGATCTGGAGATATATATTGTCATCAAATTTGAAATAGTTGTGTGTAAGGATAAAGGCACAGAGCTCAGCAGCCAGTTGTGCTGTGGCATCATCAGGGATACTGTTCCTGACAGCTTGTATTCCATCTGCGTGTGGGATGTTCGTGTAGAGAGCCTCTACATCCATGGTGGCGAGGATGGTGTTTTCTGGAAGGTCACCAATGCATTGTAGTTTCCTCAGGAAATCAGTGGTGTCACGGAGATAGCTGGGAGTGCTGGTGGCATAGGGTCTGAGTAGAGAGTCCACATATCCAGACAGTCCTTCAGTGAGAGTGCCAATGCCCAAGATGATGGGGCGTCCAGGATTTCCGGGTTTGTGGATCTTGGGTAGTAGATAGAATAACCCTGGTCGGGGCTCTAAGGGTATGTTGATTTGTTCCGGTGTTAGTGTAGGGAGTGTCCTGAGTAGATGTTGCAGTTTCTTAGTGTATTCCTCAGTGGGATCTGAGGGAAGTGGCCTGTAGAATTTGGTGTTGGAGAGTTGTCTGGCAGCCTCCTTTTGGTAGTCAGACCTGTTCATGATGACAACAGCACCTCCTTTATCAGCCTTTTGATGATAATGTCTGGGTGGTTTCTGAGGCTGTGGATGGCATTGCGTTCTGCACGACTTAGGTTATGAGGCAAGCGATGTTGTTTTTCCACAATTTCTGCCTGTGTACGTCGGCGGAAGCATTCAATGTAGAGGTCCACACTGTCATTTCGACCCTCAGGAGGAGTCCATGTGGAGTTCTTCTTCTTGTGCTATTGGTGGGAGGGTACCTGTGTATCAGTGCGCTGTTCAGTGTTGTCCTGAAAGTATTCTTTGAGTCGGAGATGGCGAAAGTAGGCTTCCAGATTGCCGCAGAACTGTATCATATTGGTGGAGGTGGCAGGGCAGAAAGAAAGTCCCCGAGATAGGACAGACTTTTCTTCTGGGCTGAGTGGATAGTTGGATAGATTGACAATATTGCTGGGTGGGTTGGGGGTACCACGGTTGTGGCCCCATGAGGCAGGTAGGAGTTTAGACAGCTTACAGTCCTTTTTCCTTTGTAGAGAGGTGAAGTGAGTAATGTAGATCTCCTGCCCCTGGAAATTTCCACTACATGCATCTGACGAAGTGGGTATTCACCCACGAAAGCTCATGCTCCAAAACGTCTGTTAGTCTATAAGGTGCCACAGGATTCTTTGCTGCTTTTACAGATCCAAACTAACACGGCTACCCCTCTGATACTTAACTGTCACTTGGTGCAACTTCACTTTCAGCAGGGTCCAGGGATCAAACTGAACAGTGAAATGGGGCAGCCAGGGAGCCAGCACTCATGCTGGGAGGGGGAGGTTTCCTTCCAGTTAGCTTCACTAACATTTAGGGTCTGATTCAGGGGTCACTCAGTTATGCCTAGGGAGCACAGTCACCTAGTCCCATGCAATCCCCTCCTCCTGCCCCCAGTCCACAAATGTGTTCCCAGCCCAACCCAAAACACAGCCACCGAGCTGAGGAATTCACCCAGATACATGTAAAACAGTGGGAAGAGTGTTGGAATATTTGCCTTCCCCTTGGCCTTGCAGCAATTCTTCAGCCAACAGAATGCTGTTCTACACACTGCAATTCCCTGGCTTCCTTCGGGGCAGAAAAAGGCAGATTTTTGTCACCTGGAGGCATCTGGTGTTGTTATTTTTACACCCCTCCCTCCTCTGTCATTTATTGCTCCCTGCCTCTGCTCTGCTGGGGTTCAGATTGACAGGTCTGCCCTCCTGGTTCAGGGTTTTTCACCCTCTTCCTCATTCCAGTTGGTTTCCATTTGTGACCTTCATGTGGGAGTCTGTGATGGCATCTGGAGTGTGTACCTGAACATGTTCAGTGCTTCCTGCGAAGTCCATAGGTGCCGACTCCATAGGTGCTCCAGGGCTAGAGCACCCATAGAAAATAATTGGTGGGTGCTCAGCATCCACCAGCAGCTCCCTTGGCCCCCCCTTGCCCCCCTGCTCCAGCTTACCTCCGCCTCTGCCTCCTCTGTGAGCACGCCACCGCGTCCTGCTTCTCCCCTCTCCTCCCAGCGCTTGCTTTGTGACACAGCTGATTCATGGGGCAGAGAGGGAGGGGGGATGAAGGAGAATGCGGCGTGCTGGGGGAAGAGGTGGGGCCGGGGCAGGGATTTGGGGAAGGGATCCAATAGGGGCAGGGAGGGGGCAGAGTTAGGGCGGGGACTTTAGGGATGGGGTTGGAATGAGGGTGGGGCCAGGGGCAGGGATGGGATGGAGTCGGGCGGGGCCAGGGTTGGGGAAAGGGGCGGGGGGGGTGCGGGCACCCACCGGCGCTGAGAAAGTTGGCGCCTATGGCTGACTATGAGCCGCCAATGTGATATGGCCGTTAAAAAAGCTAATGCAGTTTTAGGATGCTTCAGGCGAGGCATTTCCAGCAAAGATAAGGAGGTGTTAGTACCGTTATACAAGGCACTGGTGAGATCTCATCTGGAATACTGTGTGCAGTTCTGGTCTCCCATGTTTAAGAAGGATGAATTCAAACTGGAACAGGTTCAGAGAAGGGCTACTAGGATGATCCGAGGAATGGAAAACCTGTCTTATGAAAGGAGACTCAAAGAGCTTGGCTTGTTTAGCCTAACCAAAAGAAAGTTGAGGGGGAATATGATTGCTCTTTATAAATGTATCAGAGGGATAAATATTAGGGAGGGAAAGGAATTATTTAAGCTTAGTACCAATGTGGACACAAGAACGAATGGATATAAACTGGACACTAGGAAGTTTAGACTTGAAATTAGACAAAGGTTTCTAACCATTAGAGGAGTGAAGTTCTGGAACTGCCTTCCAAGGGGAGTAGTGGGGGCAAAAGATATATCTGGCTTTAAGACTAAGCTTGATAAGTTTATGGAGGGGATGGTATGATGGGATAGCCTAATTTTGGCAATTAATTTGCCAATTGATGTTTGATTATCAGCAGGTAAGTATGCCCAGTGGTCTGTGATGGGATGTTAGATGGGATGGGATGAGTTACTGCAGAGAATTCTTTCCTGGGTGCTGGCAGGTGAGTCTTGCCCACATGCTCAGGGTTTAACTGATTGCCCTATTTTGGGTCAGAAAGGAATTTTCCTCCAGGGCAGATTGGCAGAGGCCCTGGAGGTTTTTCGTTTTCCTCTGCAGCATGGGGCATGGATCACTTGCTGGAGGATTCTCTGCAGCTTGAGGTCTTCAAACCACAATTTGAGGACTTCAGTAACTCAGACCTAGGTTAGGGGGTTGTTACAAGAGTGGGTGGGTGAGATTCCGTGGCCTGCGTTGTGCAGGAGGTCAGACTAGATGATCATAATAGTCCCTTCTGACCTTAAAGTCTATGAGTCTATGAGTCTGGTGGAAACGAGCTGTTGGTTGGTGGTTTCTCAGCTCTCTTAATTGGGATGACTTCTTTCCAACCCATGCCCAGACTCTTTCAAAGGCACTTATGTTCGAAGGTGTCTAGTTTTCTTTCTAGCGTGTTGGTAGCTCACCAGCTCTCACAGATGTGTGTTAGCACTGAAATTAAATTTGAATGAAAATTCTCAGTTTGGTTGTGATGCTGCATATCTTTGATTGCCTAATGCTGTTGAGTTTAGTAAATGCTGTGGCTGCCTTTTCTATCCTTGAGGTCACTTCCTTCTTGAGGTCTCCATTGGCCAACATGGTGCAGCTAGGTAGATGAACTGTTCCACTTTCTTGATCTTTCTTTCTTGATCTTTTTGCCTTCTAATGTAATGTTACTGCTTGACGTCTGGGTTTCAAGGACGTTTGTTTTAGCATAACAAATGTTGAACCCTGCTGGACCCTGCCAAGTTTGTCTTTGTACATTTTCAGGGGTGTCGCTTAGAAGTGCAAAATAGTCAACAACATATAGGTCTTCTTGGCATTTGCCATCTACCCAAGTTATACCAGTGTTTGTTTTGCTAACACACTTCTTCATGATCGTATCTGTGCCAAGCAGCAGTGGAGATAAAATGCAACCCTGTTTCACACAATTCTGCTGTCCAGCTGTTCGCAGCTGTGTACATGGCGTTGAGGATGTTGATGACTTTAGCGGGCATTCTGTAGGCCCGAAGAATATCCCACAGCATATGCCTGTGCAGACTGTCGGATGCCTTTTGGAAATCAATGACATTGATGATTAGGAGAACTTGTTATTCTAAACATTCTTCTGTCATGGTCCTTAGTGTGCGTATCCAGTCTACACAGGATCTCTTGGACCTGATGCCAGCCTGTTCTTCTCCAAGCTTAGCATGCATTGCTGTTTATTTGGGAAGAAAGCAAAGCATAGCAGCTTCTGATTTTCTGGGGCGGGGGGAGGTGCAGGAGGTGATCGGGGAGACGTGTATTAGAGCTGGTGTCAAGTCACCTCTGAGCGGCAGGAGACTGGACTGATCGGTTGTGGTGCTAATGTGTGTGGTGCTTCCATTTAAATAAATTACCAAAAGCCCTTAGACATAAATGAGAGCAGGACTGGAGCCTTCAAAATTCAGCTCCCAGAACTGTATGAGCTCCCAGACCCTGTGATCTCTACATTTTCCAGGGACCAGAGGTGTGGCTGCAAGAGCACAATTTTGCCCTTAGTCTGGTGAATCGGGATGGGTGCAGCAGCCAGTGTTCCGTGATTGAGTGGGCTGCGCTCAGGTCTGGGAATCAGGTCTAGAAAACGACCTGCGAGGGAAGATTAAAAAAAACTGGGTTTGTTTAGTCTGAAGAAGAGAAGACTGAGGGGGAACATGGTAACAGTTTTCAAGTATATAAAAGGTTGTTACAAGGAGGTGGGAGAAAAATTGTGCTCCTTAGCCTCCGAGGAGAGTACAAGAAGCAATGGGCTTAAACTGCACCAAGGGCGGTTTAGGCTGAACATTAGAAAAAACTTCCTGTTAGGGTGGTTAAGCACTGGAATAAATTACCTAGGGAGGTTGTGGAATCTTCTTCACTAGAGATTTTTAATAGCAGGTTGGACAACACCTGTCAGGGATGGTCTTGATAATACTTAGTCCTGCTAGGAGTGCAGGGAACTGGACTAGCTGACCTCTCAGGTCCCTTCCAGTCCTACAGTTCTACGATTCTATGAACTCTATCTCCACTGTGCCTGTGGGAGTTGCCAGTGGCCATGGCTCAGAGTGCAACAGTCCCTAGATCACCATGGCTTTGGTCGCGTTGCCGACTGAGCTCCTCCAAGCCAGCCGCTGGATTTCTGCCCCCCAAGGCACTTGGTTAGTGTGACAAAAATAGGCTACAAATGATTTATGCATGTAATTGCTGGCCAAATTCCTGCCATAGACACCAATGTCACTCACCCACGTTACCCCCCATGCTCTTCTTTACATCAGCTTCTGGAGTCAGACTATCAGAACAAGAGATCAGCGAGCCCGTTATGCCTCCTCGCAGTCCTGCTGCCTGCCCTGGAGAGTGAGGGAGCGCAAGCCCAGCCCCATCACCAACCAGATTAGATGTGATATCAGCACATTCCCTGAGGACAGAAAGCCCCAGTTTCATGCTCTCACTGTCAAGTGCCTTGAACAATTTCTCTTCTCATTAACAGCAGTGCTAGTCACTGAGTTTTCAAGGAAAATGACTCCAGTGATGGAGACATTGGCTTTGAAAGCAAAGCAGGAAGTAAAGCTGCCGTGCTGGAATATAAATGCTAAATTGCCATAGCCAGCACCTGGCAGCACTTGGAAGAGACTTGGAGGTGGCTCTTGCTGTCTTGTGAGCTGTTAGAGAAGCAATGGGTATTGCTCCTCGGCCCCTCTGCTGTCATCTGGCAAGCAGCTGGCCTGTCCCGGTGTCATGGAGTCACCAGGCGATGCTCTGGAACTGCTCCCCACCAAGCCAGTCAGGACTTTGGGGAGCCTCCTCTACCTTGGAGCAGACTTGTTCAGGGCAAGAAGCTCACACAGCTTCACCTCCTGGGTCTCTCCTTGGAGCATTCAGCATTCTCTGCCCCTTCGTGCACTTCCCACCGCGAGTCCACCCCAGCGGGGTCCTGGGGAAGCCACCGGGTTCTGCACCCCCACTTTGCAGTCAGACGTGACTCTCAGCCAGCCAGTAACACAGAGGTTTATTCGATGACAGGAACAGGGTTTAAAACAGAGCTTGTAGATACAGCGAACCGGACCCCTCGGCTGGGTCCATTCTGGGGAGCAGTGAGCCAGACCCCCAGGTCTGCCCTCCACCCTTGACCCCAGCCAGCTCCAGACTAACAACCCCTCCCAGCCCCTCCTCTCTGCTCAGCTCCTTTCCCGGGCCAGGAGGTCACCTGATCCCTTTGTCTCCAACACCTTCAGCTGGCACCTTTGCAGGGGAGGGGCCCAGGCCATCAGTTGCTAGGAGACAGAGTGTCAGGCATTTAGGTGCACTGGCCCTTTGCTCTGCCAGATACTTAAGAACTGCCATGGGGACACTGAGGCACCAACACAGTATTCAGAGAAAACATTAAGAACTTTCCCAGTTCGTCACATCTCTCCCCCCTTTGAGACCGAACTGAGCGAGGTCACTTCAGCCAGTGACCTGGGGAAGTTCGTACCCACCAACGTTCCCATGGATGCCCCAGCATCTCTCCCATCCCTTGGTGTGAGTTACACCAGGACAGTCCAGTCTTACGCCCTCCCTTAGGTCGGGTGTGCTTGATGGCACTTGCAGACCGCATGTGGGAAGGTTTATGCAGCCCACACCCTTTGCCACCCCAGTACCGCTGGGCTTCAAGCTGGGATTGGTTGGGTCTTTTCCCAGCACTCTGGTCTGTGATTCGGGCTCCCTTGGTTAAGAGCCCCCATCTTGGCCTTGCCAGCTTTGGGCGTGGGCAGCCGCTTCCCAATTTGTGGCCCAGACACAACACCTCTGCCGTCCCCCCTTGCACTTTCCAGCTTTTACCGTCAGTCCCACCTCCTTGAGGCAGCCCAGCCCCCTCTTCACCTGGGACACCTGTTCCTCCCAGGTCTGGCTAAAGATGCACATGTTATCAGTGTCTGCCAGGGCCAAGTTCTCCATCCCTCTCAGCTTGTCTAGAATCTCCCCAGGCCTAGGCATGGGGTCGGCATCGGACACTGTGATAGCTTTAAGCTTCTGATAGCCCCCATAAAACCAGATCATCCTGTCTCGCTTGGGGATCAGCCGCAAGGGTGAGGCCCATGGGCTGTAAAATGGCTGGATCCCATCTAAAGCCAGCATGTCCCTGACCTCTCTCCCCATGTTCTGGGCTGCTTTCCCAGTGACTTTGAATGGGGAACACCTGATGGGGAGATTGTCTCCCACCTCAGGGAAGAGATCCCCCCGGGGGTCTTCCCCCTTCTTCATCAAATCCTCCCTCTTCAGGTTCAGGGGTCCCCTCACTCTCCTCCCATCCAGCAGCTCAAATGGGAAGAACCCTGTGGATTCCTGGGGCACCACCAGCTGCCTCCCGATTCCCCCTAGTTCTACTTCCCCCTGGGGAGCCCATTCCCGGGACAGGAATCCCTTCTCCTGCAGGACTCTGTCACTGCAGCCTTCCCCAAGGAGGTTTGCAGCGCTGTGGCCAGCAAGTTCCCTCAGCTTCTCCAAGGAGAGATCCCTCTGCAGCTTGGTCTGGGCTTCAGCTGCTGGGGCAGGGAGTGGGACCTGCTCCCTCTCGCTGGCTGGGCCTGGGGTCACAGCCCCCCTGAGCCCTGTCCCTGGTAGCTCCCTCCCTGCTGTGTAATCACTTCCCAGCAGCACGTCTGGACCAGGCAAACCTGTTTGGCAGCCGACCTGCCCTGCCCGGGTGTCCCCCCACTCAGCTGGGGTCTCAGCTCCCCCCGTGCTCAGCGCTGCCCTTGCTGTCCCAGTGGGGACAGGTAGCGAGCTCTCTGCTCTGGTCACAGCATCAGAGCCAGTGTGAGCCCCCTCTCCGGTGTGCAGGAGGGCGGGGAGCATCTCTCCCTCCCACTCAGCCCCAGGGGGCTGGTTACAGGTAGGCAGGTATCCTGAGCCCAGCAGCCCCTCCCCCCTGCCAGCCAGGTCATTTGCATTTTCACTGACCATTTCCATCCTAGCCAATTGGTTCCCTGGATTTGAATTCAAACCCTCGGCGGTTACAGGAGCGGGGCCTGGATCCTGTCCCATGGGGAGACAGTCACCCCCCAACAGGGCCTCCCAGCCGATATCCTGGAGATCCCCAACTACCAGCCAGCCCGACCCCTCCTGGGTCTGCACAGGGATCCAGGCCATAGGCAGGGCGAGGGGCTTCACCCCAGGGAACTTCACCCAGGTTCCACAGTCCCTCAGCATCTGGGGCTGCACCACCATAGTTCTCTCTGTCCCAGGGTCTCGCCCCCGCAGACGTGTTTTCCCACTGACCCCTGGGCACTCCCCTATGTCTCTCTGCTCCACCATCACCAGTCCACGCTGCTGCTGCTTCTCATGCAGCTTTTCCTCGGGCTCTTGCTTTCTCTCATGGTCCTCTTGCTCTCTCGGGCTCTGCTCCCATCCCATCCGTCTCCAATCGCCTGATGGGGAACCCAGTCGTGAAGACCCTAGTCTGATTGGGGACCAGACTCCCGGGGATGCCTGGCTGATGCTCCAGCTGCTCTCAGATCCTCTTGTAGCCCCATCTGGGCCAGGAATCTGCTCCTCAGAGCGGTCCTTTTCCTCCAACTGCACGATTAACTGTGCTTTGGTGAATTTCCCCACGCGTAACCCTCTCTTTGTGCACAGGATCACAATGTCCTTCTTAAGGAAATGGTGATAGGCCATCACTTCACCATTCCCAAGTGGCTCTGGGCTCACAGGGCTGTGTGCTCTTGGCTCCCCCATGGTTTCCAGGAAGAACCCCTGGTGTGCCAGCCCTTCTCGTGATCACCACCTCTTTGCCAGGGTCGAGCTGCAGACTCCTCCGCCCCTGGGACTGCTCCTGCAATCCCTAGGGGAACCCTGTTACTGCAAAAATCCTTCTCTCTCCCAGGGTCGAGCAGCAAGCTCCTCCGCCCCTGAGACTGCTCGCTGCAGTCCTCAGGGGGACCCCGTTACTCCAACAGTCCTTCTCACTGGTCACACACTCCCAGAGGTTAACTGCCCCCTGAAACTGTCCCACTCTGAGCCTTCAGCACGCCTGGTCCTCATTATCCCTCCTCTGTTTTACTGCTCCCCAGTCACTTACTGCAAGCAGCGCCATTCACGGGGTGCAGTACATCCCACCTCTGCCACCAGTTGTCACGGAGTCACCGGGCGATGCTCTGGAACTGCTCCCCACCAAGCCAGTCAGGACTTTGGGGAGCCTCCTCTCCCTTGGAGCAGACTTGTTCAGGGCAAGAAGCTCACACAGCTTCACCTCCTGGGTCTCTCCTTGGAGCATTCAGCATCCTCTGCCCCTCCGTGCGCTTCCCGCAGCGAGTCCACCCCAGCGGGGTCCTGGGGAAGCCACCGGGTTCTGCACCCCCACTTTGCAGTCAGACGTGACTCTCAGCCAGCCAGTAACACAGAGGTTTATTCGATGACAGGAACAGGGTCTAAAACAGAGCTTGTAGATACAGCGAACCGGACCCCTCGGCTGGGTCCATTCTGGGGGGGCAGTGAGCCAGACCCCCAGGTGTGCCCTCCACCCTTGACCCCAGCCAGCTCCAGACTAACAACCCCTCCTAGCCCCTCCTCTCTCCTCAGCCCCTTTCCCGGGCCAGGAGGTCACCTGATCCCTTTGTCTCCAACACCTTCAGCTGGCACCTTTGCAGGGGAGGGGCCCAGGCCATCAGTTGCTAGGAGACAGAGTGTCAGGCATTTAGGTGCACTGGCCCTTTGCTCTGCCAGATACTTAAGAACTGCCATGGGGACACTGAGGCACCAACACAGTATTCAGAGAAAACATTAAGAACTTTCCCAGTTCGTCACACCCGGATCACAGCCCGGTTGGTGAGAGAGGGTAGAAAACAGCTGGCTGAAGAGAAGTGCCATCATGGAAGAACCTGGGCTGTCCGATGTGCCATGTTTTGTCAGGACACATAGGAGGAGCCATGGCTAGCACGGCCTTTGCCCGGACAGTTCTGTGCCCCACCAGCATCTCCAACTGGCCTTGCCTAGTCAGCCAGCAGTAGCTCTTGATTTCTTCCTACAGACAATGGTTTCACAGCCTTGAGATGAAGGTAAGGCAGCTGCCTTCCCCTGCAGGAGCCGGGGGCAAGGCTGGCCTGGCATCCACAGGCCCTCCTGCAAAGACAAATACCCAGGCCAACGCAGTGGCCTGCTCTGCCTGTGGGTGTGGTGGGGCCTTCAGCAAGCCCTGCCCTCACCCCATCCTGCTGCTCGATCTGGCTGGAGCTGGGATTGCTCAGTCAGGGCAGGAATGCAAGGTTCCCCAGCAGTTGAGTTTCTGGGCTCAAGCCCCAGACAAGCCAGCAGCAATCACATTGTTGCACATTGCACATACACTGGACATTCCTGGGGGAGGAAGCCAGAGTCTTAACTGGGGGCACACGACTTTAATGGCAGGGATTCCGCCCAAGCAATGCCTGGCACAGGGCAGGCAGATGCTACCCTCTTTGTTCTTCTTCTGGGGAGCACAGTGTTCCTGGCAAAGCCCATGGGGTGGGTTGGACTCCAGACCAGCCTGCCGACTATCCCAGCATGCCTTGCTAGACGCTGGAGCCGAAGAAGGACTGCTAGGACTATTGGGCCCTGTGCTGATTCTGCCACTGACTTGGGCCTCCTCTCCATTCCCTATGTGTAGGAAGGGGATTGTGATGGGGCGCTGTGGGGCTGACTGTAGCAATGCTGGTGAAGTGCTCTGAAACTTTTGCTAAATGGTACTAGAGACGTGCAGAGGTGTACAGGGTTACTATCCATGGGCAGGGACCGCCATCACGGTGTGGGTGTGTGTTTGTGTGTGTGCATGTTCATGGGTGGCATGCACATTTGTGTGTTTGCACTGGCCATCCCAGTGAGGGTTATCCAGAGCTTGCAGCATCTTCCTGACTCTGCGGGAGGCCTGGTGGCACTAGGCACTAAAGTCCAGCGGGAAGGGACGGTCAATTCCGTATCTGATTTCAATCAGAAAAACTACCGCAAAGAGTGACTCAAAAGAACATTGCTACCCAACAAGCCAGAAAGCTCAGGGTTAACTGCAGAACCTTGACTCTCTCTCCTACACTGTCCTCAACACTACCCCACTGGGCATCCTTAATTCAGTCTGCTTGTGCACATGCCTTGAAACCCACTCTTTGAGTACACAATTAGTTGCAGGGGACCTCTGTGTCTGCTGGTGAGTGTGCTGCTAGCTGCACAGAGATCCTCAGAAGTTGCAGTGAGAAGCAGCCAGCATGCAGTGAGCACTGGGGAGAGCCCTGCCTCACCCACGGCCTGGTGTCTTCCCTATGCAGGCAGCAGCTCCCCGAAGCAGCAGCAGCTACATCTCTCCAGGATCTTTTAGCTCTGCACCACATGTGACGTGCTAGGGGCACTGGGCTGCCCTCTCCCCTGTGGGAGATTGGGGGACTATAATTAAGCAGCTCTAGCAGCAGACTGCTGCACCAGTGCTGGCTGAGATCCCCAAACCCTCTCAGCAGTGTCCAAGTGAAGCCAGTTTTCCATGAGACACCGAGAAGCACGTCTCTCCCCCACACTCACCAAGAGCTACCCCTGAGCAAATGCCAGCTCGGCTCTTCTAAAACACTCTGCCTCTGAGTGCCAGGGTCTGGATCTTACTCCCTGGGTCTCCAAGGGCTGGATTATGTCCCCAGCACAGGCAGCCCAGCCCCAAGAGCACCTCGGTTAACTTCCTTCACTGCTCCCTCTCCTCAACCCCTAGCCCGAGGCTGTGCACTCTGCTCTGCTAACTAGTGTGTGAGGAGTAGGAGCCAAGGTGCTGCCCGTTCCCCACCCTTCCCTGTTCCAGGAGGTGGGAGTTGCCCAGCTGAATAAAAGGAGTTTCCTAGCCCGGCATGGGCGAGCCAGCAAGACCACAAGACAGCCCCAAATGAGCAGAGTTGGTTTGCTCAGCCCTAGGAATGAAATATCAAGCAGCCTTGGCTATAGCGAGTAGCCAGGCAGGGCAGAGTGAAAGAGGAGGCTAACTGGCCAGTGCTTGCTGCACCTGTGTTATGTGATTGAGCCCTAAGCAGCTAATGCTTTTGTGTGAACCCAGCAGGGTCCCTGTCTGTGCAGCTAAATTCATCCTGAAACTCCTTACTAGCACTTCCCCTTACTGCTTGTTCCTCGGGAGTGAAAGGGGAACCATCAAATGCGGTAGGCCTGCCTCTAGAGGGGTGATCTCCTGCCTAGCTGGGCTCACATCTGGGCACTGAGGCGGGAGGCTGTACATGATGGAAATGGCAGGACAGGTTTGGGTTTGTGTGGGGAGGGGTGCGGGGCACATATAGGATGTGTGAGGAGAGGTAACTGCATTCAGGCGTGTGTTAAGGGTCTGAAACAGGAGGGGAGCTCTCACTGCACCAGCCCAGGAGGAGGGGGAACTGTGGAGGGTCATTGCTTAATTACCCCAGCTAGGGAGGGAGTGTGGGGCATGGGGTTTTCACTGGGAAGGGAGGGGAAGGGAAGCTCGGCAATCTAGAGCGCTGTGCAAAGCCTACGGGGCCATGCACCACGTGCTGTGCATCTCCCCGAGGCCCCTTCCTGGCCGTGGCTTACAGCACCCACTGAGCAGAGCGGGTGGGAGCCACAGCATTTCCGACCCCTGCGCCAGCTCCGTGGAGCTAAGTGAGTTAGCTGGACACTGTCCTTTAAAACCAGCCACAGCAGAGTCCTGCCCACGTTCCCCAGCAAAGGGCTCGCATGGAAGGGCTACAGAAGCTGCATTAGATGCTTTGAAATATTGACATCGCTCCATAAACAGTGATCTGCAAAAGCTGCCCCTTCCCTTTCTGAGCCCAGGGCCGTTCTCTGGGGCGTGAGTCCTGGGCAAACCCCGCTCCCAGAACCAGAAACCAAAAGGACTGGCAGGGCGTTTTCTGCTAGCTCCTCTCCTCCCTGTCTCCTGTGCTGGCAGGACACGGGCGGAGCACGGGAGGGGCTGGGCAGTGCCAAGGCTGCACCGAGAGGTTGCAAGCCAGAGCGTGGAAAGGCTAGTGCTTATTGATGGTAGGGCTGTGAAATGTGCAGCGCCTGCATCCCAAACTCCAGCCTTTACAGGCGAGTGAAGGAGCGGCAGGAGGGAGTTGAGCAGAGAGCTTCCTACACCGGGACAGAGCCAATGATGCAAAGTCCTGGGCAAGGGCAAGGAAGGGAGCTCAGGCACCCAGCAATGCATTGCAGCCCACGAGTAGGAGAAGCCTTTGCACCCTCTAGTGCCATCTGAGTAGCTCTGCACTGCATCTAGGAAAGGAGCATTTCACATAGGGCTTCTCTGCACTTAAATCACAGCGCTTCAGTGTAGACACTGTCTGCGCTGATAGGAGGGGTGCCCCATGCCCTGGGATCTGGCATTCCCTGCTGCACCCTGCACGCTGGGGACGGGCATCATCTGCTGTGCCCCACACCCTGGAGTTTGGCGTTCCCCTCTCTGCCCTATGTGGTGGGGTCTGGTGTTCCCTGCTGTGCCCTGCACACTGGGGACTGGCATTCCCCACTGTGCCCCGCACCCTGGAATCTGGTGTTCCCCGCTGCCCCCTCAAACTGGGTCTCGCATTTCCCACTGTGCCTTGCGGTGCAGGGTGGGTATTTGGGGTTGGGCCACTGAAAGCTGACTGGGCACACAGTGCCAACTCCCTTCTGCATCCAGGAAGAAACTTCTATTAATGACAGCAAAAAAATACATGAAGCTCTTCCCCCTAATGCTACTTTCTGTGTTAGCAATAGCTGCCCCAGCATGGCTGTGACGGGAGGGGAAGGGTGTGACATCACTCAGAGAGTATGTGGGGGGTCTATGTCATCGCTAAGTGGCTGTAGGTGACTGTGCCATTGCTAAGGGGGGGAGAGCTGTGTCACCACTAATGGGCAGTGGGGGGGCTGGGACATCCCTAAGGGGCTGGGGGGGACCGTGCCATCGCTAAAGGGGCATGGGGGGCTGTGCCATCGCTAAGGGTTAGTGGGAGTCTGTGCAATTGCTAAGGGTCCACGGGCAGGTTGTGCCATCACTGAGGAGCAGTGGGGGGGTATGCCATCACTAAGGGGCTATGGGGGAACTGTGCCATCTCTATGGGGCATTGTGGGGTATGTGCCATCACTAAGAGGCTGGGGGGACTGTGCCATCGCTAAGGGGCATGGCGGGTCTGTGCCATCACTAAGGGGCAGTGGTGGGTTGCCATCACTAAGGGACAGTGCAGGGGGTCTGTACCATAACTAAGGGGCCATAGGCGGGCTGTGCCATCACTAATGGGCAGTGGGGGAGCTGTTCCATCGCTAAGGGACCATAAGGGGGCTGTGCTATTGCTAAGAAGCATTGTGGGGGCTGTGCCATTGCTTAACTTACTGCAGCTGCTATTGACCCCAGCCTGGTGTCTCCGCTGGAGAGAGGGGTCTGAGTGCTGTGGCAGAGAGGGGCATGCCCATTCAGTCTCTGGCCCACTGGCAGGGCATGGGCTGAGTGTCTAGAGAACTGGCCAAGCTACTTGATGCCAAGACTATTAAGGAAGGATTCAGCCCCTCGTCTTGAGAGAGGATGATTTGGGGCCCCTCCAGCATTTATTTGTGGGGGGTTGACCCAATAGACTGGGTAGTGGTGTGGCCGAGTGAGTAGAGCTCTGTGATGTAGGAGTCCTGGGTTTTTTCCCAAGCTCTGTCACTGGCCTGCTGGGTCACTTTCCTGCTCTGTGCCTCAGTTTTCCCACTGTAAAATGAACGGGGACGATGCATCTGAGCAGCTTTTGTTAAGCACTTTGAGCTCTACTGATGAATCATAGAATATCAGGGTTGGACGGGACCTCGAGGTCATCTAGTCCAACCCCCTCCTCAAAGCAGGACCAATCCCCAACTAAATCATTCCAGCCAGGGCTTTATCAAGCCTGACCTTAAAAACTTCTAAGGAAGGAGATTCCACCACCTCCCTACATAACCCATTCCAGTGCTTCACCACCCTCCTAGTGAAATAGTGTTTCCTAATATCCAACCTAAACCTCCCCCACTGCAACTCGAGACCACTATTTCTTGTTCTCTCACCTGGTACCACTGAGAACATTCTAGATCCATCCTCTTTGGAACCCCCTTTCAGGCAGTTGAAAGCAGCTATCAAATCCCTCCTCATTCTTCTCTTCTGCAGAATAAATAATCCCAGTTCCCTCAGCCTCTCCTCATAAGTCATGTGCTCCAGCCCCCTAATCATTTTTGTTGCTCTCCACTGGACTCTTTCCAATTTTTCCACATCCTTCTTGTAGTGTGGGGCCCAAAACTAGACACACTACTCCAGATGAGGCCTCACCAATGCCAATAGAGGGGAATGATCACATCCCTCGATCTGCTGGCAATGCTCCTACTTGCCCAAAATGCAGTTAGCCTTCTTGGCAACAAGGGCACACTGTTGACTCATATCCAACTTCTGATCCACTGTAACCCCTAGATCCTTTTCTGCAGAACTGCTGCCTAGCCACTCAGTCCCTAGTCTGTAACAGTGAATGGGATTCTTCCATCCTAAGTGCAGGACTCTGCACTTGTCCTTGTTGAACCTCATCAGATTTCTTTTGAACCAATCCTCTAATTTGTCTAGGTCCCGCTGTATCCTATTCCTACTCTCTGGCGTATCTACCACTCCTCCCAGTTTAGTGTCATCTGCAAACTTGCTGAGAGTGCAGTCCACGCCATCCTCCAGATCATTAATGAAGATATTGAACAAAACCAGCCCCCAGATCGACCCTTGAGGCACTCCGCTTGATACCGTTTGCCAGCCAGACATGGAGCCATTGATCACTACCTGTTGAGCCCGATGATCTAGCCAGCTTTCTATCCACCTTATAGTCCATTCATCCAGCCCATATTTCTTTAACTTGCTGGCAAGAATACTGTGGGAGACCATATCAAAAGCTTTGCTAAAGTCAAGGAATAAGATGTCCACTGCTTTACCTTCATCCACAGAGCCAGTTATCTCATCATAGAAGGCAATTAGGTTAGTAAGGCATGACTTGCCCTTGGTGAATCCATGTTGACTGTTCCTGTTCACTTTCCTCTCCTCTAAGTGCTTCAGAATTGATTCCTTGAGGACCTGCTCCATGATTTTTCCAGGGACTGAGGTGAGGCTGACTGGCCTGTAATTCCCCCGATCCTCCTCCTTCCCTTTTTTAAAGATGGAAACTACATTAACCCTTTTCCAGTCATTCGGATCCTCCCCTGATCACCACGAGTTTTCAAAGATAATGGCCAATGGCTCTGCAATCACATCAGCCAACTCCTTTAACACCCTCCGATGCTGCGCATCCGGCCCCATGGACTTGTGCTGGGCCAACTTTTCTAAATAGCCCTGAACCACTTCTTGCTCCATAGAGGGCTGGTCACTTCCTTCCCATGCTGTGATGCCCAATTCAGTAGTCTGGGAGCTGACCTTGTTCATGAAGACAGAGGCAAAAAAATCATTGAGTACATTAGCTTTTTCCACATCCTCTGTCACTAGGTTGCCTCCCCCATTCAGTAAGGGGCCCACACTTTCCCTGACCTTTTTGTTGCTAACATACCTGTAGAAACCCTTCTTGTTACTCTTAACATCCCTTGCTAGCTGAAACTCCAATTGTAATTTGGCCTTCCTGATTTCACTCCTGCATGTCTGAGCAATATTTTTATACTCCTCCCTGGTCATTTGTCCAAGCTTCCACTTCTTGTAAGCTTCTTTTTTGTGTTTAAGATCAGCAAGGATTTCATGGTTAAGACAAGGTGGTCACCTGCCATATTTACTATTCTTTCTACACACTGGGATGGTTTGTTCCTGCGCCCTCAGTAAGGAGTCTTTAAAATACAGCCAGCTCTCAGCTTAAAATACAGCCATGAGAAGCGCTAGAGCAGATCTGGGGTTATTGTTTCATCCTAATCTGACAATAAGGGCCTCACAAATGTTTGCTTCACCAGTTCCATGCTCAGCTGTGTGATTGGTCACCCAAGTCAAATGTTGGTGTTTCTGCCCTTTGATTGGATGCCTGAAACACGGAAAGTGAATCACATGCTTTCCTATGTGGCTTTCTGGACAAATCATCATTTGTCCAGTAATCCATGAAAGGGGCAGGGCTGGTGAGCACCTGTCAGGGATGATCTCAGTGCAAGGGGCTGGACTTGATGTTCCCATGAGGGCCCTTCCAGCCCCACATTTCTGTGAGTCTATGGATTGCACGAGGGCAAAGAGGACAGGGCTGGTGAGCACTTGCCCCAATATGCAGCGGCTATTTGAACCCTGGTGAATGATGAATCATACGGCCCCAAGGATCTGAACGCACATGAGGTGTTTTATAGGTCAGCCAGATCTAGTGATCACAACCGGCCTCAGGCATGGGACCAACGGCCCATAGTGGTCTGTGATAACCGCTCAGCAAGCCCCAGAACTGCAAGGCTCTCACATACCACAGTACCCACTAACCTAAAGGTTAACTTGCCTTTCAGACTCTGGTCTCATTTTGAGCTGTTGGAAAAGTGACATTTTGCCAACAGCTTTCAGCCACGTGTCTCCGCAAGGCCATGTTCCCCTAGGGCCAGGATTAGCAGAAAATGTGCATCACTCATAGCTGTGGCTGTTTTGGGGCCTTCTCCATCCCCCGGAGATCCCAAGGGCTGTGTTCCCCCATGGCAGCTCAGTGCTGAGCATTTGCTGGATGTAGCTGTGACGGCTGGGGAAAGCCTCCCTGCTGCATGGCGAGGATGCTCTGAAGTCTCAGCTGGGGCATGTTCATGCACAGCCGAGCTGCGGCTCTGAAGCCAGACAGCTCATTTCACACTTCTGTCGCTACTCCTGCCCAGTGGAGAGTGCAAATGGGCCTATCTGCTGCAGAAAACCAAGCGCTGAGCAGCCAGTATTCACACCTCAGACTGCTCCAGGGAGCTAGTTGTACTCTTCAGAGCCTGTCCCCTCACTGGTGTGTTCCTGAGTCTGGCTGCTGTCCCTCCATGGGGGCAGGGGAGTGGTAGTTCTGCCCACGGAGTATCCAGTGCTCACTGCGATCACAGGGCTTCTGTTAGCAGAGCACCGAGGTACATGCTGGCATCCCATTGGCAGCAGTGCCTAGCTGCAAGCCTGTCTCAGTGATCAGCCTGTGACTAGTGGGGGGCCATCTAGGTATGGTACAGCAAGCGACCAGGTTTCCTTGGGCAAGATTCATCTGTGCCTGTCATGCCCTGGGCCCAGCTGAGCAGGTGCCCCCCACACAGATACTGGCGAGCCCTCAGGTATGGCTGATGCTCACTAAGGCTTCTTTCGGAGCATGCAGCCCCCAGCTAAGGGCTGGGCTGGAGCAGAGGGGCAGAGACCCAGCAGGAAGCCATCCAGTGCCTAAGGTCTGTTTCAGGAGGAAGGGAAGTTCCTCTCTGCCCTGGCAGCATGGAGCAGGCCATGCTTCCTGGCAGAGCCAGACACACACAGATCGGCCCTTGCTACTGTAATGATGTGAACAATGCCCCTCCCTGGCCCCAGAGGCCAGGCTACCTCTGCTACAGGATCACATATTGGTACTAGTGAGCCACGTCATCTATTGGGTGGCTGCTCCCACCCTGCCCTGCAGAGGGCGCTCTCTTTGTAGGTAGACAGACCATGTTGCACAGAACTGCCCCAGGCTGCTACATAGCAATTGGCAGGGAACCCAACAGCCAGGCCAGTTGGGGACAATCCTACAGCCCTGAGTGGGATGGCATGGGGGTCAGAGGGCTAGTGCTGCACACGCCACTCAGCCATGTACCCCGGGCTGGCAGCACACTGGGCCATGTGACACTGCTGGTGCATTGCCACACTCGGGAACATGCTGGGCTGGCTCACATGCACATGCGTGTAGTTCTGGCTTGTCAGTAGAGCTGCTAGTGCTGCACACGGGGGGCTGCAGTGTCGTTAGTTCTCATGGGTTTGTCTCCTTGGCTGCAGGGAGGAGCAAGGAGACTGGGTCATCCCCGAACTGGGGTCCTGTCACTTGTGGCGACCGCCTGGGAGCACTGATGCTGTGTGAACTGGTCCTGGTGTGTGTGTGCACACCATGGAACCAGAACCGCTCGTCCTCCTGTCTCTGCAGGGACTTCTGGAGCAGGGTCTGAGTTCCCTTAGCCCACACTGACAGCCACACCATGGTATGAGCAGCGGAAAAGCCCACCCCTCCCCTGCCAGTGGGGCAGCTAAACAGAGCCAGCTCAGTCCTGCAGCGTCTGGGGCCTGAATCCTTCTGACTGGCACTGACATGGCCCTGTGCTCAGTCCAGCCCCCAAAGCTCCTGACCCTCACCTCGTGGCAGCCCAGTCCTCTGACCAATCCCCAGCCACGATTTGCGGCTCTCTAGCCCACAGCTTGAATGCAGCTGGGGCTTCCCCTGTGCCTTGCTGGGCTGAGGGAGAGTAGCCCAGGGACACAGGACAGTGTCAGAAGAGCCCCTCCACCAGCAAATTGGGGCTGCAGGAGGTTGCCTGTGCTGGGGACACTAACAATGTCTCCTGCCTCAGAGGAGCATGTCAGCATCCCCTGGAGGTTGATTTTCTCTAAACGCCGCGGCATTATCCTGCAGCAGGGGATCATTATTCAGCCCCTGCCTGCACTTCTCTGACATGCTCCTCTAAGACAGGGCCTTCAGTGGTATCAGCTGGAAGCAGAGTTAGTGTCTCGCTGAGCGGTGACTCCTGCCACTTCTATTTCATTTGCGGCTTCAGGTTTTTCTTCCATCTGAAAGGATTTAATAAAACAATTCCTGGCATCTGAGCGGCTGGCAGCCCACGCTCACTGCAGGGCCGATCAGTCAGACGCCACCAGCCACCCAGCCTGAGCCACGGCTTTCTGCCTGGGTAGTCCCTCTGCCATGGGTAGTCCCTCCCCTCCCCCACTCCGCCATGACCTCCTGTCCTCAGGCCTCCAGAGTATCCTGCAGTCAGCACGAAGTGGGGTGCTGGGGCTGACCATGGCCACGGTTTGTTTGTCACATGCTGTTCTTCCCCAGGCTGCATGCTTTAACAGCCCGGAGCCCCCTCCTTTACACTGCCATGGCACCACTCCAGGGTCAATTAACCCAGACAATGCCCCAGGGCAGCATCTGAGTTAACCGTTTGTGTAGCTCTGGATGTTTGGAAGCTGCTCATTCCTTATTTCATCTGATTCTCCTTTATGGACAGAAGGTGGATCCGAACTGGGATCCAAACACCTGGGTTCAGGTGAATTCCGATCTAGATCCAAGCTTGGCAGCCTGGGCCCAGCACTGGCTTCCAGGAGCCCTGTTCTGAAGACAATGCAGCACCCGTCTCCACTGCGCCCCAGAGAAGCCTGCGATAGGCGCAGAGGGGCAGACTGGGATCCAGGCAAGAGAGCTGGATGTCAGTGCAGAGAAGGGCTCTCTTGGTGTGTGCGGCACTATAGGTGGGCATGGCACCATTTGGCACAAGAGGGACTCAGACATGTGACCTGACTAGCTGTTCTGTGGGAAGCCATGTAGGGAGTGAAGAACAGGTTTGAGGAGCTCGCTAAAGCCCATATTGATGAGGAGATATGCTGCTGCAGTCTGTACTAGCCGGAGCTGATGATTTCATGCCCAGGTACATTGCATTGCTGGTGTCCAGACGGGAGGTTGGAAAGCCAGGTGGCCATCCGCAAGGATAGCTCGCAGACACCACTCTGTAGGTGGTGGTGATGATGGGGGGGGGCTGCCCTTGGCTCTAAGTCAGGACTGAGCCAATCCCCTGGCATGGGGCATCTGACAATGCTGTATTGACCAGATGTACAGCCGAGAGCCTGACCCCATTGTAGAGCCCATGAAAGCTCATTTGCACTCTTACTGCATATTGTGCCCATGGATCCCAGATCTGTTATTTCACAGGGTCTTAGCAATGGTGTCCTAGGTCAAATTACAGTCTGGGTCACTGTAATTTCACCACTTCCACTTAGCAATTGTGTAGTATTCTTCTGAATAGCTGCCATGTTCCACCCCAGAGCTAGCTGCATTTCAGTGGTGGGTGAAATTGTTTACAAAGATATAACTTATGAAGTGCCTTGGGTTCCTTTGGAATGAAAGATTCTGTGTAAATGTGGGCTCAGAATCCTGGCACACCAGCAGGTCAGATCTGCTAGTTTTGGAATCACATTATGCTCCTGGAATGCTGAGATCTGTCATAGCCCAGAGCTGGAGTGGACAGGACAGTCTCTTCTGTGTCATTGTTTAGAGTGGTGCCGCATTCTGTGCTTCCATCACCATTTTTTTCTGAATTTTAGATGCAGAACATGCATCCTGGTCAGAAACTAATGAATCACAATTCATTATTTTCCTGCCACTGGCTAAGAATGTAGAATAGCCAAAGGAGAAAGAACCATGCAGCAGAAAAAATCAATGGTCTGGGAGGGAAAGGGAAGTTCTTTCCACCCTGCCCTCCGTGATCTACTATCGCATTTCAAGGTGCAATCTAGACCAGTGCGGGGTTGTGTCACCACTTGCCCTGCAACCTGGGGTACCTCACAAACAGCCTGCCAGCATGCAGCTCACACCCTGACTGTCTCTATATAGCCACAGCCCTGGTCCAGCAACTCTGATCTCACAGCCTGTTAGCAAACACCAGCCACACTCTGGCTGCCATCTGCCTTGATTACTACTTGCAGAGTGACCCCAACACACTCCCAGTCCTGGAGCATGTGTTGTGCACTGTCCTACCCTCTCCTGGGCAGTTCAGACACTAAAAGTCCATTACCTCTGTAAGGGCTCAATGTACAACAGTTTGTTACTTTAAATGGAGTTGTCAAACAGTTCAGTTTAAACGCAGCACAGGTTTAATTTTGATTAAAGAATAAAGCAGGTTTATTTAACTACAAAGAGAGAGCTGTGGAGTACAAGTACAAGTACAAGGTATTACAGTCAGAAATGGTTACAAGAGAATTAAAGATAAAATGCTGCCTAGTAACTTAAACTAGACTCGATTCGGGGTAAAGCCATTAGCACAGGATCCCAATACCAGGGCTGACCAAATTCTCAAGTCAGAATCTGCCCTCCAAGTCCAAAGAGCTGGGGCCTTTGTCCTCTTAGGAGAAAGGGCAAAAGAGAGAGAGAAAGAGAGAATCCCTGGGCCGGTTTTGTCCCTCAATTTTATAGTCCACTCACTCATCCTTGAAAATGCAAGTTCCTGAAGGTTTCCCCTAGATAAAGTTCCTTCCAACTGAGACATGGAGTCTCACCATGAACGAGGTTTCATGTTGTTGCTAAACTGCAGATCGATCTGTTCCTGCCCCTTCCTGCCAAAGAACGGCCACTTGACAGGTGATGGCCAATCAGCTTTGATGACACCTGACTAGAGGTGTCAGCTTGTCCTTTGTCTTTGAGGAACAGGTTTACCCTCTCCCTAGACTTGCCAGGTAAAGACATTTCAGTCATAATTTTAGTTTATGTTCATAGATATATAACTATATATAAAATGTTGCAGGTTATTAGTTTTCAAATGATACCTCACAAAGATTCTTACCCTGGTATGCCGGGTGTGACTACAGAGATGCATTTAGCCACACTTACACTGTACTGCAGCACATCTCACACCGAGACCACCTTGCACTTTGGAGCTTGTATAAGCCACGGCTGCAAGGCCAATCTATTCTCCCCGTGTGTTGCCTTTAGAGTAAAGACAAATAATTCTGATTAAAGTCTGAAACCACAAGAACAGAGGGACTGAAGGGAGAGGGCCTGGGCTCTGGAAATGTAGAGGGAGGGATCTGACCCCGCTTCAGCTGCTGTCCTTTCTGGGAGGTGGCTCCCAACAACCTGTGGCCTGCCAAGCCACCTGGAACGCCCGCATGGGGTGCAGCAACAGTGGCTTGGGCTGTCAGCTGGGAGCCTGGGCTCCTTTGCTCTGTGGGATTCACAGGAACAAAGAGAAGCTGCCCTACCGTCCTGCCTTTCATCCTGAGGCTTGCAGAGCAGTGGCCAGGCATTGCATGCGGGCCGGGCTGCTCTACCTTGAGGAACCCTGCATGGAGCTGAGCACTTAGTCCCTGCTAATTGCCCTGCTGTGGAATCAGGCTGCAGGATCAGCTCACCTGTCACAAAGTTCTAATTTATGCCATGGCCTCAAGGCCAGGCAGCAAAGTCTCTGCTGCCTGCCACCCACATGACAGACTGCAAAGCCCCGTAGACAGGGAGGTTTACAGCCATTTACAGATGGAGAAACTGAAGCACAGAGAGGGCAAGAGAGCTCAAGCTGATACACTGAACCAGCTGCAGTGCCTGTGATAGCACCCAGGTCTGCTTCCTCCCAGTCCATTGCCCCACTGAATGCAGAAGGGGCTGGTGCCACTACCCTGCTCTCCTGCCCCCCTTGAGGATCGGATGACTCCCCAGCAGCAATAACTCCGGAAAGCGCAGGGACTGTGATGGCACCGGGTGTCAAGACAGGCTGTGGGGATGGAGGGGGCAGAGGCCAGGCACATGCTACTGCTTTGCTGCTGCCCCTGAAATGCGCCACAAGAAATGTCCCTTTCTCCAGTCAGAGGGATCCCAGCCTCATTGCTGCAATTCATGTCTGGCTGAAGCAGAGACTGCACTGGGGGCTAAGAGCCAAGAGAACCTCGTGTGTCTCTTCAGCTCTTCCTAGATAATCCAGCCTGTCCCCTGCCTCCTCCAGCAGGGGCTGCCAGGAACCCTTTGCCGTTGGCACTAGGAGCATGGCCTGAAGGAAGGACAGTCAGTCAGTCATTAGGGTGATAATCTGGGGCTCAAATTCCTACTCTGGCACTGACCTCCTAGGCAACATTAGATGAGTCACTTAATCTTGGAGTGCCTTGATTCCCATCTGCGCAATGGACCCTCTCCTTCTCCCAGGGAACTGTGTGGATAAATGTAGTGAAGATTCAGAGGTGCTCAGATTCTGGGGGGGGGGGGCAGAGAAGGACCATAGATATAAAGTGGGAGCAGGAAACATCTTCTCGCTCTCACGTTTTTCCAAGGGAAACAATGTGGAGACATGAGATCACATGACACAAGGCCGATTTTGTGGTGTCTCATATTGACCTGGACTGTGAGATACAGGCTGAATCTGGGATGCTCCTTCTCAGGCGCTTAGAAAGAAAAGCTGGTTTGGGAGGAGCTGGAAGGCTGGTGCCTTGATTTCCCCTTACAACAGACAATCCCTGGAGTAGCAAAGCTGCTGTTCCCAGCTGAGGCCATGTGCTTCATGGCTATTGTGCAGTGAAAACACCTCTGCCCAGCAAGACCCCTGAATAACGCTAGTGCTGTGGATGGGAGCACTGGGAGAATAGCTCAGCATGAGGCATTGGGGAGCACAGGCCATTGGCTGCACAGAAGTGGGAGATCACTGTGTAGCTCCCCCCACTCCAGAACAAGGACTCAGTGGTGAGGCTGCACCAGGTCTGCCCCAGAAACACCCCAGGGCCCTGCCCCTCTGTGCCAGGTGCATCAGGTGTGGGCAAGCAGGCTCAGCAAGACAGGATCTAAGTATGGAGGGGCTTAGTGTGGGGAGATCCAGGTGTGGGTTGAGAGGGTTCCGTGTGGGGCAATCTGGGTGCGGGTGGCTCAGTAGGTGGTCTGGGTGTTGGGGGGATCTGGATGCACAGATACTTGCTGGGGAGTTTCTGGATGCAACTGTAATGGTACTATGCAGCGGGGTCCAGGTGAAAGTGATCGGGCCTCAGCAGGGGGAGTCCAGACGCTGGAGGAGTGGGACTCAGTGGGATAGGGATCCAGGTGCAGCTAGTTGGGGCTTGGTAGGCTGGGGATCCAGGTGCGGGTGGCTCGTCGGAGTGGTCCAGATACAGAGGGAGTGGGGCTCGTCGAGGGGTGGGGTTCTGGGTGCAGGAGGGTGAGGCTCAGTGGGAGGGTCTGGGTATGTGAGGATCTGGATGCATGGGGGTTGGGCAGATGGAGGAGCAGCTCTCTGTATGGTGATCCCTCCCCCTGCAGCTGAGCAATGGGGGCAGGAAGTGTGGCAGGGGAAGTTTGCAGAACTTCCTACAGCTGGGGGAGAAATATAGGGATGGGTCTGATATGGCTTTGGATGCTGTGCAAGGGAAGAGGAAGTCCTGTCCTCCCCAGTCCAGCCAGGACTAGCAGCTGAGCCTGGCGCAGGGTAGGAGCCACCAGCCAGGTCCTCCCTAGTCCCACCCCCTGCCTCACAGTGATTTCCTCTCTGTTAGCTGCCCTGTGCACCTTAAATATACCGCTGGGGAGGGATGCATGACTGCTGTTATGGCTTCTCTTTGCTTCCCCTTTGCTTTTCTGCAGGGAAGCAAAGAAATCTGCAGGGGACATAAATTCTGTGCATGCATAGTGGTGGAGAATCCCTCCAGGAGTAACAGTTAGAACCTCGTACAAACAAGACCAAGCCTGGGGAGACAGACTGCACAGAGCACAGGCGGGAGGAGGTGGCCACAGTGCTGTGCAGAAGCATGCCTTGTGTGAAAACTTGGAAGGTCTCTGAAGCACAGAGTTGCTGATTTCTTGGGGACACATTCTGATGCAAATGCAAAACATACAGCTCTCATTGGCCTTGTCTATGCTAGGGAAATGCACCATGTTAGCATGACGTGCTTTAACCGACGTGATGTTAAACCTGACTTTATCCCAGGATGACATGCTTAGAAACACGTTAGCCCAAGGAGTTTGGACTCCAAATACAAATGGGAACACAATAACCCCACTGCACAAAGGCTCCTGTCCCCTTCACCCAAAAATGCAGCTTCCTGGTGACTGTGCTGTACTGAAAACTGTGTAAAACTTACAAGCTATCACTTTAATTCTTAAGGGTTTCCTGGTCCTGCGCGCAGGCTAGGAGCTTTGTAGGGAAGCATGTGTCTTTCAGCACTGCTGCAGTCAGTCTGCAAAGAGCCAGCCTAGAGTAAGGTGGGGTGAGTTGTGCTGCTCTGTTCTGGGGATCAGCCTACTTTGTCTCTCTTTGGTTCTTGTGTGTTAAGGTTCTGGATTCTAAGAGATAATGTAGTGTTACGTTGCAACCTTCCAGCAAAAGGACTGATTTTTTTCTAATGTCTGTTTGGATGCTGTGAATGTAACAAGGGCAAGAATCCTTCATACAATCTTTGTTCCTAAGTTAAGGCCCACTGGGAACACATGGGTGAGGGGGCCTGTAAGGATGGGTGGACAGGGGACAGAGAAGGGCATGAGTAGGTTTCACCCCACTCCCCTGACTCTCCATGTGGCCAGGCCGGGCCCATCTCCTGCTGCTGGAATCATGGGCATGCTCAGGCCTCCCCACTCATGTGTGCAGTGTGAACATAATGGTTCCTGGGCATGGCTCACTGCTGGAGGTAGGAGCAGGGAGTCCTGCCCCTAGTCCCCATGATAGGAAGGTGGCACTGGCTAGGGCATGGGGACACCGGTGGGATTTCTGCAGGATCTCACTGGAGACACACATCGAAAGCTTTCAATCTGAGAAGCTGTGGGTATCTGGGACCAGTGGAGCATCCCCCCAGTATCTCTGCCAGGCAGGATTCCGGAGGAGGAGAGGGATTTAAGAGCAAACTTTCAATGAGCTGTTCTGGATGGAAAGGGAAAGCAATTAAATTAGCCTGTCTCTTTTGTGCGCCGGCTCACCCCGAGGGCTGGGTTTCTCTTTCAAATGCAGACACACGTGCTGATATTCATTGGGCTTAGTCCTCTAAGAGATTGTGCCAGATCTTTACTGACACGCTCCCCAGTCTGCTCTAGCGGGAGAGACCCCTTCCACCACCCATGGCCTCTGTGATCTCCTATGGGCTCCTGAAGCCCCTCCTGCCTTGTAGTGCTGAGGGGAGGGAAGGCAAATGGGACAGGGCCAGAACTCCCTTTAGAAGGCTCCACACTTCTGCTCCCTTTCCTACTGAGCCCCACTCTGGGCCTTTGCCTGGGTAGTGCCCCAGAGTACATGGCCGTGTCTCTCCCTGCTCATGTGTGTCATTCATCTCCACTGGCCCTCACTGCCACCCCTGCCCGGCAGCACAGAGCTGTGGCTGTCTGTAGTTTAGCTGAGGCCCATGTGTGGGTGCAGTGATGGAGGAGGTGGGGGGGGCCAGTGAATACAGGACCTCAGTGGAAGTCAAAACTCCTGGGCGTCTCCCCAGCTCTTTCGTTGATGCTCCATGTGGCCTGGGGCCAGCTCGTCACCTCTCCGTGCCTCCCAGACCTTGTGGCTGAGCTGGGGTAGTGAGACTGACCCTGCTTTGCAAGGCATTTGGAGGGCTATGAAAACCAAGCACAAGTACTGTTCTTAGTAGCAGAATTATTTAATCCAGTGAAATGGTTCAGGGAGGGGCAAGTTCAGGTTAGTTCTGGCTGAACTGATCCGTCCATCACAAAGGGCTTTCAAACTGAGTCTTGAGTGTCCGATTGGTGGCCCAGCCAGCTGCACACAGAAGGGGGTACGGCTGTGAGGGCAGGGGCCAGAGGGGCAAGGAATGGGGCTCTTGATTCTGCATAGTCCTGTAGAGTCACTGCAGCTGGCATCCATGGAGGGGCCTAGCTGAAAAGGCCGCAGAGCTAAGCACTAGCCTAATGTCAGCAACCACAGCAACACCATTGAAGGGCCAGACCCAAATGACCTGGTGTCACACTCAGTAGACAAAACTACTTAAATTCGGGCAAGTGTCCCTTGTGCCAGCATGCTGCTTGGCATGAGGGACAACCCCAGCCCTGATGACACATATTGCTGCTGCCGGGCAGCTCTGCATTCTGTCACTGGCATAAGATCCTCTATAGTGGATGGAGGGTTGCTCCGTTCCATCCCATCCCATCCCAGTCCCCAGCATGCCTTGCTCCCCCAACACGTCCCCACGGCAAGAAGGGCAGGCGGATGCACAGGGCCAGTTGTGGTATGCTGGTGGCAGAGTCGTTCCCCTCTAATAGAGGCATTCTCTCCTGGGCATTTGTAGCTGGATTAGAGCCCCATGGATTAGGGCCTCTTTGCACCATGATGGCACTAAGGGGCTGTGACTCAGTTGTAGAATCTGTCCCAGTAATTGTGGAAGAGTGTGATGGGTTGGATCATAGAAACCCCCTTGGGAACTGCCAACTGAGGTGCCAAGACTACTTCTGCCCCTGCTTTCCAGGGCCAGCCTGGGGCTCCAGCACCCTGTCTTGTTGAGCCAGACACGCCAGTCTGCTCCAACATGGACTCAGGGTCTGAACCATGTGCCCCAAAGCTGCAGACTTAACTGAAAGCAGCTACAGAAGTGTTCCTGTCTTTAACACTCAAATGCCCAACTCCCAATGGGGTCTAAGCCCCCAAAAAATCTGTTTTACCCTGTATAAGACTTATACAGGGTAAACTCATAAATTGTTCACCCTCTATAACACCGATAAAGAGATATGCACAGCTGTTCCCCCCCCCCCAGGTATTAATGCATACTCTGGGTTAATTAATAAGTAACAAGTGATTTTATTAAATACAGAAAGTAGGATTTAAGTGGTTCCAAGTAGTAGCAGACAGAACAAAGTGAATTACCAAGCAAAATAAAATAGAACATGCAAGTCTAAGCCTAGTACAGTAATAAAACTGAATACAGATAAAATCTCACCCTCAGAGATGTTTCAATAAGCTTCTATCACAAACTGGATGCCTTCTTAGTCTGGACACAATCCTTTCCCCTGGTACAGCCCTTGTTCCAGCTCAGGTGGTAGCTAGGGGATTTCTTATGATAGTCACCCCGTTTGTTCTGTTCCACCCACTTATATAGCTTTTGCATAAGGCGGGAATCCTTTGTCCCTCTCTGGGTTCCCACCCCTCCTTCTCAGTGGAAAAACACCAGGTTAAAGATGGATTCCAGTTCAGGTGACATGATCACATGTCACTGTAAGACTTCATTACCCACTTACCAGCACACAGGTACACAGAAAGACTTACAAGTAAAACAGAGCCATCTACAGGCAATTGTCCTGGTTAATGGGAGCCATCAAGATTGCAAACCACCATTAATGGCCCACGTGTTGCAAAATTACAATAGACCCTCAGAGTTATATTTCATATTTCTAGGTTCAGATTCAAGAATGATACATTCATACAAATAGGATGACCACACTCAGTAGATTATAAGCTTTATAATGATACCTTACAAGAGACCTTTTGAATGATGCATATTTTAGTTACATTATGTTCACACTCAGCATACTTTCATAAATTTCATAAAATCATATAGAGTGCAACGTCCCAAAGAGGATGGCAAAAATAGTCCTATTTGCTAGAGCTAATCAAATAGCAAAATCCACCCTATGCACCTTTGTGCCGCAGAGCTCTGTTCGGTCAATGAGGATGGGAAGAATCCATACTGCCCATCTGGCTGCCATTCATTCATCTCTGGAGCTTGCTGCCTGGCTTTTACAGACCGGACAGCGATGTCACCTGGTTTGTCAGCTAGGCCATGGCAGCTTGTCCCTTTGTGGACTCCAGAAGCTCTGGAGTTCCTCTGATGAGCTGTCCATCCATGTATCTCTGGTACATCTGTTTGTCACACATCTTGAACTGGTGGTGCAGTTTTGAGGACACGAGCTCAAGATAAATGCTTGTTGGACTGAATAAAATATGGTGTCCCTGAAGAGGAGTCACTGTTGGGTTGGGTTTCCAACATGATCAAATGAAATGAGATTGTCATAGGGCTCCGATGGAACTGCCCACAATCTGTTTTTAGACAGATTTGTTTCCCCAAAGAGAACAGCTCCGAAGAGAGGCTAGGAAGGGAAAGCAAAAAGAAGGAAGATGATGTCCGCACTCTGCAGTTACACAGCTTAGTTAGCAGGGCTTGAGTGGCAGGCACTTTACACTTTGTTAGCCGAGTTTACAAAATGGTTTTGACAGTATAAAATTGGTGTTAAAAACTGCAGGTGTGAGACTCCCAGGTGTCTGGTGATAAGGTCAGGGTAAGTGACATTCACCCAGGATATGCTGATTTTCAAGCTGCTTGCAAAAGGAAGGCAGCTGGAGTCACAGAAAGGGAGAACAGACTCCCCAGTAATGCTTCTGGAGAAACACAGGGACCTAGGGCATTGTGCAGAGTAGGGAAAGTGGTGATAGGTACTTAGGGTATGGACACACAATAGACACCTAGAAAGCCAGACTGGTGTGAGTTATAGAGGCGTAAAAGTGGGCTAACCCACTCATGTCACCAGAGTTATACCACTGGGACCATGAAAGTAGAATTTAGCAGCTGTGCAAAAGAGTAGGAATTTGCTCTGTCTGTACTGGAAGCATCTAGGAAATTGTGTATAAATAGAGATGGCTGAAAAACTTTAGCCAATACTGTCTCACGGAAATAAAAACATTTCGCAGGAACTTACTGATTTTGACAAAAATGGATGGGAAAAAGTTGCAGCAAACTCTTTCAGTTTGATAATGTCAAACTGTTGTGTCAATAAAGTAAAAAAAATTTGTTTTGACTTTATCATTTCAATTAATTTCATGTAGATACATAGTAAATATTAATTTGATTGTTCTAGGATCTATTATATTATCATTTAAGTTATACTACAGTTTTGGCATTACTAAAATTAAACTTTTTTACCTCATCAAACAAAACAATTGGATATTATCTAAATCAAATGTATTGATGGATCCAAATCGAACTTTTTTTTTTTTTAATTTTCAATCCGTGGGAAATTTCAAAATTTCATCTTTTTGTTCCAATTCCAAACCAAATGTGAAAATGTTGGCATTTGCTGTGGAATGGATATTCCATTTCCCAACCAGCTCCATCTTAAGTGTTCAGACCAGCTGAAGAATCAGGAAAGCCGTCACACTAAGCCTGCTGCTTCCATGCTATTGTGTTGCCTACAGATATATTGGAGAGTGCTGAGTTTCTGTTGCATCTATTGAGAACACCAAGCTCTGCCCATGGTCATATCTCTATTTGCATTTGGCCCCTTTCTTCCCCCAGCTGACCACAGTGCACACCCAGCTTTTCCCTGTGCCATAAATGTTACTGACTAGGCTTCAGTGCAGAAACAGTAATAAATCCTGTATAAACGATCATCAAAGTTTCTCTATATAACAACCATGAAGACTCCAAAATCATGAGTCGAGCATGAAAAAATCATGATTAGATTAAAAATCATGAGATTTTCATAAATAATGATGATACGTATTGCTTTTCATTAGTAGATCTCAGAGAACATTACAAAAGAGGCAATAAATGTTGTTTCTTATTATTTGTCTCTGGTTTCTGACTCTTGGGGGTGTGCTTGTGTCACATTTTCAACTCTAAGGGCTAGAAACTTCCTTTTGTTTTTAATGAAAGCAGAGGGTCTCACCTAATCATATGACTCCAGCAGCTGGGGCTTTAAGAATACCAAATATTGGGAGACTTGTGATAAAATTGAGAGTTGGCAGCACTGTAGTTTGTTTTATGTTACATACTTCAGTGGACAGATGAAACTATTATCATACTAGGAGCTATGGTAGATATTACCCTACATCTGTAAATCGTATAACGTGTTTGAACACTAGTAAATCATTCAATGATAAATTAGGTAACTGATTGGCATTATCTATTTATGTATTATTTACAATGACTTTACTGCCTAAGCTGGCACTACAGGTAATAGTAATGTGTGTTTCCTAGGTTATTTGGACTCTGCACATTTTCCTAATGTGCTCTAAAGAGAAGTCAGTTCCCTGCTCTATACACACGTGGCAGGCCTGCACTGTATGTGCAGAAAAGTAAGCCCCACTTTGTGATGCTCCACAGCAGTGCCAAAACTTCCCCAAAAGTCACTGTGCAGACTTGTGTCTGGCCCATGGCCTGTGAATATTAGTATTTTGTTACTGCTTGGTAAGTGGGAATTTCCAAAGGACTCAGCGCTGGCCTAACCCTGCTCCCAGTAAAGTCAGTGACAATGCTGATTCAGGAGCCTTTGAGAAATCCCACCCGATATGTAGATGTTCGTTAACAGTTTTTGACATCTTGCAGCACAGCTGAGTGTTAGCACAAGTAGTTAAAACCATAAAGAGCTGGCAAAGCATGCTAGATGCAATGAAATTAAATGTGACACATCAGCCTTTATTCAACAAGGTAGAGAACTCAAATGCTGAAATGTTCCACACCCTATAACTTTTAGAGCTTATATTACAAACATAAAAATATGATAGTCATATTTCTATTTCAGAAGGAAAGAGGGGTAGAAAACCGCATAGAAAGAAGCAGTCCAATCTGAGACTGCAGCAGCAATTTAACTCCCAGAATTTCCTGAGTTTTGATTGCTTGATTGCTCCAGTTGCATCATTACGGTTGTTTTCATTTTATGTCCCTGAGCTTTTGGAAGTAAAGGCGGAAAGAAGAAAACTCGACTCTAGCAATCTGGCTGGAGGACCATAGCAGTTTCCCTCATGCTGACCATAGCCACAATCAGGGAAGTTTTCACAGCCCAGCTAAGCTTTAGTTTAATGGGGCAGCTAAACAATGGCACTGTTAAGCACCCCACAGCACTGTGCATCAACAGCTGCCCCCGACCCCCCCGGGAAACAAAGCTCTACTGAGCGTGTGTAAAACTTCCCATTTTACTTGCTTGCAACTGTGAATTCTAAGCCAGTTTCCCTGATATTTATGTCTCCGTGAGCTTTACACAAAAATCAGCTTCAGCCCTTTTGGAATTAGCTGAGCAGAAAAATTCTAATGAGAACATATGGGAAAAGTTGTTTTTCTTTAAATAAATATTTATTAATGTTTTAAAAAATAACAAGCCTGCATAAAGCATCCCTAGATCAGTGTCTGATGTGAGGAAGGCAGTGCTGCTTTGCAGACAGCGGTAACAGGTCTCTCTTAGGGAACATTTCCTAAAGCCTTCTAATAGCATGCATTCAACTCTCCATCAATGGATTAACTCAGTGGAGTGGAAGCACCCATAGTGTGTGATACTAGACAAACAAGACAGGCAGTTACTAACCCTGGCCAATAGTCTGAAATCCTTGCTCTCAGTGAGTACTAGCAATGATTTTAGGGGGGTTGCTGGTGGAGTAAAGCACTACCCACTCTGACTTAACTGGACTTAAGCACCTGCTTAAGCACTGTCCTGAATAGGGAAGGGCATAAACTTTCCTGATTCGGTACCTCACATAGGGCTCAATCTTGCATGGTGCTGAGCCCTCTGTCTCTGTCCCAGCACAGGATTAACAAGCACATGAGTAGCCCTATTGACTTCACTAACTTCAAGTTAAGCATGTCCTTAAGTGCTTTGATGGAGCAGGGCTGGAGAACTCAGCCTACTGCTGGCTCAAGCCCATATTGAACACGTAACGGACACAATGGACAGACATACAGGCAAGGCACGCAGTAGTGGGTAGAAAGTAGCATAAATCAGCAAACAGGGGGGAAATAAAACAAAAAATCACCGTGCAGGAGCATTTATTGTGCCTGGAAATTAGCAGAGGGTGGCGTGATGTGACGAGAAGTCCTAATTCTTGTTTAATACCTTCAGGCTGGCTGTAAACTCACTGACAAATAAGGAGCAAGTGTATTTTTCTCTCACTTGCAAAGTTCAAAAAGGTCAGATAAAGACTGATCACACTTAAAAGCAATCCGTTTTAGGCTGGGGCCAAGCTTGGAACAATTCTGCCCAAATTCTACTCTATATTGGTTCATAAACTCCCTTGATCACTGTAGCATGAGCACCGTCCAGTCATGCATCAAGTGACATAACTAACAACTGTCACAAGCAACTGAGAAAGGAGGCATTGGAATCCAAGCTGGAACTCAGCCTTGTGCCCTTCGTTCCTTGCTGCCTGGTCTTGCTGCAGTGTGTTTCAGAATGTCCCCTGCTCTTGGTTTTCTTACGAAGATCACCTTTGTTAATGTTTTGTACCACAGAAACCCTGTGGCCCAAGGACTGGCAACATTCCCTTAACTCTCCAAGATGTGGGGAATGTGCAGGGCGGACAGATTTCATTTTTAAGGAAGTTGCTGGGATTAGTTGTTTGGACTTCTAATGGAAAGAAGAGTTAGAACCGTTTATCTATGGAGTTGCAACCAGGCACTGTAATTTACCTTATCTGTTAAAATCACATTGCAGCAGAGGTGATGGGATGTGCTGGAACCAGATATCACATGTATTGGGCCATGGGAACATTTGGGTGGGACAGGTTGGTTTTACGTGCTTTAAAGAAAATAACCCCCTGATAATAAAATAAATGCCAGTTGGAGTTCCCCTTCCCATAGTATTCAGTTTGGAGTCTTTCCCCATCATGTTAGAGGAAGGCATTGTATTGTCTATATTAGCAGCAAAGAACCCTGTGGCACCATGTACAGTGACAACTCCCCCCACTCACCCACCCATTAAGTCCCCCCAAATCTCCACCCTGCTGAGCCTCATCCCCTGCATCAGGAACACCACACCCAGACCCCCCATCCCATTGAGCCTCAACCAGCTGCACTCTGACCTCCCACTCCACCAAGCCCCAGCCCATCCTGAGCCCTAACCTCCTTCACCTGGACTCCCCTGCAGAGTCCCATTCTCCTCTGCACCCAGACCCCACACTGAGCTGCCCATGCAAAGATTGTGTCACACAGAACCCTGATACTCTTGAGGGAATTTTGCACAATTTTTTTAAAATGTAAATTCTGCAAAGTTCTGCATATTTGAATTGTCAAAATAACACAGAAACACAACGATGACATAATCACATCATTTTCAATTATTTTGGTCATTTATTTCAAAGTACATTGAAATAAATGACCAAAATAATTGAAAATGGTGTGATTATATTGTGTTATTTTGACAAATAAAATATGCAGAATTTTGCAGAATTTTAAAATATTGTGCACAGAAATTTTAATTTTTTGGTTCAGAATTCCCTCAGGAGTAGTTCAAACACAACTGTGGTGCAATGTAGATGGAGACCTACTGGAATGGTGCTCTTGGAGTCCTCCAAAAGTATCCCATAATCCCCCAGTTTGACTTTCTTTGTTTTCTGGACAGTCAAGTTTTTCCTCACTGCACCATGAACAAAGGGCTAGAGTGGCCAGATTTTGAGCAAGTGCTAAAGAGTTTGGGGCATGAATGGTTAGATTTGGGCTTGAATAATGCAGTACAGATGCTGAAGCCCCATGTTGAGATCCAAAGTCCAACACTTCCTAACCTGGGGTTACAAGTGAGTGTAGATGCTCACGCCCTAGGTTAACAAACACTGGGTCTGCTGACTTTAATTCTACTAACCCTGGGCTTGCACTAAAGGATAGAGAGACCCTCTCCCATTGTGGGGGTCCCAGAGCTTGGGCTCCAGCCCGAGCCAAACGTCTACACTGCAGTTTTACAGCCCCGCAGCCTGAGGCCCTCGAATCTGAGTCATCTGACCTGGTCCAGCTGCAGGTGTTTAACTGCAGTGCAGCTGTACTCAATATGTCTAGGCTTCTCAGGTATCTGAATGCAATACTGGCCTCAGTTTCACTCTCTTGGATGCTGTGCCGAACCCACTTAAAAGAAAAAAACTACTTTAATAAAGATGGGAGAGCTTCCTGCACCTGTCCAGCTTTACTGTGTTGATGCTCATGGTGAAATGCTGGCTCGGCAGAGGGATGATGTCTAGTGGATGGACGTACGGCCCTAGAGATGAGCACCGAGCTCATGTCTCATTACTGGGATGCTCCATTAAGGAAATGAAGGATTAACGGTGTTCTTGACTGTCAGCTAACAATCTGAATTCTCTGGGCACAGCTGGAGCAGACATTAACTAACAATAACTAAGCGAGAGAAAGCGAGATTAAATGGCTAGAGTGGGGGTTGCTAGACAGCCACAGAGCCCTAAAAAACACTGTGCTCTGAGCTACTTCAAAGCCCAGGAGGAGCCATGTGGACAGACAGGAACTTTTAAGGACTTTTCACGTCTTTGCAAAGGAAGCAAATTCATGTAATTAAAATAGAGCCAATTGCAGTAGCCCAAGAGGTTAAACAGGAGGCCGAGTCATAAAGCCAGTAACTGCTGCCTCAGGAAACAAGACTTAGCACACAGAAGGGCGCATCCTGCTATTGCTCAGCAGTTTCAGTTTGGGAGGGGACCAGTGTCTGCGTGGGGGAGAGGGAGAGAGGAGAGGAGACACTAAGGGCCAGTGCTGGAGGCAGGCTATCAGACTAGATGGATGCATGGGCTTGGCCGGCTATGCCTGGGTGGAGCTGTCATTCTAACAGCTCTCCCCTGCTAGTGACTAGCTCAGCCACCTCTGAGCCTGGATTACCTTACAGGGAAAGTGCGGACGGGAGTCTCTTCTGCAGAGGAAATGAACACAGCATCCTTGCTGTTGTAGCAGCTGGGTCTAGAGTTCAGCGAGCCAGCACCTTAACCTCCCCTCGCCTCGTCCCCCTTTTCCCTTCTTCTTCCCTGCATATGCTGGAGGAACCACCCTGAAGGAGCCCTGTGGCCAGGCAGAGGCAGACTGGACCTTTGCTGGGGGATGGAGGTTTGGGAAGTTTGTGGAGCTGGGCTTGAAAAGGAAATGCAGAATTGGGAAGGAGACTTCAGAGAGACATCCATGGGCTGGGTGCTCCTCTGAACTCTCCCTGGTGAGGAATTTGCAGCTGTACTTCGGAAGGTGCAGGGTAAAGCCTCCTAAACCATCCAATTTTGGATAGGGTACAAGTGACTTTTGGGAAAGACTTGGCTGGTCTGGTTGGTGACAAACAAGAGATTTAAAAATAGGCAAGTCCCCTTTCAAATGCCTCATAAAATCATCCATTGCCATCTTACAGGACATGTCAGTGTCTGAGGGCCTCATCCTGCCAAGGGCTGAGCAACTCGTCGGTCAGGTGCCTGAGCACCCTTAATCCCATGGAAGTCACTGGACCAAATTCTGAGCACGATGGAGCACCTGCAATGCCTGCTGACATCAGTGGACATTGCAGATGCTCAGTACCTCTCAGGATTAGGCCCAGTGGGAAGTGAGGGTCCTCAGCATCTTGCAGGATGTAGCCCTTAATAAGCAACTCAGATCAGAACATTTCAGTAAGCTTTCTGGGATCTGAAGGTGTCTGACAGCCTTTCATCCCGATTCTTGACAGAAGAGGATCTTCTCAGCTACTGATGTATTGATCTGAACTTAGAAAGGAGCTCTTCTTCTAGGGCTTGGGACTGACAGTTCTAATTTGCAGCATAAATCACTCATTGAGTCTCCTGATTCAAGGTCTTGAACCTCTGGTAATTGATGAAGAAAACTTTAAATAGCCCCCATAGAGGCCTCATTGTACTTTCCATTGAAGAGAGATATTCCCGTGCAATCAACCTTTCTTTTGAGAATGTTTGTCTCTCTTTTCTCTAAGGCATGGTTATGCAGTTAATGCTTCCCACGTGTTTATTGTTAATAAAAATGGATTAATTTCATTCTGCAATGGAAAAAATATATTCTGCAGAGAAAAGGTAAATTTTCTGGTTTGTCTTTGCTAATAAATTCCTTATAAAAAGCAGAGTAGTAAAATATTTTAATATATCTCAAGTATCCTACAGATATAAAATGTTTCTGTAAGTTATACAATATTTTAATGTTCATTTTATAGCATTTAATGCAGGTAACTCCTTTGGAATCGTTATTCCAGTGGGGAGAAAGAGATACACTAAACAGACTCAATCCACCTATAAAACAGTTTTCGCTTGCTTGTTTTCCCACCTATCCCCTTTCCTGATGATGGGCAACTGAGCCACAGACTCATTAAGGCCAAAATTTGCAAATTCTTATTATTGTTGAGTGCTCAACATAAGACCTCTAGAGCCTAATTTTTTTCAGAGCACTTAGATTTTTGAATAGCTCTTTATCTGCACAAAGCACAGTTCAGACATTAACTAATTAATCCTCACAATCCTGTGAGGTACATAGGATAAGTATAATTATCCCCATGCTACATGTAGGAAAGGCAATGAATAAAGGTGAAGTCATTTGCCTAAGGCCTCTTCATAGCACACCCACGATTAGACCAGCAGGCTCCCTGCTAATCAACCCAATGCTCATTACTCCAGATCACAGCTTACTGTTGAAGATACTGAGAATCCACAACTCCCATTCATTGCCTGCATTGAAGTTATGAGTGCTCAGCACTTTGGAAAATCCTGGTGCAGGTCTCTTAATCTGGGCCCCAGAAAATGAGAATAACACCTGTGAAAAGTGTGGATGACTTGACCTGCCCAGCATCACACAGAACGCTGTGGCAGAGCAGGAATAGGTCACAGTTCGCCTGGGTGAGAGTAAACTGCCTAAGCCACAGGGCCACCTTCTCATTGCCTGTGGCCCCTGCACCACTGAACAGCAAAGAATAAAGTTTATTGGAAGTGTTTGCTCAAGGTAAAGTATAAGGCTCACATATTCTGCATCAACCAGCACTAAAAAATGCACAGTTAGAGGAAAAATCATACAGAGAAAATATTTCCCAGTTGTGTCAATGTTAAACATCAAACACCTTTTAAGAATGCCAGACTTCAGAAGATCCACAGCAGTACAAAACTGATACAATACTTGCCAACAAGAAAACAACAGGAGGGCAGCCTTGACCATGGCTAGTGTAGTGACAATAACAGAAGCAGGGGCAGCACACAGAGCGCAAGGTCAGGAATGCAGGTGTGCAAGCTAGGCATTGTAGCAAAATCCAGCCACAAGGGCACTATGGTGAGATCCTCCGGGCCAGATTCTATATTACGCTTTGGCTGTAACTCTGTTATGTATGCATAGGGGGCAATGTAATTTCTATGGGGGTGAAAGTGCTCATCAGTGGCACTGCTGTGAGTAGTCATGAGTTGTTATCTGGAAAAAAAAAAAAAAGATTTGCTGGGGTTAGTCCCTGTGGCTCCGCCTCCACGCTAATGGGCAGTCGTCCTTCACTTTCCTGTTCCCAACCCCCTCGTCCCCACAATAAAACTATATTGTGACTTCGTGTGTTCCTCATCACACAAACACAGCAGGAATGTTTTTTTGGTGACAAGACTGGGATCCCATTGAAAATTAAGGCAAGCAGAAGGATTCTGGATCCATGCCGAGTAGAACATTTTGCTCTCAAGAACAACCGACAAGCATTCGCATTTGCCAGCTAAAGTTTCAAGGGCTTTTAATCCCTGAAGCACCTTGGAACATTTGCTGATGGACAGGTCTGTCCCCTGAGATGATCTCAGCTAATTTAAACTAATCAAGGACTCTCTGTAGGTGTTTGTGAGCATTTGGGTCTGGCCACAACAGGCATTCTGCTTGCCTGCTTTTTTCTAGGGTAAAGAAGAATAAATTCCTCAAGAGACTCAGAAAGGGAAGGAGGAGGCCAGGGGAGGGGATGAGTGGCCAGCATCCAGAGAGAGAGAAACAATATAGACAATATCAGAGGGTAGCCGTGTTAGTCTGGATCTGTAAAAGCAGCAAAGAATCCTGTGGCACCTTATAGACTAACAGACGTTTTGGAGCATGAGCTTTTGTGGGTGAATACCCACTTCCTCAGATGCATGTAATGGAAATGCTTGCTAGCACACATATATATACCTGCCCCTGGATATTTCCATTACATGCATCTGAGGAAGTGGGTATTCACCCACGAAAGCTCATGCTCAGGATGGGCTGGGGCTTGGTGGAGTGGGAGGTCAGAGTGCAGCTGGTTGAGACTCAATGGGATGGGGGGTCTGGGTGTGGTGTTCCTGATGCAGGGGATGAGGCTCAGCAGGGTGGAGATTTGGGGGGACTTAATGGGTGGGTGAGTGGGGGGAGTTGTCACTGTACATGGAGCTGCTCCCCGTATGCCTAACCTCATGCATCCAGACCCCCCTGCCTCCAAACCCCTCACTGAGCCTCACCACCCCCTGCACCTGGAACCCCCACCCTGAGCCTCACCACCCACCCACACACCCAGACCCCCCACGCAAAGGCCCCACCCCTGTGGTGCAGAGCTCCCTGCAGACAGAGGAAGTTTCTGGGGCTTGATCTGACCCAACCCCAACTGCTGCTCCATGCAGGGAAGCGGGAGGGGGAACTCTCCCTCCGTTCTCCTTCCCTTCCCCTGCCCAGATGGGACGAACATCCCTGGGCGGATAGAGCATCATAAGAAGATAAAAACAGCTATACTGGGTCAGATCAAAGGTCCATCAAGCCCAATATCCTGTCTTCTGACAGTGGCCAATGCAAGGTGCCCAAGAAGAAATGAACAGAACAGGTAATCATCAAGTGCTCTATTCCCTGGTGCTGATTCCTAGCTTCTGGCAAACAGAGACTAGGAACACCATCCCGCAAGGCCGCCCAGAGGATTTCGGGGGTCTGGGGCTATCGGCGGCAGGCGGCTCCGGTGGACCTCCTGCAGGCGTGCCTGCGGAGGGTCTGCTGGTCCCGCGGCTCCGGTGGAGCATCTGCAGGCACGCCTGTGGGAGGTCCACCGGAGCCGCGGGACCGGCAGACCCTCTGCAGCCATGCCTGCGGGAGGTCCACTGGAGCTGTGGGACCGGCAAGCGGCAGGGGGCCTCCCGCGCGGCGAAATGTCTAGAGCCGGCCCTATTCGGTGGCGGGGGGCCCTTCCATTCTGGGACCCGCCTCTGAAGTTCCCCGAAGACCTGCGGGGGCCCCCGCCACGGGTCTTCGGGGCACTTCGGCGGCGGGTCCCTGAATGGAAGGGCCCCCCGTCGCCAAATTACCACTGATGACCAGGTCCCGCTTCGGCGGTAATGCGATGGCGGGGGGTCCCCGGAGCGGAAGGACTCCCCCGCCAGCGAAGACCGGGAGCAGAAGAAGCTCCGGGGCCCGTCCCCGCAAGAGTTTTCTGGGGCCCCCGAGCGAGTGAAGGACCCCGCTCCAGGGGCCCCGAAAAACTCTTGTTGGGGCCCCTGCGGAGCCCGGGGTCTGGGGCAAATTGCCCTTCTTGCCCCCCCCCCGGGTGTCCCTGCCATCCTTGTCCATCCTGGCTAATAGCCATCAATGGACATATCCTCCATGAATTTGTCTAGTACTTTTTTGAATCCTGTTATAATCTTGGCCGTCACAACATCCTCTGGCAAAGGTTGACTGTGCGTTGTATGAAGAAATACTTCCTTTTGTTTGTTTTAAACCTGCTGCCTAGCTCTTGTGTTATGAGGAGTAAATAACACTTCCTTATTTACTTTCTCTACACCAGCCATGATTTTGTAGACCTCAATCATATCCCCCCTTAGTCATCTCTTTTCCAAACTGAAAAGTTCCAGTCTTATTAATCTCTCCTCAGATGGCAGCTGTTCCATACCCCTAATCATTTTTGTTGCCCTTTTCTGAACCTTTTCCAATTCCAATATATTTTTTTAAAATGGGGCAACCACATCTGCATGAGGTATTCAAGATGTGGGTGTATCATGGATTTATATAGGGGCAATATGCTATTTTCTGTCTTATTATCTAGCCCTTTTCTTAATGATTCCCAACATGCTGTTTGGTTTTTTGACTGCCGCTGCATATTGACCGCCCTCCCCTCAGTGATTTACCTCTCCCTACAGCTGCTGAAACAGATGCATCTGAGCTACTGGGGAGAGGTGAGTGAGTACTGGTGCCACTTCTCTTTCTTTCCCCACAGAAATCATTTTCTGCAAAGAAGCAAAGAAAATCTGCAGGGGGCTATTTTTCTGCCACGTCACAGTGGTGCAAAACTTCCCCAGGTGTATTGAACACTGGGTCCCCCCTTGCCTCAGGCTCAGACCCTCCACGCATCCTGGGACCCTGGGTCTGAGCCCTGAGTTATGTGATTTGTATGTAGATAAAAGGGGGGGGGGTTAGGCTTGTGCCTGGGCTTACGTTGCAGTGGAAAGGAAGCTAGTTCAGTGTCTCCCCACCACTATTCTAGGTCCAAGCTCCAAACTAGTAGCTACACAGAGATGAACCCCAGATAAAATGGGATAAAATGACCCCAGAGCTTGAGTCACATTAGGGTTCAGAAGAGAAAAAAATGACCAATGAGAAGACTTGAGGTGGAAGGGTCTTTGGGCAGAATGATTCCATGCAAAGAGGAAGAAACACCTGGGGTGAAGTCCTGGCTCATTAAAGTCTATTGACTTCAGTGAAGCCAGGATTTCACCCATGGGTAAGTTCCCAGGGTAGGTGACTGCATTGTAGTGTTCTCCATGGACTCTGCAGGAGAGGGCAGTCTCTGCTGCTTCTCTCTTGGTGCATTTTAGATGTGAAAGTTTTGTTGACTACAGTTCTAAATGTGGGTTTTTCATATACGCAACTGTATCCAACCTCCATTCGTAAACCGTTATCCATCTGCTGCTGTGGAGTAAATGGAACAAGTTGTGAATACAGATAATAGCTAAATCGTTGTGTAACCCACACACCTCCTGGATGTGGTGTTCTGTCCCCTCTAGTGGCACCAAGACCACTTAGAGATTAATGAGTCTGCTCTACACCTTTAGCCAATGGCCACATGGCTTGTAGCTCATGCGGTAGAGGCTCATTCAGTAAGCTTTAGAGGTCCCACGTTTCATCCCGCCACTGACAACAGGGGTCTGTCGGCGTTACAATTGCCCTGATGTCTAAATTAGCCCAAGCAGGAGCTGACCTCTTAGATTCTGATTTTGCAAACTGATCCATATGGCTGGAGACCTCCATCAGTGTGCAACCCAGTGGAGCTCAGAGCAGGTGTCAGGGTCCCCTGCACAGCACAACCGCAGAATTGAGGCCTAACTGTTGAAATGCTGATGTTCTCCAGTGAGGAGATGGGAATGGGGTGGGAAAGTTTGTAAAGACACATTTCGAAGAAGGGCAATGCACCAGGCTCGATATGGATTTACTTAAAAAAAAAATGACCACAACCAGCAAAGTAATTGGTTTGAGACTGAGACTGGTGCTCAGCCTGAGGCAATCCAGGCTGGGGGCTATCCAGTTCATTGCACTGAGTGTAACATGTGTGATTACCTGCCCTGTGGGCGGGTGGCATATGTGTGCAGTCGGTGCAAGGAGCTCCTGGCCCTCAGAGACCGCGTATGGACTTTGGAGCAGGGTGGTGGAACTGGAGGAGCTAAGGGAGGCAGAGAGGTATGTCGATGAGGCTTTCCGGGACCCTGTAGAATTGTCCCACCTCCACTCAGACAGCCTCTGTACTGCTGAGGAGGAAGAAAGGCCCAGGGAAGCAGAGCAGTCAATGGGAGCAGAGGGAAACCTTCCCGTAGTTGGGACCCTCCTTCCAGATGGTGCTGGGGTTGCCTCTCGCACTGAGGTTACCTCTCTGGAGGAGGGAACTCCAGTTGCTAGGAAAAGGCAGGTGTTAGTAATGGGAGATTCAATCATTAGAAACATAGATAGCTGGGTTTGTGATGGCCGGGAGAACCATATGATGACTTGCCTGCCTGGTGCGAAGGTTGCGGATCTCTCGAGGCATCTAGACAGACTTATGTGTAGTGCTGGGGAGCAGCCGGTGGTTGTGGTACATGTAGGTACAAATGACACAGGGAAGGATAGGAGAGATGTCCTGGAAGCCAAATTTAGGCTGCTAGGGAAGAGATTGAAATCCAGGACTTCTATGGTGGCATTCTCAGAAATGCTCCCAGTTCCACGCACAGGGCCAGGTAGGCAGGCAGAGCTTCAGAGTCTCAATGCGTGGATGAGATGATGGTGTAGAGAGGAGTGGTTTATGTTCATTAGGAACTGGGGAAACTTTTGGGATGGGGGGAGCCTATACAGGAGAGATGGGCTCCACCTAAACCAAAGTGGAACCAGACTGCTGGCACTAAACATTAAAAAGGTTGTAGAGCAGTTTTTAAACTAGGAGATGGGGGAAAGCAGACTGCTGCAGAGTAGCATGTGGATCGGACACAGACTTCTCTTAGGGGAGAGTCTGACGATAGGGAATCTCCAGGTTATAGTCAGGAACAGAGGACAGAAGAGGATAATGTAAGGGCCGGATCAGATGATAAACAGTCACATAAGAAAGAATCTGGCACATCAGAAATGGGCAGACAAATAAAGAGGGACAAGTTTTTAAAGTGCTTGTACACAAATGCTAGAAGTCTAAATAATAAGACGAGTGAACTAGAATGCCTTGTGATAAAGGAGGATGTTGATATAATAGGCATCACAGAAACCTGGTGGACTGAGAGCAATCAATGGGACACAATCATTCCGGGGTACAAAATATATCGGAAGGACAGAACAGGTCATTCAGGGGGAGGAGTGGCACTATATGTGAAAGAAAATGTAGATTCAAATGAAGTAAAAATCTTAAGCGAATCCACATGTTCCATAGACTCTCTATGGATAGAAATTTCATGCTCTAATTAAAATATAACATTAGGGATCTATTATCGACCACCTGACCAGGACAGTAATAGTGATGAAATGCTAAGGGAAATCAGAGAGGCTATCAAAATTAAGAACCCAATAATAGTGAGGGATTTCAATTATCCCCATATTGACTAGGAATATTTCACTTCAGGACGAAATGCAGAGATAAAATTTCTCGATACTTGAAATAACTGCTTCATGGAGCAGCTGGTATGGGAACCCACAAGGGGAGAGGCAACTCTAGATTTAATCCTGAGTGGAGCGCAGGAGCTGGTCCAAGAGGTAACTATAGCAGGACTGCTTGGAAATAGTGACCATAATACAATAGCATTCAACATCCCTGTGGAGGGGGAAGAACACCTCAACAGCCCAACACTGTGGCATTTTATTTCAAAAGAGGGAACTATACAAAAATGAGGGGGTTAGTTAAACAAAAGTTAAAAGGTACAGTGACTAAAGTGAAATCCCTGCAAGTTGCATAGGCCCTTTTTAAATACACCATAATAGAGGCCCCACTTCAATGTATACCCCAAATAAAGAAACACAGTAAAAGAACTCAAAAAGAGCCACCATGGTTTAACAACCATGTAAAAGAAGCAGTGAAAGATAAAAAGACTTCCTTTAAAGAGTGGAAGTCAAATCCTAGTGAGGCAAATAGAAAGGAGCACAAACACTGCCAACTTAAGTGCAAGAGTGTAATAAGAAAAGCCAAAGAGGAGTTTGAAGAATGGCTAGCCAAAAACTCCAAAGGTAATAACAAAATGTTTTTTAAGTACATCAGAAGCAGGAAGCCTGCTGAACAACCAGTGGGGCCCCTTGACGATCAAAATACAAAAAAAGGGTTAAAGACGATAAAGTCATGGCAGAGAAACTAAATGGATTCTTTGCTTCAATGTTCACGGCTGAGGATGTTAGGGAGATTCCCAAACCTGAGCTGGCTTTTGTAGATGACAAATCTGAGGAACTGTCACAGATGGAAGTGTCACTAGAGGAGGTTTTGGAATTAATTGATAAACTCAACATTAACAAGTCACCGGGACCAGATGGCATTAACCTAAGAGTTCTGAAAGAACTCAAATGTGAAGTTGCGGAACTATTAACTAAGGTTTGTAACCTGTCCTTTAAATCGGCTTTGGTACCCAATGACTGGAAGTTGGCTAATGTAACGCCAATATTTAAAAAGGGCTCTAGAAGTGATCCCGGCAATTACAGACTGGTAAGTCTGATGTCAGTACCGGGCAAATTAGTTGAAACAATAGTTAAAAATAAATTTGTCAGACACATAGAAAAACATAAACTGTTGACCAATAGTCAACACGGTTTCTATAAAGGGAAATCGTGTCTTACTAATCTATTAGAGTTCTTTGAAGAAGTCAACAAACATGTGGACAAGGGGGATCCAGTGGACATAGTGTACTTAGATTTCCAGAAAGCCTTTGACAAGCTCCCTCACCAAAGACTCTTACGTAAATTAAGCTGTCATGGGATAAAAGGGAAAGTCCTTTCATGGATTGAGAACTGGTTAAAAGACAGGGAACAAAGGGTAGGAATTAATGGTAAATTCTCAGAATAGAGAGGGGTAACTAGTGGTGTTCCCCAAGGGTCAGTCCTAGGACCAGTTATATTCAAATTTATTCATAAATGATCTGGAGAAAGGGGTAAACAGTGAGGTGGCAAAGTTTACAGATGATACTAAACTACTCAAGATAGTTAAAACCAAAGCAGATTGTGAAAAACTTCAAAAAGATTTCACAAAACTAAATGATTGGGCAACAAAATGGTAAATGAAATTTAATGTGGATAAATGGAAAGTAATGTACATTAGAAAAAATAACCCCAACTATACATAAAATATGATGGGGGCAAATTTAGCTACAATGAGTCAGGAAAAAGATCTTGACATCATCGTGGATAGTTCTCTGAAGATGTCCACGCAGTGTGCAGAGGCGGTCAAAAAAGCAAACAGGATGTTAGGAATCATTAAAAAGGGGATAGAGAATAAGACTGAGAATATATTATTGCCCTTATATAAATCCATGGTACGCCCACATCTCGAATACTGTGTACAGATGTAGTCTCCTCACCTCAAAAAAGATATTCTAGCACTAGAAAAGGTTCAGAAAAGGGCAACTAAAATGATTAGGGGTTTGGAGAGGGTCCCATATGAGGAAAGATTAAAGAGGCTAGGCCTCTTCAGCTTGGAAAAGAGGAGACTAAGGGGGGATATGATAGAAGTATATAAAATCATGAGTGATGTGGAGAAAGTGGATAAGGAAAAGTTATTTACTTATTCCCATAATACAAGAACTAGGGGTCACCAAATGAAATTAATAGACAGCAGGTTTAAAACAAATAAAAGGAAGTTCTTCTTCACACAGCGCACAGTCAACTTGTGTAACTCCTTACCTGAGGAAGTTGTGAAGGCTGAGACTATAACAATGTTTAAAAGAGAACTGGATAAATTCATGATGGCTAAGTCCATAAATGGCTATTAGCCAGGAAGGGTAAAGAATGGTGTCCCTAGCCTCTGTTCATCAGAAGATGGAGATGGATGGCAGGAGAGAGATCACTTGATCATTGCCTGTTAGCTTCACTCCCTCTGGGGCACCTGGCATTGACCACTGTCGGTAGACAGATACTGGGCTAGATGGACCTTTGGTCTGACCCGATACGGCCGTTCTTATGTTAATCTGAAGGGCTGATGAGCACCTACAACAGCTCTTGAAATCAATAACAGTTGCAAGTGCTGAGCAGGGGTCTGACCCAAAGCCCGTTGAAGTCAGGCCCCACGTGCTCCTCCCCTTGCAACATCAGACCTAAAAGGATTTAACTCCACTTTCACTACAGAACTCAATACACACTTCTGCATGGATTTGTCAGGAAGCACATGTCAAGGTTCCTTCTCCACTCTGAACTTTAGGGTACAACTGTGGGGATCTGCATGGATACTTCTAAGCTTAATTACTAGCTTAGATCTGGTAACTCTGTCACCATCCAGAAATTTTAGTGTCTGGAGCACTTTCTGTCCCCCCAAAACTTTCCCCTCCCTGGGTAGCCTTGAGGGACTTCACCAGTTGCCTGGTGAACACAGATCCAAACCCCTTGGATCTTAAAACAAGGAGAAATTAACCATCCCCCCTACTTTCCCACCACCAATCCCTGGTGAGTCCAGATCCAATCCCCTTGAATCTTAAAACAAGGAAACAGCAATCAGATTCTAAAAAAGAAAGCTTTTAATTAAAGAAAGAAAAGTAAAAAAAATCATCTCTGTAAAATCAGGATGGAAAATACTTTACAGGGTAATCAGATTCCTATAGCCCAGAGGAACCCCCTCTAGCCTTAGGTTCAAAGTTACAGCAAGCAGATGTAAAATCCTCTCAGCAAAAAAGGAACATTTACAGGTTGAGAAAACAAAAATAAGACTAATCCGCCTTGCCCAGCTATTACTTACAATTTTGAAACATGAGAGACTGATTCAGAAAGATTTGGAGAGCCTGGATTGACGTCTGGTCCCTCTTAGTCCCAAAAGCGAACAACACCCAAAACAAAGAGCACACACAAAGACTTCCCTCCACCAAGATCTGAAAGTATCTTGTCCCCCTATTGGTCCTCTGGTCAGATGTCAGCCAGATTTACGGAGCTTCTTAACCCTTTACAGGTAAAAGAGACATTAACCCTTAACTATCTGTTTATGACAGCACATCTGACTGAATTGTATGGCCCAGATGGTGGATTCTTAGCTTTTAAGGAGCTCGGTCTGTTTAGTTTATCCAAGAAAAGTCACAGAAGTCCCGACGAGGGGAAGAGATTTCTCATTGGGGAGAGCTCTTTATCCTAGTAGGAAAAGGTAGAATGAGATTCAATTGTTGGAAGCTGAAGCTAGACAAATCCAGGTTAGACATAAGGTGCAACTTTTTGAACAGTAAGAGTGACTAACCAACTTACCTAGGGATGGGATGGATTCTCCATCACTTGAAATCTTCTACGATTGTGTATCTTTGTGAAAGATCTGCTCTAGCTTAGACAAGAGTGATGGGCTTAAGGCAGAAATTGCTAGGAAAGGTCTCTGGCCTGTCTTATATAGCAGGTCAGACCAGCTTATCACAATGCTCTGTGGTCTAGGTCCTTCTGGCCTTGGAATCTGCGAACCACTGAAAGCCGTCTAGGCTTTTTGTGAGATTCCAGAACTTTTAGTGTGTTTTATTTTTATATTGTTGATTATCACACATCTGCCACTTCCTGTCGTCTGTCAGGATCTAATGGGATGAACAGAAATGCTGTAGGGAAAACTATTCTTGCAGCATTTCCAAATCCACAGAAATCAATCAGCACTGGAGGGTCTCCAGAGAATGGTGCATTTGAGGAGATTTCCAGGCCATTGGCTCACTCTAAAAGGTTTGGCGAGGTTCAGAACATTTGGATGCTTGTCTGAATCGAACCTCCACACTTTTGAGGCTTGTTCGCCACTTGCTGAAGGTTGGGTTAATATTCTTGGTCTCCTGGATGGAATCTCAGTTGAGTTAGGTATCTGGTATGCCACCACCTAAGTAAATCACTTCTGACTATGTAATCTGTCTGCAGCAAGAAATTATGCATGTTAAAGCATCAGGATTAGACTTCCCAATAAGATGATATATCTGATGGCGATGATTCAACCAAAGCATGTACGTTACTTATTAAGGGCTTGCCTGGAAACGTATGCAAATATATGGTAGGGATTAGTGTCTTCTTGCCTAGTGCTATGCTGCTGTTTATTACAATGGGAAAGAGGGAAAGATGCTTTGCAGTTCATAGAGGAGTTACTATTATTATATTATTTATTATTATTATTAGTGATGGTGATACTGCTGTTAATCCTTTTTCGTCTCTTTGCAGCAAAGTGTGTTTAGTACTGAATGCAAAGAAGCCTGTGGTCATTCTCATCTCTTGTAGGAGGGAGCTCTGCTGCCAAGGTCCAGCTCCTATGAAAACTCTGCCTCCGGGAGATATGAGTCTTGCTGGTTGCTATCTTCATTGTTCCTAGGGAACATAGCTGGTGACAGAGGGAACGTCTGTTTCTCAGATAGCCGGGAACAATCCCAGATGAGGTTCTGAATGTCAGGACACAGACCAGGAACTCCATTCAGTGGGCATGGATCACTCTAGTGGCTTCAGAGGGAGTTACTGGAACCCAGGATCTCTCCAGGTCCCACCCTGGATGTTGAAATCCATGTCATGGTTTATTCCTGCTTAGAAGTGCTTCTTACCTGGCAGACGTTCCATTCTGCAGGCTCAACAGAATGGAGATAGTTTTCCATTATCATGTTCCTCTAGCATCTGGAATGTTAGGTGAATAACATGAAAGACTCTTCTGCTTTCTTAAGCATTTTCTTCTCTTTTCTTTAATCATGCCAGATTTCCTGTGAATAATGAGAACTGTAATTATCATCTGCAGATCAGTGGATTCACTGAGCTGTTTCTTAAAAGGATTTTTTTCTGTGCATTTCAGATGACCAAGAACAAAATTATAACCACCTGATACTAAACAGTGCAACCCAGACACCTACAAATGGTAAGAGAAAATAGCACGTATTATAACTTTCCTCTGACTGCCAGTAACACTTACTGGAATTAAAATTATGTTTAATGTGAATAGAATAGTTCATATGTCAATGGCATATGAATGATTTATTCTATTTGCATTAAATGTAGGACCATATTTCTAATAATGGACAAGTTTAAATATGGCCCAATCTCATAGCTTCAATTAAATGGCAGCTTTGTGTCTCCTCCTGTCTGGAGGCTCTGTACTCATTCCCATGTCCACCATGTGCTGTCGCAGATCCTGCTCCTGGGACAGCGCTAGAGAGGAGCCCCTCCCGTACCCTCACCAGTAGGCAGATGGCATCACTTCACAATTGCTAAGATAGACTAGGATGCATATTAAACACAGGGACACCAGTGCCTGAACCAGCAGGCTGTTGGTATCACATGGGTTGGGGGGGAGATTGAGTTCAGAGCACTCCCAAACTGATCAGACCCTCAGGGCCCAGGGATGTGCACAGACCTGCCCTTGTGTCACTGGCCAGTATCTCCTCTACTTTCTCTCTTCAGGCCCACAGGATGGGAGCACTTCCAAGACAGCATGCTCAGCCCCTAGAGTAGGAATGGCCTCAGCTCACTCTGAAGTGACCCAGCCCGGTCAGCACCGGAAGTGGTATTGATGGGAGTTCATGGGCTATTGGGGTTGGGGGTCACTGTGATGTGGGGTCACTGAGGGAGCAGGGAAGAAATGGAGAGAAAGTGAGGGGATCCAGAAGGACTCTCTTTTTCCCACCCTGCACAAGGACGAGAGCCTGTTTCCATGCTTTGCTCTTTGCTGTCCTTCCAGATATGTGAAAACTGGGCACTTCACCAGCTGTAGGAATGAAAGGGCAACAAACAGCAGTGATCACTCCCATTGTACCTCTGCTGACTCATTTCCACAACCCTAGAACTGACCTCTCTGTAGATGATCTGGGCAGCTTACCACCCCATGGCTGTATAAAACATACTGTCACCTCTCATATAGGCCTAGTGCTGCCCTGCCAGTGTATCTACACAGCTTCCCTTGATTCAGTCTTCCATCAATCTGGACAGCCCTTTGAGGGCTGCCTTTGATAGCCTTTCCACAAGAACGCCCTCAGTGAGCCCTAGAATTTCCTTTCTCTCTGCTGTCCACATCTTTCAGTACCTTCAGTGGCCCTTTCCTGTCCAACCACTGTGTCCTCTTGGCCAAGTAAACTGGTGATTTCATCTCAGCTTCCCTCAGTAAACTATCCCAGTGGCCAAAGTGCTTCTCTTGGGGAGGCACAGCCTCCTCAACCTCTACTCAGACTTCCTCTTTGAGTCAGAGCTTCCACGTGACTCCACTGTTCATAACCTGCATCATCCAAATGGTGCCCATGTTCCTATAGCCACCGCTCTGCCTGTCCATGCCAGGGCCTCATCTCCACCTCTGCTGAAACCCCCTTTTGTTTATTCATCTCCTCTCACCTGGTCTGCTGCAGCTCTCTTCTCTCTCTGGCTTCCCAAGCCCCAGCTTCCCAGACTCCAGCATGTGCCGAATGCTGCTACTTACATTCCCTCAATACAAAATATTCTAATCAAATCACACTCTGCGGAACCCAGTTCACTTCACAATCCAGTTCAGAATTATCCTCCCTGTTTCCACACGCCTCTTTGGACTTGTTCCACCTGCTTCCCCTGCTCACTTTGCTCTCTTCTCCCTCATAATCTCCCCGCTGGAGTTGTGAGAAACATCTGCTGTCTGAACCATCCCTCTCATTACACCAGCTTTCCACCTCTGTGTAAATCCCATCTGAATACATATCAGTTCTCCCTTTCCTGTATCTTTGAATTTCTCTCTCTGCTGGTATGTATTATCTAGCTCTGTAGCTTTGCCACCGTCATTAAAATATTCTGGGATATATTTATTATGAAAGTTGTCTTGTGTTTGATCTGAAGTTTCCATATCTCCACATCTTAAGAAAGGATGGCAGAATAATTTGCCTTGAAAAAGTTACCTTGAACCTTTGTTTGTCCCACTCCTATTCCAGAGAGGCAGTAGCGACTTCATCATTCAGGTTACAGGTAATTTTCCATTATTAGTCTGAATTTTATCCTGTCCTCCGAAAACCACAAAAGGAGTTATGTCAATTTCAAAATTGGTAGGTTAGGTCCAGCAGCAAGATGGACTACACATATTAAAGCTGAGGTAAATTGGACGAGTTCCTGACTTAATTACACCCTAAAAACATAGGTGTTAACTAGAATTCAAAATCCTGATACATTTTTGTTTTGTTTTGTAGCAAAAAAGAGAAAGAAGAATAGGGATAAAGGAATAGGGAGCGCACTCAGCATGTCTCCTTCAAAGAAGGGGAAACTGGGAGATATATTGTGACTCTGAGTTCCAATCTGCTTCCAGAGCAGCACAAAATCCACTGCCCTTCAGAGTGCTCATAGCAAAGCCATGATTGATTCCTAAATATTTTTGCTCCACATTTCCACAATACTATGTAAAAAATCGAAAAGAAAATTGTGCTGCTCATTATAATCCCAATACATATCTGCAAATCACCTGGGAGAGAGTGAGAGTAGGGGTAATTTTCTGAGAGATCGCCATTGTCTTGTTCCAGGAGTGCAACCTTATCCCTCAATTGTTTGGTTTTCTAAGGGGTGTGTGTGTGTGCACACGCACCCACGGGTACTTTTGTTGTTGATTTAAACATAAATATTCTTGAAAGGCAGCGTACACTTAAATCTGCACTTGCTGCATCGACTCGTTTACCTACTTTTTCTGCCTGTGAATTGCTCATTAACTCCATCACCTTTAGCTACTGAACAGCCAGGTTCTATGTTGCGTTTAATAATTTTAGGTAACAACATGTGCCAAGATAGTTAAACTCCTCTCTTGATCTGACAAATGCCTTCTTTTTCTGTGTAGTTGAGAAAGAGAAAGAGGATCAAAGGAGACATATTCATGATCTTGGGTTGCAGATTTTGAAGTACTTTTCTTCTCTTAGCTCTCTTATCTACTGGGAATCTTTGTGACACTCATCTATAGAGCAGGTTGAACTATTTAATTGCAAACAGTATGTTCATTTGATTTGTCCCTTTATTCTGCTCACAAATTGTCCACAAACAGTTCGTAATCATGATGATTGTTTGTTTTGGGTAATCCATCAACAGACCACTTGGACCTTTTTCAGTAAGGGCTCCAATAAGTGTTCAATATTCAGAATCTGCTCTTCAAGCTGTGTGTTTGGCCAGCTAAGCATACGGTGTGGTCTGAGTGGATGGGATAAGATAAGCATGCCCAGTGTGACTATGCACATTGACACATGCCTAACTCACTTGTACATGAACAAAAGCTCCTGCCAAGCGTGTTTGAGACAAAATACTACCCAACACACATTTATGTAAAAGTGTCTAAAAAGGCACCTGAGGAAGATGAGAACAGAAAGAGAGGTGGATTCCAGGACCAGGTTTTGAATATTTTCCCAGGGAGTACAAGGAGACAGTTCTGGCTGGTATAGTTCTCAGCCATTACAGATCTCAGAGGGGAAATCACTAGATGTTAATATTTTCTAGGTTGCCCCCAAAACTCCTGATCCATGTGAGTTCTTGAGTGCTGTCCCCATAACCTTTGTCTCATATATGCAGGCCTGTGGCTAGCCTGGCTTCAAAACAACAAGACATTGTTTCCCCATCGAGGCAGGTGTGAGAGCTGTGATTTGATTGCACTGAGCTGTTTTCTTTGAGGAAGGGATAACTAGTAATGATGGGATTGTGGGTTATGTGTTCTGCCAGGCTGCCGTTCCTTAATTACAGTTGCATTATTTGCGTTAACGGCTGGTGAAGCAGAGTTCAAAGGAAAGTGTCTCCGTTCTGTTCTGCCTGGCAGAGTGGGAAAGCGCACAGGAGAGCGAGACAGGCGTGAGGGTGTTGGGGAACGTTTTCAGGGACAACTCTGCAGAGAGGCACAGCTTCAAAGGAATGGGGTTTTCTCCATCATCTAGTCCCTCTGTTCGGACAGGGGTGGGGTGGTGTTAGGAGCTGCCCTAGTCCAGGTCTAATGCTGGTTTGGGAGCTACATTAAGACACTTTCCTGCGGGGAGAGGAACCCAGGAGAAAAGCAGACCACTACCTGGCAAACACTCTGTTCTAAGGAATGGCAATAGAGGCCCACAGGTTTGTTACAGGCTTTGGACAAAGATGTGTATGGTGTGTAGACACCAAAGTCATAGTCACCTAAGAAATACCATAGAGTAGATTTGGGATACAATTTACAAAAGTGCCTATGTGCTTTAGGAGCTGAAGGGTCTAACTCCTCTCAGTGGCAGAGCCAGGTTTTGCCACCAGGGGGAAATGGGTCATGAGTGAGGGACTGGAGAGTGAAACCACCCTGTGCCCACCCCACAGCAGTGGCCTCTGTCCTGTGCAGCTCTGGAAGTGGTGCTGAGCCCCCATTTACCATGTTACAACGCTCAGAGTGGGGAGCTGAGCCCACCCCTGTGGGACATGAGCTGCCACTCCTAGGTGAGCATGGGACAGGTTTTCCCTCCAACCGCATGTGAAAGGTGCCACACATACACATTAAGGCCCCTGGAGAGGCAGTCGATCCCCCTGCACACACTGCACTACTGTCCACGCTGCCACCAGAGCTGTGACTGCAGCCCTTGTATCTAACTAGCTGGAAGAACAATAGCTGTGAATCTGCAGCAGCACCAGCAACAAATCAAGTACGTAACCCAGGTCCTAGCGGGGCTTATACAGCCCATGCTGCTGCCAGGCTGCCGCAGCTTCACTGCTGTTGTCACTGGAGTGTGCTAGATCACAGCTGGTGCAGTCATGTCTACCTGTGCTGTGATCACATCTCTGGTGACAGTGTAGACAGACTCTCATGAGTCCCAGTGAAAGGCAACGGGACTTAGGCTCCTATGTTACTAAGGCCAGATATTTAAAGGTATTTAGGTATCTAAATACCTTTGGAAACCTGGTCCTCAGACACTTTTGGAAATTGTGCTCCAGATCTTGGTCCTACTGAAGACAATGGAAGTTTTGATATTGAGCTCACTGGGACCAGAATTTAGCCCAACATGACTAAAAGAAGAACTTTAGGTCTACATTTTGAGAAAGATCAATCTGAGCTTTTCCTGTACAACTTGCATGTAAAATTCCAGTGCAACTGAGTGGTCAAGTGTAGGCTTTGCACGCACAATTCCACATTTTTCACATGCAACTTAGATTCATCTTTTGATAATGTAACTGTTAATGTTTAGTTACTAACTTTTTACACAAGATAAAACAGAATTATTGAAAATACGTGTGATTCTCTTACATAAATATTAAAAGAGAGGGTGACATTTATATAACAGATAAAGGTTTACAGTGGAGTTGAGGCAGCATAGGATCCATTACACTAGATACACATACTGGCTGGTTGGCTGTATTTCTGTGCAACCGATTATTTTAGTGCTGCTGACTTTTAATTAAAGTTTAGTTATGTATAATACTTATACACCTCACGGTCAGGGCACCGGGGTCAACATAATAATTATTTTAAATCTAAATAGGTAATTAATAAATAAAATGATGTTAGTAGGAAAGTTATAGTCATAATTTTTTTTCCACTCATTGCATTTCGCTAATTGTCCTATTACTAATTTCGTTGTCAATCTAATATGGCAGTAACTTGATCCATTTCTCAGTTGTTTTATTCTGATCAATCGCTTTCCTATAGATGCTATTGGTTTTGCAGGGACAGCGGTAAGATTTAGTTAATGGCTGCAGCCAGGGCCAGCTCCAGGCACCAGCAAAACAAGCAGGTGCTTGGGGCAGCACATATCTAGGGGCAGCATTCTGGCGCCGGCCATCATAGGTGCTGACTCTGGGGCATAGGGAAAAAGTGCCCCTGCCGCCCCAGCTGCCTCCGCTCTGCCTCCGCTTGCTCCCTTGAGTGCCCAGCCGCCGCCGCTCCACTTCTCCCCACTCCCTACCAGGCTTGCTGCGCGCAAAACAGCTGTTTCACGCAGCAAGTCTGGGAGGGAGGAGAAGCCGAGCTGCGGGGTGCTCGGGGGAGGCGGCAGTGGTGGAGTGGAGGTGAGCTGGAGCGGGGAGTGGTTCTTCTACCCCCCGTTACTTTCTGCACCCCACCACCCTAGCTCACCTCCGCTCTGCCTGCTCCCCTGAATGGGCCGCTGCTCCGCTTCTCCCCCTTCCCTCCCAGGCTTGCCACACACGAAACAGCTGTTTTGAACAGCAAGTCTGGGAGGGAGGAGAAGCCGAGTGGCGGGCACTTGGCGGAGGTGGTAGTGGTGGAGCGGAGGTGATCTGGGGCGGGGAGCAGTTCCTTTACCCCCCATTACTTCATGCACCCCACCACCCTAGCTCACCTCCGCTCCGCCTGCTTCCCTGAACACACCGCTGCTCCGCTTCTCTGCCCTCCCTTGCCTGAGAGGGAGGGGGAGAAGCAGAGCGGCGGCGCACCCAGGGGAGCAGGCAGAGCAGAAGTGAGCTAGGGCGGAAGGTCGTGGTGAGGGGGGGCCAGGAAGAAATGGGGGGGGGGAATGCAGGACACTCGGGAGAGGAGGCGGGGCTGGGGATTTGGGGAAGGGGTTGGGAAGAGGTAGAGTTGGGGCGGGGCCGGGAGGGACACGAAAAAAAGGGGGAGTGCCCAAAAATTTTTGGTTGGGACAGCAAAAATCCTAGAGCCGGCCCTGGCTGCAGCTACTAGAATTCTAAGCAGGTATCTGTCTTTGTTGAATTTCAGTAAATCAGGGCATTTTTCTAACGGCACAGTAATAGGACTTTGGGGTATAGCCCTGAAATAACTCTTGCATCTATTTTCTAACATCAGGCCAGAAGCATTCAATTTGGGACAATCCCAGAAGATATGAAAATGATTGTCAGTACCATGGCATCCACTCCAACAATTTGCAGTGGATTTTTTGTCTATTTTGTCTAAGACACTGTTTACAAAATCATAAGAATTAAGGACAATTTAAATGAGCTTTACTCCCAGTAGAGCAGTGTGTAAGAAAATTAAAAGATAACCAGATTTCCAATATAAGAAACATCAAACAAATAGATATGTTCACTTTTTTCTATACAACTGCCAGGCAATATTGAAGCTTGGGGCAGGGAAGGGACATGAACCAGCCAGTCTCTGCAGTGGTTTGTAGAATATAGTGCTAGCCCTTTGTGAAGAGGGACCAGTGGAAAATCATGATTCAATACTTTTGTGATGCTCTGGGGTTCAACCCTGACCAGCAGCAGGTTCTGTCACAACCTGCCCTGTAATCCTGGGTACTCTGTGCTGTGCAGGTTTGGCACAGCGCCCTGATAATCAATAGCCTGCTCACAGTACAATGACATCACCCTGGCTTCCACCATCCTGGTCCTTCCTTGCAGGGTGACACCTAAAGCCCTACAGCCCCAAGTCCACCCAAAACCATCTCCCCTGTGGTGTCCAGTCCCTTGCACTGGTCCCTCATACACATTACTAAGCCTACTGCCTCCGAAGAGACAGCGCACACACCGGCCTGATAGTTTAGGTGCAGACCCGTGCTTCAGCTTAATACACAGCACTCAGGTGGTTTTGTAAAATACCAAGTCACAGGCAGGGAGAGTAGCTGGAATGCAATCTGCTCCAGCAGTCCCCGGCTGGCAGATGGTCCCCTAGAGGACCACAGCCAGCTGACACAGTGTAGAGCAGCTCTCAAGTTAAGAACATAAGTACATAAGAACAGCCATACTGGGTCAGACCAAAGGTCTATCTTGCCCAGTATCCTGACTTCTGACAGTGGCCAGTGGAGGTGCCCCAGAGGGAATGAAGAGAACAGGTAATCATATGGTGATCCATCCCCTGTCACCCATTGCCAGCACTTGCAAACAGAGGCTAGGGACACCACCCCTGCCCATCCTGGCTAACAGCCACTGATGGACCTATCCTACATGAAATTATCCAGTTCTTTTTGAACCCAGTTGTACTCCTAGACGTCACAACATCCTCTGGCAAGGAGTTTCACAGGCTGACTGAGTGTTGTGTGAAAAAAATACTTCCTTCTGTTTGTTTTAAACCTGCTGACTATTAATTTCATTTGGTGACCCCTAGTTCTTGTGTTATGAAAAGGGGTAAATAACATTTCCTTATTTACTGTTTCCATACCAGTCATGATTTTATAGGCCTCTATCATATCCCACCTTAATAGTCTCTTTTCCAAGCTGAAAAGTCCCAGTCTCATTAATCTCTCTTCATATGGAAGCCATTCCATACTCCTAATAATTTTTGTTGCCCTTTTCTGAACCAATTCCAATTTCCAATTCCAATATATCTTTTTTGAGATAGAGCAACAATATCTGAACTCAGTATTCAAGATGTGGGCATACTGTTTACCCCTTTTTCCAGATCCTTTATGAATATGTTAAATAGGACTGTTCCCAGTATAGACCCCAGGGGGAAACACCACTATTAACAGCTCTCTATTCTGAAAACTGACAATTTATTCCTATCCTTTGTTTCCTATTTTTTAACCAGTTACTAATCCATGAGAGGATCTTCCCTCTTATCCCATGACAGCTTATTTTGCTTACGAGGCTTTGGTGAGGGATCTTGTCAATGGCTTTCTGACAATCTATATACTCTATATATCCATTGGATCCCCCTTGTCCATATGCTTGTTGACCCCTTCAAAGAATTCTAGTAGATTGGTGAGCCATGATTTCCGTTTATGAAAACCATGTTGTCTCTTCCCCAACAAATCGTATTAATCTATGTGTCTGACAATTCTGTTCTTTACTATAATTTCAGCCAGTTTGCATGGTACTGAAGTCAAGCTTACCAGACCATAATTGTCAGGATCATCTCTGGAGCCCTTTTTAAAAATTGGCATCACATTAGCTATCCTCCACTCATTTGGTACAGAAGCTGATTTAAATGATAGGCTACAAACTACAGTTAGTAGTTCTGTAATTTCACATTTCAATTCCTTACAAACTCTTGGGTGAATACCATCGGGTCCTGGTGACTTATTACTGTTTAGTTTATCAATTTGTTCGCAAACCTCCTCTAATGACACCTCAATCTGGGACATTTCCTCAGATCTGTCACCTAAAGAGAATGGCTCAAGTTTGGGAATCTCCCTCACATCCTCAACCATGAAGACCGAATAATTCATTTCGTTTTTCTGCAATGGCCTTATCATCCTTGAGTGCTTCTTTAGCATCTCAGTCATCCAGTGGCACCACTAGTTGTTTAGCAGGCTTCCTGCTTCTGATGTACTCAAAAAAAAGTTTGCTATTACTTTGTGTCTTTGGTTAGCTCTTCTTCAAATTCTTTTTTGGCCTTCCTAATTATATTTTTATCCTTCATTTGCCAGAGTTTATGCTCCTTTCTATTTTTCTCACCAAGATTTAACATCCACTTTTTAAAGGATACATTTTTGCCTCTCACTGCTTCTTTTACTTTGTTGTTTAACCACAGTGGCATTTTTTTTTGGTTCTCTTACTATGTTTTTTAATTTGGGGTATAGATTTAAGTTGAGCTTCTATTATGGTGTCTATTATGGTGTCTTTAAAAGTTTCCATGCAGCTTGCAGGGATTTCACTTTTAGCACTGTACCTTTTAATTTCTGTTTATCTAACTTCCTCATTTTCATGTAGTCCCTCTTTCTGAAAGAAATGCTACAGTGTCGGGCAGCTGTGGTGTTTTTCCTGCCACAGAAATGATAAATTTCATTATATTATGATCACTATTACCAAGAGGTCCAGCTTCTTGGACCAGATCCTGTGCTCCGCTTAGGACTAAATAAAAAATTGCATCTCCTCTTCTGGATTCCAGGACTAGCTGCTCCAAGAAGCAGTCATTAACGGTGCCAAGAGATTTTATCTCTGCATCCTGTCCTGAGGTGACACGTACCCAGTCAGTATGGGGTAGTTGAAATCCCCCATTATTGTTGAGTTTTTTATTTGTATAACCTCTCTAATCTCCCTGAGCATTTCACAGTCACTATCACCATCCTGGTCAGGTAATCAGTAAAATATCCCTACTGCTATATTACTATTATTAGAGCACAGAATTACCTAGAGATTCTATGGTAAAGTTTGGTTCATTTAAGATTTTTCCTTCATTTGATTCTATGCTTCCTTTCACATATAGTGCCATTCCCCAACCAGCATGACCTGTTCATAGAATATTAGGGTTGGAAGGGACCTCAGGAGATTGTCTAGTCCAACACCCTGCTTAAAGCAGGGCCAATTCCCAATTAAATCATCTAACAGACTTTTGCCCTATATCACCTCCTCAAGGAGTGAACTCACAGCCCTGGGTTTAGCAATCCAATGCGCAAACCACTGAGCTATCACCTGTCCTGTCCTTCACCTATATTTTGTAGCCTGGTATTACTGTGTTTCATTGATTATCCTCATTCCACCAAGTTTCACCAATGCCTTTTATGTCAATATCCTTGTTTAATATAAGGCACTCTAGTTCACCCACCTTATTATTTAGACTTCTAGCATTTGTATATAAGCACTTTAAAAAATTGTCAATTTTTAGCTGTCTGCCATTACATGATGTAATTGAATGTGGCTTTTTTTCATTTGTCTGTTTCTCATCACATCCTACCCATAGTTTATCATTTTCCATCCTTTCCTCCTTACTAGGACATAGAGGATCTCCATTAATAGATCTTCCCCTAAGGGTTGTCTCAGTCCAAACCACGTGCTCCTCCATGCCTGTCACCTTTCCCCCAGCCCTTAGTTTAAAAACTGCTGTATGACCTTTTTAATTTTAAGTGCCAGCAATCTGGTTCCATTTTGGTTTAGGTGGAGCCCATTCTTCCTATGTAGGCTCCCCCTTCCCCAAAATTTTCCTCAGTTCCTAATAATTCTATACCCCTACCATTATCCCTATACCATCATCTCATCCATGCATTGAGACCCTTCAGTTCTGCATGTTTAACTGGCCCTGCATGTAGAACTGGAAGCATTTCAGAGAATGCTACCATGGAGGTCCTGTGTTTGAATCTCTTCTCTACCAGCCTAAATTTGGCCTCCAGGACCTCTCTTCTGTCCTTCCCAGGCAGACAAGTCACCATACACTTCTCCCAGTCATCACAAACCCAGCTGTCTATGATTCTAATGATTGAATCCCTCATAACTATAACCTATCTCTTCCTAATAACTAGAGTTACCTCCCCTGGAGAGGTAGCCTCAGTTCAAGAGAATACCATAACATAAACAAACTAGGGAAATGCAACCTAGATGGATCTACTATAAGGTGGGTGCAAAACTGGTTGGAAAACCATTCCCAGAGAATAGTTATCAGTGGTTCACGATCATGCTGGAAGGGCATAACGAGCAGGGATCAGTTCTGGGTCTGGTTCTGTTCAATAACTTCATCAATGATTTAGATAATGGCATACAGAGTACACTTATAAAGTTTGCAGATGATGCCAAGTTGGGATGGGCTGCAAGTGCTTTGGAGGATAGGATAAAATTCAAAATAATCTGGACAAATTGTAGAAATGGTCTGAAGTAAACAGGATGACATTCAATAAGGACAAATGCAAAGTGCTCCACTTAGGAAGGAACAATCAGTTGCACACATACAAAATGGGAAATGACTGCCTAGGAAGGAGTACTGCAGAAAGGGATCTGGGGTCATAGTGGACCACAAGCTAAATATGAGTCAACAGTGTAACACTGTTGCAAAGAAAGACAACATCATTCTGGGATGTATTAGCAGGAGTGTTGTAAGCAAGACACGAGAAGTAATTCTTCTGCCCTACTCCACACTGATTAGGCCTCAATTGGAATATTGTGTCTAGTTCTGGGAGCCATATTTCAGGAAAGATGTGGACAAATTGGAGAAAGTCCTGAAAAGAGCAACAAAAATGCTTAAAGGTCTAGAAAATATGACCTATAAGGGAAGATTGAAAACATTGGGTTTGTTTAGTCTAGAAAAGAGAAGACTGAGAGGAGACATGATAACAGTTTTCAAGTACATAAAAGGTTGTTACAAGGAGGACGGAGACGAATTGTCCTTCTTGACCTATGAGGATAGAACAAGAAGCAATGGGCTTAAAGTGCAGTAAGGGAGGTTTAGGTTGGACATTAGGAAAAACTTCCTGTCAGGGTGGTTAAGCAGCTTAAAACTCCAGATATTCCTTTCACGGGCCAGGCACCTTTTCCAGCCTGGGCTCAGTTCCCACCCTTTTTGTCTTTGTTTCTTAGATGCTTCCAGCAGTCATCCTGGGTGGGGATTCAGTGAAGTATTGAACCAAGATTAACTCACTTCCCTGCCTTAAATAGGATTTACATATGGTGGGAATCCTTTGTTTCCCAGCTTGATCCCCACCTCCTATTAGTAGAAAAATACTAGTAGTCCAAGATATCATAACAATATCTCTACGAAGAATATGGAGCGTAGTGTCACAGTAGAGTCCCAGGTTGCTGCAGTCTATGCCCATGGCTGTGCAAAATACCAGGGGGCTGTCACCAATTCCCAGCCAGCATACCTGCTCTACTGCCTCTAGCGTAAACTGGATGCAGCAGACAATTGAACATGTATCTTAAGAGGAATCCAGGCCCTTTAATAGTTATTTCTCTGATGAGAATCTGTATTAACATCAAGTAGAGCAGGCAGCCGCAATGACTTTGTGACTCTAGTTAAATATATAATTGTTTATTTTTCCTTCTTATGCTTTACTTTGAAAGCACTGCGGGCTAGCTTTGTAACTGTCTCTTATCTGGCAGCGTCCATGGAAGCTGCTCTAGCTCAAAATACAGATGTCAAGTGACTATTCAGTGTGGTAGTAGCTCTAATACTAGCATCAGAATAGCATCCGGTTCCTGAAGTTAAGTAATTTGAACTCTGCTTTTAACAGGGGAACATCCCCTTTGAACCATATACAAGGGGGAGCAATTTTTCTAAAGTCTGAATCTTAGAGTGAAGGTAATGCTGATGAAGAATGCCAGATTAAAAGCTCCAGAGACTGAATCGCAGCAGCGTAAAAATCAGATATAAAACTGACCTGAAGTCAGAAGATGCACAAGGTGTCACTGCAGAGGAATGTGTCTAAGCTGGCTCTGCCACTTACTGCTCTTCAGTGCTGACTGTAGCATGTGGCTCTGGAGTTGTGCAAGATCATTTTTAGAAGAATGCTGGCCGTCATTCTAAACAGCTCATTTTATTAAGGCTAATTTTGGTTGTAAGAGCACGTTTCAGGATCTGAGCAGATTTCCTCCTGAACCTTGAAGCTCAGCAGAAGGGAGTGCTAAGTGAACAGGAAGTGCTTTGACAAAAGCCTGAAGTTGTGATGAGCAGACTCTGAGCAGCAGAAGGTTGGGCTGCATCACTTCTCATAGGCGACACTATTTGCTTTCACTGGGTGAATGTTGTAAAAAGGCATCTGTTGATGTGTCACACAAAATATGTGCAGACTCTTCATGCAAATAAGCTCACATCTCTGTGCCCACCTGAGCTTAGCATACGCCTGCCCACAAACTCATCACTCCAGCTTTGGGGTGCATTGGCACCCGTCCTTGTACACAAGCTGTTCCAGGCCCTACATAAGCGCTCTCCTTGGAACAGAGGTAGTGTTCAGAGAATGGGGGCAGAGCCATGGGTTTGCCCAGATTTTCCTGCACTCTTCAGAATCTAAGCCTTGATCATTACAAATAATAGAATTTTCCCTTTTCCTTCTGGTTGCAAGGAGCCGCAGTACAGCTGATGGCGGACCGTGCCCAGGTTGCATGCAGCACTGGCCCTGCATAATGGGAAGAGAGATTGGAGCCAGCTGCAGGGCAGTGGAGAAATGGGGATGAGACAAAGGGGGCTTCCATGCAGGGCACAGCTAAAACTGCAGTCTCTGTACACAGAGCACTAGGGCTGCTCCCCACCAGCTTCCGCATAGGTGGTTAGCCACACACAGGGTATAGCTTCCCTTGGAGCTAGGGCTGTCATCCTCAGCTCGAGGAACCAGGCTCCAACAAGCGCTCCTCAAGCAAGCATGCTAAAAGTAGCAGAATAGCCAGAGTAGCATGAGGAGCAGCAGTGGCAAAACAGGCTAACCACCCTGAGTATACCCGCCCCGAACTCATGGGCATGTAGTCGGGGTGGCTAGCTCACGCCACTGCCTGGGCTATCACAGCTACACTGATATTTTCAGTGTGCTAGCTCTATGCCCATGTGTCTGCTTGAGCCAGGAATTGCAACCCTAGGTCCAAGGGCACATGGGCCGCAGAGGCCATGGCCCTGAGGGGTGTAGCAGCATGCATACTCCCTTGGCAGCCTACTAGCTCCTGAGGCATTGTTGTTCCCTTAGACACTGGGCCCTGGAAGCAGTCATTGAAGTAGTTATGCCCCTTCCCCAGGCTGGCTCTAGCTTTTCTGCTGCCCCAAGATGAGCGGTGGCACGTCAGCAGCAGCTCAATCGCGCCACTTCTTCAGCGGCAATTTGGCAGCAGCTCAAAGAGGAAGAGAGGGAATGAGGGACCCGCCGCCGAATTCCCACCAAAGACCCGGACTTGCCACCCTGATACTGGATGGAGTGCCACCCCTTTGAATTGGCCACCCCAAGCACCAGCCTCCTACGCTGGTGCCTGGAGCCAGCCCCAGTGTTGGCCTGGGCCTAACTGACACAGCACAGCCTACATTGGCAGGGCCAGCAGCCCCTGGTGGGCATGGAAACACAGCTGAAGCTGAGCTGTCTGACGGGCCCTGTAGACTCTGATCTGGGCCTCAGTAAAAACACTGGTCAGTGCCTGGCGAGGGAGAGAGATCAGAGCAGCATGGCTGAGCCACTCGCTATCAAAAGTAGCTTCCCACCCAGACCTTGGATCCCTCGCAGTGCCCAGCCTGCTGTGCTGCATGCAGCCTCAGGTCCTTTGTACCCCCCATGGTGCCATGCCAGACACGATGCCACCTTGCCCACTACATGATGGAGCCAATGTAGCCCCATGCCCAGGGAGCAGCACAGCAGGCAGTGCCCAGCAGAGCCCGACGTTCTCCAGACTTCAGCCCCCTCCCATTGAAGTCAATGGAAAACCATGGCTGGCTGCCCTGAGGGCAGGATCAAGACCTAATAGCATTGCCCCAGTGGAAGAGAAACCCGGCTGCAGGGAAGGGGTTGGCAGAAGGGGGATGGTGGCACTGCACCGAGAGCCAGGAGCCTTGGGTGCTACCCCCAGCTCTTCTGCTGCTCTCTGTGCGAGCTCAGTAGGGTGCACTGTCCCCGTGTGCCTTCGGATAGTGCTTTGCTACCTCTAGCTGGGTAGAGTGATACAGCTGCCTTACTGTGGCAGTGTAAGTACCGGGGTGCCCAGCACACCAAGCCCCTAGGGTGCGAGTATAACACCAGGTGCACTGTGACTCAGACACGAGCACTGTGGGTGCATCAGCAGTTAGTTCTTGTAGGCGCCAGGCCTGGTAGGTCCCACACTGACATTTACGAGGGCTAGCGGGAAGGGGAAGGGCGCAGGTACCCTAGCTCTGGAGGCTGAACCAGTTCCAGGTGAGCAATAGCAGCTCCTGTCTGGGTCCCTGGGAATTCCAGTTGCAAGTCAGGGCTAGTGCCACGGGTATCCTCTCCAATCCAGTCTCTATTCAAGCAACCAGGCACTTGCAGGTTTTCAGGCCAGGCTGAAGAGAAACCAGGCCACAAGGGAAGGGTTGGCAGAAAGTGGATGGCGGCAGTGGGCTGAGAGTCAGGAATCGTGATCGCCATCCCTAGTTCTGCCATGAATGTCTCTCATTGGGCCCCTCTGCACTGGCTCTCTGCCCAGCAGCTGCAGGATCCCCATGAGCACCACACAGACCTACACCCAGCTGTAGCATCCATCAGTCACAGCTTCTTCTGTACATGGCTCTGCAGCTGGTTCCTGCGGATTCCTCTCTGCATCCAGTTTCTCTGCAACTCCTGGCTAGCCATGCAACTGCAACTGCCCAGCACAGACCAGCCACTTCCTGGTGGAGGACCTCCCCGATCCCTGACCAAGGGAAAGGGATGTGCAGTGGGAAGGAGCTGATGGCAGTTGCAGTCCCCTGCTTGGCAGATACATCACAGCAGTATTACTCAGAGGCTGCTCCAGGATCACGGCCCTGTTGTGCTGGATGTTGTACAAACACATAAGAAAATATGGTCCCTGCTTACAGTATAAAAAAAAAAAAAAAAAAAAAAAAGAACCTTCCCATGTAGTTAGAATCAGAAATGACTGCAGTGTCTCAGATGCCAAGGCATAGGAACTGTGAGTAAAGGCTGGCTGTTTAGTGGCAGCCACTCACAGTAGCCCTGAGCATTCGTTCCATCCCGTAAAGCATCCCAAAGGACTAGACACCCTGGGCATTCTCTGTATGTTTGGGAGAAGTGTGTGTGTATGCGGGGGTTAATTCTGGCTGTGCGGAAGTGGGGAGGTACTGTGTTCTCCCATCCTGCACCTGGCTCACAGAAACCAACGGGTGATGTGAACAAAAAAATCAATGTCAGATAAGAACATAGCTCATGAACTGAATAATTATGAGGGAGGGAAATTCTGACACTCCCGCCAGCAGAAAGAAACTGCCACTTAATTAGTGACGATGTATAAATTGCACGCGAGATTCCTACTGACTGGAACCCATCAGTTCCCCAACCGTGAGTTTTAAATACATTATGCAAAAGTCAGTTCAAGTAGTCTGCACCCATCTCAGTTTATCCTTTAGTTTTGCTGAAAGATAGACAGTAGTTTTCAAGGTGACCTCTCATTTGCCAGATTCATTATGTGCTGCTCCTGATTGACTGGATGAAAAACAGATGGTAAGCGGACATACTGATTCTGTGCAAGCCTATTAGAAAAGTGTGGCACTTAATTTCACACACCTCATGCAAGCAGTCAATTAACTTTCTTGCTTTGACACTAAACACAAATCCCATACATATGACTGGGCTTATTTCATCGAAGCCTCCATGCAAAATGTAGATTGTATGTGGGTTCTTGCTGACAGATTTGCAAAGGGATGTTACCCTAATTCTTCCCTACACAAGCACAAACAGAGGAGTGGGGGCATTGCCTCAGTGCTGATGAAGTCGCTGCTTACAGTATAATATCTAATCAATTGTTTCCACTGCCACAGTGAGTGCAATGCACTTCCTCATCCCGGGATCAGGCCACTAGATATGGACTGAAGACATCACCCAGACAAATCGATCTCAAAGCAGTAGCGCATTCGCTAGATAACTTCAGGTTAGGTTTTGTTTACCAGAGAACAACCCCAGCCTGGGGAGCTATAGACATGCGTCAGCTGAAGAGGAGAGATGTTTATTAATCTTGATTTGGTTACTACTGAGCTAACAGGAAAATGGCCCAAATTCCTAGTGTTGGTGTGAAATGGCTAATGATTTCTCAGACAGAATTGGGACAAAAATCAGGCTCTTCTAGAGTCATAGGCTTTTTTTCTTCTGTCCAGCAGATGAAAGTGGCTGTTTGGTGTTGGTAGAGGGAGGGTGAGTCCTGAGGATAGCAGCAAATCATAGTGCATGGTTCCTGAAAGCTGCCATGCAGCGCTGGGTGCCTGCACTCACCCCACTGCACTATAACTAGACTGTAATGTGCGGCTGAGACAAGTGCAGCTCCTACCCTGCTTCATCAACAGGCACCCTGTCAATTTCCCGGGGGAAGCTGCACCCTGACGTAGGTTATCCCGCAGGAGGCCCCATTACAAGTGAACTTATGTAGCTGTAGCAGCCGCAGCGCCGTCTGTGAGGACAGCAGCTGAAACGGGGACGGGAGAGGCTGGGCTGGGTTTGAAGTGCTGCACATGGTTCTGCCGGGAGCTGTTGGAGTGATCCAGCTGCAGGGAGCTGTCAGTGTGTGAGGACTGGGGGAGGAAGCTATTTCCTGCGGGGATGGAGGGTTGTCTGCTCAGCCTCTCTCCCCGACTGTGTGTCTGGGCTGTGGGAGGGAGGACTCGCTGGTGACAGAGAGGTTTAAATTAAGCACAGGGAACACTCAGTGGGAGGGAGGTTGTGACATCAGCCCTGCATTTCCCTGGAAGAGCTCTGAGAGCTGCCGGATCAGTGCTGTGTGCTCAGAGAAGTGGGAAGAGTGTCAGTGTGAGCGCTGTGCTAAGGGAAACATGCAGTGGGGGAAGGGAGAGGTCTCGATGCTAAGAATTCACTAGGTACCAGAAGACATGGAAACCTCCTAAATGTTCCCATCCTACAGGAATGGAGCTGCCTGCCTGTCTCCATCCCATCTGACATTAGAACGGAAATGCTCCAAAGGAGGAATAGGACAAAGCGGAGAGCAATTGCTAGGGACAGGAGCAATACAACTGGGGGTTGTTTTTGAAGAGCCTCTTTCCCGCAGCCTTTACCTCAGTTTCTGGAGTCACTAGTGCGACTGTATCTGTGCCATATGCAAAGGATGGGGCGGGGGCTGGTCTGAGTTGTATGGGGAAAGTCCCACCCCCCTAGGTTTGCCAGGTGTCTGGTTTTCAACCAGAACACCTGGTCGAAGAGGGACCCTGGCGGCTCTGGTCAGCACTGCTGACAGAGCCATTAAAGTCTGCTCAGCAGCGCAGTGGGGCTAAGGCAGACTCTCAGCCGGCCCTAGCGCTGCACAGCTGCCAGGAAGCAGCCGGCATGTACAGCTCCTAGGCACAGGGGTAAGGGGGCTCTGCACGCTGTCCCCGCCCTGAGCACCGACTCCTCAGCAGGGATGGCGCCTGCAGATGGGGCAGCACATGGAGCCCCCTGGTCTCTCCGCCCTAGCAGCCAGAGGGGGACATGCCACTGCCTCCAGGAGCCGTCTGAGGTCAGCGCCTCCCGGAGACCACACCCTGAACCCCTTCCCGCACTCCAAACCCCTCATTTCTGGACCAACCCAAGAGCCTATGCCCCAAACCAGAGCCCTCATCTCCTGCCCCACCCCATCCTCCTGCCCCAGCCCAGAGCCCCCTCCTGTACCCCAAATCCCTCATCCACAGCCCCATTCCAGAGCACGCATCCCCAGCCAGAGCCCTCATCCTCTCTCATTGCCCAACCCCCTGCCCCAGCCTGGGTGGGGGAGAGTGAGTGATGTGGGAGGGGACCTTGGAGAAGGGGTGGGGCAGGAATAGGGCCTCTGAGAAGGATGTTTGGTTTTCTGCAATCAGAAAGTTGGCAACTCTACCTGTAAGGGAACTGTCCAGCTATGCTTTGAACTCAGGTATGAAAAGCTGTGTTTACAAAGTTAATTGCATCCCATTTTTGTGAATTGTGTTGAAAATTTTGCTGCAGAGGAAAAGCAAATTTCTGCCTGGAACAAATGTGTGAGAAGTGATGGTTTTTGGTGAGGGGTTGAAAGGTCCCTATTTCTCAGTGTGCAGGGGAATTTGATTGAAGAATTTGTGCCTTAGTCCACTGGGCAATGGGGTTAGACCCAAAAGTCAGATTCAGCCTGCAGCAGACAGCATAATGCCACTGACTTACAGCAGGACTGAATTTGACCCAGAGCAAGAAGACTCCAAATTCACAGAGCCATTCAGGCTGGATTCTGGGCTGTAATGAGGAAGCATCTGCTCCCTAGGGAGACGGAGAATGTCTGAAGATCCTATGGGAGAGAACCCATTGCTGGAACTGTGAGCCAGGAGACCTGCTGTTTTGTCATTAAGTCCCGTCTCGGTTCAAAGTACTTGCAGCAGAGCCTGTGTATTTGCAGATTAGGATAATGGCTTAATCCTGTGTCTGCTGGACACACACTTTGGGCCCAGTCCTGCTTCCATTGAACTGAAAGGCAAAACTCCTATTAGTTTCAGTGAGCAGGAGATTGGGCCCTTTCTTCCTCAAAGCAATAACCCACTTTAGAGGGCTAAAGGTCCTGGAGGCTCCAAGATGCTACTGTCGTTTGCTTCATGGCAGCAGTAATGATGAAGAATTGCTAGTGCAGGAGTCTAGAAGTGCAAGAAGAGACAAGCCCTCTGTATCCCTCTGTGTACTCCTCCAATGCCCATCTGCCCATCAGCGAGGCAGGACGACTGAGGCAAATGCAGATGAGCCTGACAGGGTGTCAGGACGCAGTGCACGCTCATGGGGCTGGTACCACTCTCCGGTAAGAGAGTCACTGGGGTGATGGGGCCATGCAGAGACCTTGATTAGAGGTGGGATGTTCAAAGATGTCTAAATGAGATAGGAGCACAAGTACCACAGGCTTTCAGTGAGCTGACTTTCAGAGGGACTGCTGCTCCCAAGTCATTACACACTGTTCAGCATCCCATCACAGGGTCTGTTGTTACTTGTGCTGGTTTATGTCCAGACTCTGGCTGCCCATGCGCCAGGGCAAAAAGCCTCCTCACCCCCACCCACACACCTTGCAGAAGTGAGGCCTGTCCTGCACAATGCCAGGCATAGAGCTATTTCTGCACTGCTTCCATAGCAGCCCTGGGTGCCAGGGGCATTCTGGTGTGTGTGTGTGTCATGGGCAGAGCAGAGGTAGAGAGAGGCACAATAGGATATATTGGAGTCAGGAGAAGGTGTGGACAGGGCAGTCCCATGCCCCCCCTTTCATGCCTATGCAAAGCTCCCTGGGGCCAAAGGGCTGTCCTAGCCTACAGAGCCTCAGCAGCTCCTGGATAAGGGCCGTGCTATCTGGCTCCCCTGTGTCCCTGGGCTGGTGCTAGAGTGCAGGCTGAGGTGTGCAGGCCCTTCTCCCTGAGGGCTCCTTGGGAAGGTAGCTGCAGAGAGCTGTGCCACCGGCTGTGCTGCCAATGTGAGAGCTCCAAGGAAGGACTGTGGCTGAGTCAGGACTAGGAGTCTGGTTGCTCCCACACCATCCTTGGACGGTCTCACCTAGCCTGCTAGGAATGCTCAGACAAAAGCAAAGCCTGGACAGTGGTGCCTTTGGGGGCTCCTCAGGCAGCGCAAGCAGCCTGGGCCGAGCCAGACCCTGTTGCTGCATGAAGCTGATGCACGGATGAAGGGGCTCAGCTCTCGGAGCAGGCTGACTGGATGTCAGAGTCTCCTAGTGACATCAGAATTTTGTGCTCTTGCCGTGTCTGTCAGACCCAGCCACTACCTGAATCCCTTCAGACTAGGTCACATGGCCCAGGCCTACTGCACACGGGGCCAGGACACTGTCCCTCCCACAGCCTGACACTAGGCTTCCAGCAGTTGTGATCACTGCTATTTTGAATAGCCTGATCTCTGCCTACTTTAAAAACTGCACACTGAAGAGATATCAATGTCATCATTCGACAGGCCTTTGGCTGGGCTGATGAAAGACTATTTTGAACTCCAGCTTCAGTCACTCCACCTGACTTTCAGCAAAGAGATGTGCTTTCAATACCAAGCAAACTCCGCCGACTGCCTGGACCCAGTGGCTTGGCCTCTTTTCTCCACTAGCATTTTAAAATACCGATGCACCAGTCATCACTGGAGGCACACTCACTGCTAGCAAGCAAACAGAGGGCTCTGTTTCAAGATGCTGACCCATGGTTTCCCTGTGTAACAAATAACAAAAGCAATATGCAAGTGAGGAGCCTGAACTCTGCTGGAGGCTGCGCTGCGTTCCTGAACCAGAAATTGCTGCAGAAATCTATACATCATTTAGTGAAAAGAGTTTTATGAATGTAGGCATGATTCTGCAAGCTCACATGCCCAAATGAACCCTGCACCAATGGGAAGTCCTGTTAGGGCTCATTGTGGGTGCAGGGCTCTAGGAGCTTGTGGGATCAGGGCAGAAATAGTTTGGCAGGCAGGTTGTAAGTGGCCCTTGGGGAAACACCTGAGTGCTATCTACAGTGTCACACTGTAAACCTAAACAAACACTTTACACCCCAAGGCCAGAAAGCAGGACACCTAGGATTTCTATATGTTAACAAGGGACACACAGAATCTGGGAGCTGACACTGGAGAGAATGGAAAACTGGTGCAAATTTCATGTCTCCTGCAGCCTGAGAGGGCAGTAATGCAGAGGCCAGTGTGCACAACAGCACTTCCTTTAGCGAGTTCACAGCAATTGGCAAGACCCCTCCTTCCCAGAGCCCCTGTCTTCCTGTCACAATTGTTCACAGCAGCCTGCATCACAGAAGTCTCCTTACACCAGACTGGTTTTAAACCAACGCCTATTTCTGGAGTGACAAGGAGAGCCCACAGTTAGAAACAAAATCATGCCAAGCCTGAAAAAAAATGATATTTCTGACAGCTATAGGCTGAGCCTTTTTCAGTTACAATACTAATTGTCATCATTGCGCTGTGTGAGAACTAGCACTTCCATAGTGCAGTGCAGATGAGGATTTCAAAGCACTTTACAAAGGTGGGTAAGTGTCACAAACCCCGTTTATCAGATGAGGAAAATTCAGCACTAAGGGGTATGGTGACTTGCCCAGGGTCAGCTAGTGAGTCAGTCGCAGAGCTGCAGTAGCCCCTGACTCCAGCTCTCGCTGACATCAAAGGGAGTGTCTCTATGCCTGTCCGTGGGAGCTGGGGGTTGTGCTCGACATGACATTTGGGGTCACGGATTCCCTCAGCAACTCATCGCCTCTGAGCAATGCTGGGAGCAGAGCCACCTGCTGACAGAGGAAGCCATACTGAGCTCTGCTTCCTGTAGGCAGAGTCACCAGGAAGCTGGGGAGGGGGCTGCCATCATGACTGGTGTTCTATAAAAACATGGACAGATCAGCCAGCAGGAAGCAGTGTTGTGGTTTCCTGACCGAGAGCCAGACCCTGTCACCCTCACTCACTGGGCACTAACTTCCCCCATACGCAGCAGCACGACTCAAGCCGGTGAGGTCTCAAACACCTGCGAGGGATGGTCTAGATAATACTTAGTCCCAGGGGCGGCAGGTATCATAGGGCAAGGAAGACTAAGACTGAGGCTGTGGTCCCACCCATGCTCTGTCCAGCCATCCTAAAGCTGGTGGGGGCTCAGCTCGAGCTGCAGCCTGGAGCTCGGGGATCAGCCACCAGCGAAGGGCTGGGACAGCCATGGGTGGCTCAGGCTGGTGCTCAAGCTGGCTCAGGGATTGGGCCAGCTGGGGCAGCTCAGACTGGCCCCAGGGTCAAGGTGACTAGCTGAGGTTGGGGCAGCCAGTGTGGCCCAGGGACATGGGGGGCTTGGGGCTCTAGATATAGTGGGGGAGGAGGGACTGGGGAAGAGGGAGTCGGGGGTGGAGCTTCAAGTGGAAGGGGCGGGGCTGGCAGGCCAGCCGCCCCGAAAGGGGGGTTCACTTGCTGCCCATGCTTAGTCCTGCAATGAGTGCAGGGGCCTGGACTAGATGACCTCTCAAGGTCCCTTCCAGTCCTGTGATTCTATAGACATGCAGTCTCTGAGCCCCATGCACAGCAGGTGATGGGGCCTGTGGCCATTCCTGCCACTTCAGGCCCTAGCACATGGCCCCTTTCTCCAGAGCACCCCACTCACTCCTGAGGGGTGGACAGTTAGGTCAAGAGACCATCCTGGGTTGTCTGATGGGACAGAGTTCCTCTGTCCCCTGTTGACAGCTCCAACAGAGGCGGGAGCTCAGCTCAAAGACTATCTAGGATGTGTTAAAGCAGCAAAGAGTCCTGTGGCGCCTTACAGACTAACAGACGTTTTGGATGTGTTGTTAGGTTTGAGAAACACGATGGTCTGAAGTTCAGCCGTGCACTTTAGACTATGACACAGAAAGGTCAGTCACTGAAAACAAATGCCCCCCCATCTCCCTGAGAGACACTCTTGTCTGTTGGAAATCCTCACCCAGGCTGGCCCCAGCAATGCCTCCAAAGTGTGCCAGGAGTCTCCTTTCACCGGAGCCATTTGAACTCTGCAGGTACATCCACACTGCAGCTGGGACCGTGCTTCCCTGTGCAGGTAGCTGACAAGCACTAGCTCTGCTCGAGCCAGCACACTAGAAATAGCAGCGTGGCCATGGTGGCATGGGCAGTGGCTTCGGCTAACTGCCCATGTCCATACCCAGGGTCAGGCGGGCGTGTACTCTGACAGCTGGTCCAAGCTGATGTCCATGCTGCTGCAGCCACACTGCTGCTTTTAGTGCACTAGCTTGAGCAGTGCTAATGTGTCTGTCTACCCAGGCTGGGAAGCATGCTCCCAGCTGCTCTGTAGAAATACCCTTCAACAGAGCTACCTTGAGGCAGCTGAGGAACATCAGCAAAAAAACAAATTCTCAAAACAAAAGTTCCCAACATGCATCTGACCCTTCCTAGAATTATTTTGGCTTGGGACATCAGCCTTTTCCAGGATGAAAGTGGAGTTGTGCATGGACGTTAAACCCTTTACAGTCTCTGTCCTGTAGGTTTCCTGTCATGACAGGAGTCAGGTTGGTGTCAGACAACACAGGAGGCTTCAGGAACTGTCACTATTTCCCCTCAATCCAACCCTTAAAACAATCTCTTCCCAAAGAGAGAATGGGATGATACTGGAACTCAGGCAGTGAATTCTTTAGGCTAGTAGCCAGTCGGAATGGCACATAGCAATAACAGACTCCATCTAGTGCAGGGGGGAGGAGAAATGAAGAACCCCCATTCCCAAAAGGGGCAGTGTTTGAAATCATGGCTGACTTAAAGGGAGGGTGTGTTGTATTCTACAGTAAACACGAGACACTAGAGTACAGAATGCAAAAAATCATCTTCCCCACATGAGGGGTTTGGTTGCTCGTACACAGATGTTAATGGCATCTGTGCTAACTCTGTCCTTAGAGGTGAGACGCTGGAGCCCCTGGGGAACAGGCAGCAGTGTAGCATTCTCTGTCCATATTGAGATGACTCTCTTTACTATTGATCTAGCAAAGGTGTCTGTGCTCTGCACTTCACCACAGCTTGCATTTGTTAATAGTTGCAGTGGAGAATAAAGGCAGCAAAGTCTTGGGTTTCATTTCCCATGGCTTGGGTGGCGTCAGTTTGAATTATAGTGTAGTGCTTAGCTGTCAGATTTGGTTCAGATATATGGGAGCAGCTTCGCTACCCAGCAGGTGGATGGGAATGGCTCACCTCTCTCTTCTCTGTCCCTGGTGCGTTGTGTGGACATGTTTTTATTCTTTCTTGCAGAAAAACCACGGATGAACAATATCCTCACTTCCGCCACGGAGCCCTATGATCTCTCCTTTTCCAGGTCCTTCCAGAACCTCTCCCATCTCCCGCCATCCTACGAGGCTGCCATCAAGACTAACCCAAGTAAATATTCTTCTCTGAAGAGATTAAGTAGGTGTCAGCTCATTTCATTTTTTTTGGTACCTCATTAGCCTGTGAGCTGCAAGGGGCATAATGACAAGGCAGTAATTCCACTTCCTTTCCTATTGCACTTGCTGTGCTGACGTCTCTCATCTGCAACGCTGTTCCCTGTCACTTTCCATTGAGGCAGAGCTGCAGAGGAAAAGTCACTTCATTACCCCAAGCGAGTGATGGTACATGCGGCTGTTTCCTCACTCACTTCTCTGCCGTGCTGCCTCTGGTTATTCATCACAACATGTTCCCTCATCCTTACAGAGCCATCCAGTATTCCACCTACTTTATACCAGAGATGGGGAAAGCCTGTGTGGCTATCTCTGAACCGCCGATTGTCTCCCCAATCTGCAGTTAGAGCAGGTAACTCACTGTCTGTCTGCCCTGGGGCAGGTACTTCAGACTAAATAAGAACCAAACACCAATTTCAAAAAGCTCACAAAATGATTGGGAACATTCATGTCAGTGAGGGAGGGATGCTAGCCTCCTGTATCTGGGCTATAATCTGATCCATTTCATGGAGCTGGTGGTGGTCTATACGATGGACTTATCCCAAATACATTTCTGTGTCCCTTAGAGTGTCAGTCTCTTTGTCCCATACTATGGATCCATTTTCACTCTGGCTAGTATCAGCTGCTTGCTGCTGTTTTTACCATGTGTTGTGTTCTGCAACCACCCTCCAGCAGGGTCCAATTTCAAACTCTTACTGATGTTGAGTAGCTTGTACACACGTAGTCTCATTAGCTTCCATTGGATGACTCAGGTGAGTTCATCTGGGTATTTCCACCACAGAAAGAGCAATACAGATCTGCTTTAGGAGAAACCCCTCTCCTTGGATCAGCACAGCAGTTGACCATGTGCATGACTTTAACCAGGTACAGTAGTTGCTGCCTGCTTAAAGTTAAACACATGCTTTAAATGCTGTGCTGCATAGGGCTGGTTTGCTGAATTAAGCCTGATTTCCTATGGTGCTGGGTACATCACTCTGAGCAGGACACCCCATCTTCTCCTGGAAGCCTTTTACTCTTTATAATCTACTGGTAAAGAGGTCACATGCCTGCTTATTGTAAATATCTCCACCATGCCCATTCACCCCCCTCCAATGCTTTGTGTCTGTTCCTAGAAAGCTTTTCTGATATAAACTGGTATGCCAGTGTAGCCAATGGATTATAATTTCACAATTTTTGAATTTCTGCGTTCTTGAAATGGTAAATGTTTTCATTTCACAGTGGAAGTCATGTAACTATATGTCTGTTTATTGATTACCAATGGAAAATACTGCCTTTTTTCCTGTAACTGTTTTGCTTTTTGCGAGGCTCCCTGAAATGTGTCATTTGCTTTATACACTATGCCTAGGTACTGGATGAAAATGTTCTTCAGCACAGAACTAAGAATGTCAATATACCTCAGTGAAACATAAAATATAGTATATTTTAAAAAGCCAAAAAGAAAAATGTGAAAGTCTGGAAATGTAACAAAATTTGACAACAAACCATAAGTCCTCTCCCTCGGACTTGCTCCTGTCTTCCCCTACTCACACTGAGCAGTCCCATTGACCTTTGTCCTGCTGCACTCTCCAGACACTAGGAGTTTGTAAAGATGTGCACTAAACTCCGTCCAGCTGCCCCACACATCTTTGATGTGAACACATTCTTGAGAAAACATCACTGAAAGTGCCACTGCCCGGTGAAACGGGCCTTGATATGGTTAAATGTAGGGACAGCAGCCAAATGATAGCACTGAATACAAACTCTTATCTACTTAGCTTTTGGCCAGGATGACCTGTGCCAAAAACCTTTCCCAAAAGACTACCAATAATCGATTACATTTCCTGTAAGGCCTAGCTCTAACTCAGTAATAAAGTAAGGAACAGCTCTCGAGAAGTCTGTTTTATGTGACATGGCCGGTGCTGGAAAACTCTGTTTCTTTGATACAAACACAGGAGTGCCCCTTTCACAGGGACATAGTAGTCACAGAGTACAAGTCTGAAGTCATGAACAAGAGAAAGCCCAATTTCACAGTGACATACCAGGGTACAGTCCTGACTAATGAGCAGCTGTGTCACCCCTGCCCTGCAACTTTGGGTGCCTTACAATGCCCTGCTGAAGTAGCTCCCACCTGGGCCACTCACAAACAGCCTTCCAGCAGGCAAACTGCACCCTGAGTGTCTGTGTGTAACTGCAGCCTGCCAGCCACACTGGGTTACGCTCCAGCTCTCACCAGCCTGGGTTATACTGCAAGGTGACCCCAACACATCTCAAGTCTCAAATTTTTCCCAATAAATTTATGTCCTGTTCTGCCCAGCCCTCTTCTGGACTATACAAGTTATACTGAGTCCATTAGCTCTTTAAAAAGAATAATAAGTGCACATCCTGTCACCCTAAATGGAGTTTCTTAGACACTTACATTTAAATACACTGGATTAGATAAAACAATAAAAAGTTTTTTAATCACAAAGAGGGAGATTTTAAATGAGTCCAAGTAATAAGGCATAAAGGTCAGAGATTTTATTTTTCTTGTAACAAAGAAGATATTTACTAATCCCTAATTTAACAAACTGTATAAAATTCAAGCAGTTTCTCGCCAAATGCTTTTAGCGGTCTTACTGACCAAATCCTAGAGTTCAGGACCCCTCTTCCAGAGTCCGGCGAATGCTTCCTTTGTCACTTCAAGTGCAGTGAATGTGATGGGCAAGGGGAGAGCAGGAGGGTGCCTTGGGGTGTTTTTCCCTCCTTTTATAGTTTCAGAAAAATATTTCCAGCTGGGCATGAGTAGACAAAGAGTCTGTGTGGAAGGATGTTCCCGCTGCTTGTCCTCACATGTTTGAGCTTCCCTAGTTTCCCTTCCTGCTTGGTGACTGTATTTACTGCTTAAATGAAAATTAAGCAGAGTGCCTATTCCTTTGTTTAGGACAGACCTGTTTGCCAACCTGTTTGGGCAGGACTGGGAGGTTGGGAACACGTGTTAATAACACCATACAGGGGCATCCTATAATGTCACTGTAATGGTACATAGACTCACCACCACAGCGCCTCCTGCTGGTCATCTCAGGGAATTACTTTCAGCCTCCAGAGTGCCCTCTGTCAGCCAGTGTCTCACTTTGCTGCTGGCCCTCATGTCCCTCCAGGATCCTGGGCAACCCTTTCACTGGGTGCTGCCCCCAGACAGTACCCCCACTGTTTCTTCAGGTCTCCCCACTCCAGGGAACCCCCACCTCACCTAAGTTGTAGGCTACTGCCAGTCACCAGCATGCTCCTGTGCACTGGGCAGACTCCAGTGTAAGCCAAGCATCATAGGCAAGGTTGGGTCTGGACCTACTGCCTCTACCAGTTGCTGGGCTGCCCCTTTGCAACCCCAGTACTTATCTTAGGCCCTCAGCCTGGGGGTTTTCCAGGCTGGAGCTCCCCAGCTCCTCTAGCCTTCCCCCAGCCCTGCTCCTCTCCCAGTAACCTGCTCAGCTCCCTAGCAGCCAGGCCCTTCTCTCTCTACAAGCAGAGAGAGAGTGTTTGGGCTTCTGGCTCACAGCCTCTTATAGGAACCAGCTAGGCCTGATTGGGGCATGGCTTCAGCTGTTCCTGCCTTCCCCAATCAGCCCAGGCTTTGCTTCACAGCCTCAGCCCTCTTCCAGGGCTGGCTTTAACCCTTCCAGGGCTGGAGCGGGTGACCACCCAACTACAGTCACATACACTATCACTACACATATTTTACCAGGACAGTAATGACCAACACATTATGAGTTTTCAGATACCAGCATACTTTGTACAAAAAATATTACAATAGTGTATAGAGTGTGACTACAAAGGTATAATCTGTCACAATCGCAGGGACTGGGTCAGGTCAAGACCTTCAGCTCTGAAACTATGGAGATGTTTGTGCACCTATAGCTAAAACAAACAAATCCATGACTGTGAGAATCAGACATGGCCTAAGGGCTGCAGTGTTTATTATGCCTAGCAGCGGCAATACAGACAGGGTCACTGCACCCTCCTGACGCAGCCCTGCCTCTCCCCTGGTCTAGCTAATACATGGCAACCATATTGTGGGTGAGAATCTGCACTGGTTACCTTGGATCTGAGGAGGAGAGGGTTTGAGAGCTAGTCTGTCGCCCTCATCTGTGGAACATATATGGAGACCCTTAATTCATGAGGATCCCAAAGACTGTGAACGACAGAGGTTCATAGTTGAGCCCTGTCTCCCGGTGCAGAGGAATGCGTGCATTTCATATATTTTCTGGCAACATTCACCACAGCAGGGAATCTTTGCCCTGTGACATGGGAAGACCACCATGTCCCAATATGCATTACAGATCTGTTCACTAGGGACTCATCCATAGACTTGCAAAGCAGCGGACTATGTATATCCAACAGTGGAATCATCTGGACCTTCCAGTGCCAGGCCAGCAAAAGACCCCAACTGTCCCATCAGCCCAAGAAGGGTCCTTGGCCATGCAGCCAAGCACGCACCTCCAAAGTGTGGCTCTGTGGAAACGTCTTGAGGAAGAATCTGGAATTAGGCCAAGATCTCCAAAACTGGATGCCTCAAATTAGGCTCCTAAATGCATATTTAAACATATCTAAATAATTGGGCTGATTTTTCAAAAGTGCAGAATGCCCAGCATCTCACCCTTACACCAGAAGGAGCTGTGGATACTAGAACCTCTGGAAATCATCAATGTATATAGACTCATAGACTCTAGGACTGGAAGGGACCTCGAGAGGTCATCGAGTCCAGTCCCCTGCCCTCATGGCAGGACCAAATACTGTCTAGACCATCCCTAATAGACATTTATCTAACCTACTCTTAAATATCTCCAGAGATGGAGATTCCACAACTTCCCTAGGCAATCTATTCCAGTGTTTAACTACCCTGACAGTTAGGAACTTTTTCCTAATGTCCAACCTAAATCTACCTTGCTGCAGTTTAAGCCCATTGCTTCTTGTTCTATCATTGGAGGCTGAGGTGAACAAGTTTTCTCCCTCCTCCTGATGACACCCTTTTAGATACCTATAAACTGCTATCATGTCCCCTCTCAGTCTTCTCTTTTCCAAACTAAACAAACCCAATTCCTTCAGCCTTCCTTCATAGGTCATGTTCTCAAGACCTTTAATCATTCTTGTTGCTCTTCTCTGGACCCTCTCCAATTTCTCCACATCTTTCTTGAAATGTGGTGCCCAGAACTAGACACAATACTCCAGTTGAGGCCTAACCAGCACAGAGTAGAGCAGAAGAATGACTTCTCGTGTCTTGTTTACAACACACCTGTTAATGCATCCCAGAATCACGTTTGCTTTTTTTGCAACAGTATCACACTGTTGACTCATATTTAGCTTGTGGTCCACTATGACTCCTAGATCTCTTTCTGCCATACTCCTTCCTAGACAGTCTCTTCCTATTCTGTATGTGTGAAACTGATTGTTCCTTCCTAAGTGGAGCACTTTGCATTTGTCTTTATTGAACTTCATCTGTTTTACCTCAGACCATTTCTCCAATTTGTCCAGACCATTTTGAATTTTGACCCTGTCCTCCAAAGCAGTTGCAATCCCTCCCAGTTTGGTATCGTCTACAAACTTAATAAGCGTACTTTCTCTACCAACATCTAAGTCGTTGATGAAGATATTGAACAGAGCTGGTCCCAAAACAGACCCCTGCGGAACCCCACTTGTTATACTTTTCCAGCAGGATTGGGAGCCATTAATAACTACTCTCTGAGTACGGTTATCCAGCCAGTTATGCGCCCACCTTATAGTAGCCCCATCTAAATTGTATTTGCCTAGTTTATCGATAAGGATATCATGCGAGACTGTAACAAATGCCTTATTAAAGTCTAGGTATATCACATCCACCGCTTCTCCCTTATCCACAAGACTCGTTATCCTATCAAAGAAAGCTATCAGATTGGTTTGACACGATTTGTTCTTTACAAATCCATGCTGGCTATTCCCTATCACCTTACTATCTTCCAAGTGTTTGCAGATGATTTTCTTAACCACTTGCTCCATTATCTTCCCTGGCACAGAAGTTAAACTAACTGGTCTCTAGTTTCCTGGGTTGTTTTTATTTCCCTTTTTATAGATGGGCACTATATTTGCCCTTTTCCAGTCTTCTGGAATCTCTCCCGTCTCCCATGACTTTCCAAAGATAATAGCTAGAGGCTCAGATACCTCCTCTATTAACTCCTTGAGTATTCTAGGATGCATTTCATCAGGCCCTGGTAACTTGCAGGCATCTAACTTTTCTAAGTGATTTTTAACTTGCTCTTTTTTTATTTTATCTTCTAAATCTACCCCCTTCCCATAAGCATTCACTATGTTAGACATTCCTTCAGACTTCTCAGTGAAGACCGAAACAAAGAAGTCATTAAGCATCTCTGCCATTTCCAAGTTCCCTGTTACTGTTTCTCTCTCCTCACTGAGCAGTGGGCCTACCCTCTCCTTGGTCTTCCTCTTGCTTCTAATGTATTGATAAAAAGTCTTCTTGTTTCCCTTTATTCCCATAGCTAGTTTGAACTCATTTTGTGCCTTTGCCTTTCTAATCGTGCCCCTGCATTCCTGTGTTGTTTGCCTATATTCATCCTTGGTAATCTGACCTAGTTTCCATTTTTTTATATGACTCCTTTTATTTTGTAGGTCATGCAAGATCTCGTGGTTAAGCCAAGGTGGTCTTTTGCCACATTTTCTATCTTTCCTAACCATCGGAATAGCTTGCTTTTGGGCCCTTAATAGCGTCCCTTTGAAAAACTGCCAACTCTCCTCAGTTGTTTTTCCCCTCAGTCTTGATTCCCATGGGACCTTACCTATCAGCTTTCTGAGCTTACCAAAATCCACCTTCCTGAAATCCATTGTCTCTATTTTGCTGTATTCCCTTCTACCCTTCCTTAGAATTGCAAACTCTATGATTTCATGATCACTTTCACCCAAGCTTCCTTCTACTTTCAAATTCTCAACGAGTTCCTCCCTATTTGTTAAAATCAAGTCTAGAACAGCTTCCCCCCTAGTAGCTTTCTCAACCTTCTGAAATAAAAAGTTGTCTGCAATGCAGTCCAGGAACTTATTGGATAGTCTGTGCCCCATGGTGTTATTTTCCCAACATATATTTGGATAGTTGAGGTCCCCCATCACCACCAAATCTTGGGCTTTGGATGATTTTGTTGTTTAAAAAAAGCCTCATCCACCTCTTCCACCTGGTTAGGTGACCTGTAGTAGACTCCTAGCAGGACATCACCCTTGTTTTTTACCCCTTTATTCCTAACCCAGAGACTCTCAACACTTCTGTCTCCTATGTCCATCTCCACCTCAGTCCAAGTGTGTACATTTTTAATATATAAGGCAACACCTCCTCCCTTTTTCCCCTGTCTATCCTTCCTGAGGAAACTATACCCATCCACACCAACATTCCAGTCATGTGTATTATCCCACCAAGTTTCAGTAATGCCAACAATGTCATAGTTGTATTTATTTATTAGCACTTCCAGTTCTTCTTGCTTATTACCCATACTTCTTGCATTTGTATATAGGCATCTAAGATACTGGTTTGATCTTGCCTCCCAGCTTTGCCCTGACCCTCCTTTCTCTCTGCCATTATAGCCCATGCTCCCTCCTGTTTCCGACCCATCTCCCAGGTCTTGTTCTCCACTTACCTGTGGGGTTTGCTCACCTGTCCCCGTCGAACCTAGTTTAAAGCCCTCCGTATGTTTGAGGCTAGAATTTTCAAAGCGGTATAAAGGGAGTTAGTGCCCAGCTTTCAGTGAGTTGTGGGCTCCTTTGACAATCCCAGCCCAAATATGGACTTTGAAGCCCAATATGAGCATCCAGTTTCAGAAAATCTTGACCTAGTTGTCTTACATTGGACTCCCAATAGCTGAGATCCAGAATATTAATCAGTGCTCTTGAAAATGTAACCCTTGACCTCTCTGTGCCTGAGTAGTTCTATCTGAAAATAAAGATAGTAACACTTCCCTATATCCCACAGAGGAGCTAAACTGGTCAAATGCTATCTAATCTAACTATCTATCTATCCCTATACACCCCCACCTATCTACCTATATATCCCTATACACTCCCTCTATCTAATCTATCTAGACTCCTGTATTGACACCCAAGTCTATGGTATCTGAGCACCTCACAAAGGCTTATAAATTCATACAGGTTATAGTAATCTCCCATCTCCTGTAATTGCTCCACTGTCCAACAAAGCTGTAGGAGGATATGTTCGAATATATCACATAGAGATACAAGGTAAAGTTTAGTGTTAAACCTTAGCCTAAAAAGTGAGTGTTTGAAAGCCTGAAAGTTTTCATTAACTATGACATCTTTTGATGTTATCTAGTGTTGAAGTGCAGTGTATCTGCAACCTGAACTCTCTTAATGATTTTTTCTTTTGACAGGTAATTTTGCTGTTTTTTTTTTCAAAGGGCCGTCAATCTGAAGTATATGAACACGGCCCCTTTCTTTCTTTCTTTCTTTCTTTCTCTCTTTCTTTCTTTCTATAACTATCAAACTCTGTATTTGTCAGGTGATGCTGTAATGTTTTCTGAGAAGGTTTCTCTTCTAGCAGTCATCAAAACCATTAGCATCATTATAGCATATTGAACATTTGGGGCCCAAATTGTGGAATCCTCACTTTCATTCTTTTCAGGCAAATCCCTCCTGGCTTCACTTGGATTTAAGGACTGAGACCCTGTCTACATAGAAGTTGTATCACTTCAGCTAGACCAGGATAGTTTAAGCAGTGCACCTCCTAGCGTGGATGCAAGGATAGCAGTATAAATGTGTTCATACAATACAGCTAGTCCCAAACAGGAAGGAGCATGAGCTATAGTTGTATAACGCACTTTGAAACAGATATAATGGCATCCACAGTAGGGCTTGTGCTGGTATAACCTCCTCAATAAAAAACCACCCATCATAGCTACACTGGGACAAGCCCTGTGTGTAGCGCAGGCCTGAGTAGGCCAGGTTTTGGCCATAGTCACCTAGAGCTCCACCCTGCCGGGTGAGGATGAGGGTGGAGGTGGCAGCATTAAGCTATCAAGATGACTGGTGCCCAAGATGCTAATTGGTCACTGTCCAGGTGGGTGAAGTGGGCTGAGGATTGGGGGCTGGCAGGAACATGGCCTCTGTCAGGATAATAAAAGGTCCCTGTGGTGCCTTTCTCAGCCTGGGTCTCCCCTCCACCCAGACAGAGGGAAGTGATGGAGAGCTGAAGAAGTAACCCCACAGAAAGCTGGGCAGGTCACAGAGTTCAACTGCCTCCAGTACAAAGGGGCAACACCAGTGCACTGCTCAAGCCCCACTTTAGCGCTATGCTTAGTACCTAAGTGGTGCATAATCCATTGCACTGGCCCTCAGAGAATAACCCTCATCTGCCCTCAGGGCATAACAAGACCTGGCTGGTCACTAGCTAGCCAATCAGTGGGATTTTCTGCACATACAGTTTCACCTCCCTCTCCAGACACGCGGTACTACTAGCTACAGTGAGCAGGGCCTGTCTGCCTGCAGAACTGCTCCTAGCAGCAGTTCCTGGAGCAGCTTTCAGATTTTTCCATGTTGCTGTTCGTTGGTTATTATGGGCGAGATGCTGCCTGCTAAACCCAGAATGAACCAGCAAAGCTCAGACCTTCTGTGCCACATCTAGCTACTGTAGTACGATGACTGATATGGGCTAGGATTTCCCAAAGTGTTGAGGGGGGAGAGCTTGCCTTAGTCCCCTGGAAAACCCCAACCTTATTCATTCCTTTATTTCCAGTAGTTATTTCTGGGTAATTTATACGAAAGTCAGTCACACCCCAGTGGGAAATCCAGCTCTTTCACTGACCCAGCACCTAACCAATCAGGGCTCCAGCACAGTGCTGTTAACTGTGAACGCCCCCCAAAGTTGTTTTCACGTGCTTAGAGTTCCATAGTCTCTGAGGAGCCAGGGGCCATGGCCAGCCCACTTTCAAGCAGTGGTCCCACACTAAATCAATACAGCTGCTACTGGAGCAATTCAGAGTGTTGCTCCAGTTGCGTGGTCACAACACTGCTAAAATTTGACCCAGCTGCTGTTCTGCACAGAAAACTCAACTCCTGGCAGCACCAGCTCATGCATTGTGGTGGTAGAGTTTGGGGAGACTCCCCAGCTGAGGAACACTCTATGGGACAAGAGGCAGGGGACGAGCAGGACTGGAACAAGGTCCCTGCTAGAGGTTGGGGCAGGAACCAGATTTGTCCCCTCTGACACTTATTACCCACCCCACCCCCCGCCTCAGCAAGAGAGAAACTTGTTGGCTGCAAACTTTGTGTCTGTTCTCAGCCAGTCACTCAGTTAGCCAGCCAGCCAAACTGGGTTTTGTGACACCTGATTTGAGCTAGACAGGGCAGAAACTGCCATGCTGGCATGTATTATTATTAATACTATTATTACTGATAATCATTTGTATTATGCTGCTGTCTAGAGGCCCCAACAGACCATGGCCCCATTGTGCTGTTTGCCAGACGCTGGGAATGGGCGACAGGGGATGGATCACTTGATGATTACCTGTTCTGTTCATTCTCTCTGGGGCACCTGGCATTGGCCACTGTCAGAAGACAGGATACTGGGCTAGATGGACCTTTGGTCTGTCCCAGTATGGCCGTTCTTATGTTCTTACGTAGAGGCTGCACAGCCCCACGGTAAGATAGTTCCTGCACCAAAGAGCTTACAGTTGAAATGGAGAGTATGAGCATAGAAAGGATGGGGAACTGAGGTCTAGAGCAAGCCAGCAACTCACCCAAGTTCATACCTGGTGCCTCTAAAAGATCCTTCTTGTCCTTCTCCCTGATGCTTCCCAGGCTTCTTCAATGTGCCTGTAGCTGCTCATGGTGTAGTTCATTGGTTATTATGGACTAGATGGTGCCTGCTACACCCAGCCCTTCATGGAGCTACCATGGCTGAGCACTCACCTCATCTCCCTGGGGGTGGGGTCTGCAGCTCTGCAGACTGGTGAGTGGAGAAGCAGAGCTGTGTGCAAACCTCTTCCCAGCTCCATCCACAGCACAGGATCTGGGACTCGTCCAGGCCATGCATAGCCTGCACATGGAAGGAAGGTGGGTCTCACCCTTGCGAGAGCCCAGTGGAATGGGACCCTAAAGCTGCAGTGATGCTGTTTATCCACCCAGCTCTCACATGGATTCTGAGCTCTCATGGGACCCCCTTGCTACACCTACCTGAAAACAGCTGTGGGGTAAAGGCTGCTGGCTGCAAGGCAGCATCCCCATGGCAGACCCCATCCCCAATCTGCATTGACATCCCCAGTGAGGCTGGCATGTGGTGCCCTGACAAGGGGTGGGGGTATATCACAGGTATTGTTGAACAAAAGCAGCTGTGCAAATTCCATCTCTGTGCAAAACTCTGCGGCGAAATCATTGTTTATTGCTAACTGGGAAAGGTCAAAATCAGACAGGGAGCTATTATCGCCAGACTCGTTAGCCAACTCTGTGTTAGCTAAGGGAGGCATTACAAGGATTAAGCAGTTTAAAAAATATATATTACAGAGAAACCAAAATAGAGAGATCAATTAGAATAGACTGAATACATGTGTGCTTAACAAAAACAGAGAATTCATAGTGATTTCTGTATGTTAGCTTATTAAGCTTGGGAGGGGGAATAACCCATGACCCAAAAAAATCAAAAAACAACAACAAGACACAAAACAATCTGGCGGTCTAATATCCCTAATAACTGTATCAGGAGGTTCCCTCCAATCTATAAACTGTATTGGTCCAAAACAACAAAAAGCCAAGAGGAAATAAACCAACTATCCTGAAAATGAAGATTCCAGGATTGCCAACCCCATGCATTCAGAAATCAAGAGTTCAAGTCCTCCAAAATCATGAGAGTTTAAAAAATAATACATTTAAGGTTCTTTTTATTTGCCTTCTAGTGTCTCACCTGGTAGGGTGCACTCAGGGTACATTTCAATCTCTTCTCCCCAACCCTGAGGGCTCGAAACATATTTTGGTGTTTTTTAATGAAAGCTGAGACTCTCACCTGCTCAGCTGTCTCAGAGCGCTGGCACTTTAAGTATCACACCAATATCATAAGATTTGGGATAAAATCATGAAAGTTGGCAACACTGAGATTCCATTATCTCAATGCTCAGACTTACTTGGCGTCCCTAAGGCTTTCGACAGTTTTGTACTCTGCTCAGCTCAGCCATGCCTCCGTTGCCACTACTACAGCTACACTGCTATTTATACTCGAGCTAGAGCAAGTCTGGGTGCACAAACAGGAGAATCATGTTCCTCACTTGTCACACAGATGTAGCCTACAGTTGGGAGTGTACTTCCCACCATGGGTAGACAGTGCTAGCTCTGATCTAGACATACCCTGAGAGGCCATCAGTATCAAATTGGTCATCTCAGATCCCGGAACAATGAAGAGTTAGCCAGACTTCACCAGTTCTCACCCTCATGTCTGTTAGGAGGAATGCAGGCTCTGAGCCTCTGTGCTCCAATTCCTTTTTCAATAAATCATTTCCCTCAATGCAGACATGTTGTGCTGCAGACTCTGGGCTCCTGGAATTCTTAAGAGTTACAGCTTGGGGGGCGGGGAGTGCTGCTCAGTAACTCAGTCAGATGTTATGGGTCTGTTAGAGGCATCTAGGGGTGAGGTTCGGTGGCCTGCAATTTGCAGGTCAGAAGAGATGGTCATGATGGTTCCTTCTGACCTTAAATTCTATAGTTTCAACCAATTTGCTGGTACTGAAGTTAGACTTACCTGCCTGTGATTGCCAGGATCACTTCTGGAGCCTTTTTAAAACATTGGTGTCACGTTAGCTATCCTATAGTCTTCTAGTACAGAGGCTGATTTAAGGTATAAGTAACATAGTACAATTAGTAGTGCTGCAGTTTCATATCTGAGTTCCTTCAGAGTTCTTGGGTGGATCCCATCTGATCTCAAGGACTTATTACTGTTCGATTTATCTTTTTTTTTCCCCAAAAAAAACTTCCTCTGTTCATACTTCAATCATGGACAGTTCCTCAGATTTGTCACCAAAAAAGAATGGCTCAGGTGTGGAAATCTCCCTCACATCCTCAGCTGCAGTGCCAGCGCTTCCACTAGGCGACAGTAGGCAGTCACCTAGGGTGGCAGGATTTGCGGGGCAGCATTTTGCCACCTTTGGCAGAAATTCGGCGGTGGGGTGGGGTCCTTCCACTCAGGGTCTTTGACGGAAATTTGACGGCTGGTCCTTCACTTGCTCCAGGACCCGCGGTTGAAGTGCCCCAAAGACGCAGAGCAGCAGGACCCCTGCCACCGAATGCTCAGAAGAGGAGTGCTGCTACCTAGGGCATCAAAAACCCTGGTGCCGCTTCTACTCAACTGTGAAGACCAATGCAAAAAAAAAAATCATTTAGCTTTTACACAATGGCCTTGTCTTCCTTGAGTGCTTCTTTAGCACCTCAATCATTCTGTGGCCCTGCTGATTGTTTGGCAGGCTTCCTGCTTCTGATAGACTTTTTTTAAAAAGTCTGTTAGTTTGAATTTTTGGCTATTTGCTCTTCATAATCTTTTTTTGGCCTGCCTGATTATACTTTTACACTTGACTTGACTGTGTACAGATGTGGTCTCCTCACCTCAAAAAGGATATACTGGCACTAGAAAAGATTCAGAAAAGGGCAACTAAAATGATTAGGGGTTTGGAGAGGGTCCCAGATGAGGAAAGATTAAAGAGGCTGGACTCTTCAGCTTGAAAAAGAGGAGACTAAGGGGGGATATGATAGAGGTAGATAAAATCATGAGTGATGTGGAGAAAGTAGATAAGGAAAAGTTATTTACTTATTCCCATAATATAAGAACTAGGGGTCACCAATGAAATTAATAGGCAGCAGATTTAAAACAAATAAAAGGAAGTTCTTCACAGAGCGCACAGTCAACTTGTGGAACTCCTTACCTGAGGAGGTTGTGAAGGCTAGGACTATAACAGCATTTAAAAGAAAACTAGATAAATTCATGGTGGTTAAGTCCATAAATGGCTATTAGCCAGCATGGGTAAGGACTGGTGTCCCTAGCCTTTGTTTGTCAGAGGGTAGAGATAGATGGCAGGAGAGAGATCACTTGATCATTACCTGTTAGGTTCACTCCCTCTGGGGCACCTGGCATTGGCCACTGTCGGTAGACAGATACTGGGCTAGATGGACCTTTGGTCTGACCAGGTACAGCCGTTCTTATATTCTTATTTTTGCCATGGGAATAGACAACAGGAGATGGATCACTTGATGATTACATGTTCTGTTCATTCCTTCTGGGGCACCTAGCATTGGTCACTGTCAGTAGGCAGATATTGGGCTAGATGGACCTTTGGTCTGACCCGGTACGGCCGTTCTTATGTTCTTACCTAGCAAACAAACAAAACGTGCAAACTAAGCTTAATGTATTAAAGAGACTGAATATGAGTACCAAATCCTCACCTTAAATGATGATTCAAGCACACTACAATGATTCTTAAGGGGCCAACTGCACTTGTTTACAGCTTAAAAACCCCAGGTGTTTCTTTCACAGGCTAAAAATCCCTTTAGCCTGGGTCCAGCACTTCCCCGCAGTTCAATCCTTGTTCCACAGGTGGTTCACAGGCTTTTTTGGGCAAGGAGTCAGTGAAGAACCAAAATGATGTCACTCCCCTGCCTTAAATAGCTTTTGTATATGGCAGGAACCCTTTTTCTCAAAGCTTCGCTCCAATGCCAGTCAGTGGAAAAACACTGGTATTCCAAGATGGAGTCCAGTACCAGGTGGTCTGATTACATGTCGCTGTAGTGCCACAGCATCCATGAGTCAGAGACTGTTTGTAGGGTCCTCAGGTTACTCCCTCCCATCCTGCCTTCCTGGTGGGAGATAAACTTCTTCTAAGGCCTATTGTTTTCTCTAATGGCCATTCCCAGCCAGTCATCTAGATTGAGTGCATTCTGCCTAATGGGCGTTCCCCAGGTGTAAACACATTTGTCATAAAGATATATAGTCAATTTCCTAACTTCAGATACAAAAATGATACATGCATACAAATAGGATAATCTTATTCAGTAAATCATAACCTTTTCAATGATATCTTCCATGACCTGTCTTGCATAAAATACATCAGAATTATGTCATAATCATATAATGATATCACTGTGATGAATATGGGGTGCAGTGTCACAAACTGAACTCCACTAAAACACGCTTGCAATGGTTGTTTTTTTCAAATAATAGTTTAGTGGGAGAGACAAAAAATGTCTCCCAAAGTACTATCTAAAACGAAATCCTACAAATACAGAACAAGATAATAGAGACAGAAATGTAGGTGTAACCCAGACCCTATCCAAGTGGTGCTCTGTCCCCATCTAGTGGCTGGGCCACATATAAAGGGGGATGAAGTTACTGCGGTCTTGGGCCTTGTAGCTCAGGTAGTAGTGGCTCATGCTTGGAGATTCAGAGGCCCTATATTCAATCCCTGCAGCTGACAACACACCCAGGAGCATGGTGCAATATAGGCAAACTAGAAGTCAGCGGCTTCCCCACCCATGGTACTGAGAATGTGGGTTAGGACAGAATGGAAGCCAAGCCAGTGTTAGTGATAACTCAGTGACATTCACCCCTGCACAGAAGACTGGTCCAGGCACTGCTTAAGTCTCACAGCAGGCCTTTGGCCCATGGTCTCAAGCTGCTGTTGTTTAACTGTTCTTGTGTCTAGTGGGCTTCTGCTGACACTGGTCACAATCAGGCAGCTGGGCCAAGTGGAAGGGCTGTATTCTCTAAGGAAATAGTCTATCTGGTGGGGAGAATCAGCCGGGCTTCTCTGTCAAGCCTCTCCTTGTTTCTTCCATCCCGTAGACACTTCAGGGGCCATACCTTCTGGCATTGCTGCAATATTTTTCCAGCTGACTTCATCTCTCTTCCACAAGGGCATTTCAGCCTTACATTTTTGTGGCTGTATCAGACAGAGAGGGAGCGTTTCGGTTGTGTTTCTGTGTAATTACCCCCTTAGGTAAGATAGATTCAAAGGCATCTATGTTGTGCCCCACTTGCCTTGCTCACCTTGAGACTGCTTCAACTGACCTGTGAGCAGTTTTGCTCTTTCAATCATCTGAACACGAAAAGAGGCTTCCGTGAGATGAAGCTTTTCTTCCCCCACCCCTACTGTTCTCTTTAATATGCTCTTGTTCAGCCTAAGTGAGAATAAGACGCTGGAGAAACCAGTGTTTTGTATTATCCTTAACATATTCTCAGGTGTGCAGCCTTCACAAAGCAATTCACTGACAAGCTTATGCCATCCAAGGAAGCTAGGGAAAGGAAAACAGCAAAAGACTGATATTCCTGCACGCACTTCTCAGCCCTTGCTGTCCCATGCAGTTGCAGGAGAGGTTCATTTTGATGAACCTGTCTGTTCTTCATGGACAAAGATTGCACAGGCATTAGCCTCAATTTCTGTGGACACAGCCACCCCCACACACACTTTTGCAGCATACTGGGAACTAGTGGAGTGCTGCCCTCCATGGCAGAGGTGACTGCATGTCAGGGGTGCTGTATGTGTTTCATTCTGGGGTGAAGACTACTGACAAGTCCTGAGGTGTTGGAAGCCCCCCGGCCTGGTTGAGCTGGGTGTTTCTGGACATGCTGTGAGCAGTCACTGAAAACCTTGCAGTGAAAGGAATGCAGAGGAGGCAATTTACTGACCCTTAATCCTGGCCATTAAACAGTCCCCCAGCCCAGTGACAAAAGACTTACATTGAAATCTGCTGTTAGCTTTGAGAGGGCACGGTGTGCAATAAGACTAGATGCTCCCTTACATATCATCACAGAGATGTCAATATTAATGCAAGGCCACCATGGCAGTATGCAAGCAGGGCAGTGTTCAAGTGCCAAAGACACTATACAGCTCTAAACAGTTGGTCATATTTCCCCAGCATTAGGGCAAAGGTAAGATCCAGAAGGTGCCACAGAAACTGCTTCCTTGGAATAATTGTGGGGTTGTTTCTTCAGGCTGTAACCTAATTTTGGCAGATTGTTCTGTCTGCTCAGGGTCAGGTACTGTAGTGGTACCAATGAGTCAGACAGACATCTCAAGGCCAATGTACCTCCACTCCAAGCCTTATGTGACTTAAAATCCAATAAAAAGGGGGTGGGTGCTAAGTCCCCATTTATGTAACAGAGCATCTAAGACAGAAGAATGACAGGCAGACCAGAGCACTTTTCATGGAGCAAACAGCACGGCACAGAGCTGAATGGTTTGCATGTCAGCCTCTGTTTCCCTGAGCTTCTCAGAGACTTTGGGATGGACCTCATATTTCTGCACTGATATTCAGTGCCCTTAGGAAACTAAACACCAAACAGAAAATACAGTGTCTCACAGGAGCACCCCACACCCCTCAGAGCGAGTTTGCAGCTGAATTTACAAAAAAAAAAAAAAAAGAGTTTTTGAAAAATACAGTAAGAGCAACTCTGGTTGAAACTAGCATGAGATATTCATGGCCAGTCACTGACAAACAATAAAATCACTTTAATATAATATAATATAATTTATATAATATAAAAAAGTCAGAATGATACTGTTGAAAGGAAACGTCTTGACCATCAAAATGAAATGTTTCTATATGGGTGCTTCAATGTTTCTGAAACAAATTTTTTGTTATTTTTGTTTCAAGCTAAATTTGGAAATTTCAGCTTTTTGTTCCAATTTGGGACAAAAGAAAATTTCTAAATGTCTGAATTTCTGACAGACTGAAAATTTTGTTTTCCAACCATGTCAAATTCTCAGTGACCTGGTAATACTACAAATCAGTACATGGGGTTCATTGTGTGACATGTTACAATTGCAATATAGCACACAGTCACTCATGTACAAACTGATGTCTCCGCTGTACCTGTGTGGCTGTGTGTGCATACACATGATGTACATTGTGTCCATGTGTAATACATACATATTCACACAGTGCAAATAGACCTTTGAGTTCCATGATTGATAGCACAGTGCTGTCACTGTCTATGGCAATGCCTAAATCTCTGAAGATTAAGGTGAAAGGCATGATGGATCTCCATGTTTGCGCTGCCTCCGACATTATCCAGCACACCAGAAGGCCTTGTTCCAGAGTGCTGTTCTGTGCACACTATCCCTGCTCTCCCTCCTGTGACCACACCCTCGGCTGCTCCTAACACTGTTTCCTTTTCTTTCCCCTTCCCAGCTGACAAAGAAGCTGATGAATATTACATGAAGAGGAGACACCTTCCTGATCTGGCAGCACGAGGGACCCTCCCTCTCAATGTCATCCAAATGTCTCAGAAACAGACCAACCACAGAGAACGGCCCCGCCGACCCATACGGGCTATGTCCCAGGACAGGGTACTGTCCCCTGAGAGGGTCATGCCCGAGGAGTTCAGCATGTCCTATGAACGGATCCTCTCTGATGAACAGCTTCTGTCCGCAGAGCGCCTCCATTCCCAAGACCCCCTGCTCTCCCCAGAGCGCACAGGTTTCGCAGACCAGTCCATGTCGCGTGCATTGTCGCACACAGACGTCTTTGTTTCTACGCCTGTCTTGGATCGCTACAGAATGACAAAGATGCACTCCCATCCCAGTGCCTCAAATAACTTGTACAACACTTTATGTATGAACCCAACTTCCGCCAAGCGCCAAGCATTCGCCTCCCGACGGCACAATACAGTGGAACAACTGCATTATATCCCAGGACACCATCACCATTACCGCACAGCGAGCAAAACAGAGGTGACTGTTTGATATGACACTGTGCATTGTAGATAATCAGTAAGGACTGGTGTGACCCCAGCACCCCAAACTGCAGTGGCCTTACAGGCCAAGATAACCTCTAACTGAGTGTCTGAAAAGACTTTTCCGACAGTCATATCTGCATTGTTTTTAAAACCATTCTCATGTTGTTGACATAAGAAGAAAAAATGAGCAATTGGAGAGAATCCCCAACACGCGCCAGTTTCTGTCAAAGAAAGCCATAGCAGTAGGTGGCATCTTCCAAGGGCTTATCTGCTGTAACTCATTCGGTTTTATGAATTTAGGACTTTTAAACTTCAATTGCTCCAAGTCTCACAGAGCCCATGGTAGGTTTGCAGCATCCTAGCCTGGCAGGATGGGGCCATGTCACCATTTCTCACACCAGCCCTTTTGGCCAGTACTGAATTTTTCAGTGACTACTTATATTGCTCTTAGCTGCTAATAGTCACAGTCAAGCATTAGATGCTAGGATGTCCCCCAGATAGCTGTTGTTCTTCCTGATTTAAAAGTCAAAGCTTACTAGGGGACTGTCAGATCTAGTGACACAATTAGCCTAGCTGATAAATGAAGTCTTGTTTCTATTAAATATACTCATAAAACAGAAATATAATAGTGCCTACAAATCGCCTGCTCTCTCAGTGTAGGAAATAGTGGGGTTGACGTGTCAATAAGCACAGTTATGCTGAAATGCTCGTTAGGCCCTTTCTGCACTCATCCTAATTTCTGCAGTCTGTAAATAGAAAACGGGTGGGATTTCATTGGTTCAGCTTCTTGCCAACATGATGCCAAAGGCACCAAAACTCACCATCATTCCATTGCTAAAAAGCACTTTGGGTGAAACACTGGCTCTGTTGAAATGGTAAAACTCCTATTGACTTCAGTGGAGCCACGGTTTCACCATCCTATTAACATCTCATCCCAGTCCAATTCTTCAGCTCTGTTTCTGAGCCTAATTATTCCTCTCAGTGACAACTGAGGACTCACCATTTCAGAGGAATGGCAAACCCTCTGCTAAATCTGTTTGAACAGAGACAGACAGAAAAGTTTGTTTATTAACCCAAATCTAGATGGATATTTTCCAGTCATCGTCTGAGCAGACAGTTACATTTCATGTGCATAAATTATATATCCAACATAATTATACTAACTGGGCATGTTGTATATCTGATGTATAATACTGATTAGATACAGAGTATTTGTAAATTCTTTAAAAAATAGACTCATGGGTCCAAAATTTGTGAAGTGTTTTGTATCTCAGCCTGTATTTACATTCTGTAGAACTAATTCAAACTATCAGAGGGGTAGCCATGTTAGTCTGGATCTGTAAAAGCAGCAAAGAATCCTGTGGCACCTTATAGACTAACAGACGTTTTGGAGCATGAGCTTTCGTGGGCATCTGAAGAAGTGGGTATTCACCCACAAAAGCTCATGCTCCAAAACGTCTGTTAGTCTATAAGGTGCCACGGGATTCTTTGCTGCTAATTCAAACTAGGACATACCTCTGTGCACTGGGAAGACTCTCAGAGCTCTCAAAAGGCAGGTCAGCATCCCAGACCAAGTGATGGCATCTGTGACCATGTTAAGGACCCTTCAACAGTTGCTCAATATGTCACACATTCAGTTCCCATCACATGAGCACATGTTTTCCCAACTGGCAGAATGGAGCCCTCTGCCTGGATAAGGTCATGAATGACTTCAGATTTTAAATACACATCTTAATAATTACTAATTTAACTAGCCCATCTCTCTGCCTCTCCCCCACATACTCAGTAACTGCCCCTCCCTCTCATACCATATAAATGCCCCCCCATATCTCATAAATTGCCCCTCCTCTTACCCTGTAACTAGCTGTCTTTGCCCCTCCCCCACACTCCCCTTAAATGACCCCTCTCTGCCCCTCCCCCACAGACCCTGTAACCGGTCCCTCTCCTATTCACTTTAATTAGCCCCACATACCCAGTAACTCTTGCTCCTCCTCATAACCCTCATACCCCATAAATGCCCCTTCCCCCTCATATCCCATAAATGGCCCCTCCCACTTATATACTATAACTAGCTGTCTTTGCCCCTCCCCCACACTCTCCTTAAATGGCTCCCCTCCTACTCACTTTAACTAGCACCTTTCTCTGCCCCTCACCCAAATACCCTGTAACTGGCCCCTCTCCTACTCCTCTTAGCAAGCCCCTCCGTCTCCCCCCCCACTTATCTCACCCCTCCTAATGCTGCTTTGACTCCCACCCTGCAGAGCAGGTGTGTGGTGTGAGATGCTCCCTGGCTCTGTCTGAGGCACTCTGGGTCCCGTGGTGCCAGGCTGGCTGTGGGAAGGTGTTCTCCTGGGGTAGGCTGTTAAAGGCAGACCCTAGTGAGGAATCTGTTCCCATTTGACACTTATCATGCTGCAATGCTCAAGGGCCCCATTCTGGGCTGTGTTTGACCCAGTCTCTAGGTCCCAGGGCTCAGTACGCTGGGAAGGGAGTCAAGCTACGAGGAGTACAGGGCCTTGTTTGACAGAAACTGTGCTGGGATGGAACAAACAAGGGTCACCCTGGTCTAGGTGCCTGTATTACGTTCCCTCAGGGCTAAAACTTCTCTGGGCCATGTGATCAGAATGAATCCTCTCCCGGCTTGTATAGCGTTCTGCCATGGCCCCTGCAGGGGACAGAGGAACAGCCTCTCTGAGCAGCTCCAGGTTCCTTTCACTCCACTGATGCTCCCCTCCCACTTCCTCAGCCCAGTCCCAGCCCTTCAGATGTGGACACTTCTCAGAAACAGCTACGTCTGAGCCTTCACCCAGATTCTCCATGTCTTGAGGGCTGGGGCTAATTCTGAACAGAATGGAGCTGTTTGCAGCTGCTGCTATCTTTGATAGGGAGATGCTGATCGCAGAGTCTGTGGAGCTCTGTGTTATGGACCAGCATGTAGGTGGTCTGGCCTAGTGGTCAGAGCAGGAGTCAGGACTAGTGGGTGGAGCAGGTATCCAGTTTGGGAAAATGAGACGAGAGTCAGCACCAGAGTCAATGGCCAGTTACCAGAGTCAGGAATCGAAGCTGAGGGTCAAAGCCAAGGTCAGATTCCAAATGCCAGAGCCAAGGGTCAAGCCAGTCAGAAGTCAGAGGCCAGGGAAGGAGCCAATACTGTTAACTGATGATTGGAGGTGAGGCACAAGGGTAGGAACTGGAGGAGAGGCAAGGATCAAGCACAGAGCAGGACCACGGTGGGAATGGGAGCGAAGGCAGCCATAAGGCAGGAGCGGAGCCGGAATAGGGTTGGGTGCAGGAGGCAGGCACAAGTAAGGGCCAATGCAGCCACAACAGGAAATCGCCTTGCTGCTCAGACAAACTTCCTGTTCCTCCTCCTGCCTTAAATAGCATGGGTGGACCAATCAGTGAAGCCGGGCAAGCCACCAATCAGGCTGCTCATGGTGGTGCCTTGGCTGAGGCTATATAGTCCTACTAGCTTCTTGGCCCACCAGGTTTCGGCAGACATTGGATAGAAGCCAGGATACAGCAGCTGTCTGGGAAATCCCAGGACTTCCTTCAAGACCCAGGACATCACACCCTGATTCCCTTCTCACTCCAGTGTAAACCAGGAGCCATTCCACTGTGAACAGAGTGTGAGAAGAGATACAGGCCCAGTTTCCAGCAGTCCCGGGGGAAGAGCAGGGCTCAGTGTGGGATGCTCAGGCTCAGGATTAGGACACTCATCTCTCTTCTTCTATGGCCACGCACAGCTCTCTGGATGGCTCTTTTCCCACAAACTCCATTCTTTGTTTCCACTTTCAGTCCATGAGTTAAGGAGCTACTGGAGTAGGTGTAGCTACCAAACCTCTTCTCCTAAGTACTCTGCACAGATGCCGTGTTGTGCTCCAGGCCATTTGATTGCAGAGCTTCACCTGTCCTGTTTCACAAAGATTGCAGGCCCTCTGCCAGCCTGTCCTACTTGGGCAATAATCTTCCAAAGAAATTCTGGCCCCTCTCTCCCTGTCTCTTTCACCCATGCAGCTGGGTGAAGTTGATGTATCCCATAGGAGCAATCAACAGATCCTTCAATGCACACCCTCTTCAGGGAAGCAGTCACCATCAAAGCGAGGTTTGGCAGTTTCTCTTGAGAATGCTTCTTGCACTGGATACTGCATCTCTCTTCTGGACACTGCTCTGTTGCGTGACTTGTCTTGTGTGGCATGATAGGCAGGTAACTGGCACAGCAATGTTCAGCACAAGCCACTGTGTTTGATTGGATTGAGTTCCTCCTTGTTCCACTTTCTGAGGGCTTGTCACTCAGAAGATGCATGGTCTGAGGCTGAGAGTCACGATGATGCTGGAGGACTAGTCCCAGCTTTGCCAGTGACTGGCACTGTGACCTCCCCATGCTTTGTTCAGCTTCCCTTTAGCCAAAGGAGAATAATAATAATAATACGGTGGTGTGGTGGGGTTAATTCAGTAATGTCTATAAAGTGTGTTGAGAGCTGCCGAGTACACCACAGAAGAGCAAAGTATTATAATTAGTACTAGCATTGTTATTTGTTATTTGGAAGATCATGTGCTAAATTACTGTGTCTGAACTGCCAGGAATCCATATATGGTCACCCTATTCAGAGGGAGAGTGCACTGGTGCGGCAGCTTCACAGAATAACCCGCTGGTTTACTTCTGTCCTGTAACCTGTCCATTGTCTCTCTAGCCAGCTGCAGTCCCCATGGCAGTTCTCACACATGCTTTAACTTCCTTGCTTCATGCTGTCCAGGTCTGAGCCATCTTATGACCCTCTCCTCAGGAGAAAAGCACTGCACAGTCCAGATTCCTCAGTACAGTAGATCTGGCTTACGATTAATCTTTTCTGTCCTAGCCGTGGTTGGCCATAAGCATCTGCAGAGTGCCAAGTTCCCAAAAGGCATGTGGGGAGGAGAGAAGGAGGAGGTCCAACACAGTATGCCCCGGGTTCATAGCATTTCCTACAAGCTGGTATTGACTTTGCATGCCCCAGGCAGTGTTCTACAACAGTGGGTTCATAGGGGAACCCCGGAATTCAGATTGACCCTGGAGCAATCTTATCCCCTGAGATCTATAGACACAGTCTTTGAAATATGGAAACTATTTTTAATGAACCACATATCACATAAAAACTTCATCAGAGCTGATGGAAATGTTATCAAACATATTTTAAAGGCACCAAATTGTGTTTTAATGAAACATGACAATATTTTCCAATATTTTAATGTTCCTTTTTTAAACGACACTCTGATTCAGGGATGTGGAGAAGCGTGAGGTGGGAAATGGTTACTGAGATACAAGATGTCCTTTCCTTGCCCAGAGTTAATTTCTGCTTAGTGCTCTGCTTTCCTGACCACATGCAATGAGAGGCCTATGAAGCTGGGCTTCGCAGCTGCAGATACATGATATTATATCAAAACAATCCACTTCCGAAATGTGCAACACGATGGGATTTGGGCACTGACTCTAGACAAGCAGAATCATCCCAGGGAAAAGGGGCAGAGTTCCCAGCAGTTGGGAAAAGTCCTTCATAACAAACAAAGCTTCATGAAACAGGGTAACAATTAACTGTAATGGAAGTATATGTTCTAATTTTGACAGATTAGCCATTTTAAGTTTATGTAGCAGAGGACTAGCTCATCTTAGCTTTAGTTTCAGATTTATTCTATAGAGCTGGAAGGAGGAACTACACCGAAAGCTGGTGAATACATGTAGATTTCATGTGCTGGGGAGGTAAAACTATGGGAAAGTTTTGAAAAGTTGGATTAAATATTTTCATTTAAAAAAAAAGTGTTGTTAGCAATAATTGTGTCTGGCTGTTTCTTAGAAAATAGCCACTTGTATGTTGTTTGTTCACAAGCTGATCATAAAGGTGTAATTAGAAGGCTGTCTTTAGCTGGCTTAGGCTTATAACTGAGATATCCTTGTTAGTTCTAAATCTGACTGGCTAAAAAAAAAAAAAAAATTAAAAAAAAAAATCTACATTTGACCCGCTGAAAGCCCATAGGCTAGAACGGAGATGGATTATTCTGCTCCAATATATTTATGTAAATCTGAAAGTGATCTACTATCTCACTAGTTAGAGAAATGACATTTTGTGTCTCTTTTGTGCTCTTATGTGTAAAAATTCTCACAGTTGATGCCATTCATGACAGCTGTGAAATGTGAGAGCCACGACATTCTGAAGTTCTGCCCATGTGCTTTGTAATAGCTTCTTACAACCTTCATTCCGTAAATCGGTTAGAAATTTTGTAGCAAGAATTTCTTGGCTCCAAGAAAGACATTTCTTACTGTAATATTTTTAGTTTGGGGGACAATATTTCCTAAAAGGGGTTCAGTGGACATTTTTGTGCTTTAGCCCAATTTATGGATTCCGTGTTTATTATACAGTAGTCCTGATGAGAAAGTACATTTGTATCTGTAACTTTGCACAGACTCTTGGTTAACCATTAAATAAGCTTCAAAATGAGCAGTATTTGACTGTTTTTCTCTGTATTATTCTTGTTGTTATACTTACCAGTAAAAGCACATTCTATATGTACTGTAAACAAAAATATTATCAGTTTAGTAAAATTTAGAGTCTTAAGGATTTTTCCACTTTTGTCAGTAACAAATATTTATGGATTCCAAAATAAAGCAATTTAAACATATCAATTGTTTCCTTTTTTATATCTACTAGGGGGACATCAAAGGCCATTCTGTTGGCAGCTTTTGCAACCTTTGTAAGCAGAGTTTGAAAGGTGCATCTCTCTATTTCCGTCCATGTGCTTAAATAGCAACTATTAAAATGAATACTATGAGCTCTGGAGAGTCTTTATTTTTATGTATTTATTTATTGCTTTTCATCATCATGCTAGGAAATAGAAAGGAGGTAGGAAATCATTCCATTTGCTGTAGAAGTTTGTCCTAGATTACGGTAAATCACTTACCATTTATAAGACTATTTTTTAAATTTGTCCTATTTAATTTAGTATTAGAAAAGGGTGCTCTACTTTGCATTCAGAGTTTTACCTTTGCCCATTCACCACAACACTCTAGTACAGGGGTGGCCAGCCTGTGGCTCCAGAGCCACATGCAGCTCTTCAGAAGTTAAAATACAGCTCTTTGCATAGGCGCCAACTCCGGGACTGGAGCTACAGGCACCAACTTTCCAATGTGCTACAGGGTGCTTACTGCTCAACTCTTGACTCTGCCCCAGGCCTCACTCCACTCCTTCCCCCATGGATCCTGCCCCTTCCCCTGAGTCTGCCATGCCCTTGTTTCCCGCCCCCCCCCAAGCCTCCTGTACACCACAAAACAGATGATCAAGGCGGAGGGGAGGCACAAGGATGGAGGGTTAGTTGCTGATCAGCAGTGCTGCTGGTGGGTGGGAGACACTGGGGGTAAGGGGGAGCTGACAAGGGGGCTGCTGACATGTTACAGAATGAGCTCCCCCTCTTTGCCAATGCACATTGGTAAATTTTGGCTCCTTCTCAGGCTCAGGTTGGCCATCCCTGCTCTAGTACACTGCAAGTGAACTGTGTGACAAAGCTCCGAGCTGTATTGGTGGGTCCTGTGCTTCTGGGCAGATTCAGTGGCCTCAGAACCTTGCTAAGGCCCTCAGTGTGACCTCTCTTTCCCAGTGTAGTGGCAAAGGTCACAGCCGATCGAGCTACTTTCATCACAGGCCAGTATGGGAGGTGGAAAGGGGGAATACCTCCCAGTCTCTGTTGCTCCCTTGAGCTAGTAGGTGCAGTTCGGCCTCCAGCCTGGACCAAAGCCTGCTTCCCCTCTCAAGGGGATCTCTGTAGAGCAGAGGAGGCATGGGAGAGACACCCTGGCCCACCCTCTATTCCATGTTCCAGCCCAGCGACCTAATGGTAGTAGCTGGTGGTGGCTTCCCCTTCGCCACTGGAGCTGCTTTGATTTCCTAGGCCACTTCCCCATGGTCCCCTATTCCTTGCTTCACCCTTACCTCAGGCTTCAGCAACGCTTCCTCTCCTCTAGCTCCTTTCCCTGGGGCTTTCCTGACGGAACTGAAAGGAGAGCTTTTAAGCAGTATGAGTGGGACCTTAATTGGTTCCAGCTGTCTTCATTATCCTAATGGCCTTAACTGGTTAATTGGCATCAGGTATCTCAATTGGCCTGAAGCAGCCCCTGTTTGGCTATCCAGGGAACAGAGACCTGCTCATCCTGAGGCTGATACCCCTGCCTTTCCCCACATTCTTATCTCCCTCTGGTCTGAGTCCATCACAACTGTTACAGAAATTCTACACCTCTTGTATTCTTCACTAGGTCATTAGTAGAACTTTGCATATAACATGTGCGTGCACACACAAAATTCCACAAATATTCATTCGTGGTTTTAGTCAAATTTGCTTTGACCGCCTTTGTGACATGTTTGTAGCCATCTCTGCTAATAGAATGTTCACAGAAATAGAAAATCTTAAGTGAATATTAGAGAAAAGCCATGGAAACTAATTTTTAATTCATAAGGGCTTGTCTACATGAAAATTTAGTTCAAGGCAAGCTGGAACATAGATTTATCCTGCACCAACCTGCCGTGCACAGATGCTTGGTCCACACAAGGAGTTTAGGTCCATATAAGTACATTATTCACGGACATCAAAAATCCACACCCTTGAGTGACACATTTAACTGACCTAACCCCCAGTGTAGACAGTGCTAGGTTGGCAGGAGAATTCTCCCGTTGACCTAGCTGCTGCCTCTCAGGGAGGTGGAGCACCTATGCCAGTGTGAGAACCCTTTCCATCAGCACAGGTAGCATCTTCACTGAAGCTACAGCTGCACCGCTGCAGCGTTTTAAGTGTAGACAAGCCCTGAGTGTCTATGTGGACCTTACTGAAGCACACTAACAGTTCCTTAATGCACTTGGATCTACCCCACTATCAAATGGGAATGGATCAAAGAACACTGAGGAGCTATTAGGGCATGTCAGCAGGATCTGCCTGGACAGTTAGTGCACAGCAGGCTGGTGTGGGGTAGATTTAAACCCCAGTCTGCTGCAAACAAAATATTCATGTAGACATGTGCTCCCATTCACAGCAGGAATCTGAACCAAAGTGTCAGGCTCCTTCCCTCAAGGGCAAGAAACGCACAACATGATCTGTTTGCCCAAATGAAACTGACTAGCACAGCTTGAATTTGGCTGTAGGAACCTTGCAGAGAAGTGGTTGGAAGGCTGGTCTGGTGGACAGAGCACTGGCCAGGGATACAAGAGACAGGGTGGGAGGTAAAATTTTCAAAAGCGTCTAAGGCCTGGAGTCTACAGCAGGTGTCTACACTACATGGTTAGATTGGTGTAAGCTGCCTTACATTGATCTAGCTGTGGAAGTGTCATCACTTAAATTTGGCTCCTGCTGACATAAGTGCCTCTCTATGCTGATTTAGTAACACGCCTCCCTGAGTGGCATATGTAATTAGGTCAACACAATGTCAGTGCAGACACTGCATTGCTTATGTTGACTGTTCATGGCTTTCAGGAACCATCCCACAATGCCCCACACTGACAGTACAATCAGTACAAGCGCTCCTGCTGAGGACGTGCACAGCTGACACAAGGAGCCCACTGTGCGCCCACACAAATGATGTAATAACTGCGGTGACTAATGTAAATTAGGGTGACATAACTTTAGTGTGGACGTGGCCTGAATGACTTGGAAGCCTTAGTCCCACTGACTTTAACGTCTGAAAATGGGACATAGGCATGTGACAGGTTCGGTCACAGAGACTCCCCTCAAGACCGTCACTCGATGAGCTGGGATACCACTGAGAACAACCCTCCTGCCAGAACAGGTGCTTCTCCACTCCTGTCTTGCTGAGTTAAACACTCCAGTCAGCTCCAGAACAGACTCAGAGGTTGGGTCACACCTCTCTGCAGTTTACTGAAACTGATATTCACTCAGCCCAGGGGCTTCTCAGTTAACAGGGACTTGCCCAGTGCCCAGTGTTCAGCCTTTCTGGGAGCCTGAACCCCAAATACATCCGTTTACTCTGTATAAAGCTTATACAGGGCAAATTCATAGACTGTCCACCCTCTATAATGCTGATAGAGATATATGCACAGCTGTTTGCTTCCCCAGGTATTAATCACTTACTCTGGGTATATTAATAAACAAAAGTGATTTTATTAAGTGCAAAAAGTAGGATTTAAGTGGCTTCAAGTAATAACAGACAGAACAAAGTAAGTCACCAAGCAAAATAAAGCAAAAACACACAAGTCTAAGCCTAATAAATTAAGAAACTGATTACAGATAATATTTCACCCTCAGAGATGTTCCAATAAGCTTCTTTCACAGACTAGACTCCTTCCTAATCTTAGCCCAATCCTTTCCCCTGGTACAGTCCTCGTTAGTTCCAGCAGACATCTCAGGTGGTAAACAGGGGTTTTCTCATGACTGGCAATCACTTTTGTCCTGCTCCACCCTCTTTTATAGCTTTGGCACAAGGTGGGAATTTTTTGACTCTGTAGGTCTCCACCCCTCCTTCTAAATGGAAAAGTACCAGATTTAAGATGGATTTCATTATCATGTCACTGTAAGACCCCTACTCTCCATTCCCCATGGGCAGGCCGACAGGTACACAGGAAAGCTTTGAAGTAACTAAGGCCATTTACGACTGATTGTCCTAGTAAATGGAAGCCATCAAGATTCTAAACCACCATTAATGGCCCACCCTTTGCATAATTACAATAGGACCTCAGAGTTATTCTTCATATTTCTAGCTTCAGATACAAGAATGATACATGCATACAAATAGGAGGAATATATTCAGTAGGTTATAATCTTTGGCCATGGCTACACTGGCACTTTACAGCGCTGCAACTTTCGCGCTCAGGGGTGTGAAAAAACACCCCCCTGAGCTCTGCAAGATGCAGCGCTGTAAAGCCTCAGTGCAATCAGTGCTGCAGCGCTGGGAGTGCGGCTCCCAGCGCTGCAAGCTACACCCTTAAGGGATGTGGTTTACGTGCAGCGCTGGGAGACCTCTCTCCCAGCGCTGGCGCTCTGACTACACTCACACTTCAAAGCGCTGCCACACCAGCGCTCCCGCAGTGCTGCCGCGGCAGCGCTTTGAAATTTCAAGTGTAGCCATACCCTTTGTTATGATACCTTACAAGAGACCTTTTGCATAAAGCATATTCCATTTACATCATATTCACACTCATAAGCATATTTCCATAAAACGTATGGAGAGCAACGTCACAGGCATCTAAGTCATTTGGGCACACTGGAAAGTGTTACCCCTGGATCTATCCCTGGTTCAGCAGCAAGCTGCCTGTGAGAGCTGTGGCAAGCCATGTAATCTACCCTTTGCCTCTGTGCCCATCTGTAGCAGGGGCTTTGTACCAGCTCTGCCATATCTCACAGGCCATTGTGGAGAGAAATACAGCAGTCATTGTGAGTAGCTCAGGAACTGTCCTGGTGAAGGATAGGGGAGCAGATAGAAGCATCTACACACCAGAAACTAGTAAGTGATTAAATGGGAGGAAATCATAAGTTGCCCATGGAGAATTTACTGAAAGGAAAGTCATTCGCTCAGCCCATTATTATCAGAGCTACAGCATTAGGGCCAGATTTTTAAAGAGCTTTATTTTGAAATCAATGTTAGTGAGGTGCCTGCTCAGGAGCTCTTGACAATCCCACAAGGTGCCTGTCTGTATCTTTAGGTGCCTAAATCACTTTGTAAATCTGGCCCTTACTCCTTACCTTGTCATAGATGACAGGTCAGGTCAGACATTCTGCATCAGGCAGGCTGCATCCTAGATTCATAGATTCTAGGGTCAGAAGGGACCAATGTGATCATCTAGTCCGACCCCCTGCACAAAGCAGGCCACAGAACCCTAGCCATCCACTTCTATAACAAACCCCTAACCTATGCCTGAGTTACTGAAGTCTTCAAATTGTGGTCTGAAGACCTCAAGCTGCAGAGAATCCACCAGCAAGCGACCCGTGCCCCACGCTGCAGGGGAAGGCGAAAAACCTCCAGGGCCTCTGCCAATCTGCCCTGGAGGAAAATTCCTTCCTGACCCCAAATATGGCGATCAGCTAAACCCTGAGCAGGTGGGCAAGACTCACCAGCCAGCACTCAGGAAAGAATTCTCTGCAGTAACTCAGATCCCATCCCATCCAACATCCCATCACCAACCACTGGGCATACTTATCTGGCGATAATCAAAGATCAATTGCCAAAATTAGGCTCTCCCATCATACCATCCCTTCCATAAATTTATCAAGCTTAATCTTAAAGCCAAGATATGTCTTTTGCCCCCACTACTCCCCTTGGAAGGCTGTTCCAGAACTTCACTCCTCTAATGGTTAGAAACCTTCGTCTAACGCTGGTTACCATGTTACCTGGCGCTCCCCCAGCATGCAGCACATGACACAGCGAAAAGCCTGATTTCCTGCAGGTGGGCAATGCAACAGATACAATTAATTAACAGACTTCCATGATTATCTTATTATTCAACACTCCACATTGTTAACAGCCAGTGCCAGACTCAACAGCTTCCTCTCACTTTGCTAGACATGTAAAAAACCAAATTGGGAATAAGCATATCCTGCAAGCTTGTGCGTTTGCAAATGGAAGCAATTTGCCTCATGTCGCCGGTCAGCGTCCCCAATGGCAGACATGGGGTGTGTGCATGTGTAGAGATCGGGGAAAAAAATCACATTTTTCTCGAAAATGGAGAAGATTTTGTGGTTTCACTGGGAGTTCCCGCTCATCCTGGGAGAGTGAAAGCCCATCACTAGAGCTGAGAATGTGCTCCCAACCCTGCAGGGGGGCTGCGATGACATCGAGCCCCTCTCACCCAGCTAGTGGCGCTGCACTATAAGGCTGGGTCTATGATAGGAATGGGGCTGGGTCACAAACAGATCCCCTCCCTCCAAGAACTGTTCTTTGGTTGCTGATGCGGACAGGGCCTAGATTCACAAGGGCAATTGGGCACTGTGATGCTCAGTATCATATCACCTAACTTAGGAACCTAGAATATCACAGGAACAATACTGCAATTCATCGAGCCTGAGTTAGGCACCTAGGCTCCTATACAACAAATGGGGAGAGACGGGGGCTGCAGACTTGGATCCACAAAAGCCAACGCGCTAGGCGGAGAGCCGCCTAAGCTAGCCAATGGAAGATGCTGACCGGGGTGGGGGGGGCAGGGGGTGCTAGTTACCAACAACCAGGAACCCTGTCCTGGGAAGTCAGGTGGCTTATGTGTTTCTTGTGCGAATGGGCCAGGCTGGCACCTTACAGCCAGGGGAGAGGGTGGTGCCCATCTTAGCACCCACCAGGCAGAAAAGGGATTTGAACAGAGGTCACCCCTCTCACAAGGGAGTTCTTTACCCATGGAGCTATAGGATAGCAGGATGTGGGGCTCCCTCTGCACCTCATACCCCCTCCTCCATCCCAACCCCCTGCCCCAGATCAGAATCCCCCTCCTGCACCCCAATCCCCTGCCCCAGCCCCCTCCTGCACCAAAATCCCTCCCAGGGAAAAGACTTGTATACAGGAGGCTCACAAAATCTAATAGCCCCGGGCCCGTAGGAGAGTTAATCTGGCCCTGGCCCTGAGGTTGGGACTCACACTCCTGCACCACAGCTGGGAGAATCACAGTAAGGTTTAACCAAGTCTACCCTGTCATTTCCCTTCCCTCTCCCCAGTCAAGTTTCCTGTTTAAAACCTTCTGGTCACTGTGCTTGCAACTGGGGAATAAACTGCCTGTGAATGGCACCAAAGTGATACACGTTTGTAGGTTACGAGGTTACTCGGGGAGGCTCAAACCTAAGTGTTAGAAGAAACCCTAGGAAGTGAGATCCTGGCCCTGGATGGTATGCAGAAGAGCTGCAGCAGCACTACCGTATCGGGCTCACCAAGGCCCAATCCCTCCTCCTCCTGCCTGCTCCCGTTTTTGCACCCAAGGGTCACACGAGCCCTTTTTGCCCCAGCATCGGACAGGGAGCTCAACTGAGGTGTTTGTCCTCTGTGACCCCTGAAGCCTTTCCAGAGGCCCTGCTTCCCAGGATCTCACTCAGGCCATGGAGATGTCACCTGCAGAGCCTTCCTGTGGCTCTCAGCCATCACTTCGTTGATTCTTACCTGGAGAAATTGATTTGTGTGAGAAATTGATTGGGGCTCCTGGGCCATGTTCATTAGCCTTAAAAACAGCTACATCCAGTGAAACTCAGGATGTTGTAAGCAATTTTCCTCCCCCACTGTATTTGACATTATGAGGACCAGTGTTCTGCACTTTTGTATTTGCCAGTCATGCTCCCTGCACACGCAAAGCTCACGCCCTGACCCCAGTCACTTGTTCCCCTCACACAGACAACTGATGGCAGATGATGGCCAAGCCAGGAAAACAGCACACTGGAGTCCAGATCCTCTGCACACATCCCACAGTGGAATTTTACCCAGTGACTTAATTCTCCATGTCCGTACACTGGGACAAATCCTGAAGCCTGTATTCAGGCAAACAGGCAGCCACTGGGGTGAGAGGACTTTTATCCAGCGAAGGTGGGTAAGGACTTTAGGATTTAGACCTGGCTGTGCATCCCTGGGGATGGAGAAGGGTCCCACCACAACAGTCTTTCCCAAATTGGTCTCCCCATGGCCAGGCGGTGATGTCTCCATTTGAACCACTCATTGTCAGTCAATGCTACAATTGGAGCAGAGAGAAAGAACCACTATGGAGAGGTGCAGATTGCAGGCAAAGCCATGGTTCACTGCCCAAGTTCTGCTCCAACCCCGGCCTCCACACACTCCTGACGAGACTCATGGCTCATCATGAACCTCCTTGTAAAATGACCATCTTTCTCTCTCCTGAGGGCTTTGCATGCAGTGATGTTGGCTGATAGTCATTAGCTCACACACCACGACCTGCTTCTCTGAATCAGATTCCAACCAATGGCCCAGCAAGTCTCAGATGTCAGTGCAGAAGGCCTGTTAACTACAATGATAGAGCAAACAGCATCTGTAGTATTTTTTATGGTTCTGGTAAATGGTAATGGAAATCACGGCAGGCCCATGGGCACTTTGGTGCCCCAACAGTCTCCATGGGCTATGGAACCTAGCACTGATTCCTTCGATGTGCATGACCTTTCCTGCAGCAGCTCCCCACAGTCTCTAGGAGTGTTCTCATCTGACAAGACCAGCTCTCCAGGCCAACTGTTCCATGGGCAAGATGCTGAAACCCTGGTTCACGCTGGAGTCAGTGCTACTGCTCAGAGACTATGGTATTAGGCAATGCAAATAAAGACAGCAGATGCTAGCCCAGAAGAAAAGCCCATTAAATACTTTACATAGACTTGGGGCAGTGATCACCATCCTGTTTCCTGACAGACTCTCCTCAACACATTTTCCATGGTGCAAAAAACCCCATTCTGCCTTTTTAGTGTATTGTCCTGGCAAACCAGCCAGCCACTGGTGCCAGCATGAGACTGCATTGACATCAGTGTGTCAGCTGCTAGCAGTGTCCTCTCCTTTCTTTGCATCTCTCTTGGGTGCTCTCCCAGTCACGAAACAGAGTCAAACCTGAGCCCCAAATTGTGCTGGGGTCAGGATATTTCTGAGCCCAATTTGGCCATACTGTCTTGGATCTTGGGCTTTATCTGTGAAGATTTTACTGCAGTGTTTGCATAGAATGTACACTGCAGGGAGCTGTTATGGATCTCTGACCTGGTGCCTCATGGGAGACCAGCCAGGATCTAGCCAGTGACAACTGCCTGTATCTATACACTCAACACAGCCCCCAGCCCATCCTTGTTGTAGGGAGACAAACTGCTTGTCAAAGAGCTCCTTCAGCTCATTCACTCCACTGGTATCTCATAGCGCCTCCAGCAGCAAGCTCTGGTCTGTGGCTGCGCAGGTGTTGGATGAGGAGTTTGGCCTGAATTAACACGTGAACTGCCACTCTGGACTGTTTCCCCAGCAAGATGGATGCCCCCCCAGCTTGAAAGCAAAACCCAGCTGCTCTGCAGGAAGCGTTCAGTGCAGTGACGGCACCTCTGACAAGTCAAAGCAGCCACAGCTCTCATTGAGATGGAGGAACTGAACCTGGAGACAGTTCCACCACTCTCCCATAGCGCAGTCAGGACTGCATGCTTGCTCAAGGCTGTGGACTCATCCACCATCACAGCATGCCCTGCCCTCTTCTCCTGTATAATTGTGATGCCTTTTCGCTTTGCATCCTGCCTAAATATGCAGTGATGCCCTTGGGTACCCTCTGATGGAAGAACTCACCCCTGGGGGAAGCCGCTCAGTTCTGTATATGAGTGCAAGCAGGCAAAGTTCTGAGGCCATCTAACAGCACCATTTTGTGTGCTCTGTGGCGAATTTGGCAGATGGTTCCAGTTGGCAGATGCACTCTGGGACACTGTGTTTGAGGGCTAGTTTGTTTGCTTCATCAAGTGCGTCCAGCTGGAGAATGTGCCTCCCATAGCTTGGGTTTGCAAATCTGCTTTTGTGGGGCCACCAACCTCCTAAGTAAAGAGGTTCCATGGTTTCCCTGCTCCACAAACATTGACTCTCTGAGATTTGCTTCTTCTCCTCTTTCTGCAGAGAACAATCTGCCTTCCCCTTCTTTATTATAGGGCAAGGGTGACGGATTGGTGCTGCACATGTTGGTGGCGAGTCCAGCAATCCCAACACCTGCTCCAGAAAGTGGAATCTGCTGCACACAAGGAAGCATAGGCTACAGACACACACACACACACACAGACAGCCTCTATTGCCTGTCTTTTGCTCTCAATATCCCTGCTGAGCTTTATATTCCAGAGGATGCTCCATACTCTCAAGAAAAGTCATATTTTGGGAAAGGCAAGATGAGGTCTCCTCCTGACAATTAGAAACACAGAGCAGACAAATTAACCATGATAAAAACATGAAAGTAACAAGCCTTTGTCCACCCTAGATGTGGAGGTACCCAGCTGTGGCTGATCCATCTGCTCAGCTCTGCTTAGTGCTAGGAACTCACTTGTTACACACCCATGTGAGACAGATATTGAGAAAACAGAACTAGTTAGTCAAACTGAATGAACTTCACTAGAACACAGCTATTGTGGTCTGCACCATTTCCACTATTGCCATATTCCCAGCTCATCCCATTGTTAGATTCTTTTATTGCTAGTCTGCTCAGCGATACTCTTGTCTAGATGAATGCTCCCTACACCTCTTGCTGGGGCTTAACAGAGGGTTGGTGATTGCCGGTTAAGCTGGTGGTATGAGAGAGGAGTTACTTTTCAAGACTGTGATGGGATGTACTCCCTAAACCAGCCCTCAGAGAGCTGAATTAGGCCAGCTGGGGCCAATCAACCAATTAAGCAACAAAGGAAGGAGATTTAGGTGTGTGGAGAGAATAGGCCCCACCCCTGTCATAACTCTAGTCCCAGATTTGGACCTTAGCGTCCAAAATATGGGGGTTAGCATGAAAACCTCCAAGCTTAGTTACCAGCTTGGATCTGGTACTTGCTGCCACCACCCAAAAAATTAGAGTGTTTTGGGGCACTCTGGTCCCCCCGAAACCCTTCCCTGGGGACCCCAAGACCCAAACCCTTGAGTCTCACAACAAAGGGAAATAAATCTTTTCCCTTCCCCCCTCCAGGTGCTCCTGGAGAGATACACAGACACAAGCTCTGTGAATCTAAATAGAGGGAGTCCACCCTCTGTAATTCCAGTCCTGGAAACAAAAGCACTTTCCTCTTCACCCAGAGGGAATGCAAAATCAGACTAGTAAATCTAACACACACAGATCTCCCTCTGACTTCTTCCTCCCACCAATTCCCTGGTGAGTACAGACTCAATTTCCCTGAAGTTTCCCAGAAAAGAAAAACTCCAACAGGTCTCAAAAAGAAAGCTTTATATAAAAAAGAAAGAAAAATACATACAAATGGTCTCTCTGTATTAAGGTGACAAATACAGGGTCAATTGCTTAAAAGAATATTGAATAAACAGCCTTATTCAAAAAGAATACAATTCAAAGCACTCCAGCAACTATCGACATGTAAATACCAAAGAAAAGAAACCACATAACTCACTATTTGATCTCTTTGTCCTTACACTTGGAAACAGAAGATTAGAAAACAGAAATCACTGCTCATAGCTGAGAGAAAAGCAGGCAGACAGACAAAGACTCAGACACAAACTTCCCTCCACCCAGAGTTGAAAAAAAAATCCTGTTTCCTGATTGGTCCTCTGGTCAGGTGCTTCAGGTGAAAGAGACATTAACCGTTAGCTATCTGTTTATGACAACCCCTTCCACTCGAGGCCCCACCCCTTCCACACCCCCGGCCTCCTTACCAGCCCTGGAGCACTGGGAGGGTGGGTAGCGCAACTGCAAACCCCCACCACTGGCACACCAGGAGGGTGGGTGGTGCAGACACAACCAGAGTCAGAGCCAAGGAGACTGGAGCCATGCTGAGCAGGAAGCAGGGGAGGCCTGGGGGCGGAGCATGGGCAGGGCCATGCCTGGATGTTTGGGGGGCAAAACCTCCCCCCAGCCTATGATACCTGCCATCCACCGTGGAGAGCCTTGATTAGGAGGAAGCTCACCTGTGAGGGAACAGAGGTGGCTTCCATAAAGTCAGGAGACTGGAATAGTGTAGGAAGCAGCAGGGAGGAAGCCTGAGATAAGGGAGAAGGATCCTGGGAGGAGAGTGTCCAGGGATGAGAACAGTAAGGTGATGAGGTGCTGACCAAAGCTGTTCACTGCAGGCCCTGGGCTGGAACCTGGAGCTGCGGGTGGGCCTGGGTTCCCCTCCCAGCCACTGCCACGTGGTATTGCTGAGGGAAGTGGATACAAAGACTGTCGGAGTCACTGCTGGAGTGACATAAAACAGCAGGCAGGCAGACTGCCTGACGTTGCTCATGGAGAGAGACCTAGAAAGACCACCCTGGAGTGGAAACCTTTGAGTGGCCTGGCTGAGTCACCGAGGAGAAGCTGCAGCTCCTGGAGTGAGACACGGGCTACCGAGTGAGAAAGAGATAGGGTGCAACGGCAGGAAGGGGTATCGACCTTGCAGAGCTAATCCCCACAACCGCCAGGAGGAGGCACCATCCAGCAGTGAGTAGAGCAGCCCATCACAATGACCCATCTGCTCGCTCCACGGGCTGGGACAGGCCAGAATGGGGCCAGTCGCCTGGGTGTTCAGGGTAATACAGCTCCTGTAGCATGAGAGTTGAGGGGGAAACTGCCAACTTATTTCATGTAGACCCCTGTTTGGCTGGCACCGACTTTGAGGTGCTATTGACCTGGGCCCTGTTCAGACTGATGCCTCATGGGTGGAAAGGTACATTACTGAAGCCACGTGGTTCCACTGCTCTCTGGTTTGTGGGGCGGTTCGTTTGTATTAAGGAGGTGTGTGTGGAATTGACACTGGGAGTGGTTCTGTGGGCTGTGTCTGTGCACTGAGCCTGTTAATTACTGAAGCCTGGCAGGCCTGCCGTCTCCCAGGACTATGAGAAATCACCTCATGCTAAACGGAACATCCTTTAATTCCACCGCACCGGGGCCTGCACTTTGACTAATAGGGTCTCCAAGAGGTGCTAATTTGAATTTACCTTGGGAAGGGGATCAGGTCTGGAAGGGGAATTAATCACAAGCCCATACATTTTACGAAAGCCATTTCTTAGTGCCCTTGGCTCTGTCCAATCACCTGCCCCGGGGCTGGCTCGAGAAAACAGCTTGAACTCATAACAGAGCCAGATGGAGATGATGCTCCAGTGCCCTTTGGCTTGAGGCTGGGCCAGGAGGAAGGCAGCAGCGCCACATGCTTTTAAGACCATCCTGGGAATAGATTATTAGCTCCATTCATTGTTGCCCCAGAGCTGCAGGGCAGAGGGAAGGGCCTCAAGGGAACGGCCTAGCACAGGGGACCCCAGAGCTATGCTAACTCTGCACTGCCTCTGCAGGAGCCTCTGGTGCTGGCAGGATTCAGAGGTGGGGAGGGTCCAAGGAGGAACAGCGCTGGGGGGCATGGCTGCAGCATTCTTACCCCAGCTCTTCAGCAGTTTGCAAAGTCTTGCAGGGGACACTGAAGCAGGGGCACAAATTAAGGTCATGTCAGAGTTGTGCCTGGGGCTGCTGCAGCCCCTCTCAGCGCTTTGGCAAGGAAGGTGCAAGCTGTCTTGCACTGGTGGTTGCAACAGCACAAGGATGGATCTGGCGGTGTGAGCCAAATGGTGCCCTCCAGGGGCCACACTTGCAGCCAGTGTTAGAGGGCTGGGGTTGCGGTGCCAAGGCCCAGGACAGGAGAAGGACGGAGGGAAGGAGCAAATTTGTCTTTCATCCTGAAATGGCAGAGGAGCCAAAACCCACAAAGCCAGAGAACCAAAGGAAAATTAGCAAAGCCTAAAATCCAGAAGCAATGCTGCCCCTCCTCCCCCCTCCAACACTATGGAATCCAAGCTAGTGGGGGCAGGGACTGGTCCTCGCACATGGCAAGGAAGCAACCAGCACAGCTTGGGCTCCTGCTTGAATAACAACATACATCTTGAGAGCTACTGTGCCCCAAGGCAGAGCTCCTGCCTCCCACCTTCCAGCATGGAACCCCAGCAATTCAGAGGTGTGATGAGCGACTGGCATGCGGGCCACCTGTATCTTGCTGCTATCTCACCATAATTGACAGGTACACGTCTTTAAGGGTAACACCTGGCTCAAAGGGTGTTCTCTCACTGCGCGGATTAAATCAACCCGCTTTTAAAAGAAAAGCGAAGGAGCAAAACTGCTGCTCTGTGACTCATAAGCAGGAGTTGGACAGCAAACCCCAACACCGCTCTGTGCCACTTCAACTACAGCACCAATCCCTGGCCTTCGCATGGACCAGCTACTGTAGGAGGACTGGAACCTACCTCTCCAATGTGTTACACAAGTATTTGCTAGCCAGCAGCACAGCCTATTGGAGATGAGAAGCCTTGGTACTACCTATCCTGCACTCAATAGCTACAGCAGAACTTAGCAATAGGATACTCAAAGCCCGGTGTGGCTGTGGTTTGAGTCTAGTCTATCAGTGGCCTTGGTTCTGTGTCGGCTTCTGCCTGTGGTGACCCTGTGCTACCTTTCCATTAACTAATTTACAAAGTGTGGTGAGGAGGACGGGGGTCATTATTTGACTCTACCTTGTGCTGGGGCAGATCAGCCCCTACCTGCCCCAGGATTGGGGAAGAGAGAAAGATGATGAACCCCTCCCCACGCCCAGCTGCAATGGGCACTCGCCAACTTGCTCTGAGTTGAGGTGGCTCAGCTGCTGGATGAGCTTCAATCTGCCCACGTCTGGCTGCCATTAGTGCTTGCTGCCAGATTCTTTGTGGAGAAGCTTTTTCAGCGTAAGCTGGCGACTCCCTGGATATAGATTTAAAAAGAGATTCATGAGCAGAGCTCCCAAGAACACAAGCAAGGAACAAACCTGATATGCCATGAAGCCTTCTGTACGTCTCAGATACTGGCCACCCACATGGTACTTGGAGACCACAGCCAGGGCAGCTGTGCAAATCCCAACAGCCATGGGATGTTTCTGTGTAAACACAGCCGGGAAGAATTGCTTTGTAAGTGCCTCTGTATTTTGCTCGCAGCAGGATGCTCAATCTCTCTTTAATGAGTAGTAACATGCTCTCCTGCTATTTCTCAGAGCTATTACTTAGGACTCACTAGCTGAATATCTAAAGGTTGGGTGACTAGCTAACAGAATGCTCTGCATATTAATGTCTCTTGGTAGTAATTCTTCACAAACGCTGGGACACAGCTATTGTGTGCGGGAGGAAACGACACTAAGCTGCTAGACTGACCCAGCAGCATGGCACAGGATGCTAAATATGTTGCCTAAGGTGAAAGGATATTTGTGGCCAAGCTGAGTAGAGATCAGCTCTCCTAGCACACAGCCTCTACTCAAACACCACACTGCTGGGTGCGCTATAACCACCGTGGATAGATAGCAGACAAGATGGGGTCTCCTCAAAAACCCAGGCCTCAGCCAGTTCTGAGCTCTGCTATTTACTACTAAGGCTCTCAGGCTCTTTCTGCACCAGCCATGGGGGGTCACCTAACCCCATAGGACTGTCCTGGATCATCAGCTATCCAGCCGCCAGCTATTTGGGACCCCAGGCATCCCTGTAGTCACCCCACATACCTTTACAACGGTATTTGTACAAAATAGCCTTGTGAGGTATCATCCAAAAACTCATAACACATTGGATGATAATATCCTGGTGAAACATGTGTGCCAGTGCTACATGGGGATTTCTGGCTGCCCTCTGATATGCTGTCTTGAACGAAGTAGAGAGCAGGTCTGCCCAGGTCTTGAATACAAATGAAGCAGGGTGACCAGTGACGATGGGTTTGCAATGTACATGTGCCGTAAAAAGAAACTTCAAAGCTCAGGTGGTGGCTGGGGATTCAACGTGCCAACTCCTAATCCACTGGTGTCAGGAATTCCTACCGGGACATTCACATGGTAAAACTGCAGCAGGAAGCATGACGCTGGAACATGTCAGGGGACACCTTAGTCAAGATGGAGTTGCCTCCCCATCAGAGTGGCTGAACCCCAAAGGATCAATTTGACCCCTGAAGCAAAGGAAGACATTGAGATATAAGGATACACAGACAGACTTTGGGTTATCCTTCACTTGAGGAGGCAAGGAAAGCCAGAGCCTCAGACACTAGGGGAACCTGGCCAAGAGCGAGAGAGTCATTGCTGGAAATGGAAGATTGGAGAGGAAACAAAGACTGTAGCTTCAGTTAGGCCAGGCTTGCACAACATGCAGCCCACGGAGGCTCACTGTGTGGCCCGCGGGGGGATTCTAAACCCCACACACATGGGAAACACCACACTCTGTGGGCAGCCCAGAGCCCTTTGAATCCCAGCCATGGCTCCAGTGGCCGGGCTGGGGCTGGGATTTAAAGAGCTCAGGGCTCCCTGCGGCTCCGGGAAGCCCTGATCCCTTTGAATCCCCACCAGGGCTCTGGCGGACGGGCTGGGGAGAGGATTTAAAAGGCTCAGGCTCCCCTCAGTGGCAGGAGCTCTGGGCCCTTTAAATCCCTGCCTCAGCCCCTCAAAGCTGTGGGTTCCCCCCAGCCGCCAGAGCCCCGGGCCCTTTAATTTGCCCCTAAGAGCTCCCAGCCACCTCTTCAGCTGGGAGCCCCTGGTTGATTTAAAGGCACTGGGTCTCCCAGCCACAGCTGGTGCACCAGGGCCTTTAAATCTTGAGAAGCCACGCCTCTTCTGGATGAGACCATGCCCCCTCAGGACTCCGGCAGTACCAGTAAGTCCTGTAAGTTACTTTCATCCCTGCCTCCACCCCAAGTGGGACACAGGCACGGAGCCCTCGCATGCTGCTACCCCCTCCCCCCAGCAGGACATAGGCACGGAGCCCTCATGTGTCACAGCCTCCTCCCACTGGAACATAGGCATGGAGCCCTTGTGTGCCGCTGCCCTCCCCAGCAGTACACAGGGCTCAGATGCTGCTGCGTCCTGAGCACTTTTTAACCCCCCCAAATCTTGGAGCCAGAGGGACTTGCTGGCTCTTAGGGTCTCTGCATGCTGCTGGCGCTTCAAGCCCCGCTCTGCAGCTCGAGCAGGTCGCATTGGCGCTTTTCCTGGCCAATGGGAGCCATGGAGATCGTGCTTGTGGTGGGCACAGCACGTGGAGAGTCAGGAGACTCCCCTTGCCGCTCTCACCCTAGGAGCCAGAGACCTCCCAGTTGGGCTGGTGAGTGCAGCCAGGAAAGGGGGCAGGGTGTGGTGGAGTGAGTGTCTGGGTGGTGTGCGGGGAGTGCTGGGCTGTGAGGGTGTGGAGGGTGCTGGGCAGTGGGGGAAGTTTGTGTGTTTTGGGGTGCAAGGCATTGGGGGCCTGTTGGGGTTGCTGGGCAGTGGGGGAGATCTGTGTGTGTCAGGGCACTGGGCAGTGGTGGTCCCTGTGGGGCATTGTTTAGTTGTGGTGGTGGGGCTGCGGGGAAGGGCACTGGGAGGGAGGGAGGAGAAATCTGTGTGTATTGGGAAACTAACGAGTGGGGAGTTCAGTGTGAGGTGCTGACATGTATTAAGAGTTACCAGCTGAATTGAGGTCTGATAGATCTGGACAGAGTTTATATTGAATGGGCAAATGAAAAAGATTGCAGGGAAAAACAGTAAGGTTAGTTTAGCAGTCTTTGACATTTTGACTAATAAGGAAATTAAAATGCATTTGTAATTACATGTCTTATTCTTGGCTGATAATCATTTATTGATATTTTTTAGGAAAATTTTCAATTTAAAACACAAACTTTTGTTTTTCTTATGACATCTCCATCTGAAAACCCAAATAAATTGACACAAATTGCAAATTAAAACTTTTTAAATATATAAGAATTTTACTTGCTTGGGCACATGTGTCTCAAGGCACACAAATTTGAACTCTACTTCAAAAATGTGCAAAGAAGAAATTTTTCTTTTACCTTAATTATATTATCTTGGGGCAGGGCCGGCTCCAGGGATTTTGCCGCCCCAAGCAGCCAAAAAAAAAAAAAGCCGCGACAATTCAGCGGGAGGTCCTTCGCTCCGAGCGGGAGTGAGGGACCCTCCGCCGAATAGCTGCCAAATACCTGAAGGTGTCGCCTCGCTCCGGAGTTGCTGCCCCAAACACCTGCTTGATAAGCTGGTGCCTGGAGCCGGCCCTGCTTAGGGGACCACTATAACGTATTACCAAGGTTCAATACAAAGTCATATAAAAGTTATTCAAAAATGCATAATGCAGAGATTTATCTACAACTGCATTGATAGACTGCTGTGTGCAGTAATATAGTAACCCTTGGGGGGGTTGAAGAGGGATGTGATGTTGGGACCAAGCAGGGATGGGGCGGGTCCTATTTCACTGCTGTGATCTGGTCACCCTATGTGGACTGTTTTCTTCCCTCTCTACAGGCTTCCACACACCATCTGTGCCTTGCTAATGTGCCATGCACTGTGAGATATCGCTTCTCTTTGTGTGTGACTGTGAGTGTTTCCCTTGTGTGTGAATTTATTCAACAAAATCTTGAGCTTCATAATGGATATCATTAGTGAAAAGAAAAAAGAGAAAAATAGAATCAAAGCACAGAGTTTTCAACACTGAATGGACGAATAAATACTTATGTACTGTTTCCAAAGACAAATTACTGTGCCTTGAGTGTCGTGAAATGTTAGCCGTTCTGAAAGAATACAACCTTCGGCGGCACTTTGAAACTAAACATCCCAATCTCGCCAAATTGAACCCAAATGAAAAAATAATTAAAGCAGCCAGTTTAGCGAAAAACCTTAGTGGAGAACATCAAATTTTCAAGAAACTGAGCACTGAGAACGATATGGTTACTAAAGTAAGCTTTCAGATTTCTAAGGAAATTGCTGCTGCTGGGAAATGCTTCACAGAAGGCAAGATTTTAAAAAAGTGTATGTTGGTTGCTGTATCTGAGTTATGTCCAGAAAAGAGGGGAATATTTGAAAATGTCAGTCTATCACGCATGACTGTACAGAGAAGAATAGCTGACATTTCTACCAATCTAAGTGATCAGTTAAAGCAGAGAGTCAGTGAATTCTGCTTTTACTCCCTCGCTATGGATGAAAGCACCGATTTAAAAGACACCGACCAACTTCTTATTTTTATTAGAGGTATTGATAAAAACTTTGAAATTACTGAAGAACATGTTGGCATGTGCTCCATGACGGGTCGCACAACCGGAAAAGAAATCTCCAGTAAGTGATAAAGGGCATGAACGATAAATTGGGATTAGATTTCACAAACTTGGTAGCCATTTGTACTGATGGTGCTCCAGCTATGTGTGGAAAAAAATGTTAGAGTAGTTACTCTTCTTGAAGACTTTATCGGAAGACAAATAATCAAACATCACTGCATTATACATCAGCAGGTTTCGTGTAGCAAAGTCTTAAAATTTGAGCACGTAATGTCAGCGATAGTTTCCATTGTAAACTACATCCTTTCTAGAGGACTAAAACATAGGACATTTTGAGCCTTTCTTGAAGGGGTAGACGCCAAGTGCAGTGACTTAATCTACCATATGGAAGTGAGGTGGTTGAGTCGAGGAAGAGTGCTCCAGCTTTTCATTGCTTTGAAAGAGGAGGTAGCAAAATTCCTAGAAGATGGGCCAATAAAATTCCCAGAGCTTGAAAATGAGCCCTGGAATCAAGATCTCTTTTTCTTTTGTGATATTACAGAACACCTGAATGATCTCAACATTCAATTTCAGAGAAAAAAATCAACTTATATTTCAAATGTGTGCAGCAGTGAAAGCTTTCAAAATGAAATCGAAACTTTTTGGAAGTCAGCTGTCAAAAGGTGAAATGTGTCACTTTCCCACTTGTGCATAGCATATCCCTCAGCACAAACACACCGAGTTAGGAGAAAAATACACAAAGCACATTAATCTTTTGATTGAAGAATTTGACAGAAGACTTACTTTGTCTAAAGAAGAAGACATCCAGTTGAAGCTGATTGAAGATCCCATTTCTGTGGATCCAGAGGAAATGCTGCTAGATTTGCAGTTGGAGGTTATTGAACTTCAATGTTCAGCAGTTTACCGAAATAAGCACAGAGAAAGCAGCCTGCAGGACTTCTACAGAAGTCTGGACAATGAAAAATGCAAAAATCATATCGAAGTTGCACTGAAAACATTTAGCATTTTTGGAAGCACTTACATATGTGAACAAACATTTTCCATCATGAACATGAATAAAAACAAGCAATGTTCTTCTCTGACTGATGACCATTTGGAAGACATTATGAAAATATCCACTTCAAATATGACCCCCGTATACAACAAGCTTGTTGCTGAAAAGAGATGTAATATCTCTCATTCAATTTGCAAGGTAATTATGAAAAGTACAAATGTTTTCTTTCAACGGATCAGGTGTTTTTCATTTTTCCATGATTCATAAAAAAAATTAAAAAATTAAAAATATTGTTTGAATTGAAAAATTCTTAATAAAGTATCACCCTCCCCCCATCCCTAACCTTCCTTTTTGGCCCACAGCTGCTTTGGTAGGGCAGCGCTGGGGAAGGAGGGTTTGTTTCCACAGGGCTAGGCAGCGCTGGGGCGGGGTGTTTCCGCGGGGCTGGGGGGTTTTGGCCCTCAGCTGTTTTCTTTGGAGTAATGTGGCCCTTGCCGCTTTATGAGTTGTGCAGGCCTGAGTTAGGTCTTAGCCAGTAGAAAGCACGTTTACTTGTTTGTTTGTATCCCTCTCCATCTTTACTCCTTATACTTGGTATCACTTACACCCATGACCTGTTGTTTAATAAACTTGTTTTATTTTTACTGCAAACTGATTCAGGGCTGTGACTGAAACCAGAGTGTTTGTCAAACCCCAGTTCAATGAACAAGCTGCAGTCTATTGTCTTGCTAAAGAAGCAACACGCTTAATATCATCTGTGACTGCACAGTGAAAGGGTTGTGCTTTACAGAGAGACATCTACGAGGAGCTCAGGGGCTGGAGTTCACTGGTTGTCACCTGCTAGGCAAGGTTTGGGCTGGCAGAGCCCTGAGGAGTTGGCTGGGGTGCCAGCCAGGCTGGGGTGGGAGGCAGCTGACACACCGGCTAATCGCCAGCAAAGCTAACGCTTGCTGAAGCAGAGGCAACACAGTGGCTCACAGCTCTGGATGTCCCCAGCAGTGTATTATACTATCACAGGAAACCTCGTCATATAATCCTGTTACTAATGTATTAACTCCATCTTAAAACCGATTCAGCTGTTTGCTCACACTGCATTTAGGAGTAGGGGGGCTGCCCTAGAACCTCCTTCCTCTGTTGGTTGAAAATCTTCTCATTTCCAGCCTGAATTTACTCATGGTCAGGTGACACCTGTTTATGCTTGTGCCAGCATTATCCTTTAGCTCAGTGTTTCTCAACTTATTTGATACCAGGGACTGGCTCGCTGCCTTCCTAAACCGTATCGGGGAGATCTGAGGGACTGATGCTGGTCCACAGAACAGTCATTGAGAAACACTGCTAACTTCACTGCACTGCCCCTCCCTCATGCCCCCTCCACACTTCTATTTATAGAGAGCAATCAGATCCCCTCAACCAAGTCTGCTCCTGCCAGATAGTCCCTCCATTCCCATGAGCAGCCCAGTAGCCTTGCCCTGCATACTGGGCAGGTCTCACATTGCCTCTAGCAGCAGGCGGAGCTGAGACCCACCCACATTATGCTGCCTCTACCCCAAATTCACAAAGCTCTTCCCTGGGTTCAAGGTTCAGATCCTGCAGTCAGCTGCCTGTTTGCACAGATCCCTGCTGTGCTGATGGCAGGGAGGCCTGTACGGATTTTATGGACTGGGGACCTTGGATTTGAACTCTCATGAACGCTGGCCTCTCAGGCATGGGCTGGGGAAGAACATCTTGGCCCTGTGTGTATGAGAGCTGGGAAATCATGAATAACTAAATATTTATTTACTGAATTTGAGTTCCGGACCCATCTGTGAGCAGACTGTGATTTACTCCGCATCACTGGTGGCTTGGCTTTATTCATAGAATCGTTTTTGCAAATATGTCATGTTCAGTAGTTTGCTTGTGAGTAGTTCTTTGAGAATATTTGATACTAGAGATTCAGGCTGTTTTGATTGGGCACAGAGGTTACATGGTTTTTCTCTGTTCCTGGACTGGAAAATTGGAGCTCTTAGAATGGGGTTTCCCATGTGAGTACCTGTGATTTAATCTAAAATTCACTTTTGGCTTTGTTGTTTAATTTGGCTGTTCCGGAGATCATGCATAGTTGGCTCGTTGGTCTAGGGGTATGATTCTTGCTTTGGGTGCGAGAGGTCCCGGGTTCAAATCCTGGACAAGCCCTCTTTTCTTGGGGGGAGGGATAGCTCAGTAGTTTGAGCATTGGCCTGCTAAACCCAGGGTTGTGAATTCAGTCCTTGAGGGGGCCACTTACAGATCTGGGGCAAAAATTGGTCCTGCTAGCAAAGGCAGGGGGCTGGACTCAATGACCTTTCAAGGTCCCTTCCAGTTCTAGGAGATTGGTATATCTCCTATTTAAAAAAAAAAAAAAAAAAAAATTAACCCACGCACCTCCTGGGTGTGGTGCTCTGTCCCATCTAGTGGCACAGAGACCACGTAGGTTAATGAGTCTGCTCTACAGCCTCAGCTAACAGCCACTTGTCTTTTAGCTCAGGCTGTAAAGGCTCATGCACTAGACTCCAGAGGTCCCAGGTTCAACCCTGCCTGCCCACAACTGGGATCTGTCAGTGTTATACATAGATTCCAAGGCCAGAAGGGACCACTGTGATCATCTAGTCCGATCTCCCGTATAGCCCTGGGCACAGAACTGCCCCACAATAATCCCTAGAGCAAGTCTTTTAGACAAACACCCAGTCTTGATTTAAAAATTGTCAGTGATGGAGAATCCACCATAGTCCTTGGTAAATTGTTCAGTAGTTAATTAATGGCCAATAGTCCCGCAGTTAAAAAATTCTACCTTATTTTCAGTCTGAATTTGTCTAGTTTCAACTTCCAGCCATTGGATCATGTTACACCTTTCTCTGCTAGATTGAAGAGCCCATTATTACATATTTTTTCCTTATGTAGGTACTTATAGACTTTGATCAAGTCATCCCAACCTTCTCTTTGTAATGATAAATAGACTGAGCTCTTGAAATCTGCCACCATAATGCAGGTTTTCTAATCCTTTAATCATTCTTGTGGCTCTTCTCTGAACCCTTTGCAATGTAGCAACATCTATCTTGAATTGTGGACACCAGAACTGGACACAGGATTCCAGCAGCAGTCATGCCAGTGCCCAATACATAGGTAAAATAACCTCTCTGCTCTTACTCCTGTTTATGCATCCCAGGATGACATTAGCTCTTTTGGCCACAGCATCACATTGGGAGTTCATTCCTCCCCGTAACCTCCTGAGCTGGAACAGTGAAGAGACGGCATCTGAAGGCAATAAAAGTAAATTTATTTAAAAACTCAAGCCTATCTACAGTCATTGCCAGCAGCATTTGCCCAGTGATAATTTGTGAGAACCATGCCCACCACCCTCCTTAGTGGGTGATGTGTGTGACATTGATCATAGCAGCCTGTAATGACCACAAAAGATACTTATTACAGCAGCTCACAGGAATTCACCTTCAAGTCTGTGAGGACTGTACATAAGATCTGTGTTCTTGGCTGATGCCAGCAAAGCACGTGTGCAGTAGCTCACACCCGTTATGTTCTTATCTGCCTCCAGGGCCAGCTTTAGGCCTTTTCCACCAATTCCCCCGAATTGGGCCCCGCGCCTAAGAAGGCCCCGCTCCTAGTGAGAATCCTTTCCCTGGCTAGAGGCACTTTTTTAATTTTTACTCACCTGGCGGCATTCCGGGTCTTCAGCAGCACTTCGGCAGCGGGTCCTTCGCTCTCTCCAGGTCTTCGGCAGCACTTCGGCGGCATGGCCTTCAGTGCTGCCGAAGACCTGGAGCAAGTGAAGAACCCGCCGCCCAAGTGCCGCTGAAGACTCGGAGCACCGCCTGGTGAGTACAAGCTCCACGGTTTTTTTTTCACATTTTTTTTTAAAGTCATCTCTGCCGGGGCCCCGTCGAAACTGTTCAAATTGGGCCCCGCACTTCTTAAAGCCGGCCCTGTCTGCCTTCCTGGGTTCATTCCAATGCTAGTGTGTTGATCTCAGAGCTCTTTACATGATCTGGCTTTTACCTCCCCTCCCCCCATTGATTTTCCTTATCTAGACTGCTACGCCCTCTCACAATGGGCATCAAGCCAAGTGGAAACATCATGGGAATAGACATGAACATTCTCTTGTGGTGCCTGGGAACATACAATGCTACAACCATTTCAGGGTATGTCCTTTGCTCACATGGGCTTCGCCAGGGGCTTGGGAGCTGCATTGCCCAGAGAAAAGGAGCTCTCTTGAAGGGTCATGGAGGGGGATGTGGTCACTGCTGAGTCCTGTTCCCCTGGAGGCTTTATGCGTCAGGATCAAGGCCTTTAGCTGGCAATGGAAGCAGATGGAACCCAGTGGAGTGCGATCCTGGGCTGTCTTCTGCTTGATCCAAAAAAAAGCCAGCATGCATCTGAGCTGACACTAGCTTCAGGCAGAGTTAAAAACAGCCCTTCCCTTTCTGAGTCTCTTGTAAATAGAATATGGTGCTTCAGTTTCACATTTCCCCCTTGCTCCCTGAACCTAAGGCATGGCACTTCATCTTCCCTTTCCCTATCAGTTCATCCTTCCTCTAGTTCCTATTTATAAGCCCTCTTTAATGAGCCCCTAGTTAGCCCTTCCCTGTGTCTGCTAGCATGGGCTTTCACAAGCAGCTTTTATGATCTCTCTCTGTAATTCTCCCACTGACCCAATTCAGAAGAACGGAAAGACTTCTCAGTAAGGTCAGCACCAGCAATCTCAGTGGGGGCTTTCTGGACAAGCCATGTGGGGTTTTTTCAACCAGCCAAAAAATGAGGAAAATGTTCAGAAAGTGAATGCCAGATAAAATTCTGAATGGCTGCAGGTCTGATCCTCGGCTGGTGTAAAATCAGCGTAGCTCCACTGAAGCGAAAAATAACTCAAAAGTGTTCTAGTAGACATTGATATGTAATGAGAACATCTGCAGTTACATAAGACGGCTGAAATATAGAAGGGACATAAAACCTTAGGCATCATTCGGTATGGACCGAAGGCACAAAACTGTGAAGGCACAAAACTGGACGAGATGCTCTGATCAGTCATGTCTAGAGCTGGGTGGGAAATGGTTTTCTCATTCCATGAAAATATGGGAGATTTCAGCTAGAGAGAGACCAATGCTATAGCTGTGTGGTTAGGTTAGATTACTCCCCTTGGATGTGGCAGAATGTGGTTCAAGTCACCGCTTCAATAAATACTTAAACAAAGTGGAACAGCTCCAGCAGGAGGTATTGAGAAAGTCTGATATTCAGATCCCAGGTCTTCAATACCTCAGGTGATTGGTCTCAGCACTGAGCTGTCAGCAGCAGAATGGTGTTCTGTAAAGCAGCATTCATCCTGGGCCTCAGAAACCATTTTATCAAACATTCCTGACCATGTGTAATCATGGTACTTTCTATGTCCCTGTATGCCAAGGGAGGGCAGAGTTAAGGTTTTGCGCACAACCTTAACGTCTGTATTTTCTGATTTTGAAGTGCTTAACCACATAGCCTCAATGTTCCTCAAACATAGTTTTATGTATGAACATAGAAATGATTTTTGTCTTAAACACTGATGTGCTGTCACATCTAAGCACAAACCAACAGGTTAACACCAGCACTCGCCTGCTAGACAATCAGAGATCCAAAGAATTTCTAGGTTACTCTGAATATTTATCATAGGTGCCAAAGGAGACTGAACAGGGCAGCCACATGTCAAAGGCAGCAAAGTTAGAAGGAAGTATGCTTGCAGTAGCTATGATAACTAACTGCACAATACTTGGAATAGAATGGCTGCTGCTGTGACAGAATGACTTCTGAGTAAGTAATGGGCCTTTTTGTGATTAATTAGATTATATTTTATATCAGAGAAATCCCAGAGACATTAATTTAAAGTGAACATACTTGGCTTTGTGACTAGTCTTCCCTGCAAGTTATCTGAACAAATGTGCATGGTATTAGGACAAGTGGGGCTGGTAGCACTGCCTGTTATTATGGTTGAGAGAGACTGTGTGTGTGAGGTAATATCTTTTATTGAACCAAATTCTGTTGGTGAGAGAGACACGCTTTCAAGAACAGAAGTTGATCCCAGAAAAGATATTACCTCACCCACCTTGTCTCTCTAATATCCTGGACCGACATAGCTACAACGACACTCTAATACAACATAGTATTATGGTTGTCCACTATTCCTACTATAAGCACCTGTTTTCAGTTGCTTATAACTTTGCTAATCTTTAACCAATCAGGCTGAAATGTTCAGTGCTTGGTGCCAACATCAGACTGAATTGTTACTGGAAAATGCCAGCCTCCAGAAAGAGGCTGGGGAAAATACTTTGTTTTTCTCATGTTAAAAAAATTCTGGTGATTTTTTCTTTGAGTGGCTCTAGCTCCCCCTTGCTTTGGACCAGTCCAGGAATTTGGAAGGTGGAGTGGGTTGTGTGTCAGGGATGTGCTTTTTGATGTCCTCATAAGAATTTGCCCAAGTTAAGCCAAGATATTAAAAATCCCAGTTTGCACCTGTTTGGTCAGACTTCTGTGACTTTAGCACCTAAAATTGCCACAGATTCCATCCTCATTGAGCATGTCACAGATCCTAGTGCTGACTGGACTCCACATATGCCATCCTCACAGCACGACTGAGCAAACTCCAGACCAGGGCTATGGTATGAAGGCTGAAGCCAGACTATCCCTGAGATGGCTGCTCCAGGATGGCATGGGGCCAAGCCCTAGAACTGAGAGCAGGGAGCTTGTCCCTTCTGTGCTCTCAGCCCCTGGCCCTCCCCCTCACTGGCACCTGGGCAGCATGGAGGATGAAGCCATCTGCTGCAAATACAGAGAAGACAAGAACCAGACCCTGGGGGGGTGGAGAAGGAGACTGAGGTGAGGGATCTGAGATTTGGACTTGATGGGGGAGATAAACTGAGGCTGGGACTGGCTGGGCAAGGAGCCTGGGAGCTGGTGAGGGAGGGATAGACCGAAACCCTGTGGGCTGGCTGAGATCGGATGAGGAGCTGGGGGTGGGAGGAGACTGGGACTAGGAACCAGCATGGCAGGAATGGGGGAGGCAGAGAAAGGAGACAGATCTGACAAGGAGCTGGGTATGGGGAGAGACCTGGAACTGGATGGTCAAAGGGACTGGAAGAAGGCGCTAGGGAAGAGAGGGCTGAGATTGGATGAGGAGCCCCGGGAGGGAGACTAAGATTGGGAACCATTTGCGGAGGAGGGGGGAAGAGATCAGATAAAGAGTTGGAAGGGGAAAACTGGGGTTGGTTGGGCCAGGAGACTGGGACTGGGCAGAGGGAGAGACAGGGAGTAGGGGGAGATTGAGACTTGACAGTGAGCTCAGAGCGGGAGACTAGGACTGGCTGGGCAGGGAGCCAGGGACTGGAATGAGAAGAATGAGGAGACTGGACTGTGACAAGGAGCCGGGGTGGGGAAGAGACAGGACTGGAACAGGGACAGCTGGGACTGGATGGTGCAGAAGAGTTCAAGGTTGGGAGGAACAGGCAGAAGGGTTTGTGCCCATTAGAGCACACTCCTCCAGATCCCTGGGGCTCACCATTCCTCTGCAAATATCTGTGAAACTCACCCACAAAGCATGCATCTCAGTCTGTCATGCACAGTTGATGATAGCCTACTACTGCTATCAGTTGCTTTGTCAGCTTAAGTGGTAGAGGTCTGTGTGGTGGATGTAAAGGTTCCAAGCCAGCTGAAGATACATGTGGCTGTCAAATCATGTAACATGATGAAATTTCTGTTTTCCTCAGTTTGCTTTTTTAAAAAAATCTAGGAAATTACACACAAAAATCTAAAAGAATTTAATTAATGTTACGACTCATAAGTTAGGAAATGCCACTGACCAGTGCACTGAATGAGGAAGGAGTCCTGTGGAAACGATTGTATGTGATCATGTAATTAAAGACTGTATCTTGCATATGCGCAAAGGGGTTAAATTAAGATTGCACTAGAAACCTTAATTCTGGCATTGCCTAACTATTGCCTGTTTGACTTTGTAATCTTCAGGATGTTCTTCTAAGGTAGGTTTTGTGTGTGTAATTTATGGACATAGCAGCTTTCACAAGCTCCAAAATGCTTTAGACACTTACAGGTCTACAAAGAGAGAGAGAGAAAGAAACAAATCAGTGCCCACCTATCAACTTCACAATCGTGACTATGTTTCGCCCTCTGGCTGACCAGAATGTCACGGCAACAGCAGGACAGAGCCCAGATTGCTGGGCTCTCACTAGCACAAGCCACCACCACTTCAGCTAAAGGAGACACTCCATCAACAATGCAGCGCTCATGACATGAAGGTGAGCAATTCTGATTGCACTCAGAAGAGGGCAGTGGTTGACATACACACTTGCCCATTCATTGAAATGTTTGCACACACACACATGCTCTGTATGGGAGCAGAGGAACTTTGAGATTTGCAGAGGGGCTATTCAGGGTGTGGGGCCATTTAAACTCCCCTAAGTCCAGACAGCAGTAAAAATCTCTATACAGACCAGCAAGTGAAACTTTGAATTAACCTACCCCCAGCGCAGACAGGCACCTGCAGTGACAAAAGGATGATTCTGCTTTTATATGAAACCTTTTTCCCTTAGAAAAAGGTGTTTTCAAAAGTTGTTACTTTTGTTCAAATACCTTCTTGCCAAAATGACTATTTATTATCACTGCACCAAAAATGGGCACAGTGTTTCAAGTGGCAGTTGGTTCCAGGCAGCATGCTTTCTCCATGAGCATTCACGTGTGTGCATATTGACCTGTGTGACTTTGTCACACCCAGTGCCATGCACTCAGAATCCTAGCTTCTCTGCTGCCTGCAACATCAGTAACTTCAGCTGAAACGTATCAAATTCCTCAATGAAGCTTTCCCCCTTGTAAGGTTTCCTTAACAATCTCCCAGTCGGCACTAATCATTTCCCAGCTATCTCCCTCATGCCAGTTTTGATGTAAAGAACCGCAAATGGAAGCTGTTACCGATTTGTATCATTGCCACAGTGACGCATTTTACCAAAGTGGACGCAGCTTCTGGGGAGTTGGATGCTGCTATGAATGAGAAGGGCACACTCAGTCTGCAAATGATTCATTAAAAGAACTTCTGTCCCATCTGGAATCACTGCCATAACTATGCCATTTTACAATCTCCGCGGGTGGAGTAGCTGAGCCCTTCCAGAGCAAATGAACTTTGCATTGTCTTGAACAGAATATCTCCCTCCGTGTCGCAGCTCAGATGCACTTACTGTGTCCGGACAGAATAAAGACACATAAGTAAGAGCCATGGAATCCAGATACAATCAAATGGCTGCCTCCCAGATAACCAGCCCAATCCAGTATGTATCCCACAGTGCGGAGCTGAGAGAAGTCACAAGTTAATGCTAAATGGCACAGATTGTGACCAAGTATGATTCTGTGATGCAGGCTGTAGGCACAGAGCAGAAGCTGATATTACTCAAATTGATCAATCACATTAATACGGAGATTGTCTCAATCCAGGGCATTGTCTACAACAAAATGAGACTCCTCCCGCCCCCCCTCCCCCCGTGCAGTTACTGAATCTTCTTCCAGCTGTAGTTAATCAGTATATTTGCCTGAATCTGAAGCTATGCTGCCAGCCAAACTGTTTATATGCAGCATGGATTTGTCCCCACTGAGTGATAATTCAAAGTTTCTGGGGGTCTCTGTGTTGCCTGAAAGAAAACTCCACACAATCAGAGCATTAATTTTATTAGCATCTATTAATCAGCACAAATGCCGGCATCATGCCACAGTCATTTTAAGATAGGTTCAACCTCTCGTTGCTCTTTAACAGCATGAACGTCTCTCGGATTTCCTGGTGAAAAACTTCCCCCAGTATTTCTCCATGATGGAGTCCCAGCCTCTAGCACGCAATCTGTGGGGAAGAGTCTGCATTACACAGGTCACCAGGCAGTATAACTGCTGACAGACTGGAAAGCTGCACAGCCCAGCCCACCCCCAGCTTACCGGAGGGACTAAAATAAGGTTGAAGGACCCAACCGCTATGTAGTCAGCCACAGAGGCAGAAAGACTTAATCTCTGACTGAATCAGTGGTATAGCGATACCCTGCATGCCTGATGCAGCTATACAAGGAGTCAGGGCAGTAACAGCAATGATTGGCTGGGTGGGAAAGGTCAGAGAAGCATCCAAAGGTTTAAACATTGACATGAATGGATCCAGACCTAATTGCCTTAGAAACTCAGCAGAGCAAGACTCACAAGTCCCACAACTACTTCCTTCAGAAACCTGCTCATGGTGTCCCATTGTCCTGCCAGGCCCGGCAGGTGCACAGACCATCCAAGCTAAATCAGGGTCCACAGCCCATCTCAACCACAGAACACCAACCCCAGGCTCCAAAACTCCCCAACTCCTCCTGCTGCAGCCACACTAGCTGCTCACAAACCCAGTTTCTGATGACAGCGATCATTGAAAACCAGCAGCTTCCTATCCAGCAGCTCTGCTCCCTCCCACAGGAGGCCCCTCTGCTGATGTTAATGTCATATGGAGAAGACTGGCAAAGGCACAGATGGGTGTGAGGTGCCCAGTTCCCTTGGGATCTCACCTAACTGACGCTGGGCCTCCAACAAGTTACCATAACTTCTCCCTGCTTTTGACTCCGGAGCCCATAGAGTGACAGCGCTAAGAGGTAGGGGGCTCACATTCACTTCTTATGCAGCAGCACCACTTACTGGGGACCAGGTTCTGTAAGGTATCTAAGCCCATAAAGTAGGCATGGAAGCACTTTTGAAAATCCCACTACGCATCTGTGCATCTTCAGGTGCCTAATAGCTTTCAAAGCCTGGCCCCTAGTCACAGAGAGACACTAGAGAGGCGCTGCATGATGCCGTCCATTGTCACAGTCCCTCTCCAAGATGAAAACGCTTACAAGACAGTGAGTGAGGAAACCTCTCACTTCCTGCTTCCCAACTGAGAGTCCAGCCATTCCTACAGCGCTGCTCTGCACCCAGCCTGTTCTCCCGTTCAGAGGGTGGTAGGAGCTGTACCTCTGAACTTCATATGTCAGAGCTGCCAGTTGCCTGCACTTGTCAGCAACCCTGAGCTGTGTTAAAAAACCTGCCATTCAGAGTAAAACAAGCCGAAATCGGTTCCTGAACATTGACAGGCACAAAGGAGGAAGTGGCCTCTTGTGTTTCGTATAGTGCCACAGGAGCCAGTACTGCTGGATTCTCTTCCCCACTCTGCCACAGATTCAATATGTGACCTTGGGTGAGTTACTTAATTAACTTCTCTGGGTCTCAGTTTCCCTTTCCCTGAATAGGGAACGTTAATGCTTCTGGAGCTAATGAGGTCTGATGCAAAGCTTGACTCATTAGTGAATGGTTGTGGAGGGTGCGAATGTGCTGGGAAGAAAATGCCCAGCTCCTTCTCGCTTGGGGAGCTGCCAGGTGCTGTGCTTTGAGTGGGCGACACAGTTTGCTGAATGTATTTTTCACAGTAATAACTAATCAGAGATGAAAACTGTAGCAAACTGACAGACACTGCAAAATCCCACAAAAGGGGCTGACATCTGCCTCTGGAAAGGATCTGCAACACTCCCCCACCCCCGTTTGGCTTCAGAATGACTGTAAAATGTCGTCCTCATGATGGGTCTTCATGACGGTGATAGAGTCACAACGTTTAAGGCTAAGAGGGACTATTAGATCATCTAGCCTGAACTCCTGCATGTCTCAGACTCTGACATTTTACCCTACTGCCCCTGTGAGAAAGTCTAGTAATGTGTGATTGCCTAACACATACCTGGCAACAAGGCATCCTTTCTTCACTCAAAGACATCCAGAGATGCAGGATCCACCACGTTCCTGGGCAGTTTGTTCCAATGGTTACTCGCCCCCACAGTTCAAAATGTATGCCTTATTTCTAGCCATTTGGTTCTTGTTCATGCCTTTCTCTGCTAGCTTAAAGAGCCCAGTGTTTGCTCCCCAGGAGGGCACTTCTGCACTGTAGTTACATCACCTCTTAGTCCGCTTTACAAACTGAACAGTCTGAGCTGTCTGTGTCTCTCACTGCACAGCATTCTCTCCAGCCCTCGGATCATTTCTGTCTCTCTGTTCACATTCTTGCCAATTTTTCAGCATCCTTTTTAAAATGTGGACACCAGAACAGCAGGCAGGATTCCAGTATTGGTGTCACCAAGGGCGTATATGGAGCTTAAATAATTTCTCTGCTCCTAAGTGTACTCCCATGTTTATACATTTAGTCTGCAGAAATGAAGAGTGAGGGGGGATTTGATAGCAGCCTTCAACTACCTGAAGGGGGGGGCGGGTCCAAAGAGGATGGAGCTTGGCTGTTCTCAGTGGTGGCAGATGATAGAACAAGGAGCAATGGTCTCAAGTTGCAGTCTAGGTTGGATACTAGGATACACTATTTCACTAGGAAGGTGGTGAAGCACTGGAATGGGTTACCTAGGGAGGTGGTGGAATCTCCATTCTTAGAGGTTTTTAAGGCCTGGCTTGACAAAGCCCTGGCAGGAATAATTTAGTTGGAGATTAGTCCTGCTTTGAGCAGGGGATTGGACTAGATGACCTCCTCAGGTCCCTTCCAACCCTGATATCACTGCTCTACAGCCAAAATGCTTCTAAAATAAATGTAGTCCAACTTTACTAATTCTGGGTCACTGAGAACGAAAATGATGCTTAAAATTGTTGATTGGCTCTAGTTTTCAAGATATGCTGTTGGGTCAGTATATACGACCCTTGACTTGGGAATGGTGGAGGATAAGTGAGTTATAAAGGGAAGGGATCTCAATTTACACCAGAAATGACTAAAATACATCTTTGACTGGATCTATGAATAAATCTATGACTGGGTTTGGATAGTACTTGCTTTTTAGGCAAAACAATGAATGATGCAATCTGAAGCTGGTATTGCGTCATACATGATATGAATTGCATCATGTTATTCCTAGAAGTCATGGATGATGCAATCATAACGAAGCTTACATCACTCTGCTGAACAAATTGCCCTATATCAGCTCTAGAAATCATACAGTGTCATGCTCTCTTCTTTGTCAGGGTTTGATTTTGCAAAGGGACACATTTCTGTTTAGCCAAAGTGAGCAGAGATGTCTCATACTTGTGTGAACAGTGCAGATAACTTCTGCTATATTTGTGGTGAAGTGACTTTTGCATCACAAAAGCACAGTATAATCATTATGGTTAAGAAAGCCTATCACCTTTATTTTGGTTGCAAAATTGGAGATCAGGACAAGAGGTGGGCCCCACACATATGCTGCAACACTTGTGCAACAATTCTTGGCCAGTGGTTGAACAGGAAAAGGAAATCTATGCCTTTTGCAGTGCCAATGATTTGGAGAGAGCCAACAGATCATACCAGCAATTGTTACTTCTGCATGGTGCCTCCAGTTGGGAAAGGTGTGTCAAAGAAGAAAAAGTGGACTGTGCATTATCCAAACATTCCATCAGCTATACGCCCAGTACCCCACGGAGAAGGACTGCCGGTTCCTGATGCACCAGAATCATTCTCACTTGAGTCAGACGAGGAAGAGAAAGAAGAAGAGGATGAAACTTCTGGTCCTGAACCATCAATGTCACAGGACCCACATTTTCTCCCATCCTCCTCCTCTGAACCACACCTCATAACCCAAGGTGAACTGAATGACCTTGTCAGGGATTTGGAACTACCCAAGAGTAAGGCAGAGCTGTTGGGCTCCAGACTACAGCAGTGGAATCTCCTGGCAGGCTATCAGGGCAAATGGAGCCCATCAATGCTTGCAGACTATTGCTGGACAGTGACAAGAGATGCTCCATTTAATGAATACAAGAGACAAGCCAAGAAGCGCTGAGTAGACACTGAATAGGACTAAACTATGTACATAATAGTTTTTTGCCTTTTGTTTCATAACAAATTTTATTTATATAACCCTTTTGCTGATATTTAAAGTGTTACATAAACAGGACAGGTGACATATTATCATGTAAAGCAACCATAAACACATGAAAAGACCTAGGTTTACAATTTATGATTAAAACTCTACTATCTACACAATATACATAGACATAAAATGTAAAAACTTAAATATCTTAGAAACGGTAGCCAATCAGTTGTTTTAATTGTCATATTTGAACTCAGCACATCAAAATACATAATAAATAGCACATTTTATCTCTGAAGCAGACGACTTCTCAAAAATTGTAGACCAGTGTATTCTATGATTCTTGATCGCATTAGCTTTTTTTGCAGCAGCACCGCACTGGGCACTCATGTTAAGTTGCTTGTCCAGTACGACCCCTAAATTCTTTCCAGTGTCACTGCCTTTCAGGATACTGTCCCCCATTCTGTGGGTCTGGCTGCATCATTATTTACCACTCCACCAAACTTTGTGTCATCCACCAGTTGTATCAGCGGTAATCTTCTATCTACTGCCAGAGTATTGAGGAAAACCTGGAACAGAGTCAAGCCTAGTACCAATCCTCACAGAACCCCATTAGAAACACCCCCATTTGATGATAATTCCCCATTGCCCACTGCTTGTTGACCTCTGTTGGTTAGGTATCAGAGGGGTAGCCATATTAGTCTGGATCTGTAAAAGCAGCAAAGAATCCTGTGGCGCCTTATAGACTAACAGACGTTTTGGAGCATGAGCTTCCGTGAATGAATACCCACTTCCTCAGATGACATGCATCTGAGGAAGTGGGTATTCACCCACGAAAGCTCATGCTCCAAAACGTCTGTTAGTCTATAAGGTGCCACAGGATTCTTTGCTGCTTTGTTGGTTAGCTAGTTCTTAATCCATATAACGTGCATTTGATATTGGATAGTGCTAAGCTTTTACTCACAATGTCATGTGACGCTAAGTCAAACACCTTACAAAAGGCTAAGCATATCGCACTTATCCAGTTACCTTTATCAACCAAACCTGTAATCTCATCAAATAATGAAATTGGATTTGCTTGACAAAAGCTATTTTCCAGAAAACTATGGCAGCTGGCATTAATTATATTCCTAGCCTATAACTCTTTATAGTTCGTTAACATCCTCTTAAGGAAGCTGCTGGCAGGAATGGAGCAGGGGGGTGATCCTCACATTTTGGAAATACTCTTGTTTGAGGACTTTTGTTCTAGAGTATTTGGGCTATCAGATATTTATTGTGGAAATAATATGTAACCTGTGGGTTTGCTTGCCCTTTATATTCCTACCCCTGCTGCAGTTCTACCTCTGCAGCCAGCAGCCCTGGCCTCCTGAAGCAATTTTCAGAGTGCAGACTTCATCTTTATTGAGGCAAGGATCGTGGACACATCCCTGCTCACTGGTGGTTCTGTGGAAAGCTCCTGTCTCACTGGTGGTCCTGTGGACAGATCCTCTCCTATTGGTGATCAAAGAACGTCCTTGTCCCAGTAATTGCTTACATGGAAAAGTAACCCTAGGATGATATTTAATGTATCTCAAGGTGTTTGAGCAGCTGGAGATCAGGGAAGAGCCAGGACCGTGTGGCCATCCTGCTCAACACAGTCCACCAGCAAGTGCTCCATGAGCTATGCACTGACTCAAGTTTGGGAGCCATTAGTCTAGTGGAGAAAGCCAAGAGATCTGTGCTTTTTCTCTGTCACTATGGGGGAGTTCCCTCTCCTTGCTTTGTCTCAGTTAGCCTGAGCCAGATTTTCAAGATCTTTGGGGTCCTAGAGATACAGATTGGTGCTTTTGAAATCCAACTAGGCACCTAAGCAGGCCATGATTATTGGGACTTAGGCACATAACCTGCTCAGGTGCTTTTGAAAATCTGAGTAGACATCAGTGTCCAACTTTAGATGCCTGAAGACTTTTAAAAATCTGCACCCCGACCCTTAACAGGGATAGTCATTCCTTACTCTCTGCACAAAGCATGCTGAGATCCAGGGATGAGAAAACTGTATCCACAGAAGTGCTAGTGACCAGAGTAGGGAGATGCTGCTGCTTTCGGGACACCAGTGGACAGGCAGGATTTCAGTGGTTGGGCTCGCAGCAAATTAACTTCCACTCTTGTGATCCTGAAGGTTCATTGGGTGAGGACCTCTCCCTGTCAGTTACCCTCCTTCTTTGCCATGAGTGTAGGGGACTGGACTAGACAACCTCCCAAGGTACCTTCCAGTCCTAAGATTCTATGATTCTATGTCCCTTCCTGGGGCTCCAGCAGCGTGAGCCCCGTCCACGCATAGATCTTGACTGACACATTTATCCACTGCCTGTGTACAGGGAGACTTTGGCAAACCAGTAAAGTGTCTAAAACCACTATGGCTTATTGTTAAAGGCGGCCTAGTCAGCAAGCTGTAAATTCGCCATTCAGCAATCTCAGCTCGACCAAGGCAGGAGGGGAGGGGGTTTTGGGTGCCACAGCAAGGGCAGCTTGACCCTGCCTCCTTCCTGATAAGAATGTGTTGAAGTTACTGATACATGCATTTTAAAAGAGCAGGATTTACCCTCAGGAATGTCTATTGGGGTCTCAAGGTTGTAGACTCTGGAAAAACCCACACCTGGTTAATCAATAATCAGAAGGAGCCTCTTGCTTAATCATTGAAATTGTTTACTTTAAAAGGCTTTTTTAAGGGACATGTCATTCTACTACTAATGTATAAATAAGGGGAAAAACTTGCGATAGTTGGACTCATTTGGGGACTCTCTTTGGACTCGCCCTCTGGATACATCTTGTGGTCCCCGTCGGCAGACGGAAGATTTGGCCACCGGAAGCCTGCCGCTGTGTCACTTGAAAGCCACACTCAGCTTTGGTAATTATCAAGGGTTGCAGGTGTTCTACTAATCTTGTTGTGCACGTGTGTAAGTGCTTGAGACTAGTAAAGTTTAGCTTTAAGTGAAAGCACTCTTGTGTTGTCCTGTTTGTGCCAGCCATCTATTGGGCGGAGGGCAGTGTCTTCCCTGCTTTATTTCCTGACACTACCTCACATGCAGTAAAAGTTACCAAGAGCTTTGGGTTGAAAGAACCCCAGATAACACCTGCTTGATACATCATCCTTTCATTGTGATAATCCAAAGGGTGATTCCATAGGTCCTGGTTGACCCCCCAGACAAGGGTGGGGTAGAAAGAGGGACGCTGACTTCCAGATAGTACCAAAGAGTTGTCCCTTTTCTATTAAAAATGGTAAGTTTCAAAATATTTTGCCCAACGCCACCCAGGCTCTGAATGATGATGCCCACTGTGCCAGCAGGGGCAGCCCAACCCACGTGAGCAGAACCCTGAGGCCGTGCTGTTCTCCCGCTATTCAGGTTCTGCTGCCTCTGTGGTGGGTGAGGCAGCAAAGCAAAGCCCATCACACATTTCCAGTGAGCTTGGAAGAGCAAATTCAAAGCAGATGTTGGAAAGCTCCAGTCAGGCCCAGGTCAGTGCTTGCTTTGGCATGGCGACTGCACAGGAAGAGGATGTGCGTGTATGTGCACGCGCGCATGTGCACTGTCTGTGATGTGCTGGGAATCACCTTCATTCAAAAGCATTGGAAATCCACATTGTGGAGCATAATTTCCCCAGCCTTCCCTGCAGAAGGAATGGACTAAATGCCACAGATAATCAGCACGGTGGCATTTAGTGCAAAGGCCCCTACTGCAATATCCAGGAATGTCTATGTGATCTTATTGAGATGAACTGTGACTATATTGATCATTGTTGCAACCAGGGTCCTCTGGCTGCACCAGGTCTTGTACAGAGAAGGTCAAGTGGGGTGTCTATGGAAAGGTTGTAGTTTGCTGGCTATGATTATGCTGTCTGTATGTGTGTATCAGTTTTGTATTTGAAGTTATGACTATTGGCTGGGTACCTGTATTTTAGTGTGTTTGATTCTAAGTAGCCTCAGTGAAGCATTTGGTCAGCTTCCTGAGAATGGGCACTTACGGAGAAGAGTCCTATCAAGAAACACTTAACTGACAATGGACTTTGGGAGACACCAATCCACATCTGAGTTTTCCTGGGAACATTCAAACTAACATGTAAACAATGATGTCAGCCTGCAAAAAGCTGAATCGTTCATGGACATGTGACTTCCCCAGGTGGCTACAAACTCCATCTTGTTGCTGTGACTTTGCACAGAAGAACAAAGGGGTTTCCGCCCACAAGAGAGAGAATATAAAAGGCCCTGGGAACCTCTCCATTTTGGCATCAGCTCGTTCATTAGATGGTCTCTCCACACCAAAGAGATGCCTGAAAGAACCTGGAACAAAGGACAGTAACTACGGGTGAATATTGACCTCAGCTTCACTCTCCATCATTATTTGCCTCTCAGCTCAATAAATCTCAATGTTTTCATCAATTGAAGTCAATAGCTGCTCCAGACCTTTTGTTGCGATATGAAGAAAATATCGGATTCCCAATTGTTTCCTCTCCACGTATTAGTGCTGTTAAGTGTTGTGTAATTTTGAGTAAAACTGCCAGTGCACAATGGAAACCTCTGCCTTAAAAATGCTTTTCATTAGCTCTGCTAGGCTTATGCACCTCTGAGGAATTGCTGATACATGGTAGCAGTGAGAGATTGCTGCGGGCTCCACAG